>NC_055996.1:82238416-83438416 GCF_018446385.1 Zingiber officinale
GAATTACCATTGGATTTCACAAATTGTTGATCAAGGATGATTTTTGGATTGGAGGACTTTAAGCTCTGACAAGGAATGTTAAGCCTTGAGTAGGATACATTGTGTTACCCAAAATTTAGTCTCACACGTAGAGATATAAACTAATGTAAGCAGTTTACAAACTTAAAATGATTATTATTAACTTAGACTCAAGCATTTAGGTCAGTGGACGAGCCTAACTGAATTAATAAGATAAGTCTTAACCATATCGATTATATCAAAAGAAAATTGATTAAGGATAGAAAAATTGCAACACTCACAATGAGTCTTCAACAACTAGGCAAGTGGATGGATCAACATTCAACCTCTTAGCAGCTTCAACAAATCTGTGACACAATAAATCAAACATATGCAGTAAGAATTACCATTTTCCTGAAACAAAGCTATATTCAAGTTTTAACCAACCATACTATGTTTGTGGAAGTGTCTCACATTTCAGGAGATGGTTTTCCCATATTTACTTCATCGCCACCAACAATAACAGAAAATGCTTCCTTCCAGCCTGAGTACCATAACTAATATGATAATGAACTTAATGTTAAATATCTAATAAAAATCAAATTTACAGATCGATAAACCTTCATGAAAAGAAATTTTTTCTTCTATGTTGGATTTTGGAGAATTTGATGCCAAAGCCATTGGAATTCCATGACTCGTTAGATGTTTAATTAACCTATTAGAACCTGGAAGTGGTTTAATATTGCACCATCTGCAAAAATCAAATTTCTCATATGTTTAGGGATAAGGGAGATTTAGATGGATTACAAAACAAACACCTGAATCTTTGTGGTCATAAAGAACATGAAAAGCACAATTAGATGCAGCTATGTTTATAATTTTTTCTTCAATCAATCATAGAAGAAAATAATTATCAAATGATAAGAAGAATAATAACATACTGCCCCAAGAATTTAATTGCATCAGAAAATTACTTCCAATGGAGGTTAAGGGGTGTGATTAATCAAAAGTATTAAAGAATAATTTTAGCCTACCAATTCAATCCAATAGACCTGACATCTGTTGTTGCCTGACTAATTTCATATGCAACACCATTCTAGTGAATGATGACTATACTTGTGAACTTTTTCAAATAACTACTCTTCTCTACCTATGTCATCCAGGCAAACCACAATATGTCAAATGAATTTGTATATCAACCAATTCAATATTTTGGCATATTGCACAAAGCTCATGTTTTTCTAATTGACCACAATTGCCAACCAATGAACAATTTTTTTTAGCACTATTAGTCCTCAAGCCCAATAATATCCAAGTAAAATGTAATTACATTGTCATGTCACTTCAAACAAGCTCGTCCGACTGTCCCACTAATAGCAACTCTGTTCATACTATATGCCGGCAACCTCTTAACAACAAATAACCCCTTTGTCAAAATACCAGTTATTTTAAGCAGACTCTAGGGTCAAAATCTGTTTTTCTTTCTAGAATTTGTTGTAAATTGATCAAAGGAGAGAAAAATATGGGGTTAATCTAAATAAAGACTATACCAACTTGTAGCTAAGAGTGAATACAAAGAAAAATAGAACATTTGTGAGATTCATTGTACATGAAAATAAAGTCAGAAGCATATGGCTGGAGAAACAATATAAGCACAATGAATAGGTTATGGAAGATTACTGGTCAAAAAACATTGGAGTAATTTGAGATATGAACTCTTCCAGCGTGCAAGATAGCTCATAATCTTCCACAATTATAGCTGCAGCCTCAGCAGGTGTTCTTCCTACTATTCTGTGAGCCTTTCTGCTGTCCCACTTCTTGCCGTAACGCATGATGAAAACTTTCAATACTTCATTTGTGATGGCATCTGTCACCAAATATTCATACAGAATGAAAACTATAAAGTATTAACAACAGAAGGGATTAAAGAGACAGCAAAGTTATACACACACATCCATCTCTCATTTTTATAGGTTTTGCAGTAATGGGAACGTAGATACATCTGCTTCGGGATATGGAAAGACATGCATAGGAGGAATCAGATAGAAGATAGTAACATTCAAGTGGAGAGGAGAGACACCTGTATTCAGAAGTGTACCATCCAAGTCAAGAATGACATGCGAGGTAGCTCGTGGCACAAAGTTGCTATCAGCCATTCCAAAGGTCAAACTAACTTCAAACGGTATGTGAGTTGTTAGGCAATGAAACTATGCAACACTGATGGACACATGAAAACATTATACATTTGTTATAAATCACCAAAAGAAGATATTGCACCAAATCAAAGTAACATAATGATGAAAAAAATCAGGACTCTTATCAATTTTTTTATTAGCTTTCTTAGAAATTCTATACTGCTTCTTACTGCAAAATATATTGCTTTTTAGAAACTTTATATTGTTCCAAATCCAATGTCTCGTGGGTAACTAATTTTGGATTTAGAAGTTGCCTTCTGCAGTGTGGAACTGGAATAAACATTAAGAATTGTCAATAACCTTTTAAAACATAAAGATCAAAATAACTAAAAAGGAATGTAATCTCAAGCCGTGCCGCCCAAAACGGACGGTTTTTACCGTTCAGACACGGGACTGGCAACGATCAGCACTAGCAACAATTTCGCGTGCGTCATTGTGTGCGTCACGCGCGCGCAACAGAAGGAAGAAGGAATAAATTTGGGGATGAAGACTTACCTGGAAGCATAGGGCAAGGCCATCGGCGAGGCGGCGGCAACGCGGCGCGGTGGCGGCGGCGACGCGGCGCGGTGGCGGCGGCGAGGCGGCGCGGTGGCGGCGGCGACGCGGCGCGGTGGCGGCGGCGAGGCGGCGGCGGCGAGGCGGCGCGGTGGCGGCGGCGAGGAGGTGGTCGCAAGGGGAAGCGTAATCAATAATGCGTAGAAAAGAGGAAAGCTAGGGTTTTATTAAATGTTTAAAGTGAAAATTTAAATGAAGACCTTATCACAACTAAATTTTACACGCAGTCTAGCGTAAAAAAAAATTATTTCCACTCTTAACTTAAATATAATAAATATAATTGATATAATTACCGCTCATACTTGATATATAAAAAATTTTAAAATAAATATAATTTTTTTTTAAATTTAAGCTATTAAATTAGAATTTAATATATTTTCTATCAAATTAAACATAATTTTTTTCCACCTCAATTGAATAAAAAATATACTAGATGGTGTTTCTATCAAATTAAACATAACTTTTTTCCACCTCAATTGAATAAAAAATATATTAGATGGTGTTGATAAATTATATTAAGCAAAAAAAATCGTACTCAATTTTAATTTAAAATACTAAATTTAAGAGAAATTATACTCATTTTTAGATTTTTTTTATACCTAAAAATATACGAGGAGTACTTATATAACAATATTTGTACGAGAGAGTTGAAACTTTGTAAGAGTGGAAATAAATTTTTTTTTTTTTTTAAGATGGAGAGTTGGAGACTACTTGCAAAGTTAAAATTATATTTAAATGTTTTTCTTCGATTTACCAATATTTTAATTACTGTTAAATTATAATATATATAATTAACTATTATATAAATTAAATTGTTAATTAATTAATATAATTATAATATGGTAATTTTATATTTTTATTTAAAATATAAAAATAATAGATAGTTAATATAATATATAGTTATATAATTTAAAATAATTTTAAAATAAAACTTTATTTTTTTAATTAAAATGATTAAACTTTATAAAAATAATTAAAATAATTTTAAAAGTTTATAAATAATTTTAAAAAAATAATTATTAAAAATATATAATTTTTAAATAAAATTAATTTTAGAATGCAATATAAACTATAATATTCAATATATATTATTTAGAATAATTATAAACTATAATTATTTAAATATATATTATATAAATTCAAAACTAAATAAATAATTTATATAATTATTATATATATATTAGAATTAATTTATATAATTATTATAAATAATAATTTTTCATCTTATTATCAATTTGAGATTTGGAACCACAAATATTAACATACTTAACTCTTTATTTTTGGTTAGTCTCGGTGTGGCCGGTAAGAGGAGAATGAATTGTCCTATAAGAAAAAAATAACACTTTTGTTTTTTTCTTTAGCAAAATCAAGGCACATTAGTTAGCCAAAAATAATAATATAAAAAGAATATAAGAGACTCAAGATTTACTTGGTGTGTAATAGGGAGGTTACTAATCTAAGACAGAATTAAATTCACTAAAAAGTCTCCTTTCTTGAATGTGAAGAAGCCCTTATAGTGTTGAAAGCACAAGTAGCTAGATTAGAGTACAAAGTTCGTAAACGAGTGTTGTACAAATGAAGAGGACCAAGGTTCTATTTATAGTCTGCTGGTCAAAAGTGTCCATTGGCTAACATGGCATCTCCGGGCGCCTAGAGTGGGTCCAGGCGTCCTCAGCGGTGCACTTTCTCTGCTCGTAATGACTCTTCAACAACACGATGATAAATCTTTTTCGGTACCCGAGCACTTGGATTGGTTCGGGCGCTTGGACTATCACTGACATGAATCTAAATTTTTTCTGTAGCAACGTCTCGACTAAGGTTGCAAACGAATCGAGCCGGCTCGCAAGCTTTTCGAGCCGACTCGAAAAATATTCAATTCGTATTCGAATTTATCGAATTCGAGCCGAACTCGAACATGTTCGAACTTTTTTCGAGTCGAACTTAAGCCCAAATTATATTGCTCGAGCAGCTCGCGAACCTTAATATTTATTAATATAAGTTAAATATATATTAAATAAATAAATTTCGAGCCTTTCGAACCTATTTTCGAGCAATAATTCGAATAGTTCGCAAACATGTTCGAATATTTCGAGCCGAACTCGAACCCGAGCCCTAATTTCAACCGAACTTGAACCAAACATTTTGAATTTTTCGAGCTTCGAATTGAGCTCGAACTCGAATATATTTATTTCGAGCCGAATTCGAGCCTTAAATTTTTCTGCATATTCGGCTCGATTCGATTCATTTACACCCCTAGTCTCGACAATAGGGCGCCTATTTGGTACTAGGCTAGTCCGGGCCCGGACCTAGTCTGGGGGCCTAGAGTATAGGCTCCTGGACAAAGTCAACACAGAGTTGACTTTGTCCGGCTGCTGCTCCGGTCGCTTGGGTGATTTTCCGACCATCTAGAGTTGAGCTCACCTGAACCCAACTTCGGCCTTCTCCTCGAGCAAACTTCCGCTCCATTTTCTTGTCCCTCGGAAGGCGTTTTCACATCTTTCTCGTCCATTAGTGTACTCTTTCCAGCACTTCGTCCCTCGGATGCACCGAGCCCGTCGACTTGCTTCTCGTGTCATCCTTTTCGCTAACTACATATTCCGCTCGACTTCTTGTGTTCCTAAGTCCCTACACAATTAAACACAAGATATCAAATACACAAAGTCTAACTTGACTTGGTTGATTACATCAAAACTTTCTCAAATATTTACAATCTTCCTCTTTTTAATATGCATCAACATCAACATAAGTTAAGTTAGCGTAAAAAAATAAACATTAAAATAACTAAATATGAATATTACAATTTATTACAATAATTTTATAATTAAAATAATCTTTAACACCCCTAAACTTAATTCCTATTCTCCCCTGTCATCACAGCCAAAACTAGGGGTATATTCCGAAAAAATTGAAAAAGTTTTTGAGGTTGACCAAGTTTGGGAAAAAAAAAATTCAAGAATTGTTTTATGAATATCCAAATTTTTAAAAGTTAAAATTTATGTTTGATAAAAATAATTTTTAAGTTAGGAAAAATACTAAAAAAATTTCTGATTGTCACACAGAAAGATTAAAATAAAAATTTTGATGATAAATAAATATTTATTTTTATCAGTACAAATTATTTAATCAGAAATAATAATTTTTGAAATTTAGACGTTTAAAAATAGAATTTGTTATCTAAAACTCGTAATAATTTTTATGAATATATAAAATTTAATGTCTATCCATAGAAAAATTAAAATTTTTATAAATAATGTCTATATAATTTTTAATTATAAAAATATTATTTTAATAAATAATTCAGAATAAATCAAATAATAGTTAAAAAATATTGAATTTTTTTCTTTAATAGAGAATATAATGTTTTATCAACAAAAAATAAAGTTTTATAAAAATACATCTGCAAGATATTTTTAATTTTTAAAATATGATTTTTGTTAAGAAATTATTTAATAATCAAAAAATTCTGAATTTTTTTCTATGGATAGAAAATAAATTCCCCCTTTAAAAAAGTAAAATCTATTTAATTGCGTAAAAGGTAGAAGGAATACAAAATAATTTATTTAATTTAATAATTGCAACTGTAAGACAATTTAAGTATGTAATTTAAAAAATTAAGGGAAATTAAAATTAAAACTTATATAAAAATTAAAATTAAAGCATGCAAAAAAATTTAAATTAAGTATGATTTAGAACCCAAAGTAAATTCCTTAACTATTAGATTTATCAAAAATTTTATATGGTATATAATTTCTAGGAATTTTTTTTATTTAATCTTGTGAAATCTAAAATACTAATTTAGCTCTTGATAATTCCTTAAATTTAGAACAATAAAATTTTTAAATTTTCTATTTATTCTTTTAACTTTTCATTTTTAATTTTAGTTTATCAAACTTCTAAAGCATGATTTTGCTAAGGTTACTCTTAATTCTAATTCTCCTTTTTTTTTTTCAATTATTCAATTTCTGTCTCTAGTTTACATGAATTTCTAAAAAGGTATTTTGATAAACTTCTCACTCAGAAATACGGTGCTAAATAATAATTAAATAATAAAGTTATTAGAGAAATAATATTATTGAATTTTAAAAAAAATTTGAGAATTTTTCGGAGCCCGTTTGACGTATTTTATGGGATCATTTATAGGCTAAGTGGAAGCCTGTTGGAACACCATTTTGGTGGGAGTTAATTGAGGAGTTATCTTATAGTTTAATTAACTTAATCTTAATAAACCCTAAGCCTTAAGTTCCCGATTCCTTCCTCATTCATGTCAACTCCTCTCCCCCTACCATCTCCACCCGACGCCACCTTCTCTGCCCCCTCTCGCCGCGATCGCCTCTTCTTCTCACCTTCATTGCCGATGCTAATCCACACCATCGCCCGACGGTTTTCATCTCCTCCCGATCCTCCATCACTGACGCCTGATCGACGTTCATTGTACCCCTCGGCACTAAGCCCTTGCGACTTCACCGCAAGTCGACGCCACTGCTGAGCTTGTGTCCCGATTTCCCGTCTACCTCACTCTCCTCTGCCGACACGAGCCACTTGTGAAGCGATCTCGACGTCGTAGCTGCGCCAACACAATTTCTCCATCGACCGTGCCCTAGATCCCTTCAATTGACCTCCGGTAACCTCTATCTGTGCCCTAGATCTGATCCAGTGAGGTGTTGGTCTTGGCCTAGACCAACAGTGCGGGAAGCCGACTACAACTGAGAGGTAGCTTGGTTCTGTACCCCTTGCACGGCTGAGCTGTTAGCCTGAGATCCATTGCCGCCCCTTTTTGCTCGATCTGATTTCACCACGGGCATGAGTCGACCGCTGCCGATCACCACCAAATCTCTCCTTTCTTCGCTAGACAGTGACCACCAGTCGGGTGCCCTCGCTTAGACCACTCATCCACCTGTTTGGTCTCCAAGCCTATAGACAGGGTGCGGCTCCACCTAACCATTGGTTGCATTTGGCTCCTTCACCGAGAAAATGCTGCAGATCTGGAATTGAGGTAACAAAACTAAATCTGAGCAGGATAATGAAGTGTGGTTAATTGTTAGCTTGGATGTGATTAGTGTGATATGTATTGGTTTGGAGTTAGTTAATCTATCGTTAAGAGATAGGTGGAGTAGATAGTCTTCATACGATGATTAAATCAATCTTTGGATTGGTTAACGATCTCGATAGATTGGTTTATTGTTACATGTAGATCAATGCAAGGGATGGATTTTATTTATGGAATAGAAATTGATTTAAGTTGTATTGGATTTATGATGCTTAGGTTGATAGTTGATTAGAAGTTGTGGATTCAGTTGTGATGTGTTGATTAAATAGCATTGGATTGATTAATGGATGAATTTGGTGAGTATTTGGATAGACCGTTGTTAATTGGACTTGGATCATCAGGTGAAATTAAATGAGATTACCTAATCGAATTAGGATTGAGTTTTGGGTTTAGCTAGTTGTCGTATATACGATTAGCTAAATTGTATATCGTGTCATTTGCAGGACATTGACTCGAGACGAGCATCGTGACATGGGATTTGTTTCGATACAGGTTCAGACTACATTTAGAGGCGGGTACTTCTTGCTTTATCTCTTTAGTATTTTGACCCTAGTGCATGAACTTTATATTCGGATAGATACTGTATTTATCTTGACTCCACTCTTATTTTTCCTGCGTTTGATACTTCCACTCAAGCTTTGAGCTACTCATTTCTATTTCTATACAGTCTCACGTTGCTATCTACGATATTTAGCAGATACCAGTACCATATACTAGATATTAGGTATTCGATACCAGATACTAGATACCTGATACTAGATGTTAGATATTGAATATATGGATACTAGTTGCCATGTTTACCTGCTTTGTATGTTGTACGTTTACATACCTTATTGAGCATGCTGGCTTCATGTAGCATACCTATTTTCTATTTATATATATGATGACTGCTGCATATTACGCATCATGTCCTTGCATGCATGTCGGCGACCATGTCTCCCTTGTGGTTGAGAGGGTCGTTGGCCAGAGCCGCACGCTCAGCCACTCATGGGTAGTGGCGGCTGGAGTAGTGAGTAACAGGGACCCTATTGCTACGTAGCTATATAGCTACTATGCGAACTGTCCACTCGGTCACTCGAGAGTAGTGGCGACTGGAGTGTCGTGCAGTTGTCATTGATCCGGCCTCTCGGCCATACAGGGGTCGTGGTGCAGAGAGGTGGGCGAGGTGACCATCCATGCATACGTTGTTGTTATTATGCTTGTGCTACTAGCTGCTTACTTATGTTGTTATTGCTAGTTTATGTTGCTGTTGTTTATGCTGTTATGTTTACATATGTTGAGATATACATCGATTGTATGTATTTAGACTGACTCACTTATTGGTATTATGTATATACCTCACATGCTATCCTTGTAGTATAAGCAGTACTGTAGCAGATCTTTGCTACTTGTGACCTATTACTAGCCTAGGATATGATTTCAGGTATGGACATTTACTATGATATCACTGTAGTATCTGCTATATTCCCTACGAGACTGTATACCTTTGTGTATCTCTAGTTCTTTACTATACTCATGCACTATATGTCTATTACCCGCTGAGTCTTTATACTCACCATCCCATATATTGGTAATTTCGCCAGGTAGCAGGTAAAGGATTTATGGAGTCGCCTGGAGAACCTGTCCGCCATGTCCCACGTCACATTTGAGGACGATCTTATGATTTTAGTATTCCTTACGCTATTTGTATTTGGTTTTGTACTTGTTCTTGTACTTGTGTATTACATTATTTGGAGTATCGTTTATGGTATCTTGTATTTGGTTGGTTAATATTGTGTCAGAGCAGCCTCGGGATTAGTTTTTCGGTATTTTATGTTCCTTATGTTTGTTTTCCATTGTGTTATGTTTGATGGTGTGTCTTATATTAGCTCTGGTTGTGTTATTTACCCACCGTGTGAACTATTGTATTCTATTGATGGTATATGTGGTTATATGTACTTATGTTTCATATTGTCACCGGTACAGGAGAGATGCTGTCAAAATTTTATCGGTAGGGACTCCTCTGGGGGCGTGACATCTACAATTTATTGAGAGATAGAGAACGTACCTCACTTACCAAGTGGATCTCGTTATTCGACGCTCCCCCTTTATTGTTGTTTTCTTCAGAAGTGTCTCCCCCCTTTATCAATGCTCATTTCTAATGAAGTCTCGTCTTCTCAGTGACTTGCCATTAGCGCAAATCCAGCATACTAATTTATCTCGAATTCGGATGAAGTCTCGTCCTAAGTTGCCCTCATATTTTTATGCTTCGTTCGTCTTGGTCTTTTGTCCTTATCTTTTTCTTTGATCTTCAATTTTGGGGCATTGTCTTTAATGTGTCCTTCGTGACAATTATAGTACTGAACCTTTTGTTTGCTTCGTAAAAGTTTCTTAGCTTGTGATTTATTAAACTTATTAGTCTTAAGGAACTTACTAAACTTTCTTATTATAAAGGCTGCTTCATTTTCGTCGAGTGATGTGTCAAAATTTGGGTCGTCTTTCTGGTTAGCTTTTAGTGCTAAGTTTTAAATTGACTCCTTTTTCCTTTTTAGACCTATGCATCTCAACTCGTGTAATTAAAAAGTGAAAAATAAATTTTCTAATGTGCTTACCTCAAGGTCTTTGGAGATGTAGAAAGAGTCTACAATCAACGTCCACTCAGGTGTTATTGGAAAAGCATTTAAAGTATACCTTAGTGGATCTCGATTTGTTATCATTTCTCCGAGATTTGTGAGTTCGGTGATCAACTCCTTGATTCTTGGATGTAGATGAGTGACTGTTTCTTCTTTCTCCATTTGGAGGCTACTGAGTTGATTCCAGAGCAAATCTCGTCTTGCGAGTTTGGCCTTTGAGGTCTCTTCATGCAACTGTAGGAACTTTTCCCAGAGCTCTTTAGCTGACTCGTAGGTTTCGATCTAGTTGATTTCTTGTGGTGGTAGAATGCTCAACAGATGAAATTCTGTTTTGTCGTTTGTCACGAAGTCGGTTTGCTCCTTCTTGCTCCAAAGATGTTCTTCTTTTTGTCGCCGTGTTGATCTTTGGGGTGCTACAAATCCATATTTGATAGTTTACACAAATTCAAAACAAGTCTTAAAGAATACCTCCATTCTTTTCTTCCATGTGGCCAAATCTCCCTCGAACTTTGGCGGTGAATACTCACTCTGGTCATCTCTGCGTTGCTTCAGTCAACGGTTAGTCCTTCTAAGTGTTGGGTTGTAAGGTTACAAACAAAGTCCAACACTAAAAACACATAGAAAAAATCATGAGTTAAAACACATGGAAAAAATCATGGGTTTATAAGGGAATGATATCTCTATTGGTATGAGGTCTTTTGAGTATAACCCAAGAGCAAAATCATGAGGGCTTAAACCCAAAGTAGATAATATTATATCATTGTGGAGATATGTAAATTCCTTTTGGTCCTAACAATTAGTATCAGAACCTGGACTGCCAAAAAGTCTAGGGTTTAGGGTTTAGGGTTTAACTGTTGGAGATCGCTACGTTGCAAAAGATTTGCAACTTTTATGTTGAGGAGATGACTGGTTCATCTCCCTCTATGTATATTGTGATTAAGAGCAATCAAAGCATCAGTGTGTAACTGATGCTTTCATCTTATAAATTTATGTGTCCAAGAGATAGCAGATGGGGTGCATCGAGGAGGTGATCGCAGGCAAAGTGAAGAACATTCGGGCAGCAGAGGGTTTTAGTTCATGAATCTTGCGGAGAGCTTTTCGATATCATTTCATGATCACTCATCTGACATCAAGCAGTAACCAAGTTCGTCTAGGGAGATCACTGTAAGTTGATTACCTGCTTTATTTGTGTTTCATGCGGTTAGCTTTTACAATGGTATCAGAGTCATTAGTTCTAAGTGCCCTGGAATTTTTCTTTGTTCTGCTCGTGATTTTGTTGATAAAATCATGATCTGCAGCTACTGAACAAAATCACGAACTGTGATTAATCGTTGGCAGGCTACCGACTTTCATGGTCGGTGAATATAGAGAATCATGTTTGAAAGGCCGGTGATCTGCTGACCACCGTATTTGTTACGAGAAAAGAAGCACGAAAAAAAGGGAAAACGAGGAAGATGAATAGTATTTTTATCGACAAAGTAATTTTTCCTTGTTTTTAATCGATTAATCAATCGATTCATTTAATCAAATTGATTAAATAAAATCTTAATCGATTAAGAAAAAGGATGTTTAATGTTTTTGACAAAGCACAGTAATGATGAGAAATTGTTTGATTTCTCTAAATCAAAAAGAAAGTCAGTTCTATGTCACTAATCAAGTTTTTTTATTAGTTAAAAAAAAAAGATAAATGACGTCTTTTAATTAGCTTTTGAAAATATTTAATTAATTAAATACATGTTCAATTAATTTATGATTTAATTAATTGAAAATTACACCAACTCTTAGTCTAATTAAATTTATGTCTGGTTTAAATTATTGATTGATTTAACTTTACCAGTTTAATTCAATAATACCTAAATCTGGTTCAAATCATTGATTGGTTTAACTAGAACAGTTTATTATTATATTTATTTGGATAATTTGATTACATGTGTTGGGCTAATCAAATCAGACTAGATTCATTCTAATAGGTCGGATTTGATCAAATGAGTCAAATTACCTAATGAGTCAAGATTTAATAAAAATCAGTTAGATATAAACCAGAGCAAACATAGATAAGACATCCCTGTCTAATTAAATTAATTCTAATTGGAAAATAGATCTAACACATGAGCTAGTCAACATACCCAATGTGTCAGTCACATGAGACTCCCAAATAAAAAAATATATATTTTTCTTATTTGCTTATGTATTATGTATATATTTGTTCTAGTGAGAATTGAATTGACTTGACTGGTTTTGTTACTGATTTATCAATTTTGTGCTGACATCAATTTTCAATTCCAGATATCACAAACAATATACACAATGACTGGACGTTATAAACGACAACATGAGCTTTGGGAGGAGATCAAGGAGTTAGAATATTACCCGGATCATGGAGTCAGATGGCTTATTGGTTGGCTCGATCGAGTATTCTCGAAACTCAAGCAAGAAGGGTATCTAGTCTAGGACAAAAACAGAAGATGGACTCTTGTTCAGTTACTGACAGAACATCTCAGTGATATATGTCACGCCCCAGAGGAGTCCCTGTCCGAAGAAATTTCGGCAGCATCTCCCTTGTACGGCGGACAATCTGAAACTTCTACATAACCCATATACCTCAGCCACATGCGGCTGGAATATTAACAATAAATAAAAACAATCACCACGCAGTTTATATAGATATTCAGCCTCTGGCTGTCACAACCACGCAGTTAATAATAATAATCACAATACTACACTGACTCGAAATCCACCCTACTCCACTACACTCGTAAAACTCAAATCCGACGAAACTCACCTCTTCTGTCATCCAGGCAGGCATGTAGTAAAAACATATCGAATAGAGCATCCATCAATATCAAAAGAAAAACATACGATGTCCAAGTATCCAAATAACCAAGTACACACATAAGCAAATAAAAACCAAACCAAATGGTAAATAAATCCTCGAGGTCTGCAGGGATCTAGCACTACGTGCAGTGAGGACTAGCAACTGGAACTCCCTCCGGACAGCATCAACCTGAAAATAACAACAATGGAGGCGGGGTGAGTCCAACACTCAGCAGGTACAATTGATATACAAAGTAGGGAAATAACACCTAGCACTAATCATGTGTACAGTCTCCTGATAAGAAAGATAAAAATGCATCTGAAGTAAACAGGAGAATCTTCTAACCAGTCTGAGTATAAGGTCAAACAATCAGAGGGATAGGGAAATCTATGCATGTCAAACATGGGTATCGAAACAATATGCGGCATATAAATGCGGCAAACACAAACCAGCAATAAATGCATCATGCATATGATGCCAATGATGCGTCCTGGTCACCCCTGACGCCAGTCGATCATCTCACACAATAGTGAGGCCGAGTGGGTAGGGCTGTGACAACCGTGCACTCTGTAGTCACTACTCCTGATGAGTGACCGAGTGGACGGGATGCTGTCGGAGTACACCTATCCTCCTACCCCAAATCATAAATGGGGGAGCGCAATGCTCTCAACTCCCGGTACACGATGACGGGGAGGAATCCCTGCCGGATAACACATTGTGTCACACTACCCATGAGCGGACCAACGGTGCCTAACAGAGTCCCTGCTGCAACACACTCTGCCTGAATCGACCACTAACCCATGAGTGGTGGTGTGTGCAGATTCATGTAACTGGCGATGTGCTCAACAATAATGGAGCGGACTATCGCACAGCATGCAATCATGCAAATGGTGCATGGCACTAACCACAAAATATCCTGACCTAATCCATGTGTATATAAAAGTGCACCATAGGTCAACGAATCAAATCAAATCAAAGGTACACAAAAGGTATAAAACCTAGGTCCTGAACATGGTGAAACATGGCATATCACTACCCCTTATAAGCATGTATAAACAAATAAAGTATACATGGGATGCAAATCAAGCAATCAATCAATCATGTATCAGATATTGGGTAGTGACTAACCGAAACAAATAAAGGACATAATTAATGCAACTTGTTAAATTCACTACTATGTATATCAAATGGCATAAGTCAAAAGTACCCGCCTCCGATAAAATGGTCCAAATCCGATAATCAAGATACCCGTCGAGATACGGTCTCGAATCAGAGTCCTGCGTTTATCAAACAGATAATGTATTTAGCTATATAGCTAAATAAAAATCTCTAACCCATTTAATAACCTTATCCTTCCTTAGAAATGGATTGATCCCATGTAACGAAACAAGCAATGGATTAAATTCAATACCAATCCAATTCTATACATAACCTCATTCATCATACTAATGATAACATAATTCTAGATCAATCTGTGCAACTCACCTTCAATCACAGCCACTGTGGCTCAATAGCAAAGATCGTTGTTGTTGGACCTAGGGTGGCTGCTGGACTAAAGGTCCTCCACAGTCAAGACCTCCTGCTAGAACTTCACTGCCGGAATAGAAATAGCCCACAACAAATCCTACTTCACCTCACAAATATCAAGAGAACCCAACAGGATGTCACTGATCAAGCATCAAACCTCTAATCTCTGTCGGCCCTCCTCCTTGAATCTGAACAACGCACGCATGAAACATTAGGGCACGGTAAAGAGATGACAGTGAAGATTCGGTGAAAGAAAAATCTAGTGATGACTGAATAATACCTAATCCGACAACAAGAGGAAACCTAAGGCACAATGCGGCTCAGGAAGGAGGTGAAAGTGAGACCGGCGTCGCTGTGGTGATCGGGCTGGCTAGGGCACACAGAATGCCGGCGGCACCTCCGTGCGGCAGCGGCACGGCTAGGGCACTAGTGGCCAGCGCTAGGAACTCCACGACAAAGGCTAGGGCTCCGGGTGGTCGACGGTGGCGCCGGCTCTGTGCAGTGGCGCTTGGCTTCAAGGCGGCAGTGAGGAGGGGGCGTCGGCGATTAGGGCAAGGAGGAGAGCAGGGTGTGCGCGCGAGGGAGATGAGGAGAAAGAAGAAAAGTAGGTGGCCGAGGGGTTTAAAGCTTCGGCGAGGAAGAAACCGCCGGGCCGACAGTTAGGGCTCGGCGTCGGACTTCGGCACGCGCGGGAGGGGAAAGGAAATGGCACGGGTTCGGCGTCAAGGGAAGAAAAAGAAAACGGGAAATCAAAATAAGGAAAAAGAAAATAAGAATTAAATATATAAACTTTTCCTCACTTAAATGGGGTAGCCTAAACAGGCTTTTCTTGACCCCGTTTTTATCCCCGTCAACTCGTCCGTACGAGCTCCGAAAAATTCTCGAAAAATTTCCAAAAATTCCGGAAAATTCCCTTATTAATATTCGCCTTATTTTCCGGTATTTTACATTCTCCCCCACTAATAAAAATTTGGTCCCCAAATTTCGTTATCTACCATCAGCAAATACCAACAACAGGTATAAATGCTGAACGGTAAGCCGAATCACATACCTCACGTAAAAAGATGAGGATATCGAGCTCGAATCGTATCCTCGAGCTCCCAAGTAGCCTCCTCGTCCGAATGATGCTGCCATCCGACTTTAACCAGCCGGATAGTCTTGTTCCGCAACTGACGTTCTTTCCGGTCTAGAATCCATACCGGAACCTCCTCATAGGTGACGTCAGGCTGAAAGGAGAACTGAGATTATCTATCAACACATGTATCAGATCAGGTACGTATCTCCTCAGCATAGATACGTGAAAAACATCGTGAACGCCTGACAGGGACGGCAATAGTGCCAACCGATAAGCTACTGCTCCAATCCTTTCCGAGATCTGGAAAGGTCCAATGTATCGCGGAGCTAGTTTACTTCTGAGGCCAATCTCTTCACCCCTTTCGTGGGTGAAACTCGTAGAAATAACTGGTCGCAAATGGAGAACTCTAAGGGTCTCCGACTCCGGTCAGCATAACACTTCTGGCAGTCTTATGCCTCTGACATCCTCTATCTGATAATATGGACCACTTTGCTTCACGTTGAACTCTATGAGGTCTCAACAACTGGGTCTCTCGGATTCTTGTCCTGATCGACGACTGAGCAACTATGGTAACAAGAATACCCTGCTCTGTCCGTCCCTTCTCCTCAATGTCTAATTCAGAGAAATCCTGAATCAAATCTGTGACCACAACTCGGTGGCAAGCTAAAGTCCCTCTGGACCTCTAGCTAAGTGCATCGGTAACCACATTAGCTTTTCCCAGATGATAGCTAATGGTACAATCATAATCCTTCAGGAACTTCATCTATCTCCTCGGTCGAAGATTAAGTTCCTTCTGAGTGAACAGATATTTGAGACTCCGATGGTCAGTGAGAATCTCAATGTAATATCATACAGGTACTGCCGCCAAATCTTTAGGGCAAAAATAATAGCGGCCAACTCGAGATCATGAACTGAGTATTTTCTTCTCGGGCTCCCTCAACTATCGAGAAGCATATAAGAATACTCTACCGTGCTGCACAGAATAGCACCCATACCCAGAGAAACGCGTCGGTGTAGAGGACAAATCCGTCCTCTCCAGAATGTAAAACCAAAAATCGAAGCCGACACTAGTCTCCGCTTCAACTCCTAGAAGCCGATCTTGCAATCCTCAATCCAAGTAAACTTTATGCATTTCATGGTCAGGCGTGTAGGTAGCATAGCAATCCGTGAGAAACCCTCAACGTATCTCAGGAAATATCGGCCAAACAAAGGAGGTTGCAAGCCTCTTCTATTGACTCTGTCTACTCCCGACGATAACAATCTCGATCTCATGTGGAACCACGATATACTTCTATTGGTGACGTGTGGCTCAAACATCTCACATAAGACAAACCCAAAACGCACTACTGAACTTCGCATATAGATGTTCCCATCGAAACATCTCTAGACTATGCAAAAAATGATGTGCGCGACTCACCGCGGATCCGAAATAGATCACAACATCGTCCACAAAGACAATGGAAACCTATCCAAACATCTCGGAAATACCAAAATCACCAAGTCTCTAAAAAACCTCTAAGGCACTGTAAGCCTAGGGATGGCAATTTTCCCCGCGGGTTTGGGGCCCCGCGGGGAAAACCCGAAATGGAGATGGGGATCCCCGATTTTTCGGGGATGGGGCGGGTTTGGGGCGGGTATGGGAATACTATCCACATCCCCGAACCCGCCCCGAATATATTATTATTAATATTAATAAATAATAATATGATTTTTTTTAAAAAGTATTAATAATAGTGTTAATATTAATATTAAAAATTTTGAAAATATTATTATTAATAATATTATTAATATTGATATTAATATTAATGGTTGGTGATGAATGATGATGATATATGTTCTTCAGTTTAGGAATACTTTCATAAATCATATTGTATAATTACTTTAAAAGGAACAAATAATTAAGTGGAAAAACTTGGTCTAACAACTCAGATCATTTTGTACTCTTCTCATTCAATTTCGCTGATGCACAAGGAACCTGAAAGCTCAGCCCATGTTTCATAACTTGTCGTGACCAAAGTTGTTCTCTAATTCGGTTCAAATACTAAATTTGAGAATGGGGCGGGGATGGGGAATCCCCGAACCCGTGGGTTCAGGTTCGGGGAATCCCCGAACCCGAAAAAATGAAAACGGGGCGGGGATGGGAATGGCAAACCCGCCCCGCCCCGTTGCCATCCCTATGTAAGCCTATATGGCAAAACCCAAGACACAAAATGTCCGTATAACAGACATTCCTATCCATAAGATCTTCGATAATAAATCGAAATATCTTATCATCAACAACATAAATCACCAAAGAATAAATCCTCCAGTGTGAGAGCAACGCTCCATCACAGGAAACACCACATATGTGGGAGCAACACTCCACCACAAATAATCTGAAATATGTATCTGCAATAAATATAGGAGCAATGCTCCGCTACCAGCAATCCGTGATATGTGGGAGCAACGCTCCACCACAAAATAATACATAAGTACCCCAAGGCACCTAACTATCCAGCTAGAGGCTATACAAGATCTCTCTACCACAATTCACTGTGGTTAGCCTAGGCTATAACAACCTAGTAACTAATCAAATCCATCAACTCTATCAGCATCCTAGTGGGTCATCCACTAATAGGAAAATTAATTGATGGGTTAATCCAACAAATGACATAATGCAGTCACTCCACATTCTGCATTCAGTATAAGTAGAATCATCATACTGCTACCAATAATACACCTAGCACACATGCTCACACAACATATGTATGATCAACAAAAACCTCCAATTATTATACACCAAACAAACTCACAACTCAGGTATATTCAGTATGATACCTCCAACAATACATACCGAACACGTGTGCAAAATCAATGCAGGTAAAATCAACAATACATCTCAAACAACACTCACATGACATATCTTCACCTATGCCAAGAGTATAACCAACATATACTTCCAATAAAGCATACTAAACCCAGGTGCACTCACATATCAAACATAATCAAAAAGATACCTCAGATATCACACCAAACACATATGTACATATCACAACTCAGATTAAATCGACAAAATGCCTCCATCAAAACACCACCGATGTACTTATACTACATCTCGGATTTAATCAACAAGCTATCTTCAATAATACCTCCAGATACATACACCGAACTACTTATCTATGATCCATAAGGAACCTTCAAATCATATCAGAAAATGGATACATATACTACTTGCAAATGGACAGTCTACCACAGGACTCCTACAACTCAAAACAATCATGATATACATGCAAAATCAGCATACCAGCTCAATCAAAGAGACCAACCTTATGCTACCAAAACTCATGGGTTATCGGTATATCTAAACAAAATTCATGCATATGTATCAAGCATGAATACATCAATCAAAAGCAACCCAAAATAAAGCAGCCTAATCATCCAGTAACAACCCTGCTCTAGGTTCAAAGGAACTGGTATCGGACAAGAATGATATACACACCGTGGTATAACATTGCCAGTCAATGTCATACACTACCAAGACTATATCCAATGGGAAAAATTTTATCATCATAAATCCAAATGTACTCTCCCAGTATATACTAGTAACGATTGTATCTCATAAGTGTTAAGCAATTAGCTCTACACTTCCTTACACCAGCGGGGTCACATATCCCAACGCACCCTCTAAGTTATCCCACCAGGTATATACAGTCCACGGTCAAAGTCTTCATGGAATAGGATACATCGATCATTTATAAACTATCCAAGATGAAAATGATTTATGACTAAATCAGTCCTTCCCACGTCAGTACAAAACATGTACTCAAAGGTGCTCTAGATACATAACTAAGCACAAATAACCTAAAGGTTCGAACCTCTAAAAATAGAGTATGACAATCCTCTACTGATCAACCAACAAAACTAAATCATTCATCTACTAACTAATCAAGAATACATTAATCCTCCACAAGCAACTAAGGTATATCTAACCACATAATATCATATGTATAAATGTGTACGACCCAAAAGAAAAAGTCAGAATTTAATAACATCAAGACACTCTCATCTTCATCCTCAAAAACATCAGCCCACACTATATCAGATGAATAAATCTCTACTCCCCATGAGGGTAAGTTAGCATTCAAAACATCAATCATTATTTATCCACATAGTCCCATATCAGAGGAAGCATATATCATTTTTTTTTATATATCATCCTGTTAACTATCCATAACCAACCAGGTTTATTAAAATCTCATAGGCACATTCAACCGTAAAACTCTCTAGCACCCAATTTATAATCTGATCACCAACCATAATCATCAAACCTGCGAATATCATAAATGACACTCACTATGTCACCATCAATGACAACCCAAATATAAATCATCAAAATAGTTATCCACTAATAGATCATCAAAACAAATATCTAGTAATTGATCATCAAATAACCACATAACATTTACTCTCATAAATCATTAGAAATCAACATATCATAATGTCTTTGTTGGTGCAACATCCCTCAGGTCAAGGTTGACCTGGTTAACCAAGCTGAGTCTTGGTTTGGGTTTAGATGTTTGACAATAAGATATTGATCGAAGAAGAGTCAAGTAGGTCAAGGTTGACCGGATACTTGACTGGGAAGTCCTAACTGGCATGTTAGGCAGGTGAAAATCCTGGTGAGTGAAGCCAGGTGAAAGTCCTAGTGAGTGAAGCTAGGCAGAAGGAAATCCTGGTGAGTGAAGCCAGGTGAAAGTCCTAGTGAGTGAAGCTAGGCAGATGGAAAACCCTAGTGAGTGAAGCTAGGTGAAAGTCCTGGTGAGTGAAGCCAGACAAAGGAAATCCAGATGGATCAAGGATGATCGGACATCTGGTGTTGGGAAGTCCGAGTAGGTCAAAGGATTGACTGGATACTTGGCAAGGAAGGAAATCCAGATGGGTCAAGGTTGACCAGACATCTGGTGGAAGTCCAAGTAGGTCAAAGGATTGGCTGGATACTTGGCAAGGAAGGAAATCCAGATGGATCAAGGATGATCGGACATCCGGTGTTGGGAAGTCCAGGTGGGTCGAGGGTGACCGGACTACTGGAGTGGAAAAGTCCAAGTGGATCAAAGGGATTGACCGGACACTTGGTGGGGAGTCCTGGCAGTCAAGGGAGTGACCGGATGCTAGGCATGATGTACCAACAGGTCAAGGTTGACCGGATGTTGGTTAGAGGTTCGGGACTTGGTTTTGGGCAAAAACTCGGATCGATCCGTTGATCGATTCAGCTCGGATCGATCCGTGGATCGATCCGCATTCTTCAGAGCTTACGGATCGATCCGTGGATCGATCGAGGTCTGATCGATCACCGATCGACGGACGATCGCCGCGATAGCGCGCCGGATCGATCCGTGGATCGATCCAGCGCGCTTCAGTGTCTGGATCGATCCGTGATCGATCCAGCCTTCGATTCGGAACATTTGAATCGATCGGATCCGACCGTTGGCGTCGTATGCGTGCGATGGCTGCGAGTAGATCTTCACCGATTCATTCCGGCTCTTCACCGGCTTCTCCACGCTCTCTACAAGCACGTGATCGCCAGCTCAAGGTTCTTGGAGGCTTTCCAAGTCAAGAGGCGGATCCATTGCAAGAGGAAGAAGTTAGGGTTAGGGTTTTCACTGCATTTCTTGTAAGCTTTTACTTAATCTTTACTACCCTTTCTTCTTCTTGTAGAGTCTCTTCTAGGGCCCTCGGTAGTTACCAAAAGGAGTGTTTCAGTGGAGGGTGCGTGCGTGGTGTGGATCCTTGGATTAGTCACCTCCTTTGAGGTGGATACCAAGTAAAATCCTAGTGTTAGCGTGGTTGTATTTGTTTATGTATTTTGCATATCCTTGAAGAAACAAGCAATGCCAAGCGACGAGCACGCGACGAGCTATTCACCCCCTCTAGCTACTTTTGGTCCTAACAAGTGGTATCAGAGCAAGGCCGCTCTTCACCGGAATCATCGCCGGAAGGGTCAAGCATATCAAGAAAAGATAGAGGGTGAAGAAGTTGGAGCAAATTCTTCAAGCTCAAGATCTTATCAAGCTCAACTTCAAGATGCAATTCCAAGATGGACTTGGATTTGACACAAGGGTGGCTCCACCATACACATCCACAAGCTTCGATTCTTGGAAATCAAGAATCGAAACCTTTCTTATGATGGAGATAGAGCAATGGTTTGCTCTAATGGAAGGCTTCAAGCTCCAACAAACTCCAAGGGCAAGCTTCTCAAGAAAAGCAAATGGAGCTCGGAGAAAATCCAAAGGTGCGAGGCCAATGAAAAGTGACCAAGCTTTTGGTCAATTTATTGCCAAGCACCATCCTTTGTAAAGTTGGAGAATTTGAAGATGCAAAGGACTTATGGAGCAAATTGGCCAAGCTTCATGAAGAGATCCTCCACTGTACAAGAGCAAGCAGAATCCAGAGAGGGTGACTCTTTGGAGCAAGACCAAGAGGAGGATTCCGAGGTTGAGAGATGCTCAACCTCCGAAGAAGAGGAAATCCAAGAAGCTTCATCCTCAAGGGAATGCAACGAAGGGAACAAGGAGGGAGCATACTCCTTGTTTCATATTCAAGATGATGAAGCCTCCACCTCTAGGATTGAGGGGGAGCAATCCTTGGTGACACCGGGTCAAGAAGAAGGAGAAGCTTCTACATCCGGGTCAAGAGAAGAAGAGGAGGAAGAAGCTTCTACCTCCACAAGTCAAGAAAAATCAAATGGAGGAGAATCAAGGTCCGATCAAGAGGAAGCTTCTACCTCCGGATCCAAAGAAAAAGATGCCACCCCTACAAGCAAAGGTATAAATATTTCAATTAATAATAAAAATCATATTATATGCTTTGAATGTAGGGAACATGGGCACTACAAGAGCAAGTGCCCTAAATTAGCCAAGAAGAAGGGCCAAGTGGCACAAAAGGGCAAGGTGAAGCCAAAGGAGACCATCCCCAACACAAAGAAGAGCAAGGAGCATATTATATGCTTCTCTTGCAATCAAAAGGGGCATTACCGGAGTCAATGCCTCAAGGGGAAGAAGATGGTCAAGGCTCAAGGAGGCATTAGTCAAGGGGGAGCCTCCAAGGTAAAGAAGAAGGTAACATTTATTGAGCCTACTCCTTTACATTATGGTAAAAAGCATGATAGTTCTAATTTTTATCATTTTAATGCGATTTACCATAAGAATAGGAAGCATGAGGGCTTTAAGGAAAAGCATGTGGCCCTACATGCCAAAACTACTACACCTAAGGCTAGGAATGTAGGTAAAAGTCTAGGCAAGAACTCTAAGGATTTTAGATACAAGCCTAGAAACCAAAATGCTCATGGACTTAATGAAAAACCAAATTCTAAGGATTTAATGATAGAAAATCAAGTCTTGAGATCAAGACTTGATAAAATGGAAAAGACCCTAAAAAGGATGGAAAATATCCTAAAAGGGCAAAATGAGCAAAACCTAGGGCTAGGAAAGTCAAAGCCATCAAATAGCCATAGAGGTTTGGGATACAAACCAAAGGCTAAGAAGGATGTGCCTAGTTATCATAGGGTTCCATATAGTTATGGAACAAACCCTAGGTTTAGTGGTCAAGTCAAGAATACTAGGGAAGTCATCCCTAAGAGTATTTTTGCAACCAAAGTGACTAAGACTTCTAAGAAGTCTAAGAAAGTCACTAACAAGGTCACAAGGAGGCTATCCCTAGGGTTGACCTAGAAAATGTGACCAAGGCTTCTAAGAAGCCCAACAAGGTCACTAGGAAGTTATCCCTAGTGAGTACCTAGAGCATCCAAGGAGCACCAATAGGTGTTGGGTTCCTAGGAGCATCTTCTCTACTCCATAAATGGGTTAGAGAATGTCAACTCCGATTAGAAGGGTAGTTAACCCAACTTTGAGGAAATTGACACTCAAGGAGCATTTTCAAGGTTTTTGTTAACCTTTGAAAATGAAATGGAACTATTATTTACTCCTTGAAAGAGTAAAATGTGCCTAGTGGTGAAAAGTTGATTTTAATCTTAAAAGGCACATATTGGGAAATTCATAAGAGCTACCAAGTTGGGATTTTGGTATGTTCTTAGGAAATTTAAGGCAATCCGGCCTTAACTTTAAAGTGCTACTCTTGTGGAAAAATGAAATATGCCAACATTTGAGGAATATGCTTAATTTCAATTGGCATAAATTAATCAAGGAAATTAGAAATGCCAATTTGGCGTTTTCTTGACGCACTTAAGGGCAATATAGGTTTAAGTTGTAAGTTTAGCTAAGGTTTTAAGGATACTTAGATAGTTAATCTAGGTATATTTTATTTATGCTAAATCTTGCCATGATTGTGTGTCCATCATATGCCATGACATCATGTCTACTTTTGCATTCATGACTTATTATGAAAAATACAAAAATAGCATGTCATGACATTCATACATCATGTAGTTATAGGATATTTTCTTTTGAAAATTATTTCCTTTTGATGTATGCCATAACATTATCATGCATTAAGCTTAATTCCTTGTAATCAAGGACAAAAGGCATTTAACAACACTTATTAACAAGTGACATCCTAGGTGGGTGTCTAATATCTCCAAAATGCCTAGATAGTATGCATGATCCCTAGATTAGGGCAAAACCAATCTCTACATCTCACAAAGACCTATAAGATGACTTGTATGTGTTTTAGTGCACATTAGATACAAGTGAGATGTTAGGATGATGAACAAAACTCAAGATGTTGATTTAGTGCATTCTTTTGAGTTTTAGTTTCATCAAAACACATAGATATGTGTTTTCCCATCATTGGGAAAGCTAATGTACAAGTCATGTGCATTAAGCCCAAGGAATATGGTGGGATATTGGTTTGAAAAAGTTTTCAAAATGATTTTGGAAAACCTTGGTGAAGGCTATCTTTTGATAGTAATCACCATTGAATAGTTAGACACAAACTTGAAGAAAACACTAAAGTTTTTGCAAGTTTTCAAGTTTGTGTCAATCTTTGAAAATATGATGTATTTTCATAGAAAACTATTTTTCCTTGATAATATATGCCTAAACAATGTCTACACGAAATTTCATAATTTTGGATTTTTGTAGAATTTTCTAGGGGTTTCGAGAATGAAATGGAATTTCAGCAACTATCGAGCTCGATCGATCCATGGATCGATTGGGTGCCTAAATCGATCCATGGATCGATTCAGGAAAGCAAATCAGGAACTCGGATCGATCAGCCGATCGATCCGGTAGCCGAATCGATCGGTGGATCGATTGAAAAATTCAATCGATTGGAACCCAACTCCAATCGATCCAAGTTGCTGATTTTGGCTGGGAAAGCCTGATTTCAGCACTTTGAACCTATTTTAGTCTAGGTAACCATTCCAAACCCTTAAAATACATTTGTATACATAAAAAGGGTGTTTTCGTGTTGAAAACAAGGATGGAATGGTTAAGGAAGACTTCATTGAAGTTTAGGTTGAGGTTTGTTTCAAATTTTGAACATTTGAACCTCAAAACTTCTAAATCTGGGTTTCCTAAAGGTTTAGGGATTCCAAGTCATTGTTGGTGCAATGACAGAAGTTACCACCATGTCTTTAGGGGGAGGGACTCTTTAAAGACATGAAAATTTATTTTTTTTATGAACCTTGGAAGGTGGTTAACCTTCTGTTTGAAAATGCTCAAGGTTGAGCGATTGAACTTTAATGGGGAGTGGATATCCTCATTGTTCAAGTGTTTTCAAAGGATAATGCTCAAGAATGGGCATTTACCTACATTGGGGGAGAATGTAGGGTAAGGATAATGAAGGGTATGGGACCTTCAGTATCGTGTTGATCACAATAAGTGATGTTGTGAACAACGATGAGCAACTCTTCAGGGGGAGAGTTTTTCAACAATGGATTTGTTGAAGTGTGCCCAAAATTGGAGCATCGGTTGATGTGTGTCCAAAGATGGGTTGATGTGTTTTATTAGTAAGGGGTTGATGTGTGCCAATAGGGGGAGAATGAAAGGGCTTGTGAAAGGGAGTAAGTTAGGCTTTCATTACCTAGAGGGAGTTTGCCCTCTTAGGGGGAGAATGAAGAGCTTAACTTATGCTTTCATTACCTAGTGGCATGAAGAATGAGGCTATGGGATTAGCCTAACTTACATGTGGTATTGTAAGTGTGATTGTAGTATTGTCAAACATCAAAAAGGGGGAGATTGTTGGTGCAACATCCCTCAGGTCAAGGTTGACCTGGTTAACCAAGCTGAGTCTTGGTTTGGGTTTAGATGTTTGACAATAAGATATTGATCGAAGAAGAGTCAAGTAGGTCAAGGTTGACCGGATACTTGACTGGGAAGTCCTAACTAGCATGTTAGGCAGGTGAAAATCCTGGTGAGTGAAGCCAGGTGAAAGTCCTAGTGAGTGAAGCTAGGCAGATGGAAAACTCTAGTGAGTGAAGCTAGGTGAAAGTCCTGGTGAGTGAAGCCAGACAAAGGAAATCCAGATGGATCAAGGATGATCGGACATCTGGTGTTGGGAAGTCCGAGTAGGTCAAAGGATTGACTGGATACTTGGCAAGGAAGGAAATCCAGATGGGTCAAGGTTGACCAGACATCTGGTGGAAGTCCAAGTAGGTCAAAGGATTGGCTGGATACTTGGCAAGGAAGGAAATCCAGATGGATCAAGGATGATCGGACATCTGGTGTTGGGAAGTCCAAGTAGGTCAAGGGAGTGACCGGATACTTGGCACGACGAGTAAAAGTCCAAGTGGGTCAAAGGGATTGACCGGACACTGGTGGGGAGTCTGGCAGGTCAAGGGTGACCGATGCTAGGCATGATGTACCAACAGTCAAGGTTGACCGGATGTTGGTTAGGGAGGTTTGGGACTTGGTTTGGGCAAAATCTTTGGATCGATCCGTGGATCGATCCGAGCTCGATCGATCCGTGGATCGATCCGATTCTTCAATGATCGAGCCACGGATCGATCCGTGGATCGATCGAGAGGTCTGATCACCGTCGATGCTGCTTCGCGCGATAAGCGCGGATCGATCCGTGGATCGATCCAGCGCGCTTCAGAGCACGGGACTCGATCGGATCGATCGATCAAGCCTCCCGATCGATTCGGAACATTTGAATCGATCGGGATCCGACCGTTGGCGTTAAGCTGCAGGCGCACGATGGCTGCGGTAGATCTTCACCGATTCATTCCAGCTCTTCACCGCTTCTCCACAGCTCTCTACAAGCACGTGATCGCCAGTTCTTGAAGGTTCTTGGAGGCTTTCCAAGTCAAGAGGCGGATCCATTGCAAGAGGAAGAAGTTAGGGTTAGGGTTTTCACTGCATTTCTTGTAAGCTTTTACTTAATCTTTACTACTCTTTCTTCTTCTTGTACTGAGAGTCTTGTAGGGCTTCTCCGCCCTCGGTAGTTACCGAAAAGGAGTGTTTCATAGTGGAGGGTGTGTGCGTGGTGTGGATCCTTGGATTAGTCACCTCCTTTGGAGGTGGATACCAAGTAAAATCCTAGTGTTAGCGTGGTTGTATTTGTTTCTGTATTTTTCGCTGCATATCCTTGAAGAAACAAGCAACGCCAAGCGACGAGCACGCGACGAGCTATTCACTATCCCTCAACCTCAAACCATTCTCAACAATGATCAAACATGGTAACCCCCAATGACCAATTTCCATCGTACCTGGTACCCTAATATCCAAAAGATATGAGTATAAAACTCTCCTGGCTAAGTCAATAGAAATATGTAGGTATCATCCACTACCCAGCTAACAATAGCAGAGGCTGGTATGTGCATCCATCTCCTACGAGTAGTAACAGAAGCTAACACTACTGATGGTATGATAAGAAAAATCACCAGAGATTATAATCCTTTATCTCTAATAAGGTCAACCATCCTCAATGGCTAACTCATCACAAGTAATATGTGCTACAGCAACCAGACAGGTACTAAATAAAGAATGCTAATACCTATCATAAACTATAAAATTAAACATCATACCTATATACCGTCTGGAGATGTTCCGTCGCTGTCCAGTCCCCAACTTGAACTCAAAATTTCCGATCATAAAAATCACCGGAAATCCATATAAATCCGAAACGGAAATCCAAACACAATTGTAATGGAAAAATCCATGTCACTCAAACAACTACCTAGTTTGACTCGCAAACTTGGGCTAATCCAAAAATCCAGAATACCTAAAGCAGGTGTCATAACCCACTCTAATACCAATAAATTGGTATCAGCCAAATCTCAAAAATCCGTAACACGAAAATAAATCAAACAAGTATCGCCAACCTCGACACTCTGATACCAAATAAATTGGTATCAGGTTATCCCAAATGTCCAAAATACGAAATCAAAGAATCGTATAACCTCGCTCTGATACCACTAAATTGGTATCAGATAAATCTCGAAAATCCGAAACCCGAAGGTCAACAAGTATCGCCAACCTGGCTCTGATACCACTAAATTGTCACGCCCCAGAGGAGTCCCTGTCCGAAGAAATTTCGGCAGCATCTCCCCTGTACGGCGGACAATCTGAAACTTCTACATAACTCATATACCTCAGCCACAGGCGGCTGGAATATTAACAATAAATAAAAACAATCACCACGCAGTTTATATAGATATTCAGCCTCTGGCTGTCACAACCACGCAGTTAATAATAATAATCATAATACTACACTGACTCGAAATCCACCCTACTCCACTATACTCGTAAAACTCAAATCCGACGAAACTCACATCTTCTGCCATCCAGGCAGGCATGTAGTAAAAACATATCGAATAGAGCATCCATCAATATCAAAAGAAAAACATACGATGTCCAAGTATCCAAATAACCAAGTACACACATAAGCAAATAAAAACCAAACCAAATGGTAAATAAATCCTCGAGGTCTGCAGGGATCTAGCACTACGTGCAGTGAGGACTAGCGACTGGAACTCCCTCCGGACAGCATCAACCTGAAAATAACAACAATGGAGGCGGGGTGAGTCCAACACTCAGCAGGTACAATTGATATACAAAGTAGGGAAATAACACCTAGCACTAATCATGCGTACAGTCTCCTGATAAGAAAGATAAAAATGCATCTGAAGTAAACAGGAGAATACTGTACTAACCAGGTCCTGAGTATAAGGTCAAACAGTCCGAGGGATGAAAACCTGTATGTATGTCAAATATAGGTATCCAACAATATGCAGTATAAATGCAGCAAACACAGCAATAAATGCATCATGCGTATGATGCCAATGACACCCCTGACGTCAGTCGATCATCTCACACAATAGTGAGGCCGAGTGGGTAGAAACGTGCACTCTGTCGTCACTACTCCCGATGAGTGACCGAGTGGACGGATCTTGAGTATACCTATCCTCCACCCCAAATCATAAATGGGGAGCGAATGCTCTCAACTCCCAGACACGACGGGGAGGAATCACGGATAACACATTGTGTCACACTACCCATGAGCGGACCAACGGTGCCTAACAGAGTCCCTGCTGCAACACACTCTGCCTGAATCGACCACTAACCCATGAGTGGTGGTGTGTGCAGATCCATGTAACTGGCGATGTGCTCAACAATAATGGAGCGGACTATCGCACAGCATGCAATCATGCAAATGGTGCATGGCACTAACCACAAAATATCCTGACCTAATCCATGTGTATATAAAAGTGCACCATAGGTCAACGAATCAAATCAAATCAAAGGTACACAAAAGGTATAAAACCTAGGTCCTGAACATGGTGAAACATGGCATATCACTACCCCTTATAAGCATGTATAAACAAATAAAGTATACATTGGATGCAAATCAAGCAATCAATCAATCATGTATCAGATATTGGGTAGTGACTAACCGAAACAAATAAAGGACATAATTAATGCAACTTGTTAAATTCACTACTATGTATATCAAATGGCATAAGTCAAAAGTACCCGCCTCCGATAAAATGGTCCAAATCCGATAATCAAGATACCCGTCGAGATACGGTCTCGAATCAGAGTCCTGCGTTTATCAAACAGATAATGTATTTAGCTATATAGCTAAATAAAAATCTCTAACCCATTTAATAACCTTATCCTTCCTTAGAAATGGATTGATCCCATGTAACGAAACAAGCAATGGATTAAATTCAATACCAATCCAATTCTATACATAACCTCATTCATCATACTAATGATAACATAATTCTAGATCAATCTGTGCAACTCACCTTCAATCACAGCCACTGCGGCTCAATAGCAAAGATCGTTGTTGCTGGACCTAGGGTGGCTGCTGGACTAAAGGTCCTCCACAGTCAAGACCTCCTGCTAGAACTTCACTGCCGGAATAGAAATAGCCCACAACAAATCCTACTTCACCTCACAAATATCAACCGAACCCAACAGGATGTCACTGATCAAGCATCAAACCTCTAATCTCTGTCGGCCCTCCTCCTTGAATCTGAACAATGCACGCATGAAACATTAGGGCACGGTAAAGAGATGACAGTGAAGATTCGGTGAAAGAAAAATCTAGTGATGACTGAATAATACCTAATCCGACAACAAGAGGAAACCTAAGGCACGATGCGGCTCAGGAAGGAGGTGAAAGTGAGACCGGCGTCGCTGTGGTGATCGGGCTGGCTAGGGCACAGAGAATGCCGGCGGCACCTCCGTGCGGCAGCGGCACGGCTAGGGCGCCGGCTCTGTGCAGTGGCGCTTGGCTTCAAGGCGGCAGTGAGGAGGGGGCGTCGGCGATTAGGGCAAGGAGGAGAGCAGGGTGTGCGCGCGAGGGAGATGAGGAGAAAGAAGAAAAGTAGGTGGCCGAGGGGTTTAAAGCTTCGGCGAGGAAGAAACCGCCGGGCCGACAGTTAGGGCTCGGCGTCGGACTTCGGCACGCGCGGGAGGGGAAAGGAAATGGCACGGGTTCGGCGTCAAGGGAAGAAAAAGAAAACGGGAAATCAAAATAAGGAAAAAGAAAATAAGAATTAAATATATAAACTTTTCCTCACTTAAATGGGGTAGCCTAAACAGGCTTTTCTTGACCCCGTTTTTATCCCCGTCAACTCGTCCGTACGAGCTCCGAAAAATTTCCAAAAATTCCGGAAAATTCCCTTATTAATATTCGCCTTATTTTCTGGTATTTTACAATATAACACACCAACTATGGGATTATTCTAAAGGGTGCATCTCATATTCGGAGATGTGCCAAAGTTACTTCAATTGGAATGGAATCCTGAAGAATCTGAAGAGGATCTAGATCCCGAAGAAATAGATCTTGCAGAATCTAAGGAGAATCCAAATCCCGTAGACATGAACCTCAAAGAATTTAAAGAAGATCTAGAAATGGATCTCGAAGAATTTGAGGATGATCCAAAAATATATCTCGCAGGGGATCTAGAGATGGATCTTGAAAAATCAGAGGAGGGTCCAAAAGAATGTGTGGTGGATCTAGAAATGGATCTAATGAATACATCTGAGGCTGGTCTTGCCATTGTCGAGTCCGGCATAAATAGGATAGCAGTACACACTGCACTAGTATATTTTCTAGTGGGAGTAGTGCTAGTTTATTTATGTTATTAGTGTTATGTTTATTGTCGTTATGTACAAACAATCTTAGCTCATTTTATTTTTTTTTGAAAATAATGGAGTGGAAACTATTATTTTTGTACAAGCAGTATTATATTCTATGAAAAAGAAAAACAATTATGTAATATGATTCATTCATATTCAATGATTAGTTTATGTGAAAATGATTAGTTCATTTTATTTATGATTAGTTCATATGATCCGTTCATATTAAATAATTAGTTCATTAGATGGAATGTGTGTAATATAATTGATCAATGTTGATTAAATTGTTACATACAAATGATGAGTGAAAACATAGTTATTACTTGATTTTGTAAACCAATTCTAATTTACACTGAGTCAATAATTAATTGCATATACATGAATTACACTGAAATAATAAATAATGTGTGTATTTATATAGATTATGGCAACTAAGAAGATCATAGCTGAACTTAATAAAGGAGATATTATATGAAGATAACTATAAAATCTGGCACCTCAAAATACAATACGTTCTTAAGGAATAAGAAGTTCTAGAGACTGTAAATCGATTCATGGAAGAACCGGCTGATGGTTCTACAGCGCAGTACAGACGTAACCTTGATGTCTAGAAAGCATGGAAAAGAAAGTACTCCATTGCTAAGGGATTATTGATTAGTTCAATGGTGGATGACCTGGTATTTGAGTATGAGACATTACCATCAGTTCATGCTGTTGTTAGAATGTATACTAAAAGTCTAGCTTTTGGTATAAAACATTTATCTAGAAATAAGAATCACATTGGTCAAATGTCTACATTTGTGATAAATGTAGTTGTTCAATTAATTTATATTGTAGATAACATGGTGTGTGGTGTCACACACAGAAAATCATGTTATCAGTACCTTATAAATTATAAACAGTAGCTCACGACCATGATGGAAAGGAACAAACCATTGGAAGGTCGTAGTGTAATTAGGTGTTAGTTTATTTTAACTATATAATTACACTAGTACACTAAGAGTGTATTGAGTAGGACCATTAGAGGTCGTTTCTTTTATACTGACTTTATAAAGGAACAAAGACCTCAGTTATTATGGAAGTGTGTGCTCTTAATCCTAATATAATAACAAGCACATATATTTGATATTTATTTCTTTAATTTATCAATGGGTGAGATTTAGTTCGATGAATCAATAAGTCCGATAAGTTGGGAAATGATATCACTTATAGTGTGTGTTGTTGATTATAGAAAGAAACTGTATCCTAGTAATCTAGGTTGAGAATGTCCCCAAGAAGAGCTCATAAGGATTGTCATGTTAAACCCTGTAGGTGGACTTAAGTCTGACATGATGATGAAGTTGAGTGGTACTACTCTTGGAGCTAGATATTAATTAAGTAAGTTGTCAGTAACTTACTTAATTAATGGACGTTTGTTATCTTAAACACAGGGAGACTAACACACTCATGATAAGAAGGAGCCCAAAATGTAATTTGGGATTGGTGCGGTAGTTCAATAATAGTTCTCTAGTGGAATGAATTATTATTGATAAAATTAAGTTGTGTGTTAAGGCGAGCACGGGATGCTTAATTTTATCGGGAGACCAAAACCAATTCCTCCTCTCGGTCCCTATCGTAGCCTCTAGTATATAGAGATTTATACCCACCGCATACCCACCTTCTTACCCATCCAATGGGGCCGGCCAAGCTAGCTTGGAACCCAAGCTAGGGCCGGCCAAGGCCAAGTGGATGAGCCATGTAGGTGGCCGGCCAAAGCTTGGGTCCCAAGCTTAGGTGGCCGGCCACTAGAATATTAAAAGGATTTTATTAAAATTATTTCTTATGTGGATATCATGATTTTAAAAGAGAGTTTAAAAATTAAAAATTTCCTTTTATAGTTTTCTACAAAAGATTAAGAGAAGAGATTAATCTCTTTCCTTATTTGTAGTTTAAAAGGATGATTTTAATTTTTTGTAAAAACTTTCCTAATTTGTAAATCATCTACATGTTTAAAAGAAAGTTTAAAATTTGAAATCTTTCCTTATTTGTTGATTAAAGAAGGATTTTAAATTTTAAGAAAACTTTCCTTTTTAACCATGTTCATGATTTAAAAGAGAGTTTAAAAATTAATAATTCTCTTTTATTAGTTTCTACAAAAGATTGAGAAAAGATTTGATATCTTTCCTTATTTGTAGATTAAAAGAGATTTTAATTTTTAGAGATAACTTTCTTTTTATCCACATGTTTAAAAGAAATATTTTAATTTATTAAATTTCCTTTTTATAAACCAATCATGAAGGGATAAAAATTATTGAGAAATTTTTATAAATTTCCGGAAGCAAATAAGGAAGTTTTAATTGGTGTTTAAAATTTTATTTGCTTGGAGATTTCTTGGTGTGGCCGGCCATTGCAAAATTGAAAATAAAAATTATTTTTAATTAAATAAATTTTTCTTTTCAATGGCAAAAGAATTAAGGAAGTTTTTATTAAATTTTCCTTATTTGCCAAGACCAAGGATTATAAAAGAGGGGGTAGAGGAGGCTTCAAGGAGAACAACTCTATTATTTTTCTCCCTCTTTTCTTCCTTGAGTGTGGCCGGCCCTTTCTTTCCTCTCCTCTCCTTTGTGTGGCCGAAACCTTCTCATGGTGGAGATAGCTTTGGTGGCCGGAACTAAGAAGGAGAAGAAGGAGAGAAAAGAAGCCTCTTTTCTAGCATATCTTGGAGCATGGTGGTGGCGGCCGAACCTCTTCATCCTAGGAGAAGTTTTGATGGCCAAAACTTGTAAGGAAGAAGAAGGTGCTAGGTGGTTTTCATCTCGGAAGATCGTTGCCCACACAACGTCCGAGGTTAGAAGAGGAATACGGTAGAAGATCAAGAGGTCTTTCTAAAAGGTATAACTAGTAATTTTTCTTTCCGCATCATACTAGTTATTTTTGGAAATAATACTAAATACAAGAGGCATACGATTCTAGTGTTTCGAATTTGTTTTCGATATAGTGTTCTTTTGTTTTTCTTTTCCTTGTGATTTGATTGTTCTTTTCAGTTGACCTAAAGTTATTTTAGGATATTAAATATTAGCTTTCCTTAAAAGGTTTTGTCTAGTCGGTGGTGGTTGCTCCCATATCCAAGAAGGTCATGTGCCTCGCCACGTCAGTACTGGGAACCAATTTTGGAAATTAATATTTAATGGAATTAATAACTTAGGTGATTTGGATCAAGCGTGTTAAGTTCCGCAGGAGATCCAAGTCAAAACCTAAAAGAACAAATAGATTAAGTTTTGGATCAAACGTGTTAAGTTCCGCAGGCGATCCAAAATTTAATTTAAAAGAACACATGGTAGCTAGGAAAGGTTCAGACCTTTGTACAAAATTTTTATGCAGTGGAACCTCTAGGTTTTCCGAGTAGCAACCAACAATTGGTATCGAGCTAGGGTTTTGCCTCTGTGTATTTGGTATTAGTTTAATTACGCATATGTCATACATAATTTATGCAGGTTAATAGTAGGATGTGCTAACTTTGTGAATCGAGATCCAACTATTATGGCTTATAGTTATTATGTGTGATTGGACCCTGACATGTCGAGGGCATTTTATTGTGTGTGCGTGATTGTATTATAAAATACAGGAGGTGGATTTAGTTTTATTAGGATTTTATTTTTGATCTAGTTACACGTACATTCCTTTTATGGAATATAAGATCGATGGATGTAAATTTTATTTTATGTTCGATCTAGTTTACATGTACATTCCTTCCGGAATATAGGATCAAATGTAAAATTCTATTTATGTCGGATCGAATCTTGCAAAGCGTGGAACCTTCTAAGGACCGAGGCGCAATGAACTAGGAGCAAGATGGATGCGACAGAGACCCGGTGGCGGTGGCGAAATATGGCAAGCTTGGGATGACAACACACTGAGGACAACAAGAGAAAAAACCATAATAGTTGAAAATTAGATTTTCTATTTATTGCTTTTATATTGTCTTGTGTGTGTGCATGTTAGTTTATATATTTAGTAGGCTAGCATAGTTAAAATTCCTCATTTATAAATAACTAAGTGGAGAGGGATTTTAAGTAAATCCATGGTCTCCATTCTTGGTTTGTAAGTGATGCAAACAAGCTTGGCGTTGGCTCTAAGTGTCTTCCTCATCGGATGAGCTTGTTTGTGGATCACTAGAACGACTTCCATTTTGGATGACTATAGGAAGTTAATTAAGAGCGTGTGATCTTCCCCAACGGAAGGGGCATAATCTTATTAATGGACTTAGTGTCAAGTAATGGTATACACTTAGACACATCTAATAGTATCCTCCCCATCGGAGTCACTGCTATTATTTGTGTGACCAAATGAAACCAACTATTAATTTGTCATAAAACTAGGTTGACAAGATAATAAAATTAAAGGGTTAAAACCCCTCTTACAAATGATTGATTTTGTATACGTCCACACTAACGTGGCATGCAAAATTCACGGTGTTTGAGGTGTTGGTGAATTTAAATAATATTGTTTGAGGAATCAATATTTTTTTAAAATTCAAAAGTTTTTGACCAAATATTTGATCAAAGACAGATCAACTATTAATTTTATTCATCATAAAGTAAAGTTGACGAGATAATAAAATTAATGAATAAAATCTCCTCTTCGATTTTGTATACGTCCACACTATCGTGGCATACAAAATTCATGGGGATTTTTAAGGAGTTGATCTTGACCAAGTATTTTTGTGATTCTTAGGATTTAAAATGTTTGTCAATCCCCTAGTAGTCATACTATAAGAAAGACTTAGTAATCCCAATTGTAATGATTGGAAATAGGACTTGGACATTAAGGTAAACTGTCTTCTTAGAACTAAGAACAATATAGGTGTATTTAATTCATTAGTTGAAACATGTTTAGTGGTGTTATCTACCAGAACCTGGAGTGTAGATACAGATGTCATTAATCATGTCCGCAATTCATTGCAGGGTTCCAGGAAACCCGGCAACTAAATGAAAATTAAAACACCGTCCACATGGGCACTACTGTAAAAATGGTAGCTGTTGCAGTGGGAGATGTTTATCTTTTGATAAGAATAAAACATGGATTTTTGAGTAATTGTCTTTACGCACCAAGTTTAGAAAGAACTAGTTTTCAGTTTCTAAACTATTCAAAGAACTTGATATTCTGCCTCTTTTAATAACAAAGTTGTTATTAAGAAAAAGAGGGAAGTACGTTGGTTGGCAATTTATAAATCCAATAACTCTCACGATGCAACAAATGGAAATTAGTAACACATCTTCTAACTTTAAGAGAAAGTAACCTTTGAAAATGAACCAATTATATCTTTGGCTTCTAAGGCTAGGTTATATTAACTTGAGTAGGATTCATTGGTAGCTGATGAAATTTTGGGTTCATTAGTAGTGAAAATCTTTCCAACCTACGAGTCTTACTTGGAAGGAAAAATAACCAAGAAGCTTTTAAGTCTAAGGGGTAAGGAGTCAAAGATATATTGGAATTGGTTCATTCTGATTTGTGTGATCCTATGAGCATCCAGGCAAGAGGTTGTTTCAAAGACAACTATTTGAGATACGGATATATTTACTTGATGTGCCGCAAGTCTAAGTGCTTTGATTAGTTCAAAGAGTACGAGGCTGATGTGGAGAAACGATAAAGTAAAAGTATCAAGACACTACGGTAAGATCGTAGTGGCAAGTACCTCTTGGGAGAATTTAGGAGTCATTTATCAGAAGTAGGGATTCAATCCAAACTAACTGCACCTGGTACACTCCAACAGAATGGTGTAGGAAAAGGAAGGTATAGGACTCTTATGGAAATAAGTAGATTGATGAGTTATTAAAGAATATTATCAAAATCATTTTAAGGATATACTATGGAAATGGGAGTGAATATAGTACCTTCTAAAGTCAGAACTCTCTACTCATATAGAATTGCTGAATATGCGTAAGCCTATTTCGAAGCATAGTCCAGCACATATGCAGAAGAGAGACAATGATAAGTTGGACAGGAATTCACTTGTTTGTGGGTTATCCTAGTAAAATGAAAGTAGGTTTATAGTCTTAAAAATCATAAGGTCATTGTTAGCATCAATGACCGATTTTTAGAAAAGGACTATATAATAAACCATGTGCCCATAAGAAAATTTGTTCTTAAGGAAATAATAAAAGGCATGTCTAATCTAGTACCAACTGTACAAGATGAGATACCACAAGGAAATTGCAACACATATCACAAATGATACACAATTGCAGAAAGTGTCTTGTCATAGTGGGAGGGTTGTTAGGCAACCTAAAAAGATTCATGTTTTGGGAGAGTTTTTGGACTCGATCCCTGGAGGACATGAACCTGATCTCCGGACATATGACGAAACACTCCAAGATAAAGATGCAATATCTTGGTAAATAGTAATAAATAACAGAATTAGAATATATGTATTCTAATAAATTCTGGAAGCTTGTAGAACCACCAAATGGTGTAAAAGCCTTTGGGTGTAAAAAGGTCTATAATAGGAAAAGAGAGATAGAAAGGAAGGTAGTAACTTTCAAAGCAAGGCTTGATGAAAAAGGAAACTTTTTCACTGGTAGCCATGCTTAAGTCTATTCAGATTCTTTTATCTATTTGGCAAGTGGATGTCAAGACAGCATTCCTTAATGGAAGTCTTGATGAAAGCATCCATATAAAGCAACCAGAAGGGTTCATTGCAAAGGGCTAAGAGCATCTTGTGTGCAAGCTCAATCAGTCTATGGACTGAGGCAAAGCTTCAAGGTCTTGGAACATCCGGTTTATCAAAGTAATCCAGACCTATGGATTTATTGAGTAAACGGATAAGTCTTGTGTATACAAAAGGTGTGATGGAAACGCGGTGGTATTTCTTGAACTATACGTAGATAACATTTTTGGTAGTTGGAAACAATATCAAAATGTTGTCAGAAGTAAGGGTATGGTTGTCCAAATAATTCGATATAAAGGACTTGGGAGAATGTATATATTTTTGAGATCAAAGTAATAAGGGATCGAAAGAAAAATATATTTTACTTATCCCAAGCTTGATACATCGGAAAATCCTTGCTCGTTTAAGCATGCAAAACTCTCGAAAGGTTTCTTACCTTTTAGGCGTGGAGTGTCTTTATCTAAAGAGATGTCTTGATGACATCAAAGGAGATTGAGGACATGTAGGCGTTCTTTATGCTGCAGTTAGACAACCTAATGTATGCTATGCGAGATGAAACTGTTTAAAGGGCATAGTTAGGAGATATCAAAGTAACCTAGACAAGGACATTGGACAGGAAAGCATATATTAAAGTACCTTAGAGCGCAGAGATTATATGCTAGCTTACAAGGCGATTAATTTGGTCCCTCACGAGTTTTGACTTCCAATCGGATAGGGACATAATAAGTCGACCTCGGGTTTTGTGTTTACTTTAGGAGGAAAAGTCATAACTATGGAAGAGTGATAAGCATAGGTGTTTTTGGACTCCACCATGAGTATATGGCAAGCCTCGAGGTAGCCATAAAAGTTGAATGACAATTACCTCAAGATAGACTTAGATATGATTTCTGTTTGTCAAAGATTATTACAATTTAATGTAATAATAATGGTGCATGTAGAACAAACTCGAAGAAACCATGAGTCTATAAGGCAAGTAAACACAATAGAGCGCAAGTACTACCCAATACGAGAAATTGTATAACGAGGAGAAGTTGTTGCCGCCTAGATTGCATCAGATGATAACCTAAGGTCCTTAAGGCAAGAGCTTTTTGAAAGGCATGGGAATCAGATGTATGGCAGCAGATCTGGCAACTTAGTCTTTTAGTATAAGTGGGAGATTGTTAGAATGTATACTAAAAGCCTAGCTTTTGGTATAAAACATTTATCTAGAAATAAGAATCACATTGGTCAAATGTCTACATTTGTGATAAATGTAGTTGTTCAATTAATTTATATTGTAGATAACATGGTGTGTGGTGTCACACACAGAAGATCATGTTATCAGTACCTTATAAATTATAAACAGTAGCTCACGACCATGATGGAAAGGAACAAACCATTGGAAGGTCATAGTGTAATTAGGTGTTAGTTTATCTTAACTATATAATTACACTAGTACACTAAGAGTGTATTGAGTAGGACCATTAGAGGTCGTTTCTTTTATACTGACTTTATAAAGGAACAAAGACCTCAGTTATTATGGAAGTGTGTGCTCTTAATCCTAATATAATAACAAGCACATATATTTGATATTTATTTCTTTAATTTATCAATGGGTGAGATTTAGTTCGATGAATCAATAAGCCCGATAAGTTGGGAAATGATATCACTTATAGTGTGTGTTGTTGATTATAGAAGGAAACTGTGTCCTAGTAATCTAGGTTGAGAATGTCCCCAAGAGGAGCTCATAAGGATTGTCATGTTAAACCCTGCAGGTGGACTTAGTCCGACATGATGATGAAGTTGAGTGGTACTACTCTTGGAGCTAGATATTAATTAAGTAAGTTGTCGAACTTACTTAATTAGTGGACGTTGTTATCTTAAACACGTGGAGACTAACACACTCATGATAAGAAGAGCCAAATGTAATTTGGGATTGGTGCGGTAGTTCAATAATAGTTCTCTAGTGGAATGAATTATTATTGATAAAATTAAGTTGTGTATTCGGGGCGAGCACGGGATGCTTAATTTTATCGGGAGACCAAAACCAATTCCTCCTCTCGGTCCCTATCGTAGCCTCTAGTATATAGAGATTTATACCCACCGCATACTCACCTTCTTACCCATCCAATGGGGCCGGCCAAGCTAGCTTGGAACCCAAGCTAGGGTCGGCCAAGGCCAAGTGGATGAGCCATGTAGGTGGCCGGCCAAAGCTTGGGTCCCAAGCTTAGGTGGCCGGCCACTAGAATATTAAAAAGGATTTTTATTAAAATTATTTCTTATGTGGATATCATGATTTTAAAAGAGAGTTTAAAAATTAAAAATTTCCTTTTATAGTTTTCTACAAAAGATTAAGAGAAGAGATTAATCTCTTTCCTTATTTGTAGTTTAAAAGGATGATTTTAATTTTTTGTAAAAACTTTCCTAATTTGTAAATCATCTACATGTTTAAAAGAAAGTTTAAAATTTGAAATCTTTCCTTATTTGTTGATTAACGGAGGATTTTAAATTTTAAGAAAACTTTCCTTTTTAACCATGTTCATGATTTAAAAGAGAGTTTAAAAATTAATAATTCTCTTTTATTAGTTTCTACAAAAGATTGAGAAAAGATTTGATATCTTTCCTTATTTGTAGATTAAAAGAGATTTTAATTTTTAGAGATAACTTTCTTTTTATCCACATGTTTAAAAGAAATATTTTAATTTATTAAATTTCCTTTTTATAAACCAATCATGAAGGGATAAAAATTATTGAAAAATTTTTATAAATTTCCGGAAGCAAATAAGGAAGTTTTAATTGGTGTTTAAAATTTTATTTGCTTGGAGATTTCTTGGTGTGGCCGACCATTGCAAAATTGAAAAGAAAAATTGTTTTTAATTAAATAAAATTTTCTTTTCAATGGCAAAAGAATTAAGGAAGTTTTTATTAAATTTTCCTTATTTGCCAAGACCAAGGATTATAAAAGAGGGGGTAGAGGAGGCTTCAAGGAGAACAACTCTATTATTTTTCTCCCTCTTTTCTTCCTTGGGTGTGGCCGGCCCTTTCTTTCCTCTCCTCTCCTTTGTGTGGCCGAAACCTTCTCATGGTGGAGATAGCTTTGGTGGCCGGAACTAAGAAGGAGAAGAAGGAGAGAAAAGAAGCCTCTTTTCTAGCATCCCTTGGAGCATGGTGGTGGTGGCCGAACCTCTTCATCCTAGGAGAAGTTTTGATGGCCAAAACTTGTAAGGAAGAAGAAGGTGCTAGGTGGTTCTCATCTCGGAAGATCGTTGCCCACACAACGTCCGAGGTTAGAAGAGGAATACGTTAGAAGATCAAGAGGTCTTTCTAAAAGGTATAACTAGTAATTTTTCTTTCCGCATCATACTAGTTATTTTTGGAAATAATACTAAATACAAGAGGCATACGATTCTAGTGTTTCGAATTTGTTTTCGATATAGTGTTCTTTTATTTTTCTTTTCCTTGTGATTTGATTGTTCTTTTCGGTTGACCTAAAGTTATTTTAGGATATTAAATATTAGCTTTCCTTAAAAGGTTTTGTCTAGTCGGTGACGGTTGCTCCCATATCCAAGAAGGTCATGTGCCTCGCCACGTCAGTACTGGGAACCAATTTTGGAAATTAATATTTAATGGAATTAATAACTTAGGTGATTTGGATCAAACGTGTTAAGTTCCGCAGGAGATCCAAGTCAAAACCTAAAAGAACAAATAGATTAAGTTTTGGATCAAACGTGTTAAGTTCCGCAGGCGATCCAAAATTTAATTTAAAAGAACACATGGTAGCTAGGAAAAGGTTCAGACCTTTGTACAAAATTTTTGTACAGTGGAACCTCTAGGTTTTCTGAGTAGCAACCAACAACTGTTTAGGCAGCCCTTAGAGAGAAATACAGTGGAGTAAATCTCAAGAAGTTCCGTCAGCTAACAATTATGTTTGATAACTGTAAAAAACACTCAAATGTTACCATGGTTCAACATCTAAGGGAGATAGGTAACATGATTCGAGAGCTTAAGACTGTTGGTCAGACGTTGTCAATAAACAACAGGTTCAAACAATTATTCATTCCCTTCCCGATTCTTGGGAAACGGTGAAACAGAACTTTACTCACAGTGAGAGTATCAAGACTTTCAATGACATCTCATGCCATATTGAACTAGAGGCGGAGAGGATTGAATTTGCAAGGATTTCTGATCAAGTTTTTATTGCTGAAGGTTTTGGTTCCAAGAATAAGAAAAAATGGTTTAAGAAAGGAAAGGGAAAAGGAAAGGAGGCTAATGTTGTTGCAGTGAAAAACCAAATCAAGAAGAAAGGAAGGAAATATGGACAAAGACCTAAGAGCAAGTTGACTTGCTACAACTGTGGTAAGAAGGGTCATTTTACTCGAGATTGTACTGAGCCTAAAAAGGTATATCCATATTTATCTTCTTTCCATGAGCATTATGTTACAAGTATAGTACTGTTGGCTGATTCTTATCCTTTATAGATTATAGATTCAGGAGCAACGAACTATGTAGCTCAGGATCGAGTTACATATGTGGAGTACCATCGAGTACCAGCTGGCAACAAATGGATATATGTGGGAAACAATGCAAGAATTAAAGTCAAAGGAATTGGCACTTGCAAGCTCAACCTACGTAGTGGACGAACCTTATTTCTACATGATGTCCTGTATGCTCTTGAGATTTAACAAGTCTGGTTTCGATCACTTGTCTTCTTGATTTAGGTTATTGTGTAAATTTTTATAGCCGTTGTGTGGAACTTCGAATTAACTCTATGTTAATTAGGCATGGTTATGTATAGAACCAAATAATAATGATGATTATTTTTCAAACATTGCTCTTACTAATAATGTTGATGTTAATGATAAAATTAAACATGCTAGACTAGGACATATATGACAAGAACGAATGAATAGATTTGCTAAGGAGAGCCTTTTAGACACTCATGCTAAGATTAACTTGTCTATATATGAGTATTGTCTTGCTAAAAAGGCAACTAGGAAATCATTTGGTAAGGTTATTAGGGTTAAATTACCATTACAATTAATTCATTCGGATATTTGTGGTCCAATGAATATGAAGGCTAGAAATGGAAGTTCTTATTTCATTACATTTATTGATGACTTCACACGTTTTGGTCATGTGTATTTGATCTCTCATAAATCTGAAGTATTAGATTGCTTCATTCATTATGAATGAAGTTGAGAATCAATTAAAACATAAGGTTAAAACATTGCGCACTGACCCTAGAAGTGAATATTTGTCTGATCAATTCCAGATGATGTGTAATGAAAGAGAAATTATTAGACAACTATCACTGGAACTCCACAACAAAATGAGATTGCTGAAAGAAGAAATAGAACTTTTCTTGAAATAATTAGGTCTATAATGGTACAAGCTAATTTTCCAATCTCCTATGGGGAGATGCATTATTAGTTGCAGCCTATATACTTAACAAAGTGTCTTCAAAATCAGTTTCATCTACCCTATATGAACGTTGAATAGGCAAAAAGCCAGATTTGAGTAATCTAAGACCTTGGGGGGTGGCTGCCTATGTTCAAGATAAGACTCATGAATATGAAAAATTATGACTCAGATGTAAGAAGCGTATCTTTATAAGGTATTCTAAGACTTCTAAGGGTTATGTCTTCATTGGCAAGCGATAGGATGGAACCATCTCTGAAATAGAGTCAAGAGATGTTACTTTTCTTGAAACTAAATTCTCAACACGAGGAGAAGTTGATAAGAATATTCCTCTATATGAGATAGAGGAGGAGGATAATATTCCTTTATCAACAAATCAGGAGATGTCTGAATCTAGTCAACCTAATAGGAGTAATTTGTCACTGAATGAGTCAATTTCTCAACAGTCTAACCTACGAAGAAGTAATCGACAAATTATTCGTCGGAGATGGTTTGACATTGAAAATGAGGTATTGATGATTCTCCCAGTCGACAATGAAGAATCTCGAATAGTTGAGGAAGCTTTGAGATGCTCAATTAGAAAAGAATAAAAAGTTGTAACAGATGAGGAAATTGAGTCAATGAGAAAGAATCAAGTTTGGAATTTAGTCGATCTTCCTCCGGACCGAAAGGCTATTAGGAATAAGTGAATTCTCAAAATAAAGAGGAAAACAGATAGATCGATTAATGATACAAAGATTGATTAGTTGCAAAAGGATATACCCAAATGAAATATATTGATTTTGAAGAGACATTCTCCCCGATTGTGAAGTTTGTATCAATATATGTTATCCTAGCTATAGTAGCACAATTTGACATGGAATTACATCAAATAGCTTTTCTTAATGATAATCGTGGCAAGAAAATCTATATGGCATAGCCAGAAGGTTACATTGTTGAAGGTCAAAAGAAAAGAGTATGTAGACTTAAGAAGTCTATATATGGGCTAAAGCAAACATCAAGATAATGGAACATAAGATTTAATGAAGTCATTTTGTCATATGGTTTTGAAATAATCAATGAGGATCATTATGTTTACTTAAGAAAGAAAAGGAAAGCTTATCATTTTATCATTATATGTTGATGATATGCTAATAGTTGGAAGTGACATAAAGTGTGTGATAAAAGTTAAATCATGGCTTTCATCATAATTTGACATGATAAATATGGGAGAAGCAGAGTACATCTTAGAAATAAAGATCATTAGAGATCAATCAAAAAGGCTTTTAGATTTGTCTCAAGAAGCTTATATCACTAAGATGCTACAACACTTAATATGTTAGATTGTAACATTGAACAGACACCTGTAGCGCGACTACTGCTTTGAGTAAAAGTATGTATCCCAAGACTCTTAAAGAAATAGCCGAAATAAAGAAAAAACCATATGCCAGTGCTATTGATAATTTAATGTACACTATGTTGTGTACTTATCCTGATATAAGTTATGTTGTTGGCTTAATTAGTCGTTTCCAAACCCGGGATCGAGACATTGGAAAGCAGTGAAAAGGATATTCAGATATCTCAAAGGGGCAGTGGATTATTGTCTTTGTTTCCAAGGATCATATATGAACCTAAGTGGCTACACAAATGCAGATTGGGCGGGGGACCTTGATGACAGAAAATCCATATCTGGCTATACCTTCTTGCTAAATGATAGCGGCATCTAATGGAACAGTAAGAAGCAGGCTTATGTAGCCCTGTCGATAATGGAAGTTGAGTATGTGGCTTGTGCAGCGGCTATGTAAGAGGTTGTCTGATTAAGAAGGTTCCTAAAGCATCTGAAAATTACTGAGGACAGTGGGAGTCATATTGCAGTGTACTATGACAGTCAAGCTGCTATAGCTTTTTCTAAAAGACCCAAATATCATAGCAAAAGCAAGCATATAGAAATTAAATATAATTTTGTAAGGAATATTGTTGATAAGAAAAAAAAGATAGTTCTTTAGTACATCCCTACACATTATATGTTTACCGATTCTTTTACTAAGCCATTAACTAAAAAGTCATTTCAAGGACATCTAGACATGTGAAGTCTTTGGGACTTCGAAAAAAGTAACTTATTGTAAAGATATTTTAATAAATAAAAAATGTCATGATCTATTCAGTGTATATGTCTTTGTTACATTTGAAAAAAAAAAGTCTCGATAAGCATGTTGGCAAATTGAGATTGGTCTACTCACATGGACAATCATCTCTATTTATTAAGTATAAATAAAGGTAAGACCGTTGCTTATAAGACAACTTATGTAGCTGTGAAAACAGGCATACTCATAAGTTAAGATCGTCTTAATAATTGTGTCATGATAAGATCATTTATGTAATGATTGAAGTAAATGCATCCACTATTTACTGAATTTGCTTAAAGCATATTGGAATTCATATGTTGAATTCATGATTAGACATTAGGTATGTCTATATCTAAATCTGTACGATGTTAAATTTTAAGAAAAACATGTGCTCTTTTTATTAAAGAGAATAACATCGTAACATGTGATTCATACCATATGTGTTATGACGACAAGAAGGGTAGTAGGAAAATGGATCTTTGCTTCTCTACTATGTGAGACTCTTGAAATTATAAATTAATTTCAATCTTACCCTAAGTGACTATTTAGTTGTCTACTTGAAGTTTTGATCAGTGTTTATTACTTTAGCATGTTTCCTATTGGGTATGGATGATTTGGTCTATGGAGCATAACTAGAAAAGCATCTGATTAAAATAAATAGATTATAGCTAAAAAGGAATATTAAGATTGATTTATATCTGTGACATTTATTCACTATTGTCAGTTAATTTTTTGTTCAAAACATAAAATGCAATTGTGAATAATTGTGTCGATTGGAGATGTTGAACATGCTCTTGACATCATAGTCATTATGAGGGATTAGAAATATTCATATTGATGTAAATAATTTAATCGAGGGTAAAAGCAAGTTATTGATGTTTTTGATTCATTCTATAGAGCAACTATATAAGGTGTAACAATCTTCTTAGCAATTATTGTTCAGTGTGTTTGTTGTCGCACGAACCATTTACCTTAAAGTATGGATAAAATGTTCTTGTTTAGTCTTTGTAACTGATTGTTTTGCTCTGGTCTTCATGACTTGATCATCATATAGTTTGTGTGACTTATTTAATCTTTGTGACTAATTAATATATTGCTCTAGCCTTTGTGACATGGTCATCCTGTAATTTATGTGACTGACATGGTTTATGTGACCATATAACCTTTATGGATTGACTTGGACGAGTAGGAGATGTTGGAGATTCTATGTTGCAAAAGAATTGCAACGTTTACATTAAGGAGATGATTGATTTATCTCCCTCAACGTATATTGCGATTAAGAGCCATCAAAGCATCGGTTACAAACTAATGCTTTCATCTTATAAATTTATGTGTCTCTTATGCATCCAAGAGATCACAGATAGGGTGCATCGTGGAGGTGATTACAGGCAACTTGAAGAACATTCGGGTAGCAGAGGGTTTTAGTTTGTGAACCTTGCGGAGAGCTTTTCGATATCGTTTCGTGATCATTCTTCCGACATCAAGTGGTGACCAAGTTCGTCTTGGGAGATCACTGTAAGTTGATTACTTGCTTTTTTTATGTGTTTCATGTTGCTAGATTCTACACTAACTGTCGACTGTGCACAAGATCTATGGTATAATTAAGACATGTGAGTAGAATATTGACCTCAAACAAAAGAAGTGGGTGTTCCCGTATCTGAATCAAGAGGACCAGACACCGGACAGGAAGTCCTAGTTGCGTCTAGGTAAGTAAGTCCTAGTAGGTCGAATGGACCGAGGGGCAGGAAGACCTGGTGGGTCAAGGTTCAGACGTGGGAGGCCTGTGGTTCTTCGTTTAAAGGGGGATTGTTGGGGTTGCAAACAAAGTCCCACATTGAAAACACATAAAAAAATCATGAGTTTATAAGGGAATATGATATCTCCATTGGTATGAGGTCTTTTAGGTAGAGCCCAAGAGCAAAACTATGAGGATTTAGCCCCAAAGTGAATATAATATCATACCATTGTAGAAGATATCTCCATTGGTATGAAACATTTTTGGTAAAACCCAAGAGTAAAATCATAAGGGCTTAGGCTCAAAGTGGACAATATCATACTATTGTGGAGATATCTAAATTCACGGTTGGACTCTGATACCACTTGTTAGTCCCAATGTGGTCAAGGGTGAATTGTTCTGTAAGACAAAAATTAACAGTTTTGCTTTCTTCTTTAGCAAAGTTAACACATTTTAGTTAGTCAAAAAATAATAACATAAAAAGAATGTAAGAGACTCAAGGTTTATTTAGTTTGCAACCAAAGAGGTTGCTAGTCCAAGACAAAATTAAGCTCACTAAAAAGTCTCCTTTCTTGGAGGCGGAGAAGCCCCTTACAGTAATGAAAGCACAAGTAGCTAGATCGGAGTACAAAGTTCGTAAACAATTGTTGTTGAAATGAAGAGTACTAGAGCTCTATGTATAGCCTGCTGGTCAAAAGTATCCATTGGTTGACGTGGCATCTCCGGGCACCTGGAGTGGATTCGGGCACCTCCAGTGGTGCACTTTATCTATTCGCAACGGCTCTTCAATGCCGCGATGATAAATCTTTATCGGTACCCAAGCGCCTGAACCGGTCTGAGCGTCTGGATTGTCGCTGATGTGGATCCAAATTTTATCTGCAGCAACGTCTCGACAATAGGGCGCATGTTCGGTACCAAGCTGGTCCAGGTGCTTGGACAAAGTCAACACATAGTTGACTTTGTCCAGCTGCTGCTCAAGTTGATTGGGTGATTTTTCAGCCATCCAGAGTTGAGCTCATCCAAACTCAACTCTGGCCTTCTTCTCAAATAGACGTCTGCTCCGGCTTCTCGTCTCTCGAAAGCGTTGTGCGCATCCTTCTCGTCCGCCAATATACTCTTCTGCAACACTTAGTCCCTCGGATGCACCAAGTCTGTCGACTTGCTTCTCATGTCATCCTTCTCGCTAGCTACGTTTTCCGCTCGACTTCTTGTATTCTAAGTCCCTGCACGCTTAGACACAAGACATCAAATACGCAGAGTCTAATTTGACTTGGTTGATCACATCAAAATCATTTTGGGGTATTTACGCTTTTTAGATTCCTAAGCATATGAAGTATATATTTTTATTGATATGAATGTCTAGGAAATATTTTAGATTATCTATCATTTATTTCGGATATTTTGAGAAACATATGCTGTAAAATTATATAAAAATAATATACAATTTATTTTTAATATATATATATATATATATATAATATCAAATTATATCGATACGGTACGATACGATACTAAAATTATATTATTTCAATCTGGAACTGAAATCTCGATTTAAATCTCTAAAAGACTCACCAGATAACTTACATATGCAGACACATATAGGGTTCCATAGATGTTCCATATTATATAAATAGAAAAATATATGTATATATATTATATAATATTGAAATTATTAAAATTGATGCAAATGAATAATCTTCTGCCAAAAAACGATGACATTAGGAAATTTAAGCTTCAAGTTGATCCCAGTGCCCTATATTAGAAGATCACCAATTTAAACCAAACTAACATGGGAGTATCTAATATTCAGTAAATTATAGAATAATTCGCAAACAATGAGTTGGCATCCAATTTAAATGTGAATGATCTCAATTGAAAAAAAAAAAAAAAAAATCACACACAATATGAACCTCACAATAACTCTAGTGTTTTAAAATAGCTTGCAGGGATGTAGCCATGCACATCGGTTGGGAATTTAAGTTTTAAAAAAATTTAAATTTGTAAGGTTTGTTTTGGTAGATTCTGTTTAGGAGAACAAGTCTTCAAATAAATTTCCAAGTCTTCTTATTTATATAGGCCTTTTCTATTCTTCCAAGTCAACCTGATACTGCCCCACAACAACACCACTCAACCCTCACTTTTCATCTTCACATCTTAGAAAGACCATGTGTTAGTGGTACACATTTGATCACTAGGCAATGGAGGAAAATACAAAAGCCTTGCTTGTTGAATGCCTCGATCAGATAACAATGCTCACAAACAATGGCTCATTGGAGGCAATGATTCACGAGACACAACTGAATGATCAAACTCAATTACTCATATTGTCAGATGTGAAATCTAATTTCTACAAGGTAAACAAATAGACTGCATACTAAGTACACTTGATAGGATATAGTATTATAGATTAAGTTCGATCATTTACCGATTCATATTGATTTCTTCCAGATTTCATGGGGATTCATCTACAATGCTCATTAAGAATGTCACTCATTGTTATATAATAGAATTTTTGTATCTTTGTTGTTATAATCAAATATCATATTTTCCCCATGTATTATATCATTCTGCACAATTTATATTAGATGTTAACGTATTCTGACGAATAAATACATAAATCATAACATCTTCTATGGTAACTTCCCTAATAACTGTGTTGTACAAGAAGTCTTCTATTTTTTTCAATACCATAGGTTCAAGTAACTGGATTTAATAAATCAGGCAAATCAGAATGAGAAATAGATGAGGAACCGCAGAAGAGAGTTGATACCGACAGGAGGACGGGACTCTGGAAGATTGCGGTCTGCAACTGTGGAGAGAGGCAGCAAGAAAATCTGCTTCAGAGAGTCGCGAAGGCCCCGCGGTCTTCGTCGGAGTTCGCCACTGCTGCAGATCGTCGCTGCCTGCCGCGAAGTGGAGAGAAAAGTGCCTGGGATGAACGAGAATTAGATGGTATGCTGCCGTCTTATCGCTCAATTATTAAAATGGAGATACAATCACAGAATCGGCGGAGTAATTCTAGCTTACAATAGCGTGAAGTAATCGAGAGAGCAATCGTGGAGCAGCGGCGTGCAGCAATCGCTTACAACAGCGTGAAGAAATCGAGATTGTGAAAAGCAGTCGTGGAACAATCGCGGAAGGGGAAAATAGGGATAGCCGGCGGAGCAATCGCGGAAGAGAAAAAGAAAAATAGCCGGCGGAGCAATCGCGGAAGGAGTCGGCTGGTGAGGAGGAATAAGAAAAGGTCGGCGGGTGAAGAGGAAGAAGAACTCGGTGGATGAAGACTGAGGAAAAATAGAGCATTTAGGGAGCGGCTCCCTAAGAACTCGGCAAGGAGCGGCTCCCTAAGAACTCGGCAAGGAGCGGCTCCCTAAGTGCTCCTATTTTTCCTATTTTCCCTTTTCTTTTTAATCTTTTATTTCCTTCCATATTCGTATTCGTAGATCAGGGGACCACTATAGTAACAAATGTACCTTTTATCTGCTGATCTGCGAGCTCGAGCTCGAGCTCCTTCCCTTTTGGCCGGGAGCGTTCAGGAGCCGCTCCGTGCTTCTTTTTAATAAATAATAAGTTTTATTTAAAAAAACAAAAATAGCAAAGGAGCTGTTAAGAGTTTGTAGTTTTTAATTGTTATTGTCTACTCTTGCGAGCGATCAGATAAAAATGTAACAAAATACAAATATAAAACTTCCACTCGATGTTATAATTTTATAAACTTAACAACCTTAGCCTTAAACAAAATGTAATAATAAATTTTATTGTTCCTCACATAAATAGAGCAAAGGCTTGTAGATGAAAGCTTAAATATTATTCTTCCCTGGAAAACATTTATAATTACTTTTAAAGTTTATTTGTCTTGATCATTTAACAAAGCTTTCTACAAGGTGATAACAGACGCTGAAATAACAAAACTTTTACTACATAAAAATATTTTTTTAAAAAAAAAACTTCAGCTGCTACATGAAGGCATAACCTGCATCGATCATTCATACAAAGAATTTACCAGAATTAGCAGTCACTACAATAAATGCACCTGATTGCGAGGAGAGGAGAGAAATTGTAGGTATATAAAATTGAGAAGAAAAGAAACCCACATATTTCTAAATACTACCAACCAATGTCACTCCCAGGGAAAACCTCTCCTATGTGCACCAGAACATAACCAAAATCCAGACCAAAAAAGAGAGGACAAAAGGCATTTTTCTCCACCTCTCTGGGTTTTATTCACTCGTTTCCGGAAACATTCCCCAATTTTCTTTCACTTCAATCTCCATTTTCATTTTCTCCGGTATACATTAATCCACCGTGCACGACTTCGAATAGATGAGAAATATATTTATCTATCTATCTATCTATCTTGCAGATCATGGTTGTCATTCTCAAAACCAATCACCTCGGTTGAGGTCGCACAGAGAATGACCTTGAAGGTTGAATAGGCTGGGTGGGAACCCTTGGGGAAGGGGAAAATGTCTGTGAACGATGCAACATGTCGACCATTGAGGGAGTCTGATAAGCATGAACGAGGCTAGCAGACTCTGTGGAGTCTCCGCGTGCTGTTGCCCTCTGCCATGAGTGTGAGCTCAGCCCTGATAGCAGATATGCCCGTCCCGAAGATTCGTACCTCTGCTGGCTGGCCATCCTCTCTTGCATCTCTCTTAGTTCTGCATCCAGAGCCAAGCAAAGTTGGTCGCCAGACAGTCCTGCTAATGAGTCAGTCAGTTTCCTCCTCTGCTCCCCAAGTATATATACTGCTTCATCTAGAGCACCACGATCAGCAGCATCCCTCGCATCCTGCATTGCCTCAGCAGCTTGGACGCGAATTATCTCTCTGTCAACCACCACAGATGGTGTGTATGATTCGACGGTTTCTGGCCTTTCAATTTTTACGTCATCTCGCAGACTAACAGTTTCTTTGGAGACGGCATCTGTGTATGTACAGCACACCCTGAGCTGGGGGGTGTCTTCGGAAGGTGGAAGGTTAATATACACAAGAAAATCCCTCTCCTCGTCTGCATAGAGGTCGCCTACATTGATCGATCCAGACAGCATATTATCTTCTACCCGATTCGCATAGCTGCCAGATTTAATTGCAACAATTTGCACACCGGGTTGCACAGACTCCACCGTCAACTGCATCTCTTTCACAACCACACTCAGCAGCCCACCAATACACTGGGCAAAAGCATCTTGAATCACAACCTCAGTTTCAATAAAAGAGAATGTTCCACCAGAAATCTCAGAGATTGAATGCATTGCAGTGGAATCATGGTCTGTACCAAAACCAAAAGCATGGACCGGAATCTTGTGGGCTGTGTGACCAAGAATTGACAATGGAATAAGTGACCTGTAGTCTTGATGAGTCGAAGGATTTCTACTCCAACTGGAAGCCATAGTGTATGTGTCCTGCCCGTCAGATAGAAGGATAATACTGCAGACTGGGTTCTGCTCCTTGCGTTCTTCGATCACTTTGGCACCTTTTCTGAGGGCATCTGCAATATTAGTGCCGCCGCTTGATACTAATGAATTTACAGCTAGCAGTGCTTGCTGCCTGCCAGATTCTGTCATCCTCCTGAGGGGGAAAAGTCGCCGTGCAGATGATGAGAAAGCGATAACTGAAAGCCGATCAAGGGGGCCAAGATTTTGGATTACAAAACTCATGGCACGTTTCAAAAGTGCTAGTTTGGTGCCTGCCATGCTGCCACTGACATCAAGTATAGTGACAAGATCTACAGGAGCACGAGAACTCCACAACATTCCAGGAGCAACATTGAGGTTTCTACTAGGGCTATTTTCGCTGATAGCATTAGGAGACTTAAGATGTACCAGTACAATGAAGTTTTCTTGGGAGACTGATTTTGGAATGGCTGAGAATAATGGAACCGATTTGATTTCTACAGTTCTGACACAATTTTGCTGCATAATTTCCCCTGTTACTGACTGGAAGTTTAGAGGCTCATCGTCATTGAAAGTGCTCGGTTCAGAAGCATAGAAATAAGAAAAGGGACGATGTTGCTGATTAGTTGAGTTTGTTCGACGAAGCATGTGCATAACCGTCATTTGGCCATCTTCTTGTGACCAGTTGACTGGATTTACTCTAGCTCTACCATGAGGGTGTTCAGTGATGAGGGGGGCTTGAATGGGCAACTCTTTCCACTTAGCTCTGCAAACTGGACACATATAGTTTCCATATTTCACATTGAAGGCGATGCACTGGAAGTGAAATGTGTGTGAGCATTCAGCAGTGAAGAGTGCATGGCCTTGCCCAGCTTTCATGGTACCAAGACAAATGGAGCATATCTTCTGAAAGTATGAATAAGATAGTATACTGTCAGAAAACTACCACAACTCAGTGCGATAAGAAGAATGCAAACTGAAACAAATAGTAAAGGAAATCAGCTGCAAACGAATAATGCAAGACAACTAAATAAGTGAGAGACAGATGAAAGAAATATGTTTCATTTTCATCATAAGAATGATATCTCCACCATGGAACGATCATAACTCATGGCTATAGAACTTGCTGAGTTAAAACAACCTCAGTACAAAGGAATTTAAAAAGGAACAACAAAAAGAGGATATATGATGGCCAAAAACTAACAAAACAAACTGAAAGATATTGCGGTAGAGTATGGTTCTTTACTTAAAATCTATAGTGGTTATTCAGTTTATGCATACTCTCTAAATCAGGTAAGCTGCAAGTACACTTCAACAAATAAAACTCTTTAACCAGATTTTAAAATTAATAAATAAATGCAAGATCGAATTCAGACGTTTATACATTCTCAGATACAATAATATTTACTATGGCTAATCAGCTAAATCATATATGAACTAAGGCATACATGTTGCCAATGCATATATGATTTGGATCATTAACCCTATTTAATAACACATGCACTAGAAATGCACACAGTAAAATGCTTTGATGCCCCTACAAAGAAGATTCACTATCAGACGTAGCTTATAAAAATCTACAGAAATCACCAAACTTATTGGTTTCTTATGAGTTTAACACATGGAGTAAATCATACCATTGCAGAAATTTGTTAGTAAATGATGTGAATAGAAGTACCAAGTCACGAACACTAGATATGGACGAACGTCAACTAAACCGGTTATTAGAACTTAAAAGTTACCAAGAACTTTTATTATCGAATCGTAAGACATTGAATGAATCAGTATCATGTGCACTCTGCAACCATAAATATAAGGAGTCATCATAGAACAACCATAAACTTCAAAACAAAAGGGCAAAAAAAAATCCATCACGCAAGTTAATTTTCATGTAGGGCCAGCTTCATAAAAGTTCAATGAGCACCGATCATGATAAATACCATTCGCTGCTACTAAATTCAGTAGTGTAATGAATGTTTATGTTGCAATTCCCATATAGTCCAAACGGTGGTAGTTGAACTACTTCACATTTGTCATTACAGCATTTGGAGTACAGCTCATAAGAAAGTACACATCTGCCACTGTCGATCAAATGCTACAGCCAGTTAAAGTCTTGATGCCCCTTTAGTCCCCCACCACCTCCATCCACTATACTTTATACTTTTTATATATAATTTTAGCAATGGAACTAAATGGAAATTTTTTTGAAACACCACATGCTGCTCGGGCAGAGTCAACACTAGTAGAGTGTGTAATCTAAGAAAGCTCGAATAGTTTTTCTTTATATTTGGGTGGTCCTTTCATCCTTGTAAGTTTAGCCTTGGCCATACTTAGTCAACAGCCTCTAATTTGAAAAGAGAAAAAAAAAACAAAAGAAAACAAAACCTTCACGCTTTCACATGGTCATTTTACCTTCCGAGGATTGAAGAAGAATAGAAAACAAAACCCTGCCCTTTTTCCAATAAGAGAAAATGTATTGGTCCATAAAATGATCGTAAGACGTTGCCCGGAAGAGCACAAGCGACGATAATATGAAATGAGGGAAATTAGCGAAGATAAAATGAGAGTTGCTTCTCTAAGATATTAAAAAAATGAGAAATTTGACTGCTTTTAATACACCTAATCACGACAAAGTTTCTTGAAATCGCAAGAAGCTCAGCAAAACGAAGCATTAACCCATCGGAAAAGAATCAATAGCTTGCACAAAACAAATAGATATCGCAAAAGCACAAACCTTTGACGATCTGCTTAAGGATCTACGAAGCCGGAGGCCGCCGGAGGTCGGAGTCGGCGTTGTAGGCATCCGCGGCTGGAGTTCCGACGTCTCTGCCGAACCACCTGGAGAAGACACCACCGAGAAGGCGGAGGGACTCGACGCCCTCCTGCCTCCGGTCGCAGCCTCGGCCGTCCGAGGGCCGTTGTCGTCGACGTCCGCGGTCTGGGGTACAGAAACGCAAAGATTGAGCACAAAGGCTCTCTTCGCTCGACTCCACGGGTTCGCCATGTCTTGCTCCGCTGCAGAGAAGGGGCGAGGTAAAAATACACTTACAAAAACGGTGTCAAGGCGACACCTTTCTTTTGGGGCGCTCTTCTAGGAGCAGAAAAATCGGGGTTTGTGATAAGCCGATAGGGTTTCCGAAATCTCCTCTTCACTCACCCTTTGCAGCAGATTCTCAAACTGCTACGGATGAACGAGCCCAGAGGAGCAAATGGAGAAGTGAATTGTTTCTCCGTGGAGCTGGGAGCCGCGAAGCAGAATTATAGAGGAGAGAGATGTGGATCGCGGAGCGGAGGAAGAGGGGTTTTGACCTTTGCAGCATTTCGTCTCGGACGACGCAGAGAGAGAGAGAGAGAGAGAGAGAGAGAGAGAGAGAGCACAAGATGTCATTTGCGACAAAGGATCGTATGTTTGGATAATCTTTTAGCTTCCAGATCTGTTCATGCCCACGGTACCTATTAACGGAAATGCCACCGAGGGGCCACATTCGCTGCGTAGTTAGCAAATTGACCCTCAAAGTTTCAGGAATATGTCAACCCACGTTATGCACTTCGAAAATGTGTTCAAAAAATATCTCACCTCAGTCATGTAAATGTGAAAAGTTTTAGTACCCTCCAATAAAATAAGAATAAAAGATAGGGTGAGTAAATCGAATTAAACGATGAACTCATAGAATTTACAAATTCTTAATTCAGAAATTTGATTTTTTTTTTTTTTTAATATTGATTCATTCGAATATTTTTAAAAAATTAAATCAAAATTATCAATCGCTCGATTGATATAGGAGTCAACTTCTAACGACATAGCATTAGACTATTAGACTTAAAAAAAACAAAATAGAATGTTGGTAATAGATTACTCGACTATCTATCACTAGTCCTGAAAAGCAATGATCAATTGCTCGTGAAAAAATCAATTATTTTAATTTTTAACCGTTCGAAAAAAAAATCAATTTAATCAATTTCAAATTATTTATTCCTCATTTTCACATGAATATTTACTCTAATAAATTTTAGATTAATTTTCAATAAATTTAAAATGTAAGTATCCTATAATAATTTTAATGTGATAAACCAAATTAAGTTAGGTCCTGTTTATATTTGATAACTTATGTCTGAATGTACAAAAATTTAGGAGTACAAGAAGTTAAACAGAAAACGCAACTAGCAAGAAGGATGTTACAAAAAGATAGTCGACGAGCTCGGTACATCTGAGGGACGATGTGCTGCGGAAAGTACACCGATGGACAAAAAGAATGTGTGCGACGTTCAAGAGATGAGAAACAGGGGAGGAAGTCTGCTCGAGGAGAAGGTCAGAATTGGATTTAGGTGAGCTCAACTTTGATTAACTGGAGCATGCATCACCTACGTGAACAAAATCAGCTAAGAGACTGCTTCATGGAAGGCACCTTCAATGGTTTGGAAGGCACCTTACATGAACAGTGTGAATGCGCATTCAAACCTGTTGAAGGCACCTTCAAGTCTGTTAAAGGCACCTTCAAGTCTGTTAAAGGCACCTTCAATATCCGCTAGTCGAAGATAAAGCTTTATCTTCGGCGGATAAAACTTAATCTATTGAAGGCGCCTTGGACCTACTTAAAAGTACCTCCGAGTCACGGATAAAGCTTTTCATGGGCTATAAAAAGACACCTTGAGTTAAGAAATTAACAACAATTGAACTATAAATCCTATATTCATTTCCTAATTTTTTGTAAGCTTAAAAGTGTATAAGAGGTTACTCCGCCTTCAGTAAAGGAGTACTTTCTAGTGGAGCTTTCTTCAACACCTTTACTTAATAACTACCTAGGTTATAACCAAGTAAATAGACCACCCTCTTATTTTCCTTTCTTTAATTGTTTAGTTTTACTATTTTTTAATTTAATCGTGCTAATCTAATCAAGTCAAAGATTAAGAAAGGGTTTGAATTTTATTTTGTAGGAAATTTACCTCCTATTGCCGACCGCACCGAGACCAACACAAGATGCCTCGTTAGATGTCTAAGTACCTCCCCCATGCAAAAGGACGTTATGTTATGGCAAAATACTCTTTGTGATTTACCTGTTGGTATCTTATCGTGGAGCCGATGGTATTGTCATCACCTTTTCTCTAACAAATACTTCATTAATGTTCATGCAATCAACACCGATAATCAAATATATATTTTAATGTATGACAAAAAGTTTAAAGTTAGACATTATGTGTTTAATGGGTGAGCTAAGTGTACAGGTCACTAAAAATGAAAAGTCCTAATGGGTAAGGAAGACTAGACATTAGGCATTAGGAAGACTTAGTCGGGCAATAAGACAAGACATTAAGCAAGGACACTTAGTGGATCAAAAGAACCAAAAATCAAGCACAAGATCAAATGAGTTACACTGCCAGTGGACTTGATGGGTCATCTATAGATGATTGATTTCCGGAAGCGAAGCAGTCTCTTGAAGGCGAAGAATGAATTTCTTACTTACTTGTTGTCAGAAGAGCGATCACAGAATCAGAAAGCCTTTCACAAATTCATGAACCAAATTTCGCAACATTTCAGATGTTCTTCTTCTACGGTAAAAACGAATATCACATTCTGAACCCTTCTTCTCACCCTTGGACGCTTCTTTTATAATGAGAATTATCTCAGGAATAAAAGTGGGCAACTCGGGCATGTCCATGTTCCCATTTCCTACATCTCCCACTCATTCAAAATAAGTCAGTAAGACTAGTTAGTTACAAAGATTAAATAAGTCACACAGACTATATAAGAGTTTAATCACAAAGACCATATCAGAACATTCAATCCATACTTAGAGAAAATTGTTCGCGCGACAACAAGCACACTAAGCGATAGTCACTAAGAAGATTGTTACATCTTACATAGCCACTCTTCGAGCGATCAATGCTAACAAAGTTGTTACACTTTACTTAGCCGCTTTTCCAAATGAATCAGTGTCACTCTCATAATGTCACATAATCTCTTTCCTAGTGGTACATATATGTTATCTAAAAAACATTCAATCTCCCGATGACACACAACCATTATCTTAGAGATTTTCATGTCTTGATAAATGTTGAACTGGTCGATTGGGAAATTGGACCCTGAATTTGGTTCATTGTCCTTGTTAGAACTAATTTAATTAGACAAGGATATCTAACCTATGCCTAATCTCACTTAATTAGTTTTGACCCAGTAGCTAATCGGGTCAATTTGATCAATTTTGGCTCAATTAGAACAAATTTAGTTCATTTGATTAACACATCCCTATTTAATCAAACCATCCCAATTGGATTCAATCCGATCTGATTGAATCAAACTGGTCTGATTAAATAAATCATTTTAAATCAAATCGGTTCAAGTTTGGATCAAAATTGGTCTGATTAAACCAACCTGACCGATCTAATTTAGGTCAAAATCGGTCTGGTTCGATGAACTTGACCCGATTCAGTTTAAATCAAAATTCCTATTTTGATCTATATATTAATTAATACTTTTTTTTATTAATAATGCAGTAAATTAAATCTTTTTGAGTTTCTGTTTATGTTTTGATTTATTAAAAAAAAACACAATCTACTTTCCCCCGTTTTCTTCGTCGCGCTACACCCACGCCGCACATCACAAGCAGCCTCAACTATGCAACCGTGACAAACATAGTCGTCGGCCACGACAGTCAATCACCAACCTACTAGGGCATTCGTCAGTCCTTTCCGACGTTGAATCTCAGTCGCCCTTGGCCCGACGACATTGTCGTTGGTTGTTCACACAAAAACTACGAGAGGCGATTTTCAACGCGCCGTTGGCACTGGCACATCACCAACCAGTCGGGATGCTTTCTCCGTCCCTAGAATGCCATCGTCGGCATATTCCATGATGCGATGCCGACTTCAGTGGAAATCGCGACTCTGTTGCAATTTTCCAACCTCACACAGCACACTGCCAAGCAGCAGCACTATTGTTGGTGAGCGACTCAGTCGCTTACCTGTGACCCTATTACCGGTCTCCCTATCATGATATAGTCGCCCGTGCTTCATTGCAGTGACAAAGTCCTTGACCATGAGAGCATGGGAAAACTAAGATTTCGAAGAGATCTTCGGTCGTCCAGTCACCTCATGACTTGTTGCGGTGTGTTCAACAATGAGAAATCGTAACATATAAATCCCACAGTGCTCTGATACCAATGTTCCTCTGACTCATATTTTGGAGTCAGAGGAACATCAGCTGGACCAGACATCAAGTAAGGAAAATCCTAGTGGGTTGATCAAACATTGAGAAAATGTAGAAGTCCATACAAGTCAGTCAGTCAGTCAATTGTTTGACAAGTAAATTAAGGTCAGCTCCTGGAGTAGAGTACAGTGAAGTCGTGTCCTGATTGGATAAACCTTAGACGTTGATCTGACTGAAAAAACTAACGGAAATTTCTAAGTGAAATCAGATAGTCATATCTGTCTTCTTTATATATGCATATTATATCTAATTCTGTTTTGCATAATCATAATTATTATACTATGCTAACTTTATTTTATAAAAAAAATGAAGTTCAACATGATCTAAGGCTTTGGTCCACCGAATCAGGTAGTTTAGTCGGCCGATCCTCAGTAATAAGACCATATCATATTCAAATTAAGCTGGAGTAGGAAATATTGGTTTAGTAGATAATATGATAAGTCAACCAAATACATTTGGTAAGAAAATATAAGATCAAATCAAACAATCAAAGGAAGTTCTTGGTATTTAGTCGACCGATCTAATTGACTATTCTTGCAAAAGATACGATTTGGATAGATCGTGAATTTGGACGCGATGTCGAAAAAATTTTGAACATCAATCGATCAAAAAAAGATTAATCGACCGAATAAGAAAATTATAAAAAAAACCTCGAGATCTAAAATTGATCATCAATTCTTTTAACGAATCACTCGCTTCTACTTTAGTTCTATTCATTTGTTGGTAACTTTTATTATTTACTTACATTTATTACTATTAAAGGAATAGTAATGTATTAATGTCACCTTCATCTTTGTTTGTATACTTTTTTTTCCTTCTCCGAGTATTTTTTGGAGAGGAGATTTCAGTAATTATTCATGCAACATGATCCTATGAATTATGTATTTTAAAATAATAGTCACTGAACTACAAATTAAAAAAAATCAGCTCTTATATTATTTTATTTTTCACTTCCTATCTCTATTTTCATTAAAAAAAAAAATCTACTGGAGATATTCAATTCTCCTTTCTATTAGGGCCTTCGCTTTTGGATCCTAGGCTAAATTATTTATCTTATTTTTATATTAGATATCGAAGAAGGAAAAAAAGAAACATTTGTACACCTGACCAATTTAGCTTTGAAATCGTTTAATGTTTCATGATTCATGCACTAACTTCCTTTGTAAGTCTCACCCTAGCTATTTCCATCAGAATGCATATCCCTAATACAATTCCCACTACTATACTATACGGCTATATCAATTTCTCTGTTTGTATCTTACGATGGTACTAATGATATTGAATTATTTGAAATGATATCATCGTTTACGCTAATACAAATAATTAAGAAGCCTTAGGAAATAGTACAGTGACATGATCTCAATTAATCTAAAAATGTTCGGTGATAGACCATTGGTTATGAGCACTCTTAATATATCTCAATTTTCAGATATAAACTGAATATTGCATTCCAACTAAAAAAAATATAACAATTAAGAATCCGTCGGTCTAATCGGACTCCTTAACTTAATTATATATGATCAGATTATTATTCTTAAAAGAACAAAAAAAAACCACACATGTTCTGTGAACAGTAGAAGCCACATATATATATATATGCTGGAATCTGATTCTCTCCGTAGTCTGTATATATAATAGATCACGAACAAGCACATCTCAATCATACACATGGCATGATGAAACAAAACACAGTCTACTGCAACAATCATCAGTTCCACCAGCTACAGAGGCTATAGGACTCCCTTTGCAACTGAATTAAAGCCCCACTGCGTTACGACCTTTATGTTGACTCGCCCCATAAAGGGTGACTCCAGGAAAGAGGCCTCTGAGAGTTCCTTCCACACAGTGAGCCTCCAAGTTGCTGTGACAAGGCAAGTGTGTTGAGCATATATGCTCTCAAAAGGAGAGGGGATCATGGCCTGGCGCAGCAGTGTTCCCTTGTGGAGGAGGAAGGAGGAAATGGAGAATAATATTAGCTTTTCTTCCACAAAAAGCCATCATCACCTTTTCCTTTAGGAAAAGAGGACTTTATGGTGCCTATAGTATTTAAGTGGATAATTGGGTGCATAATCATCCATGCATGGCATGTAGTAGTAGTAGTAGGGAGTACTCTCCGAGTGCTGGGCATATTCAAGTTGAGCTCCAATGAAACTAGAAACCTATGCCTCTTTTGCAGTGTGGGGCATTTTGAGAATCCTTTGATGCCATTGTGCTTTTTGTGTGGGAGACCATGATTATTGATGGCAGGTAGGTGATGAAACACCACCATTTATAAATTTTATGATTTTTAAATTTTTTATCTATCAAGTAAATCTTAAACCCCTAAAGATCAGAGATAGGAGACCTCCACTTAAAACACTTAAAACAAAAAGAAGGATAAATCAAGAGAAAGTATATAAAACAAAAAGGATAGAGAGAGATAGGAAGGGCTGGAGTTTACGATGAAACAAGTCAGGCTGACAGGTTGCCTGTAAGTTCGTATAGTATCTTGCAGTTTGCATTGATGTAACAAGTCAAGTGATTTTCAGGTGTTGACATTTCCATTCACCCAGATTAATCTGCAAGACCTGGAAAGATCTGATGGGTTGAAACTCGACAGGTTGCAGCCACGAGCAATTGATAAGAATGTCCTACACTAGCCCATTATCGTCCAAATAAAAATAACTTGCATTCATTAAGTCGAATCTTCCTTCCATGCTCTTTGAATTTTACCAGACTTTGGCGAAATTCAAAGTGGCATGCCGTCAGCTAAAGGATATCTCCACAAGAGTGGAGTGGGCCATTTTTATGCTTTTCCTAAAGCATGGTTCAGGTGCACAGAGTATCAATGGAAAATTGAGTGGGCTTGGACGTAAAGTTGATGCTAAGGAATGGTGGAAACACAACTAAATCATAAAAAAATAAAATGAAAAACCCAGAAAGATGGCATTTTCAATTTTATTATTCAGGTGCACACTAATAAAAGTTTCGATCAATGAATTCAATCCGATGATTCGATCTAAATCGATCTAAAAAAATTAAGTTCGGATTAAAAATTTTTGGATTCACATCAAATTCGCATTGGAGGGTTTCGGATTGAATTCATGTTAGCCCGAATTTAGAGTTTCAAAATAATGAAAACCAAAGCCTTGTGCATGAACCAATTACAGAACATCTAATTTTAACTTTCTTGAATGTTTGAATTGTTTCCACTATATAATCTGGATCACAGGAATCAAGAGCTGGGCTCAGGTAATATTCATGAACTAGTTCTAGGGCATTCTGTGCGGAAACATCGCCTGAACATTCAAGTTTTCCCATTAGCTAGGGCCTTAATCTGTGACTCTGAGCTGCCTCCTAGATCTGTTAATCGATGAGCAACACCATCTTTTATGGTCACAAGACTAATATGAGACAATGAATTCTGATCAAAGAACTCGATCCCTAATAAAAGCCTCTGCACATTTGGCAACAGCAACCATTCAACCGGGACGATAATCAGTCTGTGAAGCTGCCTGAAGTTTGAAAAATAATTTAGTAAATGGCACTGATTCAACATGAATATGACTTTTCATAATTCTTGAGTTCTGACCCATAGAGCAAAAAATAGAACACGCTCAACAAAATGATAAGACAAAATTTCACGGATCAGACAGTGTAGAAGATCACACAAGCACATCTATAGAGAACTGCTAACCTGATTAAATTGTTGAAGAATAAATACGGATGATTCTGTCGAAATTAGTGAAGACGGTGAGCTGGGGACGTGATTCTACGGTTGACCAAATAAAAACTCAGTGATATCCTGCAACACAGGGAATGTTAGTGCCGGGTCAAGGAAGAGGTCTTCGGCATTAACCCTCCAACGCTGATCGATTTGGGAGAAGAAAATAGTGGAAACAAATTATAGCAAAGAGCGTGTACCTCCGCCTGTAAATGGAGACCATTTTTATAGTGTCACTGTTGCGTTATGCATGCATCTCAAAACATTAACACGTTTTTTCAAAACATTCCTAAGAAAGGACATACCATAAAGTACTTCTGACATATTTTTTTAAAAGAACACGCAAATCTATATGATTTGACAGGTCAGAAGCTTTTAAAGCACGATTTATCTGTGGGATAATCTTTGTCCTTTATAATACAAATTTCTAAAAAAGTACGACATGACATGTATATGGGTCTCACTATAAGCCGACCGACTGTCACTTGATCAGGAGATCGCCAACTCAGCCTTACAAACTGCAATCAACAACTCGATCTTCACTCGGCCCTTCATTTTGCTTAGGAGGCGCAATATGTCCGATCGATCCTTAGAGCTGATCGGATAGGGTGGTGGGCCGAGTAAATTAGTATGTAGCTTCAAACCTCATCCGCAAGTTGTGAAGGACGGCTGCGCGGAAAGTCCAATCTGCCTTTCACGTCCTACTGGTGATGAGAGGCTCACTCAGCCAACCTAGCCTGGTCAGCAATTTCATGTCCGTCCGACCATGGGACTTTGACTACTTGACTTTGACCTCCACGTCAACTAATCCTCCCTACTTTGACTCGCTATTGAGGGGGTTGATGTGAGTAAATTATATATATTTTTATGTATGTTTTTACGCACATCTATTTATATTTCATGAGCATAATTTATGTTTATTGCACTATATTTTATTATAATGTCATATTTCCACTCCTTTGATTCGAATATCTACTTTTTGCTTGTTTTCATTAATAAGACGTAATTGAGAGCAAAAATGGAGCAAAAGACGCATATTGGAGCAACTTATGAAAATTAAGCTCAGGTCATGTGAAACCACACGGCTGTGTGTTCTTGCCCGTGGCAAAGCAAGTTCAGGCTGTGTGAAACCACACGGTCGTGCCACCTCCCCACCAAAGGCAAATCAAGCTCAGACAGTGTGAAACCGCATGACCGTGTCCCTTCTCCTGTGGTCAAGTAGCACACAGATGTGTTAAAAGACAAGACCGTGTCATTCTTCCAGAGCCGAGGAAGCTGGCCATTTGATTTCACACGACCATGTCTTTTATCCAGAGAAGAAGCAGAGTCAGACCGTGTGAATCCACATGGTCGTGTGAGATTTTCAGAAACCAAGTAGACCTTGGCCATGCGGATCCACACGGTCGTGGCACATGTCGCGCCCAACCCATGCCAAGTACTAGAAAGGGGGGGGGGGGTTCTCCCCCTTTTGAGGAATCTTGGATCTTGGGGAATTCGCGGGAGCCCTAGGCTTCATCCTCGCCAATTTTCACTAATCTATCCACCTTCAAAGCAAGGGAATGCCTCCAAGGACGTTACGCTTCAAGGATAAGCATTCTCTTCTCTTTTAATCCATGTTTTGAGTTGTATATACTATATTTATCGTCTCTTGGCTGTATCTCCCTTGTAATGGAGTAAATCTCTAGATCTAGGATGTAGGAAGTAGGTATGTTATGATGTTGATGTATGAACTTATATTTGGACATTTTTCTATGCAATGATGTGTTTACTACTTGTTCTATGTATTATGCCTTTTATATATTTCACGAAATGTGTGAATGATGTAAACATGTAGACATAAGAGGTTTGTTTCTATGTTAAGGTTTCTACTAGATTGGATAACCAAGGGATCCTTAGTGATAGAGGATACTCATTCAACCGAACATATTATGCCCTTAGTGATATAGGGCATCGATACTTACCCACTTTCTAGAGTAAAAAGATCTTAACATAGGGACTAATTCTTGTTAGGACATTGTAATTGAAATGGATACTCCAGTGCTACCGTTAAGAAGTGACTGTGTAATCTAAGAACGTATGACCGAGGGGTCTTATTGACAGGGATTCTCTCTTAACCTGGCTTCCTAGGTTACCTCTCTACTTAATGATGTTGGAACTTGGGTAAACTCTCTAGTGCAATTTACGTGGGGTTGTACTAGGTTTTAGTTAGATTCCCTACACGAGCGTAAGCATGAAGTTAGGTAGATGAATAATGTATAGAGACATTAACTAGTATCGTAACAAAATTAAAATCTTAGCATCTATCATCCATCCCCTTTCAAGATCATCTCTTATTCCTTCTCTCTCTCCTTCTCCTTAATCTTTCTCTCACTCTTTCTTTTCCAACCAATCTTACGTTTGTCTAGGAAATTTAATGTGCGAAGTCAACTAATGCTTAATCAACAGTACCTATGGAATCGATATTTATATTACTGACGACCTAGCCTGGTCAGCAGTTCTAGGTCCGTCTGACCATGGGACTTTGACCGCTTGACTTGACCTCCACGTCAGCTGATCGATTATCTTTATCACCATATCAAAATTCTCCCCCAAGTCTAATCGAAGGAGGTTGTAAGTCCCACTGACTGAATACTTAGTATTATTTGCAGCTCTCATTTCTAATTGAGAGCTTTGTTGTCTGGGCCGCCGCTCGGCTTAAACGATTACTGCTCTTACTTACAAATCCTCTATAAATTTTGTACTCCCTGGTCGGGGGATTCCAAGTGTGACGCTGCTCGGCTCGATGCCGGTGGCACTTAGTTATTTGTTATCTTTTTCTTCATCTTTTTCCCGAGCGATTTCCCATCCTCTATAATGCTTTTTTTATTACGACTGATGTGACTTTAATTTCTTAGAAATCCATCAAATCCCCTGGCAATAATGCAAAGCATGTCGAGCATACTTTTTTATAATAAGCCTATTGATTGCCTCCATTCCTCATAAAAAACTTTCTAAGTGTTAAAAAAATTTTGCAAGATAAGTAATTAAAAAAAAATTAAGTTTTTTCTGTATAAAAAAATTATTTTAAACAAACATTGAAAGCATTTTAATTAAATAGTTATCAGTTAATCAATTAAATATTCATTTCAATAATTATCTTCTAGGTTGTGGCGGGGCATTAGGCCTTCTTGGTTATTGGAGCAACAATCACTTTCTTGACAAAGTCTCTTAAAAAAACTTAAACATTTAATTTTCTTTCTGAAAGCCCTATTAAAAAAATTAATTTATGTAAGATTTGGAAACTCAGTATAGGTTCCTCCCAACTAGATTAATCAGAAATTTTTAGGGATATATTTTGTTGATAATTTTCTAATTTGGTCCCTATGATATTTGAGATGCCAACTTAGTCCATTATAATTTTGAGTTTGTTGAACATTTGAGCATGCATTATTTTTTAAGTTTTCTACTTCTATTCTCAATTTATCATTTTTCCAATTTCAATTTATTAAAATCTTATAATAGACAAAATTTAGCTAAAATTAATTTTAACTCTTTATTTTCTTTTTCCAACTTGCAACAGTTTTTTGATAATACTTTAACGAACTTGAATAACTTATCAGGAGGAAGAGATCGTACTGGACTTACTTCGTCGATCCCGTTATCCGTAGCTCCCCCTGAAGTGCTGCTTTCTTCCTGTTGGTTAGTCTTAAGAAAATAGTACCGGTTCCACTGTATAAAAATTTTTATACAAGTGTCAAACCTTTCCTTAAATAACCTATTGTGTTCTTTAGAAGTTAAATTAGGAATCGCAGACGAAACTTAACATCATTGATTCCAAACTTAACTTATCTGTTCTTAATGGTTTAGATTTGAATCGCAAGCGGAACTTAACACTATTGATTCAAATCTACCTGAGTTATTAATTTCATAAATATTAATTTTCAAAATTGGCTTCCAGGACTGCATGGCGAGGCACATGACCTTCTTGGATATGGGAGCAACCACCACCGCCTAGGCAAAACCTTTTAAGGAAAGCTAATATTTATTTCCTTAAATAACTCTAGGTTAACCAAAAAGAATAATCAAATCACAAATTCGAAAAAGAAGAAAACACAAACTCGAAAAAACTATTTCGAAAACTCTAGAATCATATGCCTCTTGTGTTTGGTATTTCCATAAATAACTATACAAAGAAAATTAGTATGATGCGGAAAACAATTACTAGTCATACATTTCTTTGTAAGCAAAATAACCTCTTGATCTTCTACCGTATTCCTCTTTTAACCTCGGACGTTGTATGAGCAACCATCTTCCGAGATAAGAACCACCAAACACCTTCTTCTTCTTTGCAAGGTTCAGCCACCACAAGACTCCAAGAGAGGATGAGGTTCGGCCACCGCCACCAAGCTCCAAGGGATGCGAGAACAAAGCCTCCTTTCTCTCCTTTTCTCCAAGCTAGATCCGACCACCACAAGGACTCCAAGAGAACAAGATGAAGAGAGAAGAGGAAGAGGCTGACCACCACACCAAGGAAGAGAGGGAGGAAAAGAATAATAGAGTCGTTCACCATGAAGGCACCTCTACCCCCTCTTTTATAATCCTTGGTCTTGGCAAATAAGGAAATTTTAATAAAAACTTCCTTAATTCTTTTGTCATGAAAAGAAAAATTTATTTTAATTAAAAAACAATTTTCTTCTCATTAAAATAATGGCCGGCCACTAATCTCCAAAACAAGAAAAGTTTTAATTAACACAAGAATTAAAACTTCCTAATTTGTCTCCGGAAATTTATAAAAACTTCTCCAATAATTTTTCCCTTCATGGTGGATTATAAAAAGGAAATTTTATAAATTAAAATCTTTCTTTTAAACATGTGGATGATTTCCAAAAAGGAAAGGTATCTCTAAAAATTAAAATCTCCTTTCAATCTACAAATAAGGAAAGATATCAAATCTTTTCTTAATCTTTTGTAGAAACTTATAAAAGAGAATATATAATTTTTAAACTCTCTTTTAAATCATGAACATGACTAAAAAAGGAAAGTTTTCTCAAAAATAAAATCTACCATTCAATCTACAAATAAGGAAAGATTTCAAATCTTCTCTTAATCTTTTGTAGAAAGCTATAAAAGGAAAGATTTAAATTTCAAACTCTCTTTTTAAACCATGATATCCATATAAGAAATAATTTTAATAAAAATCCCTTTTTAATATGATGTGGCCGGCCACCTTAAGGCTCAACCTTTAGGCTTGGCCGACCCTAAGCTTGAGCTTCAAGCTTAGCTTGGCCGGCCCCTATTGGTTGGGTAAGAAGGTGGGTATATGGTGGGTATAAATCTCTATATACAAGAGGCTACGATAGGGACCGAGAGGAGGAATTGGTTTTGGTCTCCCGATGAAATTAAGCTTCCCGTGTTCGCCCCGAACACACAACTTAATTCCATCAATAATAATTCATTCCACTAAAGAACTATTATTGAACTACCACACCAATCCCAAATTACATTTTTGGGCTCATTCTTATTATGAGTATGTTAGTCTCCCTGTGTTTAAGATGTCGAATGTCCACTAATTAAGTGAGTTACTGACAACTCATTTAATTAATATCTTAGTCCAAGAGTAGTACCACTCAACATTATCGTCATGTCGGACTAAGTCCACCTGCAGGGTTTAACATGACAATCCTTATGAGCTCCTCGTGGGGACATTATCAGCCTAGATCACTAGGACACAGTTTCCTTCTATAATCAACAACACACACTATAAGTGATATCATTTCCCAACTTATCGGGCTTATTGATTTATCGAACTAAATCTCACCCATTGATAAATTAAAGAAATAAATATCAAATATATGTGCTTATTATTATATTAGAATTAAGAGCACACACTTCCATAATAACTGAGGTCTTTGTTCTTTTATAAAGTCAGTATAAAAGAAACGACCTCCAAATGGTCCTGCTCAATACACTCTAAGTGTACTAGTGTAATTATATAGTTAAGATAAACTAATACCTAATTACACTACGACCTTCCAATGGTTTGTTCCTTTCCATTTTGGTCGTGAGCTACTGTTTTTAATTTATAAAGAACCGATAACACGATCTTCTGTGTGTAACACCACACACTATGTTATCTACAATATAAATTAATTGAACATCTACATTTGGTATATATAAATGTAGACACTTGACCAATGTGATTCTTATAAATGTTTATACAAAAGCTAGGCTTTTAGTATACACTCTAATACTTCCAATGTTGCTCTCCCTTCATCGATGCTTTCGATGCTCATTTCGGATGAGCTTGCTTTGTTTTCATCTTCTTTATAACTTGCCATTAGCGCAAGTCCGGCGATGACTTCAATCTCTGATTTGGACGATGTTTTATCCCATGTCGCCTTTAGGTTCTTGTACTTATTAGTTTGGGCGGGCTTCTTGTTCTTGCCATTGTCCTTGTTCATCAATTTAGGGTAGTTGTCTTTTATGTATCCTTCTTCATCGCAATGGTAGCATCTGATCCTTCTTTTTTTTTACCTTCCAGATGATTAGATTTTCTAGATTTAAATAATTTTTTAAATTTACGTACCATTAGCGTCGTTTCATCATCACCAAGAGAGGATTCTGAGTTTTATTTGTCCATCTTTGCCTTAAAGGCAATCTTGTGCTTCGACTCTTTCAGATCTGCACATCTCATTTCATATATTTCAATGTTTCTAGAGAATGTATTAAGTGTGTACCTTAGCGAATCTCGGTTGCTTACCTTTTCTCTGAAATTTGTGAGTCCGTTGATGAGCTTCTTAATCCTTGATTGAAGGTGTGCAACAGTTTAGCCTTCCTCTAATCGAAGGTTGCTGATCTGGTTTCTAAGCAAATCTTGTCTCACGAGTTTCGCCTCCGAGGTTTCTTCGTGTAGTTCCAGAAATTTCTCCCAGAGCTCCTTGACAGACTCATAGGCTCCGATTCGGTTAACTTCTTGTGGTAGTAATATGCTTAGCAGATGAAATTCTGCTTTTTCGTTTTCCATGAAGTCGGCTTGCTCCTTCTTCACCCATTGGTATTCTTCTTTACCTTTAGGTACTACAAAATCAAATTTTATTATTAAAAGTAATTCAAAATTAGTTTTAAAGAATACCTCCATTTTCTTTTTCCATCTAGCGAATTTCCCCTCGAATTTTGGTGGATAGATGTTCGGTCCGTCCATCTTGTGTGCTTTGTTCGGAGATTAGTCCTCTTAAAAGTTGTCTGGCTCTGTACCACTTGTTGGTCCCTTAAGCGACTGGCTAGAGGGGGGTGAATATCCTCCACAAAAACAAACGCAACCTTTCTCAATCTTTTATAACTTAGTTAAATAAAGCACTTGCATAAAAAGAATTGAGAAATTAAATAAAGAGGCAGAGGTACAATCGATTTACTTGATTACAACCTGGGGAGGTTGTTAATCCAAAGAAGTTAATGCTCACTAAAGTCTCCTTCGGGCGGAGAAGCCTCTTACAGCAGTCACAGCTCAAAAATAGAAAGTTAAACTCAAACATAACTAATCGCAAGTGTTGTTTCTCTAATTTCTTGTTATTCTTAGCTTCTAGGACCAGGGTTGTATTTATAACCCTGGTCGGGATGTCTGGAAGGATTTCAGGCGCCTGGAAGGGGATAAAACTTTATCCTTGTAGTAATGGATCGCGTTTAATGCGATCAGTATAAAGATCCTTGTCCGGGCACCCGAAAGGGTTTCAAGCACTCGGAGTTCGGTGAGTCCGGAAGGTCAACAGCCTGTTGACTTTCGATCCCAGTCTTCTACTCCTGTTCCGCTCGCCTTGATCCGAGTCTTCTGCTCCAGCTCCACTCGCTTGGGTGATCTCAGCCATCCGGAATAGGGCTCACCCGAACCTAACTTTTGCCCTTCGAGCAAGCTTACGCTCCGACTTCTCATCACTCAGAAACGACGCACCTCCTTCTCGTCCGCCCATGTACTCTTCTACAGCACCTCGTTCCTTGAACTCATCAAGCTCATCGGCTCTCTCCTGTTCCATCCTTCTTGCTAGCTGTGTCTTTTGCTCGACTTCCTATGCCCTTAAGCTCCTATACACTTAGACACAGGGTTAAACACTAACAGGACCTAACCTAACTTGGTTGATCATATCAAAACTATCTTGGGGTACCAACAATAACAACCTACTATCTTATTTGAAATCAAGTACATTGCAAGCTAAAATAATAGTATACCGTAAAAGATAACAATGAAGATCGTCGGCACTTTGTCGAAGTAATAGCTTGCTTGATGATGAGTAGCAGAGTAGTACCACAAATAAAGACTTTGCACAAAGATGAATAGAAAACTTCGTTACTACCTCGGACCTCAAACTTCCTTTTTATAAGCATGGTTCGGTCAACTGATAAATCCTTCAGTTGATTGATTCATTCGGTCGACCAATCCTCCTATCAGTTGACTGAACCCTGTGCTTACCTTCTTTGCTGAGATCCAATCTTCACGCATTTATGAGCTTTAATGATTCGGTCGACCGATCACCTTGTTCGGTCGATCGAACAATATAGGTTCCCTGTTCGCCAAGATACGCCATTAAGCCTTCATTAATGTAGTGATTGTTCAGTCGACTGATCTCTGGGTTCGGACGATCGATCAGTCTGGCTTCCTTCTTTGTTTCGGCTCAATTTGATCTCTGCCATGTCATCATGGTTCAACCGATCGATCTGATGGTTCGGTCGACCGATCAAGCTTTGATCGAATTCTGCTTTGTTCTACTCTAATATGATCTCTGGTCTGAGTTTATCTGGTTCAGTTGATCGATCCCTTGGTTCGATCGACCGATCAAGTCGGTTCTCGCAAACAGAGTTAAACAAAATTTGTTCATGTAAAACAAAGGTTAGCACAGTATAGTATGATGCATGAGTAGTAAATGACAGTAACACTATCTTGATCTCAACTTGAAAACCTTCCCGATTTCTTCAGTTGGATCAGCGGCCTAAGGTTTGTTACTTTTCAGAACACGACCTCACTGTCGCTCTTCTCTAGTTGATTACCTCAACCTACTTGCTAAATATGATCCTCCAAACCTGTTTGGACTTTCTCTGCTCAGTGTCTGATCCTTGATCCACTAAGGCCTTTTTTTGCAATACTATATTAGCTAAGAGCAATAATAGTAATTCAGAACACTATGGTAAAACTAAACTTAGATTTACAAAATCCGTTGGTTCGGTCGACCGCGCACGGTCGACCGAAAATCATCTAATCAACCTTACTTGGAGTTCACTCCTCCAAGACTTCTTGTTACCTAAAGTTACCTCCCCTAGGATTTTCTCCATCTAACTTCAGTCACCATAACCTAGAGTTACCTCCCTCTAGGGTTTTCTCCACCTGACTTCACTAACCTAGACTCTATTGGTTGCTACTCGGAATATCGTATTGGTTCAACTGTACAAAAATTTTGTGCAAGTGTCGACTTTCCTAACAACCTATTGTGTTCTTTAGAAATTAAACTTGGAATTGCAAACAGAACTTAACATTATTGATTCCAAGTTCAACTTATCTGTTCTTAGAGGTTTAGATTTGGATCACAAACGATGCTTAACATTATTAATCCAAATCCACCCATGTTACAAAGTTGATTAAATATTTATTTCAAAGATCGGCTTTCAAGTTAAATATGACGAGACACTATGTCTTCTTGGGTATGGGATTATCCACCACTTCCTAGACAAAGTCTTTCAATGAAATTCAATATTTAATCTCCTTATAGTAACCCTAGGTTTAACCACTAAGAACAATTGAATCACAAGATCGAAAAACAAAAGAAATGCAAAATCGAAACATAAAATCGATTGCCTAAAACCGATAGTCTCTTGTGTTTGGTATTTCAAGATCCATACAAAGAAAACTAGTATGATGCGAAATAAGATAACTAGTTATATCTTTCTTTGTAGCTAAAGACTTCTTGATCTTCTGTTGTATTCCTCACCTCCTGTTGGACGTCGTGTGGGCGATGATCTACCAAGATGAATTCCACCGGGACCACTTCTTCTTCTCCAAGACTCTTGAGCCATCAAGGGATGCCAAAATAGGATATTTCCTTCTTCTTCTTCTTCTTCTTCTCCTTCAAGCTACCGGCCACCAAGTGCTTCTCCTCTTCTTCTTCTTCCTCTCCAAGCAACCGGCCATAAGGATATAGCAACCCTTGATGTCGTCGGTCCTAAGGAAGCAAAAGAGGTGACATGATGAAGGTAGTGTCGCCGGCCACAAGAAAGAAGAAAGGAAAGGAGCATGACCGACCACCAAGGAAATAGAGAGGGAATAAGAATAGGTTGTATGTCCATGAGGCACCCTCTCTCCCTCTTTTATAATCCTTGGTCTTGGTAAAAAATGAAAGTTTAATTAAAACTTCCTTTTAATCTTCTTATGGTCGGCCACATCATGGTATACTAAAAAGAAAAAAATTTTACAACAAAAATTAAAGCTTCCTTTGAAACCATTATGCTTACAAAAGGGAAAGTTTTAAACATAATTAAAACTTCCTTATTTGTTGTCTCTCTCTAAAAGAGGAAATTTTAATAACAATTAAAATCTCTCTTTTTAAATTTTCTATTGTACATGGCAATAAAGGAAAGTTTTAAAAATTAATCTCTCTCTTTTAAAACATACAACTAAAAAAATGAAAGATTAACTAAAACTTCTTTTTTAAAATCATGGTTACATAAAAGGAAAGTTTCATAAAAAATTAAAATATTTCTTTTAAACATTATAGACAACTACAAATAAGGAAAGATTTTAACAAAATTAAAATCTCTCTTTAATCTTTTGTAGATAGCTATAAAATGAAAGATTTTAAAATCTAAAACTCTCTTTTTAAAACCATGAGGATGACTATAAAAGGAAATTTTAAAAATAAAAATTCTCTTTTAAATCCCTTTCATGAATGACTATAAAAGGAAAATTTTTAACAAAAATTAAAATCTTCTTTAATCCTATGTGGCCGGCCCCATGCTTGGGCACCAAGCATGATTTGCCCGGCCACTACTTGGGCTCTAAGCCTATACTTGGTCGGCCCCCTTGCTCCAAGCAAGGTTGTGTCCGACCCATTACTTGGATAAGAAGTGGACTTAGTGGATACAAGGTTTTATAGAGGCTACAATAGGGACCGAGAGGAGAAATTAGTTTTGGTCTCCCGATGAGCTTGAGCTTCCTGTGTTCACCCCGAACACCTAACTCAAGTTCATCAATAATAACTCATACCACTAAAGGGTTATTATTGAACTACCGCACCAATCCCAAATTACATTATGGGCTCCTTCTTATTATGAGTGCATTAATCTCCCTGTGTTTAAGATATTGAATGTCCACTAATTAAATGAGTTACTGACAACTCACTTAATTAATATCTAGCTCCAAGAGTAGTACCACTCAACTTCATTGTCATGTCGGACTAGGTCCACCTGCAGGATTTATATGACAATCCTTATGAGCTCCTCAAGGGGACATCATCAACGTAGATTACTAGGACATAGTTTCATTCTATAATCAACAACACACTATATAAATAATATCATTTCCCAACTTATCGGGCCTATTGATTTAACGAGCTAAATCGCACACTTTGATAAATTAAAGAAATAAATATTAAATATACGTGCTTGTTATTATATCATGATTAAGAGCACGCACTTCCATAATAACAGAGGTTTTATTTTCTTATATAGTCAGTATAAAAGAAACTACCTCAAATGGTCCTGCTCAATACACTTATAGTGTACTAGTATAATTTTATAGTCTAGATAAACTAATACCAAATTACACTACAACCACTCCAATGGTTTGTCCATTCCATCTTAGTTGTGAGCTACTATTTATAATTTATAAGGATCTGATAACATGATCTTCTATGTGTCTCCTCACACCATGTTATCTGCAATATAAATTAAATGGACAACTAAACTTAGCATAAATGTAGACATTTGACCAATGTGATTCTTATTTTTAAATAAATGTTTATACAAAAGGTAGGCTTTTAGTATACATTCCAACAGACTCAGCATTAGATCGACCCATGAGGGATTCGATATCGGGTCCTCCAGACCCATCAAATCCTTCTACCTAGCTTCCACGATCTACCAAGATTTCTTTTGTCTAGTCGCAACTAGGACTTTCCTTATCTAACTGCAGTTAAAACTAGTCACTCAATTGACTTCTTACCCTTGCCTAACCATGACTAGGACTTCCTTTATTCAGGCTCTATTAAATATATTTATTGGACATTTAAACTTTAGAGGTTGATTGCACCAATAATAATCATACACAATATTGAAATCATAAATGTATGAGTATTTGCATTTCTAAAATTAATAGATATACAAGAATGCTAAGATAGGTAATATAATTGTTTACCTTCTAAAAATCTTTTCTTTAAGTTTTCCAATCCCGTATTTGAATAAAATAAATACAAGTTTTCTATGATTAAAATGAACAATAAATACTAAAAAATAAATTCATAATGTTTTTCAGCCTATAATCAATAGAAACCAATAAATTATTTAACAATATAAAATCAAATGTACTTAATTTTTCTTACCTTTATTTTCTTTGTTATTCCATATCATTTTCGACACCGACCTCCTCCACAGTATGATACTTATCAATAACACAATTTCGTCCTCGGATTATGGTACAACGATAGGGTATTCAGGTTATCACCTAGACACTCGCAGTTCGAGTCCCAACTATGACGAATTTGTAGGAATTTCTCCTCTAAATAGGGCACGTAACTAAAGGATGCTGGTCTCCTAGGCTGCTCACTATGAGCATTTCCCGATTTACCCAGATGATCGATGGGAAATTTCCGTGGGACTGAGTCGTCTCAGATTCGACGTTACCCAACCTGATTAATTATTTTTCTATCAATAACACGACTTCCCTCGTTAAAGGTAGCTTCTGAAGCAACTGTGGTGATAGGTATGGCTAAAACATCTTTTGCTAGAGTAGATAGTATTCGAAATTTATATGTATTCAACTTCCACCAACTCAAAGTATCAAATTCTTCATTTGGATTATACCGATGACATCCTTCCTCCAAATAAATATCCAACTCAAATTTTTTAGAATTTTTAGGCTTACCATTTCAGTCTCTCTTAAATAAGAAAAAACTTAAACCATCCTAAAGATTAATTGGTACGGTCTTCAGCACTTCGACTAAACTGATTGCTACCTTGAGATTCCGAACAACTTCTTGATTCTTGCATGTTTTTAATGGAAGCATCTACATATTCTTTGTAAACTGTGGATAATTTTTATTTTTTGAACATTTGTGATATTCTCTTGTGCCTTTTCAATAGAATAAGATTTTGGAAAAACAAATTCAAGTACTCGCATTTTACACCTTGGATCCAAAACACAACCTATACACATCAGTAAATTGTATTCCCCCGATATTTGTCAGACTTATTTTTCATTTTTTGAGTTATTTTGTGAATAAACTCTTCTTCATCATTAGATTTTTCATCTAAAATCATCTTCGCTCTATAAACCTCATTCAAAAACAAATTGGAGGTAGGATATTCCGTTCCAGAAATTACCTTTGTCACTCCATAAAACACCTTTAAGATAGAAAATATCTTTTGCAATTTTTTACATTGTTCCTCTATGGGACAATCAACATAACTTGGTTTTCGGTCCTTAAATCTTAGAAAACCTTCTTTGAAAGATAATGTAACTTTGAGCATTTGTACGTGGAATTCCACATTGTTTTGTTTTACAATTATCAATCAATTTTCTTTCAGATAAATTTAAATACTTCACAATCTCAACAAACTTAAGGAGCCTAGCATCCGTTCACCTTATAAAATCAACAACACTTTTCAGAACAATATCAACAATATCCTTGATTTCAGTTAGGCCATCTTGAGCTAGGGCATTCAAGATGTGTGATGAAACAATTTTCCTCCACAAACAATATTATTCTTTATCCTGACATTAGCATTATCAATTGAAACTGTATATACCTTATTCTCAATTCCCTAGTCTCTTGCACACTTTAGACATTAGATATTTAAAGGTCACCCCAAGGAGGAGGAATATTAAAAAAAACTGAGAATGTGTTTATTTAATTTCCAATTTGAATCAATCCAATGGGCAGTGACTACCATATATCAATTTTTTGGTTCTTTGACTTCCACAAATCAATAGTTAGGCTGATATTTCTTGCTGTTTTCAACAAACTAGTCAATCTTTTTCTCTCTGACTCATATATCATAAAGCAACTATTTCTTACAATTGCTCATGATATACTAGTCCATTCAGACATTCCATATCTACATAACATACTAAATCCTTCCTCTTCCACTATTGAAAATGGGTGGTCATACATCAAAATCCATGTAGCAGCAGCCTCTTTTGTTTGCTCCATACAAAATTTTTCATCGTGAAATGGTGGAAATTTTGTAGGATCTACACCTAGAGGTCCAAAACTAAGTTGTTGTTGTCTTTATGCTTCTTCTTAGCCTCCAAATATTTACCACAATGAGATAAATGACACTTCAAGTGTGTTGTGGTCCCTGTTTTTATTTTTGCTAAAAGCAAATGACAGTGTTTGCACTCATACTTGGAATCACCATTTAAATCAACAATTTTTGTCATTTCTGTCCATAGTCCAGACTTCTTTTGTCTCTTGGGTTTATGAAAAGAATTATAATCATTCGCCACATGCAAGTTTGTATTACTACTGTCATCAATTACTTGTTGGATAACCTCACCAGACCCTAATGATGGACTTGTTGAATTTTCCATTGAAAGAGAAGTTGTACTAATCAAGTTCTGTGGATGATTATTGCTATGATATTGAGCCTGGGGTACAAGTATGTAATGGTGGGAGTTTAAAATAAACCATGAAAGTAGAGAAAATGAAACAATAAACAATAGATTTTAAAAAAACAAACAATAAAAGTCAGTGAATATAAGAACATGCGGAGTTGCGACCATCCACGTCCAAAAAAATGGATTGAATTAGTGGGAGGTAGCGAATAAATATACAAAGTAAACAAAGACTCAGCAAACATGTTTTTAGAACAAATTTGACTTTTTGTCTACAACTTAAGAATAGTAAATCTTGCATAGAAGAATTATCAACAGCTGATTTTCAAATCAGAGAATATATATGCACAAAGTTTGAAATAACTCACAAATTTAATAATCAAAACATACTTAAGGACAATTTTGAATCCACATATTCAACTGATGCACGAAAACTTCCTCTAATTTAATGCCAATGAGAGACAAAAAAACAAACAAAGGCCAATTTTCTAATGCAATTGCAATAAGTTGGTGATTCAGGTCCTATATCAAAAAATAAGAAAGAAAAATGGTCAAATTCAAATACTTTTCATACGATGACAGAGTAAAGTTAATTACCTATGGGAAGATCATGGCAAGGATGCACCATAACAGTTTTTCTGGACATAGACGAGAGCATTTTTTTCAGTAACAGAAATGAAAACAAGAAACTCTTGAATTCTAAAAGAAAAAGGGAGCAAAATTGTAGCACTTACATTTATATTGGTCGATTGAAGCTTCAATCTACAAAAATCAGTATCGCCTAGTGGAAGGAGATGGCTACGACTTAGAAGGAGGAGTGGCGTCTAGAGACGAGGGTAAAACTGTAGAATCCAAAGTCTGTAGGTAAAAGGCACAAAGTGACACTCACATTAGGGTTTAGAGTTTAGTCGTACTATATTTATATATACTAGTAATCGTGCACACGCGTCGCGTGTGTAATATAATACATTGAAATTACATTGACCCTTTACTAATGAAATTATATTAATTAAAGTATTTTAGCATTAAAATACTAAAGTAGAATCATTAGTAGAGTCATTAGGGTAAAGTACCATACTTTTGAAAATCTGAATTATTTGGGTCTTTTGAAAATCCGAATGGTTTGGATTTTCAAGTGTCATCCTTACAGTTTCCCTATGAAAAAAATTAATTTAATTTAATATTATACTTATCTTAGTAAAAAAAACTAAGAAACGTATATTTTTTAACATTGTCGGCCTAAAATATTTATAGAAGCTTCTTTGATCATAGTGTTGTCAATTCTAAGATGTGGGACTAAAGAGAACTATATTTTTCTATATAAAGCAACCAGAGAAAATTAATGATAAGAAAAATTCATAATAATATGCCGCAGCTGAGTCTCGAACTCTAAATCACTGATTGTTTCGCTTGTGTAATTACTAATAAACCTTGTAATTATTTTTAGTGTGAAAAGAAAAAAGGATATTAACGTAAATTCATTTTAGGCTTCACCAAAGTTAGTTAGTAAAGGGGGAGATTTTTAATAAAATAGTAAGATATATAATAATAATAATAATAATAATAATAATAATAATAATAATAATAATAATAATAATAGCTAGCAAGTGACTTGTGAACCTTTGAACAAAATAATTTGGGCTCGAATCAACTCGAAAAATAATTTGAACATGTTCGAGTTCGCCTCGGGTTTGAAAATTTTGAATTCGAACTAAATATTTTTCGAGCCGGTTTGAAAAATTCACAAGCCAACTTGATTCATTTACAAGTCTAGTTCAGTTGTTTGATTTAAGTTTAATTGTTCATTAGCGTGTTGGTTTTCCTTAAAAATCATATTTAATTGATTTTTAGTTTTGGTTAGTTTTATATTTAAACAAGAAATAATTTTAAAGAATTTAGAGGTAAGTTGAGATTCGACCTCATCAGAACCTTCAAAAATAGATACAGATCTGTGGCTCGATTCGCTCTCAGACTCGACTTCTTCGTCTAGTTCACTGTCTGATTTGGTTCCAGTAGCCATCAGCACGAGGCAATTCTACTTTGATTCATCATTGTCTTATTTAGAGGATGACTCATCCCAAGTGACTTGCAGAGTCTTCTACTTATTTGATTTCTTAGACCGAGACTGATCTTGATTTGGGCACTCGTGCTTGTAATATCCTTTCTTGTTGCATCCATAGCATGTGATATTTACTTTGTTGGAAGTAGACTTGACCATTTTCTACAGGTCCTTCTTGGAGAAGTCATTTTTTCTAGTGAATATCTTCCTTACTAAGTTCACTAGGTGTTCTTCTTGGTCTGAGTCACCTCCTTTTTCTGGGTAGCCTGGCTTATTTTGTATTAATGTATTTGTCCATTTTTCCCAGCAGGTCATCGAAGTCCTTTACGGGCTTTCTGACAAGAGCCCGGAAGATCTCTCCTTCTAAAAGGCCTAGAAAGAAAGCGCTTATTAATACTTTGAAAGTGGCGGATGGAATATTTAGCGCCACTTGGTTGAATCACTTAAAGTATCCTTGGCCCCTTACTTGAGTGTGAACAGACTTAGGCTGATTTTTTTGATACCTCCTACTACTGGCAAAGTGGTGCAAGAAGGATTTGCAAAAATCCTTGAAGCAGCGAATGGGCTCGGCTAGGAGCTGGTTAACCACCTCTACACCAAGCCAGATAGAGTGCTAAGGAACACTCAGCATTTTACTCCATCCGTGTACAAATGGAGGATGGTTACATTTTCAAATTTGAGCAAATGATCTTCTGAGTTGGTAGCTCCTCAGTATTCTCCAATCATCAAGGGTCGGAAATGGCTTGACAGACTGTCCTTCAAAATTTCTTAAGAAAACAACACACTTATTCACTCGGGAGAGTCACTAGGGACCTGAGTTGTTCCCTTTCGTGGATCCTGTAGGGTGGCGTCTCTAGAAGATGATGCTTGAGGCCTTTCCGCTCAACCCATTTCTTCGAATGGCGTGCCGAGCAATGCCCGACATATGCGGCCGGGGAAGGCGGCACGAGTGAAAGGCTGACTGGTTGTGCAGGTGCCTGCATGAATCCAGTCGGGGGAGGAGGAATCTGCTGGAACCCTATCGGGTCTTTCTCTCGGGTCCTTCACTCGGTGTGAGGGACCGTCATTAAAGCAGTCGGGTCATGCAGTAGAAGACCTCCAGCTGCAACCTGTCGTTATTATACTAACTTCTACGCTTGGGCAATGATTAGCAACTCCAAATCCTCTTGAGAGAGGGTAATTATGGTAAGTCGTCCAGCCTCTTCCATCTCCATGTTTCAGATTTAGGTGAAGTTTCCACAAATGATGTCAAATTTGATCTTGTTTGAAAGCGGTGGAGATGACGTGCTCAGCGGAGGGGCATCGAGGTAGCTTGGATGTTGATCATGCAAAGACTCTGAGCTATAAGAAGATGGCGCTAAACGATCTTGGAACTAGGAGTTATGTACCCACGCATACCACAGACATGGCCAACGGGAACATTAGAGTGAGAACCAAGGAGGGGGTCCCTGATGCAGGCATTCCGACGCTCAAATCAGAGTAGTAGCTGAGCGAAATGGAGGAGAAGAAGATCAACATTGTGCGTAATGTGAAGTCTGTAAAAATGTTTGTACCTCTCTTCTCCCTCTCTGCCAACGGAGATGACCCTTTTTTTATATCGTCTCTCATAACCTCTGTAATAATGAGGTGATAGAGAATGTCTCGTGCTCGAATATGTTGGATAATGGAAGATATACAATCATCCTCTAAGGAAGGTTATAGTGCATGTATATGCCCTAGTAAAAAATATTCTCTGACAAGTAATTGTTATTCTCTTACAATGTTGTCTGCTGGAGGTAGTCCAACCAGCCTTGTAGTCGATCGACTGTATGCTGAGACACTTGCACATGAGAAATGGGGAGCTAGGCTCCATAGATCCGACCAACGGTTGGGCCGACCTGATACATATTGTGTATCTTGGCAATGGGGTGTGGAACGCTAAATCCTTTAAGTTGGACCAGCTTTAGAGCCGACCAGATGTATGTTGAGAGACTTGCCCTTGAAGAACGAGGAGCTAAGTTCTAGGAAGGTACGACAGACACTTTGGGCCGACTGGCCATATGCTGAGGGAAGGTCCGACCGACACTTTGGGTTGAGTGGATATAAGAGGGGAGCCTTGTTTCTGAGTGGGGAGTTGAGACTCATAGATCTGACTGGCACTAAGTCCGCCCGGGTTTATTCTGGGAATTTGTCATCCATTTAGAAATAATGTATGGTCGAACCTTTTGTCGAATATACCTGATCAAATCAGGAGGACTTGGTTCTACTTCCTTAGGAACTCTACTCTGAATGGAACAAGAAGGTTTACATCGTGCCAAGGAGGAACTTTGGATTCGAGTGTTAACCCCTCTTTGACTTTGACCGTCATATTAGTCGATTTTCTTGACTTCGAATACAACTTCAAAAATCCTATCTTATTTGCCATTTCAGATGTGTTGGTAGAAATTGAAAAAGAGAAAATTAAGCTGATAACAAAAATTGAAAAAGAAAGGATGAAGTAGAAAAACCGTTTGATCAGACATAGAAAGAATAAAAATGAAAAGATTATAGAATAAAAATGAAAATATTATGTTGATAGATATTAAGTAGATTGGATAAAGTGGAACACGAATACTTTATGAAACAATAATTATAAGTCCTTCAGCATATGAAACATATGAAGAATTAATATATCAAATTTTATACTTTATTCTGTTGTAAATACCCTAGTATATTATGTTTTTTGGAATAACAATAGAAAATTCATTATGATTTGTAAATATGTTACCCATCATGCAAATTTACATCAAAACTAACTTAAATTCAAATGGAATAACATACTAAATTATAGATGAAAAAAAAATAATAATAAATAAATAAATATAACCTTCTAAATTTTTTATACCATGAAAAATAAATATTTAAATTTAAATAAAACACTTTTTTTATCTTAAATTTTATATTTTGAATAGAATATGCTGTGAAGGATTGAATTACAACGCACTCCTATTTTAAGATTTAAGAGAAATATGAAGACGGACAATTTATGAGGATTATAAAATTTGAATATTAAAATTACGGTTTTATTCCTTTTTAGTTATTACTGTGTGATGCGGCTCAGAAATAACTTTCCACTTACAGTTCTAGGCTTCTAGCTGCTACTCCTCCCTATAACTAATAACATCCACAAAAAGGAGTGGATTAAATAAAAACCCCTTTTCCTTTCACGACTCCATCCGACGGTCACTCGAGTAGTCAATTACTCGACTGCACCTTAGGCACGGTGGCGTACACTGACCGATCTGCTTCCCTCTCCAGCAGCTCCCGGCATTGCTCCCCCCTCCCCTCAGTCATGTTCTTCACGAACGCCACGAATCTCCGCCAATTGTCCGGCTGGAATAGATCTGGCCCCATCCGCAGGTACGTGAAGGCCGCCATCTTCTCCTCCGCTCCCCTTGCCGCGGTGTTCAGAATCTGCTCAAGCGCCGCTTCATCGTACCTCGACAGCGCGTTCTCTCCCGCCAGCTCCACCCTGGCATCGCGCGCCGCCGCCGCTACCTGCCTCACCAGTTCCTCCGGCTTGCACGCCGCCTCGCCCGGCTGTTCGCCGTCGCGCATCTCCACGCAGGTGAAGTTGAACACAGCCCCGTGCCGGCCGAGCATGCGTGCGATCGGAAGGTAACCGTCGCGGTAACGGGTGTTGTAGTATCCGGCGGTGAGCTCGGACGCGTGGGAGCTGGTGCCGTAGTGCCAGTGAATGCCGGCGACCTTGACTGAGATCTTGACTTGGGCGGAATCGAAGACGGAGGTAGCCGAGGAGAGGATGCGCTCGCCGTGATCGAGGAGCATCTGAGAGTACCAGGAGAGGAAGAACTCTCCATAGGGGCCGTTCCACCCCCCGTCGTGCCGGAAGAAGGACGTGTCCTCCGGCCAGTCGTTGTAGGCTCCCGCGTCCGTCGGGCCACCATTGCCCCACTCCATCTTCCCTGCCTTCTCCGCCGCCGCTTTCAGGCTACTCAACATGTATTGCAAATGGCTTTAATTTTTAGAACCAATCAACGCTAGTTCGGCAAAAGCTCAAAATATATACCTTATCGTAGCATTGGAATGCACCGATTCCGGGGAACTTCCAGGTTCCGTTCAATTCGGGATAGGAAGGGTACCTCAGCTCGCCGGCAGGACCCATTCCCACTTGAATCTCCTGACAATATCAGCATATTAGTCGAATTGAATAAATAATGCATCTATCTTCGAATCAGTGAGACTTACGACGATGGTGGTGCCGAGCAGGGGGGCGAAGTGGTCGCGGAAGGCGCGCATGAAGTCGGCGTAACATTGGATCGGAGTGCGGTCCTTGAGGACGGGCACCATGTCGCAGCCGAGGGAGACGTACTCGTAGTTACGGCAGCCCCATTGGTCCGTGTAGGCCAGGTCTGGGTCCTTGTCCATCTCCTCCAGAACCCATTGCGGCAGAGAGATCCTGTGTCCAAATGCAAATCGTCAAGATGATTCCTGCTTGTTTCCGAGATCCAGTGAGGATGCGGGTAAGAAATGCCGGCAGGAGGAAATCGAACAATTTTGACGGGATAATGCGATTGGAAGTTAAAAGGAAACAGGAAAAATATAATAAAAGGGCTCAAAAAGCTATTCTAAAAGAGAAAAGGAAGGGGATTACGACGCACATGACGGTGTCGCCGACATTGCCCCCGCATTGGTGGAAGGACATGACAGCCTGGACCTTGAGGCCGATGCGTCGAGCCGTGTCCAGGAGCTCATCGTAGCCGCGCCAATCGTACTCCCCCGGCCGATCCTTCTCCACCAATCCCCACCACACGTCGATCATCACCCCCTCGACCCCCGCGTTCTTCAGCGCCATCAGACTCGCGTTTATCGCCTTCCTCCGGTTCAACCGTCCGCCCGGCTTCACCGTGTCGAGCGGCATCATCACGAACACCGGCACCCCCTTGACCGACCCACCGCCTCCGCCAAGGTGCTCCATCACGACCGCCGCCTCCTCCAACTTCACCGCTTCCTTGTCCGCCACTAACAAATCGGGCTGCGCACCCATCAGCAAGGGCGGTCGCCCCGGGCTCATCGGCAGTGTCACATCGATCTCCTCCTGCTCCGCACTCTTCTGGATCCGGCAGCGCAAGTTCTGCTCCCCTGCTGGCTGCTGCTTCCACGCCGCCATCGGCCCTGATTGCTGATCCACCCTGGCCACCGATCCAGTGTCTACCACCACCGGCGTCCCGCACAGAGGCCCGACCTGGGTGGCCAAATTGAGCGCCATATATTTCTAATCTTCTCCCTCCTTTTTTTTTTTTTTTTTTTTTTTTGTCGATTTCTATCTACTCGCCGTGAAGGGAGATCCGATTGAGGCCGGTGGAATTTTATAGGCGGAGAGAGCCAGACCCATTAGCCGACGTGTCGCGCGGAGGGCAGCTGAAGAAGCAACGACTGGGAGCACTTGCTATAGCTGACCGCCGGATGGATCATGAACGTCTGGAGATGAGAGCGTTAAGCGATCCCTAAAATTCCTCATCTCCACGTGTATGGCTAGCATGAGATCCGTGCCGCGAGGATCCAGGAGTTTGAGCATGACGGGCGCGTCCTACACCGCATCGCCTACCGGGTACTGCATGCACGAATTCACGCGTTTTGCAGACACGTGGCCGTTGGTGGCCCTCGCCCCGTGCCGGATCACGTGAGTCAGTCAGACTCCACGTCACCTACGTGAATTTGTCTTCAGGAATGAGGACGGAAGTCACTAGAAAAGAAATCGAATGCAGCCACGTGGGGATAGAATATTGGAAAACGTAATCATGTGCCCTATCGAATCGATGGCATTAAATCCAATTCGGTGCAGTTTAGTTGGGTTATGAGATATGATACTATGATAAAGAGGAGTCCATTAATGATCATGGTAGAGGTTAAAATTTAAAACGATCAATAGCATGATTCAAAAGTTTAACCATGTTGTCCGAGTGAGAGGAGGTTACCGAGGTTGATTGAAGGAATTGATGTCCAATCGATCGTCTAGATGAAACAACGTCCGATCAACTCGATCGATGGAAGTGCGGGTCGATCGAACACCCGTTTGACTCAGGGTATACCATTGACAGAGTAATAGACCGATATAATAAAAAAGGAAAAGACAAATACTTAATAAGGAGAAAATAAAACAAAAAAAAATACTTCATTTATCATTGAATGCGGATAAACCAAGATAAAGTTGTCTTCTATTTGCAATTAATATCATTAAACAGAGACATATGAAGGGTCACTAAAACAGATATAAAAGAATATGCTGGGTATGAAGAAAGGCAAGGATTCATCTCTGTCCCTAATATTTTCAATTCCTCTTCTTCTGTTTCTAACTTAAGTGTTGGAGGGTCAACGCTAGGGATCCCTTCCTTATTTTGGTTTGTTTTGTAGATAGGAGCGAGGTCTTCATCCAGTCAGCGAGATTGCCATATCCCCGGCTTTCCAGCTTTAGTCCTTCGGACAGGAATATTTTGGCATCATCTGTGGGAACGTAGCCTGCATTCAAACGAGAAGATGTAAGACGTTGGACGACTCACGACAGTGACACTGACGCAAGAGGATCTTGACGTACTAATACAGGCTCGAGTGACAAAGATATTTGAGCAACAACAATAACAGGCGCTAGCCGATCGGCAAGCGCAGGAGCCTGCAGCCTCTGCGGCAGGTCATTAGGCTAAGCAAGGGAACCGAATGGAACAACTTTCCACTCGTGACCCGAACAAGAGGCCAATCGACACCTATGGGGAAGCACCTCATGCGCCGGTCCTCTTACACCGAGCGTTGTTATGGACTCAAGAAGAAGAGAAGGCCCGAGCGGACAGAGACCGGGGATCTTCCTCGGATGAGGCACCCGCTCGAGAAACAAGGAAAAAGAAGGCACCCAGAGAGAATAATTCGCCCGAGCGGTTCAATCAGTAGTTTTCGAAGGAGATTCTAAATGACCCTAGCTCTGCCGAAACATTATACCCCACTAATGACTGGGGAATATAATGAAACAACCAACCCCGATGATCACTAACCAAGTTTGATAACGTGATCATACTTTATCAGTACATAAATGAGATGAAATACCGACAGAATCAGGATCAGGATTAGGATTAGTTGAATTCGACAATTCAACATATATGTGGGTAGAATTAGTGTTATGCACGATTAATTGAGCAAATTGGATCAGTTGAATTGTCGAATTGCATGCAACTATATATGTTTTTTATGGATAAATTTCTCTCCATTATATAAGGTGGTGTATAAATCAATATCAAAATAGAACTAATCTTTAAAAATTAACATCCACTAGCACCAACTATTAGGTGGTGGTCTTCTATTGATATTGGTCTTTAGTATTGTACTTCTATTGATATTGGTCTTTAGAATTGTACATCTTTAAAGACTATCACTAACAGTTGGTGTTGATCTTTTATTAGTCTTGGTCTTTAAAGATGAGTATTTACATGTATTAATCTTTAAAGACTAGCCCTAATAGTTGGTGGTGGTCTTCTATTGGTGCCGATTTTTAAAGGCTAACACCTACAATGATGTTGGTCTTCTGTTGGTGTTGGTCATTAAAGATCAGCACTAACAGTTAATATTGGTTTACACAAACTGCACCAACGTGGTGCTAGCCTTTAAAGACTAGCTTCACATTAGTGTTGATTTATAAAAATCAGCATCACTTTATATGCAGGAGAAAGAAGTGAGTTGCATGTAAATGAGAGAGTGATTAAAAAAATTTTGATTTTGACTGTATTAGATCATCCATGTTGGATGTCGGCCACCATCGCTCAGGTAAGAATGTAAGATATCATTTTTGTATATATATATATATATATATATATATATATATATATATATACTCGATACATTTTTACATAAGCTATGATGGACGACATCTAATGCAGCCAAAATCAAATTTTTTTAATCTCTATTATATATATAATTAATGATGTATATATAAAAAAATTGATACTATGTACATTTTTACCTAAGGGATGATGGACGACATCCAATGTAGACAATCTGATGCTGCGACCAAAATCAATTTTTTTAACCTCTCTTTGATCTCCATGCAACTCTCTTCTTTTCATGCAAGTCTCTTTTTTACATATACGATGGTGTTAATTTTTATAAATCAACACTAAGGTAGAGCTAATCTTTAAAAATTAACACCAATAGAAGACCATCACCAACTAGAGCCGTCAATTTGGGTTAGGCCCGTCGGGTTGGCCCGCCTCGCCAAACAATTTAAGCGGGGGTTGGGGGTTGGAATTTTATCAACCCAAGTCCACCGCGAGCCAACCCGCCTAGGCCCGCGACCCGCGCGGGTCGGGCCGCGATGGGCTTGGGTTGACCCGCGGGTTGAGAAACACATGTAAGTAATTAGATCAATAGTCAATGCAGTAACTACGAGAGTACCAGGGGTTAAATTGTAACATTTTCATTATCTTCTTCATTGAGAGGAATACTAATTAGGAAAAGCCCATACTTGTGCAGTTGAGTGTGATAAACAAAAGTTACAGAAATATATATGCACACAAAGTTGATTAATCTTAAAAGTAGATGACCTTCTTATTTGATTCATTTATGGGATAAATTTGAAACATACATTATGCACAATGAAGAGCTTGGTGTGTGTACCCAAACTAGATGACCTTCTTATTTGATTCGTTTACGCACGCACAACCAGGGTACCACTGATCTAAACTACTCGACGCACAGTCAGGAGTCCTAATTACTATTCCTCTTCGTTACACAATTTTATGTCAGTTTATTATCTTTCTTGTTATAATTTTAAAATAAAAATAGTACTTTTGACCCAACATAGGTACTTGTTTATGTTTATTTATATTTAAAATACTTGTTTATGAATATATTTGATTGATAAAATATTTTCAAAGTAAAATATTGAAGATATAAACTATTTTTTAAATTTTTTTAAAAAATTTGATAGGCCCACGGGTTGGCCCGCCAAACCCGCGACCCGCCTTGGATTGGGTTGGGTTGGAAATTTCCCAACCCACCAAGTTGACGACCCGCCCTGCCCCGCCAAATGCTTGGCCCGCCACGGGCCGACCCACCCCGCCATGGGTTGGCCTGTCTGACATTTCTATCACCAACTATTGGGTGCTAGTCTTCTATTGGTGCTGGTCTTTAGTGTTGTTGGTCTTTAAAGACCAACACCAACAATTGGTGTTGGTCTTCTGTTAATGCTTGTCTTTAAAGATCAACACCAATAAGTACTAGCCTTTAAAGATTAGCATTAACAGTTGGTGTTGATATTCTATTTATGTCGGTCTTTAAAGTGCAACACCAACAGTGATGCTGGTCTTCTATTGGTGTTGGTCTTTAAAGATTAGCACTAACAGTGGTGTTGGTTTGCACAAATCAATACCAATAGTTGGTGTTGATTTACGCAAACCACACCAACGTGGTGCTGATCTTTAAAGACCAGCTTCACCTTAGTGATGATTTATAAAAATCAGCACCTCTTGCAAATAGGAGAGAGAAGAGAGTTACATGTAGATTAGAGTGAGATTAAAAAATTTTGATTTTAGCTGCGCCAGGTTGTCCATATTGGATGTCGACCACTGTCGCTCAAGTAAGAGTGTATATATATACTACAGATACATTATTACATGAACAAATTTATATTAACTAGTAATTTAATTATCATTTTAGCACACTAATACTCAATGATATTTATATTTTTCTAAATAAAAGAGTATAAAATTTTTACTAATACAATAATAATAATCGCATCAATCTAAAAAATATTTCATAAGATGACTCAGTTTAAATGCTAACAAATCAACTGTTGTAGCGAAAGTTATTGGAAACTTTAATTTGAACATGAATGCGAAAATCTTCTAAAAACTTGTTGATTCCGTAGAATACCAAGCAATATGCATAAAAAAAAACTCATCGTTTTATAAAAAAGGGATAGAATATTATTGATAAAAACTAACTAAATGTTTAAATAATCTTAGAACCCTAATCTTAACTCCGCAAAAGAAAAAAATAATCTATATAATAAAGTAGTCCAAAAGATATTAAAAAAGACAAAATCTTTTGGGCTTCTGACAATACTCTAAACGATATTCTTTTAGATCTAAAACTGAGAGATTACAGGTTTTACCCTATAATTAACTATAGATCTTTGAATATGTTTTTATTTGATATATTATAGGTCTTGTGATTCAATCCAAGTTAAAATTATGACCTATAATATACAAAAAATATAACAAGGATTTAAAATAATTAAATGTTGATATAATTAAATGATTTTAAGGGAAAATAAATATATTTTAGTGGATAATTTATCCAGAATTAAGTTTATAAAAATTTATAAAATTTATTGGATTTTTTTAAAATTTGTATTGAGTCATTTTTATATTTATTGGGATAAACGGGTTAAATATCCAATTAAAATGGAAATTGATTGAAAAATAATTTAATTGTTTGGAATTCTATGGAATTGAATTCCTATGGTAATTGGAATTCAATTCCATAGTTTGGAATGAATTTTTGAGATATATTTGATATGAAATTCAATTCCAATTCCATTCAAAACATGAATAGTAAATCAGACCTCAAATGGTCAGATTTGGATAGGAATTTACCATGAACAACTAAAATTACCTAATTACCCTTTTAACTTAAAACCCTTTTTCTCATCTGCCGACTCTCTTGTTTTCTCCTGCCTTTCTCCCATGTGTCGTTTCTCCTTGTGTCGAAAACTTCTCCTTGCACCGTTTCTCCCGTGCGCCACCTTCTTCATACTGTTGTCTTAACTGTGCAATCCCTTCTTCCTATTCTCTAATACTTAACTTGATTATTAAATGATTACTTATGAGGATAAAATGGTAAATGTATAAGAATGGAATTCAATTCAAATAGATTCCAAATTAAGGAATTCAATTCAATTCTATTATTAACTAATCCATTCCAAACATAGGAATTGAATTCAATTCCTGCCAGAATTCAATTCCTAATGGAATTCAATTCAATTCCTTCACTTAAGTTGTTTCCAAACAGGGTGTAAGTTTATTAGAAATCCTTTCTCCCATTGTTCATCTGCGCGACGCTTCGTCCCCCACCTCCGCACAGCCGCACGACGCATCGCTGCCTTCCCACTGCCGGCCACCTCAGAGACCTGCGACCATCCCGAAGGCCAGCCGACTCCCCTCTCCTCTTTGCGTCTGGTCTCCACTCACGCAGCGTTTCCGTCGTGAGGATGACGGCGCCGCTTGACGACTTCCCCTCCCCTGTTCGCGAACCACATCTGTGACCGCATGCCACCTCTTCACATCAGACCTTGGCATCTCCACGCGTGAGCAGTCGACGCCATGTCCCTCTCCTCGGTCTCCATCGTAGCTGTGGTGCCATTACTTATCTGCTAGAGTTGAAACGCCGAGGGCACATCGCAACCGCTTCGCGACGGCCAAGCCTTGGCCGTCCACCGTGAGCACGAGGGCCACAGTAGCGTTTTCTCTCGGCTGTCTCACGCAACCGGTCATTCTAGGCGTTCTTTAACACTACCTAGACGTCGACCGCCCTCCCGGCTGCCTGCCTTCCAGTAGCCATGGAGGGCACTTGACAACCAGGAGAAAGGCTCTCCTTGCTCCTTACTGCGAGCTCCCAGTCGTCGGCAACCCTTCTTGCTACCACTGATCCGACAAGAAATTGCTAGTGCCTACCGTCAGACCTGCCGCCATCGATGTTGTTGCCACCGCTGCCAGAGAAGAAGAGGAAGCAGCTGAGGTGATTATAGGGTAACGAATTTAATTACTATGTTTTATCCTATTGATTAAATCATGTTAATTGTGTTTAACAAGGTGAATCAAACTATTAAGGATAGTGTTAAATAGATTATGAAGTTGTTAGCTAAAGCTTATTAATTGTTGTTTAATGGTGATTAGATTACAACAACAAGGTTTAATTGAACCTATTAGAATTAAATAAGTTGATGAATTAATTAGGTTATTAATTCATTGACAGATTACTTAATCAAGATTAATTAAATTATTATATTGATTAATATATTCAATAATAGGTTGATTAATTATTAGAATGATACATGGGTTAGAGATCCTTAGATACTCTTTGTGCCTTTATGTGTAGATTCGAGCTAGAGATACACTCTTCGATTTGAAGACATCAAAGAACATTCAACGTTGAGAGGTGGGTAGATCTTGTTTATCTTTTTGATAGCTTGGATTATATTGCATGATTGTTTACTGTCATGTCTGATGAGGCTACAGTTACTCACCTATTTTAAACTTGTCATGTAGTGCTTATGAGTTTGATACTTCATCGTTGTCCTTATATCCTTATATGTTGACCTATTGATTGATAGCTATGTAGATCTCAAGTACTATTCATGATTGTCTTTATATGTGTATGTATGATATTACCAGACTCTAGCGTAGGACATTGGATATTCTGCTAGATCCCTTAGTAGATGGGTTGACTTTGTTAGGATGATCATACCATAGTATAGGGTGTTGAGCATCTTGCTAAACCTTTGTTTATTTTGTTCATACTAGGGTGTAGGATATTGAGTATCCTAATAGACCCTTATTGTTAATTAAGCCTATAACTTTGTTTGTGAATTTGTATTACACTATGGTTATATACTTAGGCTTGTGTCTGCAGGGCACTGATATTATGGGTAGTATAGTTGTATACTGGTGCAATGACATATATGATGGTGAGATTATACTGACCTACACTTGAAGGAAATCACGCCCTAACAGAAGGATAGTGTATTCCACTAGGCTTTCCCCTTTAAATCATCCCCTAGGATTACTTGATATTAACTCCATTGTTTGTTATATCTGCGATGATTCCATAGAATTGGTCGAGATATTAACACTAGATGACTAGTAATTTGGGGACCTGATTGTCTATTGTCAGCTAATATATTAGTAGAATTATATTGTAATATGGCATACCAGGTACCCTAGTAGACCCTTTATTTATATAGGCTCATGCCTATATGTTAGTAGAATTATACCATAGGGCAGGATTCCGCGGATCCTAATAGACCCCTTAGTTGCTATACCATGTCGACTATTGAATTCGTGGTTGAGAGAGTCGTTAGCAACCGTTGGTACATTCTGTTGACCATTGTCTCCCATTCGTGGTTGAGAGAGTCGTCGACGACCGTCAGTATATCCTGTCTCCCATGCGTGGGTGAGAGGGTCATTAGTGACCATTGGTATATACTCTGTCTGCCCATGAGACCATCCGTGGTAGAGCGTTCTCCTGCAGACAGTAATTAGTTATTTACCCTGTCTGTCTACGGGACCATTCGTGGTAGAGCATTCTCCCGCGGACAGTGACTAGTCATTTGCCCTGACTGCTCATAGGACCATCCGTGGTAGAGCGTTCTCCGATAATCAGTGTTTGTTATATACTTGCTATATGTCGGTCATGTATTTATTTGTGCAGGTTTGGATGTACTGTATGTACTTCCAACTTGTTGGTTATATTGTGATTTGCTGGTGGTTATGTTGGGACACCTACGTTGGTTAATAAGTATTTTACCTGAGATTGCACCCTTTGATCTCCTGTCAATATATTATTCATGCTCTATATTTTTCTACCACTGAGTTGTTGTACTCATTACCTTTGCTTTTCCATTGACTTTTAGGTTAGCAGATAGAGGATGTGTGTTGCTCAGAGGTTCTGGCTGCCAGTTCTACTCGAGTTGGATTTCTACATGAGTTGTTAGGTTTTCTTTCCGTTAATTATAGTTTTGGTTTTCATTGTGTATCAGATGTTTATGTCGGAGGTTATTCTTTTGGTAAACTTAATATGTTCTCATGTACATACATACATATACGCATATGTTATTATGAGTTGTGATTTTATATTGCATCGATGGATGTGTTGGTCTTTATTGGTTTGATATCAGTTATTTCATATATTATCACTAGGGGGTACCGTCCACTTTGGAGGATAAGTAAACCCTCGGGGTGTGCCATGACCTCTCAGAACTTCCATCGATTCTACTCTGATCATATTCTGATCTTATCGATCCTGTTACGATCCCATTGATCCTATCGATCCCGCTACGATCCCATTGATCCTGCTCTGATTCCACTGTAAAAAATAATTTGTACGAATCAGGATCGATTCAACGTTCTAGATCGTAGGATTGTACAATCCAGGATCCCGATTTTGCAAACATGACTTGGTACATCTAGTGGGATTTGTGTAGGAGTGTCAAAAATAAATCCAACTCAACAAACTAATTTGAGGTGACCTGAAAAATATCAGGTTCGGGTTGGATATTTTTGGATTTGGATTGTGGTGTTTTCGAGTTATTTCAAGTTTGGGTTGGATTCAGATTAACCGAGATTGATATGAATTTAAGATTTAGTTGATTTTTTTAGGTTAAATATTTTTTACAATTAAAATACTGATATATAGATATATATATATATATATATATATATATATATATATATATATATATATATATATATATATATATATATATATATATATATATATATATATATATATATATAGTACCATAATAATGAAATATTAAGGTAAAAGTGAAGAATAATTTTAAAATATTAAAAAAAATATTTTAATCGAAATTGATATGAATTTATATTGAGGTGTTTTCGAGTTATGTCAAGTTTGGGCTGGATTCAGATTAACCGAGATTGATATGAATTTAAGATTTAGTTGATTTTTTTAGGTTAAATATTTTTTACAATTAAAATACTGATATACGGATATATATATATATATATAATACCATAATAATGAAATATTAAGGTAAAAGTGAAGAATTATTTTAAAATATTAAAAAAAATATTTTAATCGAATTATTCATGTTATTTGAGTTATACGAGTTTAGATTCAAGTTTAGAATTTTTAAAGTATATTCAGATTCGAATAGAATATTGGATTTTTTTTATAAATCTTTACACCAATTCTATCAGAACCTATCTTATTGGTGTAGTTAATACCAATGGTCAAACTCAAATTTTGATGAATGATAAATAGATTAAAATTAGATATTATGTTTGTCTAATTTGTCTACCAAGTATATAGGATATGAACTTGATGGGTCTAGAGGACCGAAACACCAGACTGAAGTCCATCTAGATTGATAGTTGACACGAAGTCTAGATTGGTTGAGATCTGGCAGAAGGAAGTCCAGTTGGGTTGATAATTGGCTGAAGTCTAGATTGGTTGAGATCTAATATGAAGTCCTAGTGGGTCAAGGGGCCTAACATCAAGGAGGTATGTGATTGGTAAGTGGAGGTAAGATTCAGTGAGGACGCATTCCCGTTGAGAGAATAGTAGGCATCAAATTTGACTTAAAATTTCAGCAAAACTCAACCAGAAGTGCTCCAGGTGCCCGGACAAGTGGATAGGCACCTGAACGACGGGGCTGTAGTGGTACGCTTCGATTGGCCAACCACGTCAGCGGTCCAAGCGCTCAGACCGGGTCGAGCGCCCAGGGGTGGATAAAGTTTGCGGGATAAACTTTCAATGAGGTGCAGCCACGTCAACATACTCCAGGCGCCCGAGGGTGGTTCTAGGTGCCCAGAGAGGTCCTATATAAAGGTCTTCAAGCAGCAACTTTAGAATATCAATCACTCTGATTTTTGTTCTCACGCGTTGCTCCAAGAAGCTCTCCACGGTGCAGAAAAGCTACTCCGACAATCGATACTAAAGCTTAGACTCTACGTGTTGTTGGTATATTTTAGTTTATTACATTGTACTTAAATTCTTGTAATATTTTTGCGCTTATAGTGATTTCTCAACAAAAGCATCAATGAGTACGGGCCTTGGAGTAGGAGTCGTCGAAGGTTCTGAACCAAGTAAAACTACATGTGTTAGCACTTCTTCTTTCATTCATTTATTTTCCGCTGTGTATTTTCGTAATTTTTGAAAAAGTGACGAATGTTATTCACCCCCCCCCCCCTCCTCTCTAGAATCTTTTTGATCCTATACATCTAACCCGAAATGACATCCCATTTGGGTGCTTGAATCAGCTTGATTTTAGATGATTTTTTTTACCGTAATTAATTAATGTGGTTCAAGAAATACTAGAAAAATGATCACTCCGTGGTTGCTTCAGGAACATTCTCCATTCCTACATCTCATTACCCATCCCCATCTCCCCCGCCTGCATTGTCCAAAAAAATCGTAAAAGTGGAGTCTTTAGCAAAAAAGGCATAGAAACAAAAATAATATAAGCTCTAAACAAAAACAATTGAAAAGATTTTCACACAATATCAAAGTCGTTTAAAGTGGTTCAAACTAAGGTCCAACCACTATTGTAAGCTCATGCGTTATAACTCTAGTTTTCGATGGGATCCTAAGACAAAGAAATCCACGACTCTTGAAGAAATATGGAAGAATTAGTTTAAGGTTAGTATTTTCTATTTAAAATAATAAAATTTACATTTATGATTAGAATTATGACTAGTTTTAACACTTACTATTTTTTATTCTTTGCAGTCTCACCTAAAACATGAACATTATTGAACAAAAACTTTAGAGGATTATAAAGATCTAAGAATTACAGTTGAAAATTGAACTGCTATAGGAAAATACTCGATGGAACTAGGAGATGACACTGATGCAAGAACATTAGATGTGTAAAGAAATTGAAGTACTAATTTGTTAGATGATTATGTGTTTGATCACAATACTGATGAATTCGTGCAAAGTGATAGACAAGAATCTTCATGCGAGCCTTCATTTTTCGAGGAGTCTGCTCCACAATTACCATCTCAACCCATAAGTTCGGAAGTTCCTGTTGGGGCAATTTCCCTAGGTCATGTTTGACCAGTTTGACTAAGTTTGAGTTGAATCAAGTTTGAGTCAGGATTTGAGTTTTGATGTTTGACAATATATGGAGATTGCTAGAGCAATCGTCCGGTTATGGAGATGGTCAAAGGGTTGACCAGGTTGATGAGAATACAAGTCAAGTAGGTCAAGGTTGACAGGAGACTTGACTGAGAAAGTCCTAACTGGAGGTTAGGCGTATGGAAGTCCTAACTGGAGGTTAGGTATATGGAAAGTCCTAACTGGAGGTTAGGCGTATGGAAGTCCTAACCAGAGTTTAGGCAGTGGTGGAAGTCCTAACTAGAGTTTAGGTAGTGGTGGAAGTCCTAACTGGAGGTTAGGCAAATTGAAAAGTCCAAGTGTGATCTTGGCAAAGGAGAAAGTCCTGGTGAGGAGCCAGGCAATTAGAAAGTCCAAGTGTGATCTTGGCAAAGGGTGGAAAGTCCAAGTATGATCTTGGCAAGTGAGAAAGTCATGGTGAGGAGCCAGACAATTGGAAAGTCCAAGTGTGATCTTGGCACAGGTTATAAGTCCAAGCATGTGGTCTTGGCAAGGTAAGTCCTAGTGTGACTTGGCGAGGAGAACTCGACAACTAGGATGAGGCCGATGGAAGCTCCAGAAGGCAAGGCGTGAAGGATGGGGAGATATCCGAGGGATGCAAGGCTGATGGAGGAGGCTAGAAGGCTAGTTCGAGGTTGGTCGGGAGTAGCCAAATGCTAGGCGTGCAAACCCAATAGGTCACGGTTGACCGAGAGTTGAGTTTGGGAAGCTGAACTTGAGTTTGAGTCAAGTCCAGGGTGTTCAATCGATCGGGCGATCGATTGAACAGGCTCCAATCGATCAACCGATCGATTGGAGTGTGCTGTGATTGTTGGAATGACCCAATCGATCGGTCGATCGATTGGGGTCAGGAAATCGCGAGAACAGAAGCTCTCTCAATCGATCGGACGATCGATTGGGAGCTGCCAATCGATCGGTCGATCGATTGGGTAGCAGAAGCTCTCGCGCAGACGTGAGAGCACAGTAAGGCACTGAATCGATCGACCAATCGATTCAGGTAGTCCCAATCGATCGGTCGATCGATTGGGAAGTGACCGTTGCGCTGGTTGCAAGCGATGGACGGCTGGGATTGCTGGGTGCTGACGTGGCAATCGATTGGGGATGGATTGGATCGATTTGGAGCACTGTTTAAAGCCTTGGCGGAGTGTTTTCTCCGTAGTTCTTTGCTAGATTTCTCCTGCGATTTGTGTGCAATTCACCGACGATTTTCTCCGAGCTTCTCCACCAGTTCTTAAAGGCTCTTGGGGTGCATTCCCAAGTTTCAAGAGGCAACAACAAGCAACAAGTAAGAAAGAAGAGAGTGTTTCTATTTGTATTTGTATTTGTATTTCTTCTTCTTGTGTGAGTTGTTTGTGTGTGTGAGAGTTTGTACAAGGCTTTTCCGCCTTCGGCTGTGACCGAGAAGAAGGGTTTTCATAGTGGAGATAGCGTCGTGTGTGGATCCTTGGATTAGTCATCTCTTCTTGAGTTGGATACAAAGTAAATCCGAGTGTTAGTGTTGTGGTTGTTTTTGTCTTTGTATTCCGCTGCACATCATCAAGACGCACCCGACGAACGTGCGATGAGCCGCTATTCACCCCCCTTCTAGCGGGCACAAAGGTCCCAACAATTGGTATCAGAGCGAGGTCGCTCTTCTACGAACTAACCACCAAGAGAGCAAGAAGCTAGAGGAAGAAGGAGATGGACTTGGGAGGTCCACTTGGATGGGACATCCGGATTCCTCCGCCATACGACAAGGAAGACTTCGTCTTTTGGAGGAATCGACTGGAGACATGGTTTCAAATGGAGTGGAACCAATGGGTTGCCTTGAGTGATCCATTTGAAGCTCCTACGGACAAGAAGGGTAAATGCCTTCGACCTTGGCATTGGACCAAAGAGCAACAAGAGCAATTGGAGGCAGACAAGGAGGTAACGAGAATTTTGCATAATTTACTACCTTCTAATATTTTGTTGAGTGTAGGTGAAACCACCAATGCAAGTGATCTTTGGAAAAAGATCATTACCTATCATGAAGACCCTACACAAGTCCAAGGAGTGGAAGAGCTCAAGGAGAAGGGCTCATTGGTCCAAGAAGAGAAGGACCAATCCAATGTTGACACGAGGTCAACATCCGAAGAAGAGGAGGAAGGAAAGATGCAATCCGATGTTGACGAGAGATCAACATTCGAGGAGGAAAAGGAAGAAGAGAGATCTTCCACATCCTCAAGAGATGAAGAAGTGAAAGAGTCCACATCCTCAAGTGAAGAGGAAGAAATAGAAGATGATGTCATCTCTACATTACAAGAAAAATCAAATGGAGGATTAAACATCAACCCTACAAGTAAATGTATAAAGATTTCAATTATTAAAGATAAAAATCATATCATTTGCTTTGAGTGTAGGGAACATGGACACTATAAAAGTAAGTGTCCCAAATTGGCTAAGAAGAAGAGCCAAACGACATTAAAGGCTACAGAGAACCCTAAAGTGGTTGGTCCCACGGAACACAAAAGCAAGGAGCATATTGTGTGCTTCTTATGCAATCAAAGAGGACATTATAGAAGTCAATGTCCTAAAGGGAAGAAGCCAACTAAAGTCAAAGGGGAAAGCACAAGTCTATGGGGAGCTTCCAAGGTAAAAACTAAGGTATCATTTAATGAACCTATTCCTCTGACACATGATAAGAAGAATGCTAGAAATAATTCTTATTATTTTAATGCTAATTATCATGAAAGTAGGAAGCATGATAACACTAAGGGTAAATACATTCCTCCTCATGCTAGAACTACCACACCTAAGGTTAGGAAGGTAGATAACCATTTAGGCAATAACTCTAAGGACTTTAGATATATGCCTAAAAATAGAAATGCTCATAGGGGTCAAGAAAAATCCAAATCTATGGATTTAATGACGGAGAACCAAGTCTTGAGGTCAAGACTTGATAACTTAGAAATGACCCTAGCAAGAATGGAAAATATGCTTAGGGGTCAAAATGAACAAACTCTAGGGAGAGCTAGACAAGATCCATTCAATGACTATAGAGGTTTGTGATACAAACCTAAAGTCAAGAAGGATGTGACTTTCTTTCATAGAGTTCCATATAGCTATGGGACAAACCCTAGGTTTAGAGGTCAAGTCAAAGATACTAGGGAAGGAATCCCTAAAGGTCCTTTTGGCAAGACCAATGTGGCTAAGACTTCTAAGAAGTCTAACAAAGTCACAAGGAAGATCACAAGGGAGGTCATCCCTAAAGTTGATATAGTAAAGGTGACTAAGGCTCCAAAAAGACCTAATAAAGTCACAAATAAGGTTACAAGGGAAGTTATCCTTAGAAGTGACCTAGTAGAAGTGACCAACGCTTCTAAGAAGCCTAGAAAGGTCTTTAGGAAGGTAACTAGGGAAGTCATCCCTCGGGAATATCTAGAGCATCCAAGGAGCACCAATAGGTTTTGAGTTCCTAGGAGCATATTCTCTACACCCTAGGTGGGTTTAGAGAGTGTCAACTCCAATTGGAAGGGTAGTTAACCCAACCTTGTTAAAGTTGACACTTGAGAGCATTTTCAAGGTAATTGTTAACCTTTGAAAATGAAAAGATTTATTGGGTTACTCTTTGAAAGAGTGATATATGTGCCAAAATTTGAAGAGTTGAACTCAATCTAAATTGGCATACTTAAGAAAAGTATAAGAAAAATTGAGTTAAAATTGTGATACTTTCTTAAGGAATTAAGAGAAAACTCATGCTTTAATCAAATGTGATTAAAGCCTTGAAGAGCAAAAATGTGTCAAAGTTTGAGAAGTTAAATATAATTTAAATTGACACACTAGAGAGAAGCAAAAGTAATGCCAAATTTGGAATTCAGCATTTTCTTATGAAATTAAGGGAAATGTAAACCTTAATCCAAATTATCACTTTTGGAAAGAGTAACATGTGTCAAATCTTAAGGAATTATGTTTGAATTAAATTGGCACAGTGTAGAAAAGGATAAGAAATGTCAAGTTGGGGTTTTGACATTTTCTTAGAAGGCTAAAGGCGAATCTAAGTCTTAATTTGATTTCATTTACTCTTTGAAACAGTAAAATGTGTCATACTTTGAGGAAGTTGTTTAGTTTAAAATGGCACAAATTTAGAAAGGGAAAAAGAAATGTCAAAATTGGGTTTGGCACACTCTTGATGAAATTGGGCAATCAAGGATTTAATTTTAAGGTTTAGCTAAGAATTAAGGATACTTAGATATATTATCTAGGTATATTTTATCTATGCTAAAATGCCATGATTGTTTTGCCCATCATATATCATGACATCATATTTATTTTTATATTCATGATTATTATGAAAAATATAAAAATACCATGTCATGTCATACATACATCATGTAGCTATAGCATGCTTTTCTTTTGAAAATTACTTATTTTGATGTATGCCATTGATCATCATGCATTATGTTAATTTCCTTGTAATTAAGGACAAAAGACATTTATTAAGAATGGTAAATATCTCAACAAGTGGGATTATACCAAATAGCATCCTAGGCGGATGATCATAAGTCTCTTAATGCCTAGATAGATATGCATGATCCCTTAGTTTAGGGCAAAACCAAATATATATCTCACAAAGAATCATAAGGTGACTTGTATGCATTTTAGTACACATTAGATACAAGTGAGATGTTAGGATGGTGAACAAAACTCAAGATGTTGATTTAGTGCATCTTGTTGAGTTTTAGGTTCATCAAAACACATAGTTATGCGTCTTCCAATCATTGGGAAAGCTAATGTATAAGTCATGTGCATTGAGCCCAAAGAACATGGTTGGATATTGGCTTTGAAAATCTTTTAAAATGTTTTTGGAAAAGCTTGGTGAAGACTATCTTTTGATAGTGATCATCATTGAATAGTTAGACACAAACTTGAAGAAAATACTAAAGTTTTTATAAGTTTTCAAATTTGTGTCAATCTTTGAAAATAAGAAGTATTTTCATAGAAAACTATTTTTCTTGATAAAGTATACCCTAAATAATATCTACATGAATTTTCATGATTTTTAGAACTTTATAGAATTTTTGGAGAGTTTCTGAATTTCGCTGAAATTGAATTTCAGGAAATTAGAAACCCAATCGATCAGCCGATCGATTGGGATGGGTTCGATCGATCAGCCGATCGATTGGGAAGTCATTTCCCGCGAACAGAAGGGTATTGAATCGATTAGCCGATCGATTGATCCAGGCTGGATCGATCAGTGGATCGATTCAGAGGGTATTTCTGCGAGCAGTAGCTTGTGGAATCGATCAATGGATCGATTGAAGTGATTTCAATCGATTGAGTCCCAACTTCAATTGATTGGGAAGTCTGATTTTGGCCTGAAAAGCCTGATTTCAGTACTTTAAGTCACTTCGAGTCCCAATAACCATTCTAAATCCCTTGGAATACATTTGTAGACATTTAGGGGGAGTTTTCATGATGAAAACAAGTATGGATTGATTAAAAGAAACCAAAGTGAAGTTTAGGATAAAGTTTAGTTTCAATTCTGAATTTTGAAATATTAAAACTTCAAGTTTTGATTTTCAAGGGTCATTAACCATTCCTAACCCTTTGACATACACTTGTATCCATTTAGGGGGAGTTTTCATGTTGAAAGCAAGTATGGATTGGTTAAGGTAGACTTAGGTGAAGTTTAGGTTGAGGTTTAGCTTCTTTATTGAATTTTGAACCTCAAAACTTCGAGTTTTGGTTTTTCTAATTATTTAGGAACCCCAAGTCATTATTGGTGCAATGATAGAAATTTAACCATATTTTTAGGGGGAGTTACTCTTCGAAAACATAAAAATCTTTTCAAAGATCTTAAAAGGGGGTTAAACTTTCGTGATAAATTAATACTCAGAGTCGAGTATTGGGGAGCAATGGAAGATTGGTTATCTTCATTGCTAGGATGATAAATGCTCTCGGCTGAGCATTATGGAGTAGATTACTGCTCAAGAGGGAGCATTGAGTTAATGAAGGGGATCAAACTTTCATTGGTTAAGTGGAAAATGCTCTTGGATGAGCATTGTGAAGAAGATTACTGCTCAAGGGGGAGCATTGGATTAATGAAGGGGATTAGACCTTCATTGGTAAAGTGAAACATGCTCTTGAATGAGCATTGAGAAGAAGATTACTGCTCAAGGGGGAGCATTGAATACAATGAATGAGAGTTTCATTGGGAAGTTGATGCATGCTCTAGGATGAGCATTGTGAAGTGAAGTAGAGTTCAAGGGGGAGCTTTGGCGGCAATGAAGACTATGAGATCTTCATTGTGAGGTTGTTAACAACATGTGAGGTTGTAAACAATGAAGAGTTAACTCTTATGGAGAAGAGTTATTTTCTGATTTGATGTGTAACAAAGGGGGAGAATGGAAGGTTAAGTTAGGCCTTCATCCCAAGCAGAGAGAGTTTGCCCTCTAGGAAAGGGAGAGAATGAAGGAAACTTTCATTCATGCTTTGTCATGAGAGGATTAAGGCTATGAGATTTAGCCTTGGTATAGAGAAAAGATTAAGACTATGAGATTTAGCCTTGGTATAGAGAAGAGATTAAGGCTATGAGATTTAGCCTTGGTATAAAGAAGAGGTTAAAGCTATGAGATTTAGCCTAACTTAGAGGAATTGTCAAACATCAAAAAGACGGAGATTGTTGGGGCAATTTCCCTAGGTCATGTTTGACCAGTTTGACTAAGCTTGAGTTGAGTCAAGTTTGAGTCAGGATTTGAGTTTTGATGTTTGACAATATATGGAGATTTCTAGAGCAATCGTCCGGTTATGGAGATGGTCAAAGGGTTGACTAGGTTGATGAGAATACAAGTCAAGTAGGTCAAGGTTGATAGGAGACTTTACTGGGAAAGTCCTAACTGGAGGTTAGGCGTATGGAAGTCATAATTGGAGATTAGGCGTATGGAAAGTCCTAACTGGAGGTATGGCGTATGGAAGTCCTAACCAGAGTTTAGGCAGTGGTGGAAGTCCTAACTGGAGTTTAGGCAGTGGTGGAAGTCCTAACTGGAGGTTAGGTAAATTGGAAAGTCCAAGTGTGATCTTGGTAAAGGAGAAAGTCCTGGTGAGGAGCCAGGCAATTGGAAAGTCCAAGTGTGATCTTGGCAAAGGGTGGAAAGTCCAAGTATGATCTTGGCAAGTGAGAAAGTCATTGTGAGGAGCCAGGCAATTGGAAAGTCCAAGTGTGATCTTGGCACAGGTTATAAGTCCAAGCATGTGGTCTTGGCAAGGTAAGTCCTAGTGTGACTTGGCGAGGAGAATCCGACAACTAGGATGAGGCCGATGGAAGCTCCAGAAGACAAGGCGTGAAGGATGGGGAGATATCCGAGGGATGCAAGGCTGATGGAGGAGGCTAGAAGGCTAGTTCGAGGTTGGTCGGGAGTAGCCAAATGCTAGGCGTGCAAACCCAATAGGTCACGGTTGACCGAGAGTTGGGTTTGGGAAGCTGAACTTGAGTTTGAGTCAAGTCCAGGGTGTTCAATCGATCGGGCGATCGATTGAACAGGCTCCAATCGATTAGCCGATCGATTGGAGTGTGCTGCGATTGTTGGAATGACCCAATCGATCGGCCGATTGATTGTGGTCAGGAAATCGCGAGCACAGAAGCTCTCTCAATCGATCGGGCGATCGATTGGGAGCTGGCAATCGATCGGTCGATCGATTGGGAAGTAGAAGCTCTCGCGCGGACGCGAGAGCATAAAAAGGCTCTGAATCTATCGGTCGATCGATTCAGGCAGTCCCAATCGATCGATCGATCAATTGGGAAGTGACCGTTGCGTAGGTTGCAAGTGATGGACTCTTGGGATTGCTGGGGTGCTGACATGGCAATCGATTGGGGATGGATTGGATCGATTGGGGCATTGTTTAAAGTCTTGGCGGAGCGTTTTCTCAATAGTTCTTTGCGAGCTTTCTCCTGCGATTTGTGTGCAATTCACCGGCGATTTTCTCCCAGCTTTTCCGCAAGTTCTTGAAGGCTCTTGGGGTACATTCCTAAGGTTCAAGAGGTAACAACAAGCAACAAGTAAGTAAGAAGAGAGTGTTTCTATTTGTATTTGTATTTCTTCTTCTTGTGTGAGTTGTTTGTGTGTGTGAGAGTTTGTACAAGGCTTCTCCGCCTTCGGCTGCGACCGAGAAGGAGGGTTTTCATAGTGGAGATAGCGTCGTGTGTGGATCCTTGGATCAGTCACCTCTTCTTGAGGTGGATACCAAGTAAATCCGAGTGTTAGCGTTGTGGTTGTTTTTATCTTTGTATTCCGCTGCACATCATCAAGACGCAACCGACGAACACGCGACGAGCCGCTATTCACCCCCTCTAGCGGGCACATAGGTCCCAACAGTTCCTCCAACCACTAGAAAATGAGATAGGACCAAGCTTGAAGGAAAATCAAGTACTTTCAAAAATGTTGATATAGATGTTATGTACACTCATGAGAAGGTGACTTCTTAAATAGAATCAATAGGGAATGCAGGTGAAAATTGTTGGGAATTGGGATGCTTTCAAGGAGGTCCCAAACTTGGATCATCGTACTCAACACTAAGTACTTGATTTGTTTAATACCCTATCAAAGAAGATTGATTTCTTGAAAATGACTATTGAAGAATGTTTAGGATGGATAAACTATAAATTGAATGAATGAGTAAATTTTGGGGGCATGATTAGTAACAATTTTTATTATGTTAAAATTCTATCATATTATTTTGAATTATTTTCTAGTGATTGAACTAGCAATGATTTCTTGGTTCGGAATTCAGATTATTTATAAATTTACAAGTTTCAAGTTGATTATCAATTATATCTTGTTTTGGTTATAAGTGAAATGATTTTCATAAATTATTAGGAGGTGCTTGATAGGCGGGTTTAGGATGCTGGAATGTGAATGAAATCTGTTTCATTCCCATTCTTGATGCTTGGTAGATGAGAATTGGAATCAAAATATGGATTTGATATCCCTAATTTCATAACCCACCCACCCGTAGGTTATCGTTAAACCCATTCTTCCCTATTCATTTGTTTTTTTTTTACGACCCAACCCCCCTCCTCCGAACATTTTCTTCTTCTTCTTTTTTTCTCTTTTGCTTTTCGCGTTTCATCTGAGCGCCTTTCTTCCTCGTTCGCCGCTACGTCTCTGCTTCCCCACTCGCCGACCCACCCGTGACTGCGTCGCCGGCTGCCCGACCGGTTACCGGTGTTTCTTCTTCCCTGACCCCACCCGTGATTCTTCTTCCCCGACCTCGCCGGTGGCTCTACTTCCCCGCCCGCCTGCCCACCCGAGCTTCTTCTTCGTCGACCCCCTCTCTTCTCCTCCTCCTCCCTGCTCGGCCGCCAACGCCTCTTCCTCTCAGCCATCCCTGGTAAGTTGTGGCAGGCGATTTCTTTATGTGTACACATCAATAAAATTAATTGTGTAACTTATCGTATGTAAAATGTGAATGCATTTTAATTCTATATGCATCAGTAAAATGTGAACACAATCAAATGTAACTTGTCATAGTAAATTGATTAACATGACATTAATTAACTGCTAAAGCATACACATTTTCTTTAATCATGTAAAAAATTAAAATGGAGAGGCTATGCGAAGTCTATTCATCAGGTTTTGTTTAGATCAAGAGTTTGCTACTACTACTACGACGATAAATCAATGTTTCACAGTACTTGCTTATTCCTAATGAACCAATGGGTAAGAAGGTCTCTTCTCTTTATTTGATTTCTAATTACCTTTGTGAAATAGATCATTCCAACTGAATTTCTAAGGCCCGATATTTAGGACAGTGGTGAACAAATTTAGACCAAGAATTATGAATACATAATCTAGTAATGGTTAAGCCCGGATCTGTAGTGCCCGAGAGAATAAGGGAGAGCACAAGATTTTTTCCTTACCTTAAAATAACTAAAGAAATTATTCTATTATTTTTATTACTACTATTGCTACTATTATTATTGTTATTATTTTATCATTGTTACAAGATTGCATTGAAGTTATTGATGACAGTTATTTTCAGCAACGATGTCTGGACATGATACTAATAGTTATCGTAATCATTATGGAATGATTTTTCAAAATATTTTGACAGCTTGTAACTTTGATTTAAAATTCATATACGTGCTCAATGGGTGGGAGGAATCTGTCCATGATTCAGATGTTTTGACAGATGTTTTATCAAGAAATAATAGACTTAAAGTTCCACAAGGTATATATATTTTATTTTATATGCTACTTGTTTATTTTATTTTGTAATTTTTTAAAATTACATATGTTATTTATATTTAGTCGTTTGATTCCACAAACATGGTTTGATAGGTAAATATTTTTTAGTGGATGGTGGATATCCGAATCACTATCACATTTTGGCTCCATTTCGAGGTGTGCTTTATCATCTCCATGAATTCACTAGCCAAGGTAGTCACCCAGAAAATGAAAAAAGAGTTGCCAATCTTCGTCATGCCTCCTTGAGGAACATCATTGAGAGGGTATTTGGAATATTTAAATCACAGTTTAAAATATTTAAAACAACTCATCCATTTTCATATATAACACAAGTCGAGTTTGTGCCAAATTGCATAATTTTCTTCGTAAGGAATGTTGTTCTAATGAATTTCCTATTAAACCAGATAATGAAACTTCATCATCCTTGTCAGAACAAGTTTATGATATTGATTGCTTTGATCAACTATTTGCTATTCAAAAATAACAACGAGCAAATGCCAATGCATGGAGAGATACAATAGCAAATCAAATATGGAGCGATGTTCATCATATTGACAATAACGAACCTTAGATTTTTTCTTTCTCATAAATCCATAAATTTTTATGAAAAAATTTATAAATGTATACAAAAGTCTTATAAAAAAATCTATAAAACTATAAAGAATTCTTTTCATAACTAATGGAATTAAATAAAAATCAATAAAAATCTATTAACTCTATAACAATCTATCATTAAAAAACAGTCAACAAAGTCATAAAATCTCTTAATTAAATACACCTCTTTATTATACTTTTTAATCACTAATATAAGGTTTGTATGATAATAATAAAATGTTAAGATAAAATTAAAGATTATAGAAAAAATAGTAATTTTTTTAAAATTATTCAGATTATTTAAATTATTCGGATGTTTAGAATTTTTGAATTATGTTCGAACGGATCCGATCGAATTGGATATTTTTTTTTATAAATCTCTACTCAATCCCTAAACTCATTTAATTCATTTGAATTGACATCCTAGATTTTGGTGCCGGAATCGATTGAATTTTGGACGATTTTTTTAACCATAATTAATTAATGTGGTTCAAGAAATACTAAGAAAATGATCACTCCGTGGTTGCTTCAGGAACATTCTCCGCTACGTCTCATTACCCATCCTCATCTCTCCCGCCTGCATCCTCCAGTATATTCTACTGTTTCCCTCAGGGGCTCAGGGTGCCTCGACGCCGTGCTGCATTCTTCCTAGCCGATGGGTTCTTTCAAGAGCTCGCAGGCCTCTCTTCTTCGCCTCTCCCCCGTCCACTTCGTCGCTTCCTTTCGCTCCCTAAGTCCTCGTCTCAAGAAACCTCAACTTTCTACCGTCTCTTGGTTCTTCCTCAAGAAAGCGAGGCTCGTTAGGTCAACCCGCAGACTGGATCGAAGTCACGTGGTTTCCGTCGACGAGAAAAACTCTGGGAACTTCATAATGGAAGAGGAGCGACCTTCTTTCGATCTCAATCTCGCCGTTATTCTTGCTGGGTTTGCTTTTGAGTCCTATAGAAACCCTCCGGTGTGTTCTTTAGTTTTATTCTTGTTGCTGCCTGATTTTTCTCTTTACTGTTGATTTCTTGGTGAATAGGATGATGTCGGATGGCGCGAGGTTGATGCTACTGATTGTCAAACGGTGTTCCTTTCTGAGTACGTATTCTATTCTCGCGATGTCCTTGATCGCGTGAATCTTTATTGATTTACCGTTTCTCCTTTCTATATACTTAAAGCTTACTCTATTGGTTTTTATCGTTTTCTCCTTTTGTTTCTCTTTTCTGTATACTCGAAGCTTCGTGACACCTGAGAGAATTTTACAAAGAAGCCATGCATTTTCCCCTTATTTTGTTTTCTTTAGCACTGATCCTTAGCTTATCCTTTTATTGCAATGGGCTTGCCCGTGTGAATCTTTGCTGGTTTAGTGTCTCTCCTCTTCATACTTCATCGATCATGAAAGCGGATGTAGCAACACTTGCCATCAAGTCGTTCTCATCTTGTTTAGTGTAGCCCTGATTCCTTTTTTTTTTTTAAAAAAATTTCGGAAATAAATGTCCATTGCTTCTTTAAATCGTTTGTGTTGGTAATCATGCCGTTTGGAAATGCTTTCATGGGTGTGATTTTGATATCACATCCATGGGCTTGTGTTGCTACTGGGTAAAAGGTTTCAAAGAATCTTTTCCTTGATGTAAGAACCTAATCAGTGTGTCATTTACTTGGTGTTGTCTCTTCTGAGTTGTATTACTATTGTTGTTATCGTATTTGGTAGGAAATTTGTTCGTGAAATATATGACGGGCAGCTTCAAGTTAAGTTAAAGAAAGGTGTAAACTTTCCCGCGATGGACCCATGGGTATGACACTTTCCTCATTCTTATGCAAAGGACTTTTGAATCGGTATTCAGCTTTTGTTGTGCAATACTTAATTTATATTAACCAGGTGATCACTGTATATCCATCTATAAAAGTTTGATTTTGGTGGGGTAAGTTATCTAGAGGACCATAGTTTTCTGAATTTACCCAGGTTTGTAGACAGGTCTCTCTTGGCTGATGTCCAAGAACTAGGACTTTGGTCTTATTCAGTTCTTTTCTTTTCTTTTTGAATGCTTTATTCTAATTAAACTCCTTTTATCTCTTTTGTACTCAAACAAACATTATATTCTCTGCACCTTAGGTAGGGAAATAGATTATGCATAGGATAATTTAAATTACCTAATAGAAGATTGAGAAAAGAACACTTAATTTTGCTAAACAACAACTAGATATTACTCAAACCTGGACAAAGGCATGAAGACAAAAGTTGTTGGGATCACAATTGCATCTGGATCCACTTGAAGTTGGAGATGGCTCTATTGTTGCTTGCTCGAAAATGCTATCTCAATCATAGCTAAATGACCATGATCGATTGAAAAATCAGAAGGGAAAAAGCCACATGATCATGCTCAAATGAGTTTTTCCATGAAAGATGTCAGTAGGTCTGCTTTGAGGATGCCCTAGAACTTGGTAGAAATTTTATGAAAAATTGTGTGGTCTAGGGTACTTGAGATTGAGTATGGTAAGGAAGTGTATAATCTCTTGGTAGTGACAAACTGATGCTGGGGAGGAGGGATATGATGATCATAGTTAATTTGAATGAAAAGGAAGTGAATAATCTCTTGGTGGTGACGAACTGATGGCATAGGATATTGGAATGACATTGGAGTAGGAAGAGTTGGTGTCTCCAAGTTTAAAGCATTTGAAATTGCAATGCTGTTTCCAGTTTGCACAATTTGAAATATGATGCATGCTGGGTCACAAAGACTTTGAGTTGCTTGACAATGGGAGGGATGGAACCAGATTATTCAAGGAATGAAAGAGGTAATAATTTGATGGAGATATTATGGTTGGTTGTCGGAAGATGTTTAATGACGGCTCAAAGAGAGGAGGTTACCATCCATTGATGCTCTTTTTATGACCATCTGACACTAGGAAAGGGAGAAAGGGAGAACTGGCACAATCATGCTTTTTCATAGCATGAACCATCCCTGAAGTTGGTAAATTTGTTTGAATGGAGCTTGAGGCAATTTTACAACTACAATGTATATGCGTGTGACATAGGGGTGAGAGCGATGATGGGAATAAGACCCTACTTGGTCGAGCTTGTTCTACTATACACAATGAAAATTTGTTGGAGATGATAATGAAAATTATAATTGTCTTGGTTTAACATGGAATATGGGTAACCATGAACTGATCGAGTATATTGGTAAGATGGTGAAAGGAGGAGCATACTTAATGTTCGAATTTAGTGATCTAGTTTTTTTGCAACAACAAAGTCTAGTTGCATCTAGGAGAGGGATAGAGGTGACAAATGAAATTAGTCTTTGCATAGGAGGGATTTTCTTGAATATGTCACTACATATATAGAATGCTACAAGAAGCAATGCTTGTATATGATGTATGACATTTATTTTTTATTAATGTGGTATGATAATAGTTGAGATTTTTTTTTATACAACTTATTTCATTATTTTTTTGTAACAAACAATAACAACAACAATTAAGCCTTATCTCACTAGCTGAGGTTGACTATATGGATCATTTTACCTATTCCCTATTATATCATCATCTATATGGATCCTTTTACGTCATTGAGTTATATCCCCTACTATATCATTATCTAAATTTAAATAAATTTTATTTTATTTTATTATTGCTAATCAAGTCTTTTTTTTTGTCTTCCTCTTTCTCATTTGATGTGTATATTTGTCATAATTTTACATCGCCTAACTAGAGCATTTATTGGTCATCTAAATACATGTCCATACCTTCTTAAACGTGTCTCTCGGAGTTTTCCATCTGATCTTGTCCAAAAGTCGATGAGATGGAAAGCTGGGGATGTGGAGGTCCCGCTGACCGCTCGTGGACCCCGCTTTGCCTTGTAAAACAGATGATGTCAGTGCTGAACCAGGGAAGAGGTCCCAACGTTGGCCCTCCGGCGCTCAAGTCAGTCACCGACGATGATGTAGAAGGCGGAGCAACAAGAATGAACACTGTAGCGCAAATAGTGTATATCGTATTCCTCTGCCGATGCTTGGACCTTCCTTTATATAGAGTTCTTGTAGCGCGCGTGCACGCTTCCCCAGGCGAGCACGCTTCTTGAAGTTTTTCCTGAAAAGACTCTGACACAATGCCTTAACAAGCCTAGCATTATGTGGAAACTTCCGTCGTACGATTTTCTTATTCACCATACCTGGAGTCAGCGGTACTAACTCCCAAAAGGATGCCGAGATATAACACAGTGGGTTCGTTGCTAGGCCGAGCAGAACTTCTGCTCCGCTGCGCCTGTGCCGTGTCTACTCGTCCGGAACTCCACTGCGCCTGTGCCGAGTCCTATTGCCGGGCCGAGCGGGGTAGCTGCTAGGCCAGAATTTCACTGCGCTCGTGCTGAGTCCTGTTGCCGGGCCAAGCGGGGTAGCTGCTCGGCCAGGATTCTGCATATCGTCCAACCGACCAATACAATTATCATCCATTTGGCTATATGATATCTGAACGTTGACCGCCCTAACTTTGACCTCCATCGTGGCAACTAGATCCCTCCTTATCGCCGCATCACATGCCTCCCTCACAAGTTTAGTTGAAGGAGGTTGCAAGCCCGACTGACTGGACAAATTGTCAATTACGCTTTTCACCCGATCGACTTATGATAATCCTTAGCTTCTGATCGGACTGACGTAGCTCGACGATCGGCTATGTGACCACTCCCTTGTAACTGAGCGAATGTGTTAGCAAGTTTCTTTTCCGATCGACCTGTTGAAGATTGTCGTTCAGCGATACGTCTACTTATGCCGATCAACACAAGCAAGATCCTTGCGCTTCCTTGGGTGGGCGCGATCTGGGTTTACGTCATCCGTATTTCTTGGAGATCGTACAAATCCCTGCTCATTATAGCTAGGCGCGCCTTCATGCCTCTTAATTATCTTTATTAAAGTGGCGCAACGCCACGTGTCCCTCCTGCTACCGCCACACGCTTGACGTGACAGGCGAATATCTTTTGGCGATGTGACTTTCAGCGCTTTGAATTCAACGACCAGATTTCTGCTTAGATCTCCGCGACCCTAGATTGGACGGTCTCGATCGACCGCCCCTGGGGTTTATAAACTCATGCTCACCGCTTTCTCCTTGTGCATATCTTCATCTTCAAGCTCTTTGGCGATACTCCACCTTTGTTTCTCGGCGATATCCTTCCTCTCTTGCTCCTCCGGCGACATTCCAGTAAGTGTTCCTTCCCTCCAATCATATCTTTTCGCTGCCTTCTTTGCTTTTTGCGATGGCGAGTTCTTCACAGCCTCCCGTCGCCGTTCCTGGGCCTTGGTACACCTCTACTGAGTCTAGGTTTGACGCTAGTGACGGTGAGAGCCTGACAGTCGCTTATGAGTTTTCTTCTGATTACCAGGTTCTTCTTCCTTCTCCTTCCGATCGACCAAATGCTCCACCACCCAGTTGTCTTTGTTTCTTTAGGGATAAGTTTACCGCCGGTTTGCGGTTTCCAATCCACCACTTCTTTCCTGCCGTATGTAAATATTTTCACATCTCTTCACCAACTAGTGTCAAACTCCTTTCGGCTGTTGTGCGGGTGGAGGTTCTGTTTCGCCTGCACGACATTCCTCTCACTTCCTGATTTTTTCATTATTTTTATTATCCCAAATTGTCCGAACCGGGGACTTTTCTTTTCCAAGCTCGAGTGGGCTTAGTTTTCTTCGATAAAATGCTAACCTCCAACAAGCATTGGAGGGAGTACTTCTTTTTTGTGCGCCTTCCCGAGCGGCCAGACTTCCCGACTGACTGGCAGTTCGAAGTGGTGAGTCAGCCTCCACAAAAAAAATACAAGAGCCGATCAGACTACCTCAACCCAACTTCAATGCTGGCCAGTCAGAAATATGACATCCACAAGTTGCTGCTGGAGGGTGTCCCCTACGTTTTCGGCTTGAGTCCGATCCGCACAAGGCTTCTGTCCAGCCTAGGTATGCAACTTCTTCACTTCTTCCTTTTATTCTAACTGATTTCTCTCCTTCTTTTGCAGCTGATATCATGTTGCGCGCGCGTCTGTCCGGAAAGGCCAAGCTTGCGGACGCTGAGATCAATGCGGTGGTTGTGGCCGAGCTGGAGAGCCACGGTCTTCGACTGATCGTCTCACAAGAAGACCCGCATGGCAGAGAGCGAGGGGGCTCTAGCCTTAGTGAGGGAAGGGATAGATAACCGAACGCCCAGTGGTGGAGCGGTTGGTGCATCGAACCCTCCTTCCGAGCAGCTGCCGGTGATTCCGGTTGAGAGGGCGTCGGAGTCGACCTCATCTGGGGAACCACTGATAAGGCGCAAGAGGCACCAGGCGGAGACTCCATCGCGATCCGCTTCCTCGGTGGTGCGGACCCCCACCAAAACTAGCTCGCGCCCTTCGGCCGAGCGGGTTGAAACATCGACCCCAGCTCTAGCTCCAACGGCTGTTCCCCCTACGTCGTCTGATCGGACACCATCCTTATCCGATCTGCCACAGGGAACCATTTGCCCGCCACCAGTTGCTTTCATGCCGCCGCCATCAAAGATTCGAAAGTCTAGCATCCGTTCGACGTCATCCACTCGGCCGTCTGGAAGAGCGACCTCAGCCCAATCAGCCCCGAGCAGTCAGCGCCACATAATGGCGATTCTCCATCGTCGAACTGAGGAATGGCGTGAGTCGGATGACGCTGAATCTTGAGCCCCCGAGCACCAGATAATCATTCAGGGGTCGCTCACACAGATATGGGCTAACGCCCGAGCCCGTGCAGTGGTCATGCCTCCGGGGGCGCTCGTGGGCAGCCATACCCAGATGTCCACTGGGGTAAGTATTGTATTTTCTTAATTTATCTCCGATCGACGCTTATATTCTCCTAGTTACTCGCAATATTGGGTAGAGAGTCTGACCATGTGCCAAAGACTTGCTTTTATGGAGCAAGAGGTTAAGCAACTGAAGGCGCTGAGGGGCCAATCATCTACTTCTCAGGAGCGGCTGGAGCAGATGAATATTGAGATGGCTCAGCTAAGTGCCGATGTGGCTTAAGAGTGCCGAGCTGCTGGAGGCGGAGAAAGGAAAAAACGCCAAGCAAGCCACCTAAATAGCTCGGCTTAATAAGCAGTCCAACACCTTTGAAGCCAAAATCCATTCGGCTAACACTAGGAAACTCCGGGCTATTGAAGATCTGGAGATTAAGAATAAAAAGTTTCGGGTGTTGGCTTAAAACTTGAAGGATGCTGAGGCCGCGCTGAAGGCCGAGAGGGATGGACGGTTGGCCAAGAAGACTTCAAAGAAGACCCAGCTCGACGCCAAGGACGAAGAGTTGGCCCGGTTGAAGGAAGAACTTGAGGCCTCCCGAGTGGCCCTAGAGACATATCAGAGAGCCGAGTTGAGTAGGTTCAAACTCATGAAGCAAGCTTATATTCGCTTGGATGTTTTTAATGACAAGGTCGCCGACCGGGCACTTCATCTGTTTGACCTGGCGATCGAAGGGACGTTCGACCAACTCAGGGAAGTGCTCGGTTGGCGACCTTGTCATTAAAAACATCCAAGCGGATGTAGTCTTGCTTCATGAGTTCGAACCTACTCGACTCGGCTCTCTGATATGTCTCTAGGGCCGCTCGAGAGGCCTCAAGTTCTTCCTTCAACCGGTCCAACTCTTCGTCCTTGGCGTCGAGCTGGGTCTTCGTTGAAGTCTGCTCGGCCAACCGTCCATCCCTCTCGGCCTTCAGCGCGGCCTCAACATCCTTCAAATTTTAAGCCAACACCCGAAACTCTTTATTCTTGATCTCCATATCTTCAATAACCCGGAGTTTCCTGGTGTTGGCTGAATGGATTTTGGCTTCAAAGGTGTTGACCTGCTTATTAAGCCGAGATATTTGGGTGGCCTACTTGGCGTTTTTTCCTTTCTCCACTTCCAGCAGCTCAGCGCTCTTAGTCAGATCGACTCTTAGCTGAGCCATCTCAGTTTTCATCTGCTCTAGCCGCTCCTGAGAAGCAGATGATTGACCGCTCGACGCTTTTAGTTGCTTAACCTCCTGCTCCAAAAAAGCAAGCCTTTGGCACATGACCAGACTCTTTACCTAATACTGCGAGTAACCAGGAGAATATAAGCGTCAATCGGAGATAAATTAAGAAAATACAACACTTATCCCAGTGGACATCTGGGTGTGGCTGCCTGTGAGCGCCCCCGGAGGCATGACCGCTGCACGAGCTCGGGCGTCAACCCATATCTGTGCGTCAACCCATCCGACTCACGCCATTCCTCAGTTGGAAGATGAAGAACCGCCGTTATGTGGCGCTGACTGCTCGGGGTTGATTAGGCCGAGGTCGCTCTTCTGAACGGCCGAGACGATGACGCCGGACGGATGCCAGACTTTCAAATCTTTGATAGCGGCGGCATGAAGGCAACTGGTGGCGCGCAGATGGTTCCCTCTGGCAGATCGGATAAGGATGGTGTCCGATCAGACGATGTAGGGGGAACAGTCGCCGGAGCTGGAGCTGGGGTCGATGTTTCAACTCGCTTGGCCGAAGGGCGCGTGCTAGTTCTGGTGGGGGTTCGCACCACTGAGGAAGCAGATCGCGATGAAGTCTCAGCCTGACGCCTCTTGCGCCTTATCAGTGGTTCCCCAGATGAGGCTGACTCCGACGCCCTCTCAACCGGAATCACCGGCAGTCGCTCAGAAAGAGGATTCGATGCACCAACCGCTCTACCACTGGGCGTTCGGCTGGCTATCCCTTTGCTCACTAAGACTGGAGCCCCCTCGCTCTCGCCATGCGGGTCTTCTTGTGAGACGATCGGCCGAAGATCGCGGCTCTCCAGCTCGGCCACGACCGCCGCATTGATCTCAGCGTCCGCAAGCTTGGCCTTTTCGGACAGACGCGCACGCAGCATGATGTCAACTGCAAAAGAAGGAGAGAAATCAGTTAGAATCAAAAGAAGAAGTGAAGAAGTTGCATACCTAGGCTGGACGGAAGCCTTGTATGGATTGGACTCAAGCCGAAAACGTAGAGGACACCCTTTAGCAGCAACTTGTGGTTGTCATATTTTTGACTGACCAATATTGAATCTGCATTGAGGTAGTCCGATCGGCTCTTGTACTTTTTTAGTGGAGGCTGACTCGCCACTTCGAGTTGCCAGTCGGTCAAGAAGTCTGGCCGTTCGGGAAAGCGCACAAAAAAGTACTTCCTCCAATGCTTGTTAGAGGTCATCATTTTATCAAATAAAACTAAGCCCACTCGGGCTTGGAAAAGAAAAGTCCTTGTCTCGGATAATTTGGGATAATAAAAATAATGAAAAAGCCGGGGAGTGAGAGGAATGCCATGCTGGCGGAATTGAACCATCACCCCGCACAACAATCGAAAGGAGTTCGACACTAGTTGGTGAAGAGAGATGCGAAAATATTTACATACGGCAGGAAAGAAGGAGTGGATTGGAAACCGCAGACCAGTGGTAAACTGATCCCTAAAGAAACAAAGACAGCCGGGCGGCTGAGCATTTGGTCGATCGGAAGGAGAAGGAAGAAAAACTTGGTAATCAGAAGGAAACTCATAGGTGACTGTCAAACTCTCACCGTCGCCGGCGTCAAACCTGAACTCAGTAGAGGTGTACCAAGGTCCGGGGACGGCGACGGGAGGCTGTGAAGAACTTGCCATCGCAAAAAGCAAAGAAGGCAGCGAAAAGATGCGATTGGAGGGAAGGAAAGCTTACTGGAATGTCGCCGGAGGAGCAAGAGAGGGAGGATATCGCAGAGAAACAAAGGTGGAGTATCACCAAAGAGCTCGAAGACGGAGATATACATAAGGAGAAGGCGGTGAACACGGGTTTATAAACCCTAGGGCCGGTTGATCGAGGCCGTCCGATCTAGAGTCGCGGAGACCTAAGCAGAAATCTGGCCGTTGAATTCAAAGCGCTAAAAGTCACATCGCCAGAGGATATCCGCCTGTCACGTCAAGCGTGCGGCGACAGGAGGGACACATGGCGTTGGGCCACGGGATGACATTTAATGAAGGTAATTAAGAGGCATAGAGGCACACTCAGCTATAATGAGCAGGGATTTGCACGATTTCCCAGAAATACAGATGTCGTAAACCTAGATCGCTCCCACCCAAGGAAGCACAAAGATCTTGCCTGTGTTGATCGGCGTAATGAAGCAAATGTATCGCCGAACGACAGTCTTCAATAGGTCGATCGACAAAAAAACTTGCTAACACATTCGCTCAGTTATAAGGGAGCGGTCACATAGCCGATCGTCGGGCTACGTCAATCCGATCAGAAGCTAAGGAGTGTCATAAGTCGATCGGGTGAAAAGCGTCATTGGCAATTTGTCTAGTCGGACTTGTAGCCTCCTGCGACTAGGCTTGAGGGGGAGGCATGTGATATGGTGATAAGGAGGGGCCTACCCTGCAGGGGTTAGTTGCCACGATGGAGGTCAAAGTTAGGGCGGTCAACGCTCAGGTATCATATGGCCAAACGGATGATAACTGTATTGGCCGGTCGGACGATATGTAGAATCTTGGCCGAGCAGCTACCCCGCTCGGCCTGGCAACAGGACTCTGCACAGGTGCAGTGAAGGTCTGGCCGAGCAGCTACCTCACTCAGCTCGGCAACAGGACTCGGCACAGGTGTAGCAGAGTTCCGACCGAGCGGACGCGGCACAGACGCAGCGAAGTTCCAGTCGAGTGGCTAATCCGCTCGGCTTAGCAACAGACTCATTGTGTTATCTCTTGACATCCTTTTGGGAGTTAGTGCCGTTGACACCAGGCATGGTTAACAAGAAAATCGTACGACGGAAGCTTCCACTGTCACATCAGAGATATGCTAGGCTTGTTAAGGTATTGTGTCAGAGACACTTTACTAACAAGTCTTTTCAGGGGAAACTTCGAGAAGAGTGCTCGCCTGGGGAAGCGTGCACGCGCGCTACACGAACTTTATATAAAGGGGGTCCAAGCATCAGTGGAGGGACGCGATATACCCTATTTGCGCTACAGTGCTCATTTTTGTTGCTCTGCCTTCTACATCATCGTCGGTGATTGACTTGAGCGTCGGAGGGCCAATGCCGGGACTCCCTCCCTGGTTCGGCACTGACGTCATCTGTTTTGCAGGGTGGAGCGGAGTCCATGTGTGGCCAGTGGGACCTCCACATCCCAGCTTTTCATCTCATCGACTTTTGGATACGACAATAGGACTCGACACAAGCGCAACGGAGTTCCGGCCTAGCGGACGCAGCACAGGCGCAGTGAAGTTCCGGCCGAGCGACTAATCCGCTCGGCCTAGCAACGGGCCCACTATGTTATCTCTCGACATCCTTTTGGGAGTTAGTGCCGCTGAACCAGACATGGTCAACAAGAAGATCGTACGACTGAAACTTCCACTGTCACATCAGAGATATGTTAGACTTGTTAAGGTATTGTGTCAGAGACACTTTACATGACAAGTCTTTTCAGGGGAAATTTCGAGAAGCGTGCTCGCCTGGGGTTCCCGTGCACGCGAGCTACAGGAACTCTATATAAAGGGAGGTCCAAGCATCGGTGGAGGTACGCGATATACACTATTTGTGCTACAGTGTTCATTCTTGTTGCTTCGCCTTCTACATCATCGCCGGTGACTGACTTGAGCGTCGGAGGGCCAATGCCGGGGACCCCTTCCCTAGCTCGGCACTGACGTCATTTGTTCTACAGGGTGGAGTGGAGTCCACGGGCGGTCAGCGGGACCTCCACATCCCCAGCTTTCCATCTCATCGACTTTTAGATAGGATCACCATCAATAAATGCAACCTTGATTTTCTCTTTAATGTCTTCATTTATTATCTTATCCATCCTCATATGCCCATATATCTACCTTAACATCGTCATCTCTGTAACTCTCATCTTCTGTTCATATGCTCGAGTCATAGCCCAACATTTAGCTTTATATAACCTAGCAGTTTAACCGTCGTTTCATAAAACTTCTCTTTAAGTTTTAAAGATACTTTACAATCACATAGAACACTCGATGTTCTCTATTTCAACCTTGTATTCTATGTAAGACATCTTTCTCAATTCCTCCATCCTTAAGCAAAAAAGATCCTAAATACTTAAAACTCATAACTTATCATCTCCCATCTTAACAATTGTCTTATTATATCTAATATTGCTAAACTTAAATTTTATATATTTTGTCTTTACTCTAAAAAAAAAAGGACAGCCCGTTACACGAAGCTCCCGCCATGCGGGGTCCCGGAAAAGGATCCATTGTACGCAGCCTTACCCTGCTTTTTGCAAGAGACTTTTCCAGGATTCGAACCCGTAACCTTTTGGTCACATGGCAACAACTTTACCGTTGCGCCAATGCTCCCCTTCATATTTTGTCTTTACTCTGCTAAGCCTAAAATCTTCACTCGTGTTTTTCGTCAAGATTCGAGTTTAGTATTTACTCTTTAACATGTGCTCCCTATCTTTATGGGAAATGCTTCGGTTAATTTGCTTGAAGTCTTCACTCTCATCGTTATATTTTTATACATTTCTTTAATTAGTTCAATATAGATTACGTTAATATTTTTTTTTTCTAAAATTTTCTGTATAATTTCTTTTGGAACTCTATTATAAGTTTTTCTAGGTCAATGAATACTGTGTAGATCGTATTTTTGTTCTTGACTTCTATGGTTGACCTTTTAACTTTGAATTCAAATTGATTTTTGGTCACTGTGATCTCCGTTCTTAATATTTTTTCTATTATTCTTTCTCAAAGTTTTATAGTATGACTCATTACTTTAATACTCTTATAGTTTGCATAATTTTGTACGTTCTCCGTTGTTCATATATAAGGGAACTAGAGTATTTACTCTTCATTGATTAGACAATTTTTCATTTTCAATACCAAGTTAAATAACTTTTTAAGTCATTCAATACCTTGTTTCCCTAGACACTTCCATATTTCTATTGGAATGTTGGTCCAATTATTTTTCCATTTTGTATCTCATTTAAAATTTGCTCTACTTCTAAAGTTTGAATTCTATGATAGAAATTTAAATTTCTATACTCATTTGACCTACTTAAGTTAGTAAGTTAAGTTGGTCACTTAAATCTTTATTAAAAAGTTGATGAAAATATCTCTTCCACCGCTCTTTTATTTCCTTATCATTTACTAATACACTATTATATTCATCTTTAATATATCTTATTTGGATAAGATCTCTTGTCTTTCTCTCTTTCGCTTTAACTATTCTATAAATATTCTTTTCCCCTTCTTTTATATCTAATTTTTGATATAAGCGTTTAAAAGTTTCATTTTTTGCTTCATTCACCGCTTTCTTAGCTTATTTTGTAGCTTCTTTCGTAGCTAGTGTATATTTTTTTAAGTTTCCTCATTTTTACAAGTATATAATGTCTTATAAACTATTTATTTTTCTTTCACTTTCTCCTGTATTTTCTCATTCCATCATCAAGATTTTTTACTGTACGTTTCTTGACTCATCGAGTATACTTTTGACTATTATTTTCAACTTTGATACCATCTTATCTCATGTCGTATTTGAGCTATCGTATATTTCTCCTAATAATTGTACTTCTACCCTATCCTTAAATATATTTTGCTTTTTATCCTTTTCTTTAACTTCCATTACTTAATTATGAGAGTCGTGCATATTTTTCTTTTATTGATACTATGTTTGAAGTACATATTCAACACTATTAATCTATGTTAAGTAGTTAAATTTTCTCTAGGGACCTTGCAATCTTTACAAATCTTTCTATCCTTATTCCTAAGTCAATTTATGATTTATTATTTCCACTTTTAAACGTGATTAAATGTTATTCTCTTTTCTTAAAAAATATATTAGCTAGTATAAGGTCATATACTATCGCAAAATCTAATATAATTTTTCCTTTTTCATTTCTTGTTTCAAACCCATAACCCCATGCACCATATCAATTATATAAATAAATTTAATATTAATAAAATAAAATACACTATGAATATATGTAATATGATCCATAATATAAGTAGTATTTATAACTCGACTAGCTAATTATTTTAATTATAAATAGTTTTACAAGTATATTCCTTGATACATTTCTTCAATATCAGCTTCAAAAGAGTTCCAAGTTGTATTTATTTTAGGAGTTTAATGGTTGGGAGTTTTTGGGAGTCTAAATTTGTTTTGCATTTTGCAAATTACTTTAGTTAATTTTCTTGCTATTTTTCATGAAGCAATATTTTTTTTAGGCTTCAAATCTTTCAATTTTATATAAAATACTAATTTCACTCTTAGGTAAATAACCTCCAATTAGCTTAGATATATTTGATCATTTATAACCTAAAATCAATTTACAAACGTTATAGCTCACTTGCATTTTTCCCCACTTATTTTATACATAATTTTAGCCATTTTTTGTTTTTTTTGCTATTTTTCCATATTTATAATACCATTTCTTTGCCCTTTCTCCTTAAGAGAATTTGGGTGTTGATATTGTATTTACTCTAAAAAATTCCCAACCATAAAATCATTTCTATCTTCTCATATTAAAATCATTTTGTTTGACGAAATATTTTGTAATATCTCATCTAGGTCATCACAAAATCTAGATTTGGTGTCTTCATTTAATTCTACTTGAGTGCATATATGCTAATTACATTAATAGTTTTTTTCGCCACTACTATTTTGAGAGTTATAATCCTATCCCTTTTTCTAATTATTCTTATAACTTTATCTTTTAACGAAACATTACCTACTTCATTTGTTGTTTTACTCCTTTGTATGTATCATAACTTAAAGTCCGAGTTTTCTATCATCTTTGTCTTCTCTCCTATCCATTTTATCTCTTGTATGCATAAGTATCTACTACCTCCATTTTACTGGCGAGCGTCCCTATGCTCCATGTTCCAAATCTTACCATTAGTTTTTCTATAATATTTGTTTTTATCCAACTTATGGTGTGAGAACTCTTGTATATTTAACACTACACCTAAGTTTTAAAGGAGATGTCGTGGTCTTTATTGATATGTTACTGCAACACGAACTCTTGCATATTTAACACTACACCCGAGTTCTCATGAAGATGTAGTGGTCCTTGCTGAGATGTTACAATTGGACCCTGCAACACATTCTTTCCGGAGAACAATCTAGCTTAGCACAATAGTTTGGTGGATCCATTCATTGAACCCTACCCCAATTCAACACTGGTTGACAACCTAACTATTAAACAAATAACAATTTTCATACCCTTTATTCAAGAGTGAGACATTTATATACACACTAGAAATCTATCTTAGGAAACTATAATTAGGATAATTGATAATTAGCCTAATTTGACAGATATATTAATCGATATATATAGATAATATGGTAACTAATATATACAGATAATACTCCCCCTCAAATTGGAGCATAGATATTAATCGTATCCAACTTATTACAAAGATAATCAACTTGAACCCCATTTAAAGCTTTTGTGAAAATGTTCCCGAGTTGTTCTTCAGTCTTCACATATCTTGTAGAAATCAAGTTTGTTGAATTTTCTCATGAACAAAATGACAATCAATTTCAATATATTTAGTCTGCTCATGAAACACAGGATTCAATGTAATACGAAGAGTTCTTAGTTATCACACCACAGTTTTTCTAATACTAAAATTTTAAATCTCACTTTAGTCAATAGTTGATATATTCACATTATCTCACACATAGACTTTGTCATAATCCTATATTCTGACTTTGCACTAAACCGTTACACAACATTTTGTTTCTTATTCTTCCATGAGACTAAATTTCCTCCCATAAAGATGCAATAACCTGAAGTAGATCTTCTATCAATTTTGGAACTTGCCCAATCTGCATCTGAAAAACATTCAATATGAGTGTGGCCATGATTTGCATATATGATACCCCGTTCGGGTGCTCCCTTCAAGTAACACAAAATTTGCTCTAACGCCTTCCAATGATGAAAAGTTGGAGATGACAAGAATTGACTGACAACATTAACCGAATATGCAATATTTGGACGAGTCATGGTAAAATAATTCAACTTCCCAACCAATCTTCGATATCTCTCAGGATGTTCAAATAGTTCTTCATCTCTTGTGAGGTGCATGTTCTGAGTCATTGGAGCATTATAAGATTTTGCCCCCAATTTCCCTATCTCATTTAATAGATCGAGGATATTTTTTGTCTGAGATAGAAATATATCTTTTTTACTCGTAACTTTAACACCTAAGAAATACTTTAGCACCCCAAGTCTTTTGTGTGAAACTGAGTCTGAATGCTAGATTTGAGAGATGAGATTCTCGTGGTATCACTACCAGTAATAACAATATCATCTATATATACAACAAATAGAATGATACCAGCTCTTGACTGCTTGTAGAGCACAGAATGATCAGACTTATTTTTCATCATATCGAATTTTTCAATAACCTGACTAAATTTTTCAAACCAAGGACGAGGACTCTGTTTCAAACCATACAAAGATTTTCGATGACGACAAACTTGCCTTGACTCTGTATCCAATAGCTCGTTTTCCTGAAGGTAGATCAACCAAATCCCAAGTGTTATTATCATCTAAAGCATTCATCTCCTCTATCATTGCATCTTTTCAACCAGGATGAGATATGACCTCATGAACAGTTTTAATAATAGAAATAGAGTTAAGTGAAGCAATAAAAGAACAAGAGGAAGACGACAAGCCATTATAAGAAACAAAAGAAGTAGGATAAGTACAAAATTTACCTTTGCATAATGCAGTAGGAAGATCATCACTCAGGACGGGATCGGATGACGAACTAGTAGGCGCATGACATGAATCAAGTGGTTGATGCCTAGAATAGACTTGAATAATAGGTGGTTTGACAAGAGGCAACTCCAAGAGAGATGTAGAGGATGTGATAGAATACACAAACAAATTATCCTCCTCCTTTTGACGAGTCGGAATAGGTGAGGATGAGAAATAAGGTGTGTCTTTTATAAAGGTAACATCAATTGAGACAAGATATTTGTTAATACTAGGACAATAACACCTATAACCTTTCTGAAGACGAGAATAACCAAGGAAGATACACTTCAAAAATTTGGGATCTAATTTAGTGGCATGCGAACGAATATCACGAACAAAACAAGTGCTACCAAAAATCCTAGGGTTAACAGGAAATAATGACTTATTGGGAAAAAGATTTGTAAGGGATCTGAGCGTGAAGAACTGTGGATGACATGCGATTAATGAGAAAAGGCGCGCTTGGACCATTGTTGCGCATGGGCGCATGATGAATGGTCTGCAGCAGAGCATAGCCGTGTGTGTATGGGGTAACTAATAAATACAGATAATATAATGCAACCATCATCCTTTCTCATCTGCACTTGGGACTGACTATGACAGACTTTTTTTTTTGTAACATGATTTATCAAAATTTTAATTCAATTGAATTTTGGGTATATGTTGATATTTGGAGATAAACCAGTTAAATGGAAGACATTATAGTAATAAAACTCATTTGAGGTGGAGCTTAGCACGCTTTAAAGCATGCCTGTTGTCGATTGTTGGCGAAAGATGGTGACAAAATTATATTGTTCTAACCGAAGTTTGAAGCTCCAACATGGAACAATAGTTAAACCTTGTTTTGAACCATTCTCAAGCTGGTTAATTGAGACAATGGTTTTCTCCCACTCATGAAAACAATATTTAGTGGTTGGTCAATTACATATGAATTTCTTTTGTTATGTAGCCATTTCTTTGTGACAAGTACATAGTAATGGTTAATAAATCAAAATTGTAGATAATGACTTGTAAAGTGCTACACAATAGTGTTAAGTATTAACTTATGCTAACTTTGTTGTCCTAACCTTTTTTAATAATTGAACTACAGATTGTTAAACCTTTGAATGGTTGGACATTCATGTGTTATTGTAGAACTCTACAAAATTAAAAGCTTATATTTTTGTTTTTTAGCACTCCAATGTCTCTTTATTATCTGTATGGAGGTTGTAATTTTTCAGGGAACAAGTGATCCTTATGTAGTATTACAACTTGATGGTCAGGTTGTCAAAAGCAAGGTGAAATGGGCGTAAGTACTTTTACACCAAATTAAGCAGTACATTTTCATATGACAATCCTCAGAATTTACATTAATACCAATCTATGAACATGACCTCATTGTTGGTATGATGTAGTTGCTTCAGGTTGGCTGTTTATATGTCCTCATTCTATCCTGTTAGCTTGCTTAGAATCTAAAGAAATTCAATTGAGATTACTGTCTCACAATGATCTCTTAGGATGGTGTTCCATATGTTAAGCATATGCTCCCTCCCTTTGTTTTTAAGCTAGAGATCATTGCAAATGCACAAATAAAACTTGTTACAAAGATTTAGACTTATATATGATTGCTGCCTTGTTCCTCTTCCTCCTCTTATGCTTCTTCCTCTTACCCTTGTTCCTCTTCCTTCTCTTCTTAATCCTTCTTGAAGAGGAGAATGCCAAAGCAGTGGAGGAAGAGTAGGAGGAAGAAGAACTAGAAGAAGAAGTGGAAAGAAAAAGAGAAGGAACATAAGAATCTAAAGGAGGATCTTCCTCCCAGTCTTTATCCTCCTTTTCTTCCTCTTCATATTCATCTTCTTCCTTCTCCTACTCTTCCTTTTTCTCTTCTTCCTCCTTGTACTCTTTCTCTTCCTCTTTGTCGTCTTCTTTTTTCTTCCTCTTTCTCTTCTTCTTTCTTGCCCTTTTTTTCTCTTCTTCATTCTTACCCTCTGTTCTCTTCATCCTCTATCTCTTTGTTGTCTTCTTTGATTACTTCTTTCTCTTCTTCCTATACTTCTTCAGAAAACGATGATGAAGAAGAGATTCTTGTTTTCCCTTCTTCCTCTTTCTCATCTTCCTCTTGGTCTTATTCTTCCTCTTCCTCCTCTTTTGCCTCTTCCTCCTTGGCTACTTCTCTTTGGAAAAAAAATGAAGAAAAGAAAAGGAAGAGGGTGACTTCTTCGGAAAGAGATGAAGAAGAAGAAGAGGCCTCCTCCTCTTCTTCTTTTTCTTTTTCTTCTTCCTCTTCCTCTTTCTTCTTACTCTTTAAATTACAGATAAAATTATTTATTAGCTTTTAACATATTATTTTTATGTGTTTGTTCACTTGTAGCCTTAATTGTAGGTCAAAGGACCCAATATGGAATGAGAACTTAACTTTAAATCTCAAGAAGGTATCAGGAAAAACTTTACAGGTACAAGTCGATTGGTAGCAGCTTTGTCTCATTTCAGGTTTATTTTGTCTTCCAAACTGGTGTTACAAAGTAGATATTCAATTATTCTTGTTGTGGGATGGTTTGATGTTGATGTTGTATAAGGTCATTGCTTTAATAGCTATTCTCAATCCAATAGTTTGATTGATCTCATACTTTATAGGGTGCATTACTAGAGTTATTTGCTTTGGTAGTCTCCTCTATCTATATTATTTCATTATCATTTTACATATACAACTCTGTGATTTGTGTATAGCCTCTAACTATTTACAATTACATACCTAACACTCCCCTTAAAATTGGTTCAAAATGCAATAAATTCTCATCTTGTTACAAATATTTCAATTTTAAGACATCCCAAACTTTAAATATGCTTACTGGTCATTAGAACTAATAAATGATTGCATTTTTATCTCTAAAAAGTAGTAATTGATCTCTGTATGATATGACTGTAAGTTACAATTACATACCTAACTCTCCCCTTAAAATTAGTTCAAAATGCAATAAATTCTCATCTTGTTACAGATATTTCAATTTTTAGACATCCCAAACTTTAAATATGCTTACCGGTCATTAGAACTAATAAATGATTGCATTTTTTTCTCTAAAAAGTTTTAATTGATCTCTGTATGATATGACTGTATCTGTAAGTTACAATTACATACCTAACACCCCCCTTAAAATTGGTTCAAAATGCAATAAATTCTCATCTTGTCACAAATATTTCAATTTTAAGACATCCCAAACTTTAAATATGCTTACTGGTCATTATAACTAATAAATGATTGCATTTTTTTTCTTTAAAAAGTAGTAATTCATCTCTGTACGATATGACTGTAAGTTACAATTGCATACCCAACACTCCCCTTAAAATTGGTTCAAATTATATGAGTGTTCTTGTCTATGTACAATGGCAAAATGCCAACATTAGATTAGATAATTTGTGCTTGAATATTTTACCCCTAATTATTTCATAAGTCAACACCTGTCAACACAATTCAAATTTTACACCTTGAAAAGATACAATTAGTTGAGGTGGTGTAATGGTCATCTGGTTGGTATAATACACCTCATCAGATTAGTGGATCCTTGTTTTGGATTTTGAATAGTATTTCCAAATTCTAATACCAATTTTACTTTATGCTACTACCAAAAAAAAAAAAAAACTTTGCTTGTCCCAGTTCATACATATCGCCTGGTGCTTTAGCCCTTTATGTTTTACCACATCAATTACCATATTACTTAACAATCAAAGGTTATGGCTTGGGATGCAAACCTTGTTGCTCCACACAAACGGATGGGAAATGCAGCAGTTAGCATTGAGTCTTTCTGCGATGGTAAGTCCTACATTTTGAAAGTAAATTATCCTGGCTATAATTGTATGGCTATACACTTAAAACACGATCTTTCTGCAGTAATCTAATGGAATAAACTTTCTTATTCTAGGCAATCTGCATGAGGTGGAAGTGGATTTGGAAGGGATTGGTGGTGGTGGAAAGATATATCTAGAGGCAAGCGCTTTTATTTATCTTCTCTAAAGTTCTTTCTAAGTAGTCCTTTATCTGAAATTTTATTATTATTATTATTTGCTTTCTGTAAGCAACTTTTCAAGGTATTCTTCAATATAATAAATGCAGACACTTGTTTTTGGAAAACTATTTTTTTCTGGTTCGTTTTTTATTTACATGTCTGTCTCCATGAATGATTTTTTTGAACCTATTGCATCATTAGTTCCTTTTTAGATTTAATATATACTAATTATCTCTTTCTTCACTAGAGTGTTCTGATATTTTCTGGTTCTCAACAGCATCATCAGATATTTCAAATGACAGCAATTTGGCTATGTTGTTGTAATGTGGTTACTAAATATCTTGATTACTTCATCTCCCAACTTTTGAAATGTCATGGACTAGGGGTATGCTTCCACATGTCAGGAGAGACCCTTCTTAGTGACAACTGCTGGGTAACAACAATCAAACCACGAGTAGGAAATATCACAGGATAAGCATTTTATTCATTCTTTTAAATAAAGGATTCAAATTCCAAATCCAAACATGTATATCTTGAGTATGGAAAGGAAATGTTATAAGGAATGCATCAACTATGGAAAAGTAAAGTACATCGAGCTGTAAATGCAAGAAGAAATGCAATGTGGGAAAAATAAATATGTGGTAAAATAAGTCTTCAACATGTCTAGATATTTCTGTGCAACTTCAACTCATTGAAACTGACAAGGATAACTACTACTTATCCTCTTGCAACAAACAAACACAAAGTAAGCACTATATTATGTGGGTAAGAAAAAGTGGGTAAATAGAAGAGAAGTGCATGGATCAATGGAATTTTCCTACTAGCATTGACATTTATCTAGCATATGCACATAGTAAATCTCTCACCTAGGTGCATTGTCAATGTAATTTTTGTCTAGTATCGACATTTATCTTTGCTTATACATATAGCAGATCTCTCAACTTAGTTTCATGGATAAAAAATTAAAAATACAACAACAACTAAACCTTTATCTGACTAAGTGGAGTCGGCTATATGAATCCCCTGTCATTGGGTTATTTTTACCATATCCTTATATATATATTTAGATGAATTTTATCTTATTTTGTTATTGTTAATTAAATCTTATTTGATCTATCTTTTTCTCGATTAATGTGTATTTGTCATGGTCTCACATCACCCAACTAGGGGATTTATTAGTCCTTTAAGTACATGTCTATACCATCTTAAACGCATCTCTCATAGTTTTTCCCTTAATAGGTGTCATCTTCACTTTCTCTCTAATGTTTTCAGTTCTATAGAAAAAGGTAGAAAGAGGAGCCAAAGCAATCTTTAAAAATGGCTGAATTGACACTTGTTTGTATGTCTTACCAGACTGATTAAAGTATTTAATTTGGTAAAAGGGTAACTTTCATTGCTAATTACTATTGTTTTTATAATGACATACTGAATAGTCATTAAAGGTAGTGAGTTGATAGGGGATCCTTTAGGAGACTTGATTAAAGGATCGTTGATCTTGAGTTGGGTAGCTAAGTGTGTTAAGAATTATACTAGATATATGGTTAGTGTCATATAACTGTTTTTTAAAGGTGGTGCGTTGTTAGGGTTCTTTAAGAGGCTTGATGAAAGGATGATCTACTTCAAGAGATGGGCTATTAGATGTGGTAAGGGTTTTACTAGATGTATTTGTAATGCCATAATGTATTCTTTTTAAAGGGATTGATATTCAAGTCAATTCTCCTTGATCTCGGATCATTTAGTATTTTTCAGGACACGTGCAACTAGCATCTATATCTCTCAAATATCTCACAATAATGGTGGCGTTTTATTTCATCATGTCAATATAATAAGTCATGGCGCTTATAAATTAAATAATATCATAATCTAAGTTGTGATAGAGAAAATATGATGGATGAATTTATTCTTCTGGTCTATATGATAAAGAAGTTATGCATGTGATGATATTTTTTACAAATAAGGTATGATGATATATGGAAGTACCCGGAGAAAAACTAATTAAATGCCAAAATTTAAATGAACTAATAAAGTAAACAAAAGTAATATTCAGAAAGAAAACCATGGGAGTAGTGGGAGTCAAATCTATGTTGAAGTTCCATTTGATTTGTGGCTTGATCAGTTGGCAGAGACCTCTCTCTTAAAGTTTCAATCCCTTGTAGCAGATCTATAGCAATTTTTGGACCAAATCGAAACTAGTTTCCACTGCGATGTGGGCTTGGACCAGATTGCAAGTTTGCTTTGTACCATATCCTATGAATGACATCTGATTGATTCAGTCTTGGTCTCATTTCGAATGGATACCAGATTAGCTCTTCCTTCTGTTTCTGTGTAGTCACAGAAGTTGAGAGGGTAGTAATATATTAGAAATCAAATTCTTCTTGGTAAAAGAGAATGAGGCAAACGATAATAAACTAATTAAAATAAACCAAATCATGGCCTATTTTTTCTTTTGATTCTATCTAAAATTATTATTTATTTAATCGTTTCTAGATAATTTAGTCAATTTTTTTTATCAAGTTTTGGAGACTGTTTTGTTAATCTCTATGAATGAAGCCTCCCTGTCAATGATTTAGATAATTCAATCAATAATTGTTCAAATTTTCCTTTGGGATTTTTTCACATTCATTTTTGTAAGACGCCAATTGAGGCAAGCAGTCATATTATTGCTGGTGGAGGTGTATGGACTTATCTTTTGCATCACATCATGTCTTGTTACATTGTCGGCTTAAGCAAAAAATCCTCACTTATGATACATCAGCATGGGTAGTAAGTGCATGCAAAAATCATTCGCAAACTGGTGTCTACTCATTTTAATGTTGAGGTTGATTTCTAAGTAAGGGTGTCAATTCGGGTGGGTCAGGTCTGGTTGGATTTTTTTTTTTAAATCCAACCCAAACCCAAACCCGAACCCGAATTCAACTTGAAAGCCTTAAACCCGAACCCGACCCGAAAACCCGATTCAAAATGATTTTTTTTCTTTTTTTGTTATTTTCTCTATAATTCTTCACTTTTATCTCAATACTCCATCATTATCATACTAACATGGATATTAATATACATAAAAACATCTTAATTTTCAAAATAAAATTTGATTTAACTCTCACAAATCCACTAAATCCTAAATTCGGTTCAACCTGAACCCGACCTGAAAACCCTTCAACCCAAACCCGAAAATGCCCAATCCGAACCTGATTTTTTTCGGGTCAACTCGAGTTGGGTTGTCGGGTCGGGTTTATTTTTGACAACCCTATTTCTAAGCCATGATTTATTAATTCTTGAGCCCCCGATTATTCATAGGGGTAGGAACAACTTCAATTGCCTAATTCTCGATTTCATGCCTGTAATCTTCATTCCTCATCCAGTTATTTCTAAAAAGATTTTCGATTCCTCATACTTTTATAGAAGAAAAATTTGTTCATAACTTCACCAAGTATTCATAACCTATTGGTTATTAGGTTTTTGGATAAGTTGGATATAATCCATATCTTTGCTCCAACTTGAGGGGTTCTGTTTTAGACTAATTTAAATTGTTCCTATCGGACATGTATCTTATCTTCTCTACTTATAGAGGAGTTTCTATTCTATAAAGCTAGGCCCTATCTTTCTGACACTTCTCATTTGTTATGGGTGTTTCTTGTGGATTATTGCTCATCTGTTATGTGTAGTTTTTATGGTTATCCAATTAATGCTTATTATCAGGTTATTTATAAGAGCTGTGATGAAATTGAAAAAGATAAACAATGGTGGAGAATATCTTTTTTGTCAGATATTCTTATGAAAAGCAGCTGTGGATCTGCACTGAAAATTTTCTTCGGTTCTGAGGGTATCAACGTTAGTCAGTTTGTAGACTCTGCCTTTGGGCAATTAAACACATTCAGATATACTTATCTTGAGAAACCTTCCTCGTCCAACAATGATAATGTTGGTTCAGAACACACTGAAACAAATAAGTTTCCTGGTTCATCCACATTTCTGCAGCAAGATAGCAGTCCACAATCTTCAGGTTGCTCCATAAATAACTCAAACTTTGAGAAAGAAGTCACCCCTGTTCCTCTCCAAAATGTTGAAGGAAGATGGTCCTTCGAAAAACAGGATGGTAGATCTGATCCACCAGATGAGTATTTCTGGAGAACTTTTGCAGATAGTATTAATCAGACTGTATGCCAGAAGCTAGGCTTTTCACTTCCTGAGATTAAGTTTTGGGACGGATTTGATATGTTAAACAAGGCCAGCTTACAATTGCGCACAATTGCAGAAAAAGAGTATGTAGAGTCTGGATTAGCAACACCTGAAGAAGTGGATGATGATGAGAAAAAGAATGACCAACCCTCAACTAATGGTTCCAAGTATTCAGTTTTGGACATAGATAAAATATCAAAAGATGTACTAAGTCAAACAGATACAATATTTGGCGCATTAATGATCCTCACTTCCGTACTCTCTAAACAAAGGAAGGATCTACTGTCATTACTTGATAGTAGCAATGCTAATAATAAAGACATCTCCAAGACTGATGATGAAAATGTGGAAGATTTTCAAAATGAAACAGGAAATGTAGCTACAGAAAGATTTGCATTGGGAACACAAAAAGCTGACGAGATGAGGGAACTTTTTTCGTGTGCTGAAAGTGCTCTGGAAGCCTGGGCAATGCTTGCCACTTCATTGGGACGTAGTAGTTTGATTAAGTCTGACTTTGAGAAGATCTGCTATCTTGATAACCCCTCCACCGATACACAGGTGCATTTGCAACTGCATAATTATATCATCTACTTATTCAAAGACATGATTATCATCTATTTTAGAGAAAAATGGATAGTAAATGTATCTTATTTTCGAGGATAAATTTTAACAAACAAGGATTTGTAGGTGGCCATATGGCGTGATTCATTGCGGAAAAGATTAGTTGTTGCCTTCCGGGGTACTGAGCAAGTATGTTGTTTTATTAATTAATGAAATCACCATTGTTTTCTCTTGCTAGATGGTTTTTGATGTTGACAAGTACTATGGAACTTGCATGTGAAATTGTGTTATTTGTCAGTCAAAATGGAAGGATCTACGAACGGACCTAATGCTACTTCCTGTTGGGTAAGAGCTTAAAATATTCTTAGTTTTCTATTTTTTTTATATATACAAGTGTAATTCTTGTCTAGGTTCTTACGTGTTTTTTTTTACAGAATTTTGATGGCTTATAGAATAGTTTTTGTATTAGTAGTTCATATACTATCCTAAAAACTCTGACGTAAGACATATTTTCTCTAGTATCATTTTTTCCCCAGATTCGTGAAGTAAATCACTTATAATAATGATTACGTTTGAGTTTTTTTTAATGCCCCATGACACAATACATGTAAGATAGTAAAGAAAGAAATGGGTATATAGAAAGAAAAAAATGGGTATATAGAGGGAAAAAATGGAAATAATGTTATCGATTCCTTTAAACCAAGGATACTACCACTAGAATTTTCTATATTGCAATTTAATTTAAATCAAAGGATTTGAGCTAATTTAAAATTAAAGGTTAATAAGTTTGTTCATATTAGCTATATTAGACATTTGAGCTTTGATAGAGTGAAGATATGAATAATTGTTACATGATTTAGTGCTCTGATTTTCCATTTTCCATCAAATCATATAGGCTCAATCCTGAGAGGCTAAGTGGTGACTTTAAGCAAGAAGTTCAGGTAATTGTGTAAGTTCAATCTTTTAAATTTTTGCTAGTCTTATATCAATTTATGAAATATGTTTATTCTATTTGTTTTGAAATCATTTTTTTTCTTCAATTTGCCAGGTTCATAGTGGCTTTCTCAGTGCTTATGATTCGGTGAAGAATAGGATAATGATGCTTATTAAGCTTTCTATTGATCCTGAGTAAGTCATTCTTTTTTGCAAGTATTATAATATTAGTTTAAAAAAGATCACTTTTGTAGAGTGCTAGCAAATATGCATTTTTACTGGTTTTTTTTTTTTATTTCTATTCAATATACTTGCATTATGGTGACATTAATTTCAGTAGATCTATTGTTCAAGGTCATTGTAATCTCCAAGACTAACATAATTACCGAATTTATTAGTTATTGTTTTGAACTCTTCTCTGTAATAAATATGGTTAATTTATTCATAAAATTTTCAAATTTCTATATGTGAAAAAACGAGGATTACTCAAGAAGGTTGTAATCTGAAATTGGAATATCCATATTTGTGTGTGGGTGGTCTATTTGTTCATAGTCATTGTAATCTCCGAGGCAAACATAACTACCTAATTCTGTATGTGAGAGAAATCTATTTATTGTTCATGGTCATTTTAATCTCCAAGTCAAATTTAACTACCTAATTGACAAGTTACCAATTACCATTATGGATCCTTCTTTGTAATAAATTTGGTGGTTAATTTTTCTATAAAATTTTCAGTTTTCTATATACCTGAAAATAAGAAAGATTCAATCAAGAAGGTTGTAACCTGTAAGTGATATATCTCTGAACTATTGTTCACAGTCATCATAATCTCCCAGGCAAACATGACTACACATTTATCTGTATGTATATATAAACTCACTTGTGTTCGTGCCCCCTAATGGTGAAGCTGTTGCAGCACTATTATGTGGGGAAGTTCTTTAGGAAAAATGAACTCACCTTTAATGATTAAGGAGATTAGTTCATTGCCAGGATTTTTCATGAGAAACACTCATGAAATGCCATTCTCTAAACATTTCTTTAGGTAATGCAGCCATTCCCCTCATCATATGTTCAGTGTTTACATTTTTGTGAAGATGCTATATGTTTTTGCTTGATCGTCATATTTATTTTGTTTGATTGTAGACCCAACACTCATTAGCTAAATCATCTTGCACATTGCAAATGCTAACCTTGTATCATTGGCTGCTCCACTTGATCCAACAATCCCTTCTTTTTTTTGTTGACCTTGTATCATGAGAATCAAATGCATCTAAATAAAATACAATAGTGTGTTTGACTAGGTTGCCACGGGCAAGTTTGTTATCTCTATATTTGAATTATAAGCATGGTTTAAAATTTTGATCCGTGTGGGAGTTAGGGTCCCGGATCGGAATGATATGTTTTCGGTATCATATTTTGCAATGACAATACAATTTTGATATTTTTAAAAACTTTTAAAGATAAGTATATATTAATTAAAAATTAATTTTATTAATATTTGATTATTAAATATGTTCACTATTAATGTTATATTTGGAAGTGTTGAATTCATTTTAGTATTTTTTTATTAATTTTTTATAAAAATTATTTAAAAAATAAATAATTTTTAAAATTTAAAATTATAAAATTATTTGAAAATTTAGATAATTATAAAATTATTTAAAGGTTCAATTATTTTTTAAATGTATTTGTAAATTTTATTTTTTAAAATTTATTTCAAATTTTTAAAAAATATATTTTAAAAATATATTACATTCATATTTAATTTTTAATATTTATTAAAAAATTTAATTTTTTTTTATTAATTTAAAATTTCAAAATAAATTTTAATATTTTATAAATATTATTAATAATATATTATATTTGTAATTATTATATACAATTAATTATTTATAATAAAAAATCTTTTTAAAAAATTTAAAAAAATTACAAAAAAGGCCTATGACCCCACAGCTGTCGTGGGGTCGCGTACCCTCTGGGACCTCATGATGGCTTCGCGGTCGCTGTGCTAGTAGGGTCCTAGTGCCACGTTGCGAGACAAGTAAATACCATTTTTGGGTGGCATGACTCGGTATTTTAATTCATAATTACAAGGGATATTTTTTTTATATAAACATATCTATATTGTATATGCTCGCCATTGGTTCACTCTACAACATGAATAAACAACTATAACTCATGCTGATTGCTGATCCACAGCATGTAACCAAGGTGGAGTATATTCAAAAGAAAAGCGATGTACAATATTTACTCTTGTTTATGATATCTTGGTGGAGTTGTCATATCAGTGAACTGTTCAATAATTAATTAAATTGTTTTTATTCTTCTTAGATTTGGTAATGGAACTTAGGAAGGTACTTGACCTGCCTCATATTTGCATGATAGTCCTTATCCCAAGCATATTATTCATAGAATTCATGTAGTAGAGTCGGTAAGTAAAGGCTATCGAATGGTATAGGAAGCAACTTAGACTGATATTCATGGCAGATAATAATAATCTTCAAAAACAAAGGAACTCAGTTTTTTTCTTTTAAAAAAATTTGCAGTATGTTGTCACTGCCTTATTATTATTGTTATTTTTTTCTTTGTGACAGGCCAGAAGATGATCTAAGCATACCCACATGGGAGGTTTATGTTACAGGACACAGTCTAGGTGGTGCACTTGCTACCCTGCTTGCCCTCGAACTTTCGTTGAGCCAAATGGCAAAGTTGGTAAACCTTGTTTCAGTATAATTGGAGTATTCACTCCCTACTGATACATTGCTTTCACATTTAAAGTCAACGTATCTTTACCTACTGGTAAAATGTTGTCACAAAAAGTGGAGACCTGATTAATTCAAAGTTATTTGACTTCTCTTATCAATTATTTAAAGTCTGAATAGATCTAAATATACCAAAATCGGAGGGAATGACTGATTCTACCTAAGACTTACTTGGATCAGACCATTGTATTCTTCTCTTAATCAACCAATAGAACTGCGTTCTTGCTTACTTGGCTGATTTCAGTGACACATGACAGTGGCTTTGCTTACCTAAGCCTTTTTTCAATTTAGGTTTGCTTAGTAGTTATGTTTTCTCATGATAATTCATTTGATAATGCTTAATTTTAGTTTGCCCTTTTCAATTTTATATTTCTGTTTCTCATGATAATCTTATGAAGCCATAATTTGGCCTACCTTTTTTGTGATATGTCCTCAGATCCAACTTATATGCATCTTAAGTGTTTATTTGTAGGCTTGGCAAACTATCTGTTACTATGTACAACTTTGGTTCTCCTCGAGTTGGTAATAGAAGGTTTGCTGAACTCTATAATGAGGTATGAAATTGGTTGTTACAACTCTAAAGAGAGGTAGATGATGAGATATATTGTTTGTGCCCTCCACTTCTACTTACTTGGATTAGCCTGTAGTTATTAATCCCATGGTCAAATGTTTAATTAATTCCAATATGATTCTGCACTACCAAATGAAATTCGTCCACTCTTTTATGTCCAGTATCACTATAACTGATATTTTATATGGATGTATAAGTACATAATAACTAGTAATAATTGAACTTTATTAGATCTATATCATTATATATTCTTTACACTCATCAATGATCCTACTGGCTGCAGGCAATAATAAAGATAAAAACACCTGACTAATGCCACACTACTAGGCAGTTTCTGGGACATTTAACTTCTGAGATGCAGAACCTAGAAAATATTTTAATCATATTTTAATTGATGCTTGATCTTTTTTGGTCAAAATATCAAATCATCAAGAATGTTGTCCCAACTATTTAAGGATAGCTACATCAATCTTATCCTTCGATTGAAAAAATAGGGTTGTGATTCATGCTCATAGGTTTACTTCTTGTCCTAATGCAACCATCAACCAACTGGCATGGGTGGTTTTAGTTGTGGATTAGTGCTAACTATAATTTCACTAGTAAATTTTTGAAGAGATCTACAGTTCAACTTTCATGTTCTTTTATAGTTCTGTGAATACTTCCTCAAGATATCTGTATACGTTTGCACGTGCAGAAAGTCAAAGATAGTTGGAGAGTTGTGAACCACAGAGACATTATTCCAACAGTGCCTCGTCTTATGGGTTACTGTCATGTTGCACACCCTGTTTATCTTGCAGCTGGAGAGTTGAAGGGATTGGTAAGTAACAGGTTATATGTATGAAGCCATGCAAGTTTCTTATAGAACTACTTTCTTTTTGGTCATGCTTTGTTATGGAATAGCCATTTATATGTGTGTCATAATTGTTAAGATATTTTGTTGTTAAATATTTGCCATTCAAAATTTTAGATTTTGTCTTGTTATAGCTATTACCAACTTAGTATCAAAAGCTATGAACCAAAAAAAACGTAGTATTAAAAGATGAATATGGGAAAATCTTCATTTATGACATTGTAGTGTTTGCTTTTGGTTATTTCTGTGGATACGGTTTCACCTGTAACATAACTGCATTTTAAACATAACTTGTTTCCATAGGGTTCAATGGCTGAATGTGTATCCAACTCATCCATAGCTCATGTTTCCAGTATGAACATGTCATCCACCAACTCTATATCTAGCATGCAACACATATCTTTACTCGACTCTGAGACTCTGCTACCATGTTATTAGTTAGGTCTTGTAATCTTGGCTCAAATTGTCATGATCTCTTTGCAGCTGACCCTTTACTCTTGGTAGGCTTGTGTCAACAGCACACATAACTTCTACTCTTGTTGATCACATGTTAATACTGCTTTCTTAGTTGGCTGAAATCTAATCTTGATCATTTCAGTTGAGGTCTCTTCATTGATACTCCTTTCCTCAATAGTCACAATTTAGGATCAACATAACACCTACCAATCATGATGTCGTCATAAAGAAGATGATGAAACTATCACCCACTATTCATGCGCAACATCATGAAGTTTGACGATGAGTCTTGGTGGAGACACAATTTCTTCAATTGACTTATGAGACATTGTGATCCCCTCGTAGCTTCTATACCTGTGGAGTAAATGAGAATTTTTGTAATATCTTAGGTTGCCTCTTCTACCTATCTAAATTAGAATAATATTTTCATTAGGATCCTCGTGTACCTGCATGTTTGTAAGTAGCATGTGATTTTGTTAACTAATGCTTTCTCTACAGGTAGATAGGGAGTTTCTTGGGGATGGTTACCAAGGAGATGTAATTGGAGAGGTCACCCCTGATAGCCTTGTAAATAAGTTTGTAAGTCTCATCCACACTCACCAATTTACTGTTTTTCTGCAGCTTTATACAAACAAATGCTTAGATTCAAGCCAATTTCATTTTGACTATCATGAGTCTTATATCCTTGCTGTAAATGCATCCTCTCTTCTTCATTCTCTTCTTGTATGGCTGACATTTCTACAATCATTACTTTGGATAAATGCATAAGAATATAATGGCTGTCATGGTCTAAGAGCGTATGACATTACTTGCTTCATATGTTTTGACTACCTATGACAGATGCAAAAATATCTGAATGTTTGACCTATTTAAGTGAGATTCTTAGGGGGCGTTTGGTTTGGGTGCAGGAATAGGAATGAGAATGGGTTTAGTCATTCCAACATTATTGTTTGGTTTATAAGCTTGGATTAGGTATCAATTCATTTTTCAAAACTTTTACCTATAATACATCAATATATAAAAAAAAGGCAGTGTCTGGTGTCTATTGATGCTTTCCCCATTTGACTCCCTCCTAATTGCCACACAACATTCCTTTGCATCAACCCTTTCCTTCTCTGCTCTCTGCCAACCCATCCCTCTCCTTCTCTGCCTTCGCTGCACCTTCCCTCTCCAATTCCATGTGAGAGAAGGCACCTTGGTCCTTTCCTGAACATGTTCTAAGTTCCTTCGAGCAAAGCATGCCAAAGTTTTGATTTTTTTTTTCGGTTATGTACTTCGACATTGATGCATTCCTAGTGCACGACGATGGAAGACGGGAAAGGGGGTTCGCTGCTGATGGGAAGGGATGGCGGACAAAACGAAGAGATGGCGGTGGCGGACAACTGTGAGCCACGAGCCTACGATGACTTGCGCTGGAGAGCCGATGGTGTTGTCGCACATGACGTGGTTGTTCATCCGTCGCGAGCGAAGAGGGGAAGGAGCGATGGCTTAGGGCAAAAAAAAAGAAAGTCTTTTATTGGACAAAAAAATGAAATAATATATATTTTTTTAAAACTCCGCCCGTGGTGTAAAGAATCGGGAATGAATTCTAAACCACCACTTTACTTGGGTTTTGTCCATTCCAAATTATTTAGGAATGATACCAAAATTTTTAATCCCAAATCCATTAACCAACCACCTTGTATTTCTATTATTCCATTCCCTCATTCCCAAATCCTTAAATCAAATGCCACCTTAGTATCTTTCTTTTCACATTATATGGAAGCTGCAATTGCCTTCTCATCATGCTAATAACGATTTAGTAGATTAGCCTTATGTTTAGTGTCACAAGGTACTCCATATCAAGGTTTCTTGTCCAACATGGACCGTGTCATATTTGTACAATTGATGAGGCAGTAAGTTGATTTTGCCATGAATAAAGTTGGTTTGAGCGGCCTATTACCTAGTGTCAGATCTCCAATGATGTGAAGATTCTATTGAATCCAATCAAACCGTCAAGAAGGGGAAAACTGGTATCTCCATTCTAGTAAGATGATTGTCTTATTGTTCCTTTTGAGGAACTTGCCCCTTGAATGACTTGGGCCATAACAACTCTTGGAATCGAATGGGGTCACCATTGTCAATGCAGTAAATCATATCAAGGAGCAATTTGAGTTCTTGATTCCATTGTCAACTCCACCCATGACGAATTAACCCATCATGGTCGGTCCCAAGTCTGGATAAAGGAGAAGGACTGCGTTAGGTTGTTAGTCAGTGTTAAACTATGACAAATATTCAACGAATGGATCCATTAAACTATTGTGTTATTGCTAGGTTGTTCTCTAGAAGAAACTCATTGCAAGGTTCGACTGTAACATCTCGGCAAGGACCGTTACATCTCTAGAACTCGGGTGTAGTGTTAAATATGTAAGAGTTCACGTTGCATGTCCTACTGTAATGTATCGACAAGGATTGTTACATCTCTATGAGAACTTGAGTGTAGTGTTAAATAGATAAGAATTCTCGTATCATAGGTTAGATTAGAATAACTATTATAAGAAAACTAATAGTTTAAGATTTGGAACATGGAACATAGGAATCCTCACTGGTAAAGCAATGGAGGTAGTAGATACGATGATTAGGAGAAAAATTAATATTTTGTGCATACAAGAGACAAAATGGGTAGGCGAAAAGGCAAAGATGATAGAGAACTCGGGTTTTAAGTTATGATACACAGTAAAAAGTAAAAAAAGAAATGGAGTGAGTATTATTATAGATAGTTCGTTAAAGAATGAAGTTGTAATAGTTAAAAAGGGAGATAGAATTATAGCTCTCAAGATAGTAGTGACGAACGAAACTATTAACGTAATTAGCATATATGCACCTCAAGTAGGATCAGATGAAGATACCAAATCAAGATTTTGGAATGATCTAGATAAAGTATTATAAAATATTTCACCAAATGAAATAATTTTAATAGGAGACGATCTAAATGAACATGTCAGAGTGAAAAATGAGGAATATGAGAGGGTGTATAGGCGTTATGAGTTTGGAATAAGAAATGAAAGGAAAACTATATTGGATTTTGTGATAACATATGACATTATACTAGCTAATACATTTTTTAAGAAAAAAGAAGTCAAAAGTAGGAATAATAAATCGCAAATTGACTTTCTTATAATTAGGAAGAGGGATAGAAAAATTGGTAAAAATTGTAAGGTCATCTTTAGAGAAAGCTTAACTACCCAACATACGTTAGTAGTGTAAGGAGATCGGTGGCCGGCTTGAAGGGGGGTTGGATAGACGACACCCCCAAATCGATTGCTTCCTACACTCGTTAGTATGCGCAACGGAAATACAAACTAACTACAAATATAAAAGCTAAACACTAAAGGAAAGAAAAACAAGCAAACCGCTAACACGTTCGTTTAACGTGGTTCGGAGATTAGGGCTCCTACTCCACGGTGTGTCCTTGAGATGGACGATCTCGATCTGTCGGTGGATTAGCCCCCGGCAAACTCCGGCTATCTCAAGTAGATCCTTGTGGGTGGAGAAACCTCACCACAACACTCATAAACACTTGAGAACAAGTAGACTACTAATTAGGGTTTATCACCACTAATTTCGTCAGCTATAACCAAGCTCCCAAGGCTTGGTTATATAGGTCACGGGTTGGAAACCCCGCCTACCAGTCGACTGCTAAAACTAGCAGTCGACTGCCCTTTGTGGAAATTCGACCGTTACATCCTAACGGCTCGATACCAGTCGACTGCCAAAACTAGCAATCGACTGATCCACACAAATCGAGCGAACAGAAATATTCTGTTCGCTGCCAGTCGACTGCACCAGTCGACTACACCAATCGATTGCTGTTTTCAGCAATCGACTGCTATAGTAATTGCTACAGTACTGCTATAGTAATTGGTACAGTAACCCCTAAACTTAGGATTTTACCCCGAGTACAATCTCTCAGCACTCGAACCCTCACCCTTATGACTCACTTGACGCTTCTTTGCAGCCTTGACCTCTTGCCTTCACGCCTATTTCCTTTGGCTCTTGTCCCTCGAATGCATTCAAGCCCGCAGCTCGTCTCCAATGCCATCCTTCGCGTATGCCTCGAAGTCGCTTCCCTCGGCCCTTGTCCTCGTTGCCTTGTCCAAGGTCCCTCGGATGCTCCATCCTTCACCGGATCCGAAGCCATCAACCTGAGTCATATGTGTATCCTGCAAACCTGCACAACTCAAATGCACATATCAAATACAAGGGTGAACCTAACTTAAACCCTTTGCCCAAACACCAAAACACATGGTCGCACGGACCATTGAGATTGCTCCAACAAGTAGTATTGCATATACGCCTCAATCATAGTAGTAATAGAAGAAAAATATACACGATTTCTAAAAATTAAGTGATGGAAGTTAAAGGATGGGAAACAAAATATATTTAAGGAGAATGTATGAGTACAAACATTAGGTGAAATATACGGTGATTTTAATACGACTTGGGATAAGATAGTATCAAAGTTGAAAATAATAACTAAGAGTGTACTTGGTGAGTCAAAGGGACATGCACCGCCAAATAAGGAATCTTGGTAGTGGAATGAGAAAGTACAGGAGAAAGTGAAGGAAAAACAAGCATCCTATAAGAAATTATATATTTGTAAGAATGAGGAAAACTTAAAAAAATAAATAATAGATAAGAAAGAGACTAAGAAAGTAATAAATGAAGTAAAAAAATGAAATTTTTGAATGATTATATTAGAAATTGAATACAAAAGAAAGAGAAAGAGACATTTCTAGAATAATTAAAGTGAGAGAGGAAGACGAGATTTTATGCAAATAACATATATTAAAGATGAATGCAATAGGGTACTAGTAAATGATGGAGAAATAAACGAGCGGTGGAAAATATATTTTCATCAACTTTTTAATGAAGATTTGGGTGACCAAATTAACTTAGATAATTTAAATAGGTGAGTATAGAAATTTAAACTTTTATCATAGAATTCAAATGTTATCGGTAGAACAAGCTTTAAATGAGATGAAAAATGGAAAAACCATTAAACCAGATTATATTCCAATAGAGGTATGGAAGTGTCTAGGGAAACAAGGTATTTAATGGCTTATAAAATTATTTAACATGATATTGAAAACGAAAAAAATATTTGATTAATGAAGGGTAAGTACTCTAGTTCCTTTATATAAGAACAAGGGAAACATACAAAATTGTACAACTTATAGGGGTATTAAACTAATAAGTCATACTATGAAACTTTGGGAAAAAGTAATAAAAATTACAGTGACCGAAAATCAATTTGGATTCATGATTAGAAGGTCAATAATAGAAACTATACATCTTTATAGACAACTAATTGAAAAGTACTGGGAGCAAAAGTAAGATCTTCACATGATATTCAAACTTAGAAAAAGCCTATGATGGAGTCCCAGTAGTAGCATATATTTAACTAATTAAAGATATATATGAGGATGTAACGATTAAAGTGAAGACTTTAGGTGGATTAACTAACTCATTTCCAGTATAGATACGGTTACTTCAAGGATCAGCTCTAAGCCCCTATCTTTTTACACTAATCATGGACGGACTCATTGGACACATTGAGTACCGTGGTGCATGATGTTTGCAGATGATATTGTTTTGATAGATGAGACACGTGAAGGAATAAATGCTAAACTAGAATTTTGGCGAAAAATACTAGAAGTGAAAGGTTTCAGATTTAGTAGAGTAAAGACAGAATATATAAAATTTAAGTTTAGCAATATTATACGTAATGAGACAATTGTTAAGATGGAGGATGATGACTTTTTTGTAATGAGAGCTTTAAGTATTTAGAATCACTTTTGCAAAACGATGGAGGAATTGAGAGAGATGTCTTAATAGAATATAAGCAGGATGATTGAAATGGAGGTTAGCATCGGTAATTTATGTGATTGTAAAGTACCTCTAAAATTTAAAGGGAAGTTCTACAAAACGGTGGTTAGACATGCTATATTATATGACGTTGAATGTTGAGCTATGACATGAGCACATGAGCAGAAGATGAAAGTTGTAGATATGAGGATGTTAAGATGGATGTGTGAACATACGAGGATCGACAAAATAAAAAATGAGAGCATTAGAGAGAAAATTAGAGTTGTATTTATTGAGGGAAAGCTCCGAGAGAGATATTTAATATGATACAAATATATACTTAGATGGTCAATAACTAAGGGCAATGTGAAACTATGATAATACGCACATCAAATGAGGAAGAAGACCAAAAAAGATTTGGTTAGCAATAATAAAATAAGATAAAATTTATTTAAATATAAATGATGATATAATAGGGGATAGAGCTCAATGAGTTAGAAGGATCCATATAGCCGACCTCACCTAGTGGAATAAGGCTTGTTGTTGATACCCTTATGAGCCAAAGAAAATTTGTCTGTGCAGGAGGTTAGAAACCAACCCAACGAGAAAATTAATAACAAGATAAGGCCTGGATACTTCTCTGCATGGTTTACTTCTCCACCCTTTCGAAAATGAGGCTGGTTTTTATAGTTGTCTATAACTATCCAAGGAAAACAAACATCCTGGGGTTAAATGTTATATGGATGACTCTGTAAATCTTAAGGGGAGCACTGCATTCCTACGTTTTTCATTCTCAATGTTACCTAACACTTTTCAAGAGGTCCATTTTTCCCTTTTTATTATTTTTTGTTCCTCCGGTGAATGTTGAATGATTTTGTTTATTTTAATCACTTAGATGGACATAACCAAATTATTTTTTCTTAAACAAATTGTTGTAGAATTCATCGTTGCTACTAAAGCATGATGCTTATTCTGTTTAAACAGTTATATTTGTGGCATATTTTCTATTAAATTCATGTGAAAAAACAAAATTATCTGGCATATGAAAAAGTGTCCTCATGATGTTGGTAAATCTGATTGAAAAAAAAAAAATCTGTGCAGATGAGAGGGGAGAAGCAACTTATTGAACAAATACTACAGACTGAAATTAATCTTTTCCGATCCATCAGAGATGGGACTGCCCTTATGCAGCACATGGAAGACTTCTACTACATCACTCTTTTGGAGGTTTTTTTGCCAATCTTTTCACTAATGCCCGATGACTTCAATTATGCTTCTGAATGATCTAACTGAGAATGCTTTACGTACATTTTCCAGGACTGTCAAATCAATTCTTCTTTTAGTAAACTATTGGACTTAATCTCATTTCCTAATTGTAATAGGATCCCATTTGGGTGCATCGTTAGTTTAAATGAGGGAAAGGTGTCCACTTGATTGAATCATTTAATATGAGAAATGTGATCCCATCATGATAAACAAAAGTGTAGCATTTTGTTATTGGTAGCTTCATATTTTCTTAAGATATGCTTGACATTGGCATATGAAGAAACTAAAAGTAGTGAATAGAAGATTGATAATATTATTGTTAATTAGAACTTTAATTTATAAAAAATATCAATCCCTTTCCTAGGATCTTGAGTTTTTTAGAAACATAGTTGACATGGTTAAGTTAATTATCTTGTCCACCCCGCTTGAAGTTAGGGTTGTATTGCACATATAAGTGGTAACAGTTAGCACTACTAACAAACATGTGGAGAAAGGAAGATCAGATCCTACTGCAAGAATGGCTCCATATTAGTTTGACCCAACTTTTGATCTTGCACAGTACATTCATCTCCGCAGGTAAATTGGTGATAGTTATGCTAGAACTAAAATCTTTTAGGCCCAATTCTTGTGTTAATATGTTTTACTATGTTGTACCAGGCATATAGAGAACTTCTGTATGCGTTTCCATTCATGTTTGCAAAATATTTAAAATATTTATTGCAAATTATTCTATGGGATTAAACTGAATCTGTTTAACATTCTCTTATCCCAGAGTGTCAGATTGAACTATCGGTGTCAACCAACTGACAAATCAAATCCAAGTGAGAGTTTGTGATTGAAGGCTTGCAAATGATCGGTCAAGGCATGTCTTCCGAAGTTCTGTATAATCGGCTCATCAACCAAGCTTTCTATTTGTATATTTCTTGCTTTACACTATTGTGATGCTTTGTTATGATTATTTTTCTTAAAGTAGCTTAGGAGTTTTGATGAGTTCCATCTCTTGTACAAGAATCTTGCGTATGGGGGTTAAGTTCTTTTAGGAGTATTAGCAGTATTGTTTACCTGTTTATTAGAGAATTTTTAAATTGATATCAAATTTGTCTAAATTGAGTTGAATGAATAAGTTTGGTATCAGTTTTGTTTCCTTTTCAGTTTTGTCATTTTTCAAATTAAAATTATTTTAAAATGCATTTTTTAAAAAAATAATCAAATAGTTTGGTTTATGGTTTTGGATGATTACCAATGATTCTATTTGTATATACTTGAGCACATGGAATGGATCAACTCAACTAGTACCTTTTTGATGGGTCTATGGGAATAAATAAACTTATTTACTAAGTAATTAGATAAATTTAAAATATAAAAATGTTAAATTATAAAATAAATTTGAATTAAGAGTTTAATAATATTTAAATGGATCATTCTGTCAAGCTCGAATCATGATTTTTAAAAAAGGAGATAAATTCAAAATTGGATGTTTCAATAGCTTGAATTTATTTTAACTTCAGGTTAGTTTGGCTTGATTATTTTATCAAACAAGACTGAATAGGACAAAGCTTGGTTTGGTTATGAAAGGGAATGAATTGAGGATATGAGAAAGACGATTTAATAAAAATTAATTAAATCGGTTCATTTTTTTTATCAAAATAAGTTTAGAGTAAAATTAATCGATAGATTAAATGATTTCAAATTGACATAAAGTTAGGTCTTATATGTTTGATTATTTTTTTTAATTATATTCATATTCTCATCAATTTGTTGAGAGGAAGGATTTTTTAAATTCATAATTTAATAATTTTAAAATTTACCTCCACGAGTTGATAATTTTAAAATTTATCAACGGGATTCGAGGAAAAAAAAAACACAAGTTATTTTTCTTATCGGTGGATGGCAACTTTTGAAGAAAAAAACTAACTCGAAGAGCTGAAGCAAAATCCATGTCGGATACGAAACTAATCAATCAATCAATCTCCTCTCGTCCTTTTATTTTGCCAAATAAATAATGTAAGTCGATGCCCATAATTTCACCACTCGGAAAGATTTAGATCAGATGACAAAATGAAGACAATGGAAATGCTCATGCAAGTTCTGATCACAACTGTATTGTACTGTACTGTACATTATGCCTGCCCCAGAGTTTCACCTCCCTTTCAAGTAAAGTTTCAGACCCTTCTGTCTTCCTCTTCTTCTTCATCTTCTCTTGGCCAGATCGAACGTCCGCTTCAAGAACTGGTTGGCCATGTCGTCGTCCCTGTAGCAGATCACCCGGAGCACCGTGTTTGGGTCGGCCCGATTCCACCTGCCCGTCGTCGGCGGCATCGGCAATTTCGACCCGGCTCCCTCGCCGACCAACCCGAGGCCGCTCGCCTCGTACGCCGCGATGCTGAAATCCTCGATCAGCCTCTCGGTGGGCAACCCCATGAGGGCCACGATTCCCTCCACCACCTCGGACTCCCGCCCCAGCACCTCCTCCGCCACCAGCCCCTCCCCGCAGGTGCAGAACGCCCGCTTCAAGCTCCGGAAGTCCTCCAGCACGGCCGCGTAGTCCTCCCGCTCGAAGGCGCGCTCCGGCCCCCCGGCCAAGAGGACCATCAAGAACGCCTCGAACGTCGCCCGCATCACCTCCTTCATCGCCGCCGGCTGCGCGCGGTCCGTCAAGATCGACACCAGCAGCGTCAGGTTCTGCTTCAGGGTGCGGAGCGCCGGGCGGATCCTCGCCCCGCCCACGCTCTCCACGTACAACCCTTCGTAGAGCGAGAAGCGGGAGTCGAGGAAGATGAGGCGGTACGCCGCGACCTCCGCCACGTGGCTGATAGCCGACTGGGCCGCCGACCGGGCGAGCTCGAAGTGGTGCGCCGACGCCAGGTGGCGCGGCCGGCCGGAGGGGGAGAGCCCGCTGCGCGCGAAGGTGAGCGACTTGTCCAGGGCGTGGATGTTGGCGAAGAGGTAGTGGAGGGAGTTGAGGCGGATGTAAAGCCGCTGTGTGCCACGGCTAGTGCACGGCCGCGGGTGGTCGGAGTTGTTGGCCCGGCCCTTCCTCCTCTTCTGCCGGCCGCCGGCGCCGGCCCTGCAATTGGCCGTCTTCTTCCATAGCTTCCTGAATTGGGAGTCCTGGTTGCACCTGGTGAGTGGAGGGAGGCTGGGCATGTAGCTTTGCTTCGTCCCTAAACAATCAATGAATTAATTGCTGACATTAAATTTCATGATCAAATCAAATTGCAATCGAAGACAAATACCACATGCAGAAACGAAGGCTATGTAGTCATGGAACAGCATGTCCAAGCCATCGGCAAGGTATTGAACCATGTGATCTTGGATTCCGACAGGGATCACGAAGAACTCGTCAAAAGTCACCTTCGCTAGCTTCATCAAATCCATGGAAGATCGAGCATACGGTTCGTTATTTGATACCGGCGTCCAGGTCTTCAAGACGAGAAAAAGTCTGTGAATCTTAAAGAGTCGATGCAACCAACGGCATCCAGTGGTGGATATCATTCATTTCTCACCTCAACTTCTTTGGCTCTATCAACGCAATCCTTTCCTCGCCGTAACCTCTCTTCTATCCATTTCCTGAGAAGGCTTCCGACGATCGAATCGACTTCGTAAGGCACCACGTCCCTCAGTGCTGCCTCCCCTCCGTCTTCGGAGTCGTCGACTGCCAGTTGCACCAGGAACTTCTCCAGCTTCCCTGAAGCTAGCAACACCTGGACTACCTCATTGGTTAGGATGGAGACCTTGGCCAAGAACTGCTTTAGCACAATCCCAAAGCAGCTGTGGATGGTCACCACCGCCACGGCAATTGGCATCGGGTGCCATTTCTTCAGCACGGGCCCAAATACTTCCTTCCCTAGCTTTGCCATTTCTTCCGTATCGTTAGCGAGATGGATCATAATGTTGCTCGGATCTTCGTCTACTTTGACAATCATGCTATCGTTTTGGGCGGCTGCTCCGTGTTCTAACATCTACCATGAAATTCTAATCAAACAGGAGCAATATTTTATGAGCCTCGAAGTCACACCAGAAAGAAAGAAAGAAAGAAAAAGTACCTTGGTGAATGCGTTTCTTATGGAAGACTTTATGAAGTAATCCACTTTCTTTGTCGATGTATTTGCCCCCGTTTCGACAGGATTGTTGTCTGCAAAGATCACTTCACTTGAAAGATCTTCACCGATTATCTTCGAGGTGGAGATCACCAGGGTAAGAACATGTTCCATGTTCGTGATGGTGTCCTTGTCGAAGTACTCTTGGTAATCCAACATCATCTTCTCTGCCCAACCATACATGGTACTGAGTGAACCGAACAAGAGCTTTGTGTAGTTAGCTTCGGGATTGGGCTTCTTCGCGTCATGAGCAACCTCGACTAGTATCGTCACCGCGGCTCCAAGTAGATCCGGCTCATTTTGCCTGGTCTCGACGTACTGTTGGAAGAAAACCCAAGCAAAGCAAACATTGTGGATCATCCTGTTTATTCCCAAGCTCGACCATGTCTTCTTCATCAGCTCAATCAGCTCGTCCACCTCGTCTAAGACCACGGTTTCTTCGCGGAGGTCGAAGATGGAACGGAGCAGGGCGAGGTAGAGGTGGATGTTCACCGGGTAGCCGTCCACCCAGTGGCAACTTTCTGAGGAGGAACCGGTGCCGGAGTTACGCCAAGCTAAGGCGATGACAGAGTTGCAGAGCATGCGCATGACCTCGGAGTTCTTGCTGGTGTCGATGGGTCTGTTCTCGGTGGCCTTGATGATGTCTAGCAGACGCACGGCGGCGGGATTTTGGCGGTCGACGGGCTGCGAAGGGTACAAGAGGAGGCCTGCCTCGAGGAGCTTGAGCTGCCGCCGCTGCCATTGATGGTATTCCTGTGCGTCGTAGAATTCCGAGGGCTTCAACTGGCGAAGGAGCTCCAGAGGAAGAATGATCGTCTCTGCCTTTCTACTCGTCTGCTAACACAAAAATTGGAAATAAACAACTTTTTTTTTTATATTTTTTGCAAATCTATTCATGCTTTTGGCTACATCAAAATCAAGTTTTGGAAGCTTACAACCAAAACAAACAAACAAAAAAAAATTGATCTTGAATGTTGGATGAATTTTCTATTACTGGGGAAAAAATGGGCAAGTTTGGGGGAAAAGATTGGAGATGCATGGCCTCACCTGTCCAACTAGGGTTCGCATGAGGGTCTTCCTTAGTCGGTGATCGCTATGCTCCGGGACGCACATTTGCAATCGCATGATCTCCGCCGACGTCATCGGCCGCTTCGCCTTCCCAGGCGAGTTAGAGACCCCATTCAGCATGCCTTTCCTCATCGGGGACGACCTCCGTGTCGAGAGCCCCAATGCCTTCTTGATCCTGCTGTTCGGCACCGTCATCCCTGAGCAGATCTTGGGGGATCCTGGTGGTTCCCCTCCCCCACCATTGCCGCCGCCGCCCTCCACCGCCGGGTGGTAGTTGATGGAGCTCTTGATGCCTCCGAAGCCCGGCGACGATCGGCACGACATGAAGAAGAGCTCGTACGCCGCCTCGCGGATGTCGGATCGCGTGAGGGAGTCGATCCGCCCGAAGGGGCTTTCGACGACGGCGTCGAAGTCCGCATCGGCGTTGGTGTCGGAGGCCGAGGCGGTGGAGAGGGAGGGGCTGTGGTGGCGGCCCATTGTCCGGTGGTGACGGGTCAGGCTGCGGCGAGTGAGGGGCGGAGAGACATGATGGGCTCCACCGTCGTCGTTGGGATTGGAGGGCGAAGAGGAAATGGAGGAGGGAAAAGGAAATCGTTGGCCCGTTGCGCGGAAATTGGAATATTTGTTTTTTTTTAAAAAATATATTTTTTAAAGAAAAAAAAATACCTTGTTTTTATCTTAATTTAGTTAAACTCAATCAAATATTTATTCTATTAATAATTGATGTGGTGATAAGGAGGGGTCCGTCTCGCGGAGAATAGCTATCACAGTGGATGTCAAAGTCAAGGCGGTCAACATTCAGATATGATCGGCCGGTCGGACGATCATGCCCCGACCGAGGGGAGAAGGTTCCGATCCGATCCCGCATTTGACACGGGGAAGTGTAAAATGACCGACGCTCAAGGGAGTAGCAGACGTTGGACGGAAGAGGAGACGATGTATGAAAGCCGGGCTGAGCAGCTACCTCGCTCGACCTTGCGATAGGACTCGATATTGGCACAGTGGAGCTCTAGCCAACCGGATGAGACGCAAGAACAACGGAGCTACGGCCGACCAGACGAGACACAAGAACAGTGGAGTTACGACCGAGCGGACACATGCACAGGAATAGTGAAGTTTCGGCCGAGCAGACGAGACATAGGAACAGCAAAGTTCTGGCCGAGTGGCCCACCTGCTCAGCATGACAGCATACTCTCTCTGTTATCCATCGACATTCTTTTGGGAGTTAGTGCCACTGACACCGGACATGAACAACTAGAAGATCGTACGGCGGAAGCTTCCACTGTTACTTCAGAGATATGCTCGGCCTGTTAAGGTACTATGTCAGGGACACTTTACTGACAAATCTTTTCAGGAAAAACTTTGAGAAGCGTGCTCGCCTTGGGGAGCGTGTATGCACACTACAGGAGTTCTATATAAAGGGGGTCCCGGCATCGACAGAGGTACGCAATATGCAATAGACACTATTCGTGCTACTGTTCATTCTTGTTATTGCTATGCCTTCTACTTCATCGTAGGTGATTGACTTGAGCATCGGAAGGCCAACGCAGGGGACCCTTTCCCTGGCTCGGCACTGACGTAATATATGTTGTAGGTCGAAGCGGAGTCTACATATGGTCAACGGGAGCGCCACGTCTCTAGCTTTCCATTGCATCGACTTTCGGGCATGATCATATTTGGCGTCGTCCCAAGGAGCTCCTTCGCCCGTTGAAGCCCTCGGAATATAGAGCTCCGAAACTTGATTTTGATGTAGCCAAAAGCATGAATAGATTTGCAAGGAGCTTCCAAGGAGCTGTACTAAGGAGTTGTTAGTCAGCACGATGATTGAGTATGCGAGGAAATATAGACGAAGCCTCCGAGCGACGAGAATCAAAGCATAAGCTAATTTTTCTAGACCGGTGTAGCGAAACTCTGCATCCTTTAATATATGGCTTAAAAAGTATATAGGATGTTGCTCTTTACCGTTCTGCGTAACTAGAGCCGATCCAACCGCATACTCGTTGGATGATAAATAGATTTAGAGTGGCTCACCAACAATTGGCTTAGCTAATACAGGCAAGGAGTTAAGATATTCCTTAAGCTCTTCCAATTCCCGATCTCACTCAACGTCCCACTGGAATTTTGTAGCTCGACGAAGCACTTTGAATAATGGTAGGTTCCGGTCGGACAACTTAGGTATGAATTTTGACAGTGCCGTGATCCCACTGGTCAGCCTTTGAGCTTCCTTCAAGTTCCGAGATGGCGGCATGTCTTGCAACGCTCTAACTTTACTTGCATTGGCTTTAATGCCCTGCTCGCTGACGATGTAACCTAGGAAGCGGCGAGAATCAAAGCATAAGCTAATTTTTCCAGACCGATGTAGTGAGAGTCAGCATCCTTTAATATATGACTTAAAAAATATACAGGCTATTGCTCTTGGCCATTCTACCTAACTAAAGCTGACCCAACTACATACTCGTTTGATGATAAAGAGATCCAGAGCAGCTTATCAACAATTGGCTTGGCTAATATAGGCAAAGAGTTAAGATATTCCTTAAGCTCTTCCAATGCCCGATCGCACTCGGCGCCCCACTGGAATTTTGTAGCTCGACGAAGTACTTTGAAGAATGGCAGGCTCTGATCGGACGACTTGGATATGAATCTGGACAGCGTCGTGATCCGACCGGTCAGCCTTTGAGCTTCCTTCAACTTCCGAGGCGGCAGCATGTCTTGCAACACTTTGACTTTGCTTGGATTGGCTTTAATGCCTTGCTTGGTGACGATGTAACCCAGGAAGCGGCCACTCTTCGCGTCGAACAGACACTTGCTCGGGTTCAGCTTTATTCCATAAGCCCTCAGCATTCGGCAGGTCTCCTCAATATCTGCGCATAGGTCAACAGCTCGGAAGGATTTTATTAATATGTTGTCGACGTATACCTCCATATTACAATCAATCTGTCATCGGAACACCATGTTCATCAACCTCTGGTAAGTGTCTCCGACGTTCTTGAGTCTGAACGACATGACGTTGTAGCAGTACATTCCGTCGGCCATAATGAAGCTGACTTTCTCCTGGTCTTCTCGAGCGAGCGGCACTTGGTGATACCCTCGTCTCCCCCAACAGTTGAGCGACGACCTTGGCTCGATGAATGGTTAAGCGACGATCTTATAACTCAAGAATGATGAACGACCGACCATGAACACGAACTACTCAAAAGGTCCAAGTCTTTAAAATACAGTGATCGTTCGAGACTATTCTTCAAAATACTGCCATCACCAATCGGAAGGTTGCAGAATCATAAACTCCGAAAATGAAATGGATCGATCGGCTAGGTAGACTAGTCGTTGCCGATCGGAGGAATCACATGACCACAAGTTTATTCAGTGTTTGAAAGACGAGTTGAAAAAATAAATACTAGAAGATGAAAAAGCTTAGCCGAACGGGCAAGCATTCATTGAAACTTCAAAATTTTACAAAGGTGGAACTATCAACCTCACTCAAGGTAATCTAAGGCATTATCGAGCAGTGATTCGGTCAGCTTTTCCCGACTGATGACCTTACTCGATAAAGCAGTAGAGGGGTAGCCGCCTGCCTAGAGTTGGCCGAACGTCCCTTCGATCGCCAGGTCGAACAGGCGAAGTGCTCGGTCGGCGACCTTGTCATTGAAAGTGTCCGAGCAGATGTAGTTCCTCCTCATAGCCTCAAACCGGCTAGGCTCGATATCTTGATAAGTTTTTAAGGCCGCTCGAAAGGCCTCCAACTCATCCTTTGCGGTGGCCAGCTCATCATTTTTTACGGAGAGTTGGCCTCGAAGGGCAGTTTCTTCGGTCGATCGGCTCTTCCGTTCGACGACCAAAAAATCTTCGGCTTCTTTAAGTTTCTTAGCGAGGGGCCGGGCTTCTTTATTCTTCAAGTCCAGGTCTTCGATGTCCCGGAGTTTCCTCGCATTGGTCGATTCGATCTTGGCGTCAAAGGTAATGACTTGCTTGTTAAGCCGAGCCAACAGAGAGGCCTATTTTGCACTCTTTTCCCGCTCGGCCTCGAGCAGCGCAGTGCTCTTCTCCAGATCAACACTCAGCTTAGCCACCTCAGCATTTGTCTGCTCCTGAGAGGCAGAGGATTGGCCGTTCGACGCCTTCATCTTCTTGACTTCCTCCTAAAAAAATGCGAGCCTCTGACATATGGCCAGACTCTCTACCAAATACTGCGAATAACCAAGAAAGTATAAGTGTCGACCGAGGATAAATGGAGAAAATACAATAAGACACAACACTTACCCCTGTGGACATCTGGGTGTGGCTGTCCACAAGCACTCCCGGAGGCATCATCGTTGCACGGGCTCGGCCGTTAGCCCATATCTGGGTGAGCGGCCCCTAGATAATTATTTGGTGCTCGGGGGCTCAGGATTCAGCGATAGTCGACTCGCGCCATTCTTCAACCGACAGATGGAGAATCGTCGTTATATGGCGCTGGCTGCTCAGGACTGACTGGGCCGAGGTCGCTCGTCCGGACGACCGAGACAAGGATACCGGACAGATGCTAGATTTTTTGACCTTTGATGGTGGTGGCATGAAGGCCACTAGCGGCGCAGAGAGTCCCTTGCGGAAGATCGGATAATGATGGCGTCCGATCAGACAATGTGGGGGCAGCAGTCTCTTGAACTGGAGCGGGGGGTTGAAGTTTCAACCTGTTCGACGGACTACACCACCGAGGATGCGGAGCGTGATGAGGGCTCCGCTCGGCACCTCTTACGCCTGATCAGCGGCTTTCCTGAGGAGGTCGAGCCTGACACCCCCTCAACTTGAATGGCCAGATGCCGTTCGGAGGGAGGTTGTGACCCACCAACCGCTCCACCACTAGGTGTCCGGCTGGCTGCCCCTCAGCTCATCAAGACTGGAGCTGCTTTGATCTTGTCTTGTGGGTCTTCATGAGAACCGACCGGCTGTAGACCGTGACTCTCCAACTCCTCCATAGCCGGCGCATAGATTGCAGCATCCGCAAGCTTAGCCTTACCGACCAAACGCGCACGTATCATAACTTCAGCTGCAAAAGAGGAAAAAAAATCAGTTAGAATCAAATGAAGAAGTGAAGAAGTTACATACCTAGGCTGGACGGAAGCCGGGTGTGGATCGGACTCAGGCCGAAAATGTAGAGGACACCCTCCAGCAGCAGCTTGTGGATGTCATATTTCTGACCGACCAACATTAAAGCTGCATTGAGATAGTCCGATTGACTCTTGTACTATTTCAAGGGAGGCTGACTCGCTATTTCGAGTTGTCAATGGATCGGGAAGTCTAGCCGATCGGGAAGACGTACAAAAAAGAAGTATTCCCTCCAATGCTTGTCAGAGGTCGGCATTTTGTCAAAGAAAACTAAACTCACTCGGGCTTGGAAAAGAAAAGTCCTCGGCTCGGACACTTTCGGGGAATAAAAATAGTGGAAAATCTAGGGAGTGAGAGGAATGCAGTGCAGGCGGAATAGAACAACTATCCCGCACAATAGCCGAAAGGAGTTCGACATTAATTGATGAAGGGAGATGCGAAAGTATTTATAAACGGCGGGAAAGAAGGGATGAATAGGAAACCGCAGATCGACGGTAAATTGATCCCTAAAGAAGGTAAGACAGCCGGGCGGCGGAGAGTTTGGTCGATCGGAAGGAGAAGGAAGAATAATTTTGTATCCAAAAGGAAACTCAAAGGTGGAGGTCAGACTCTCATCGCCCTCGACGTTAAACCTGGACTCAGTAAAGGTGTACCAAAGCCTAGGGATGTCGACATGCAGCTGTGGGAAACTCACCATTGTAAAAATAAAGGAGAATGAAAAGATGTGAGGGGAAGAAAGCCTACTGGAAAAATATCGTCGGAACATAGACGAAGAAACATCGAAAAACTCGAAGACGGGGAAGTACAGCGGAAGAAGGTGATAGGCGATGGGAAGGAAGCTTATTGGAAGGTCGCCGGAGGAGCAAGAAAGGAAGAATGTCGCCGGAGCATAGAAACTGAGTTATTGCCGAAGAGCTCGAAGACAGAGATGCAAAGGAGGAGAGGCCGATGCACACGGGCTTATAAGCCTCGAGGCCGACCGATCTAGGTTGCGGAAACCCAGGCAAAAAGCAGGCCATTGAATTTGAAGGGTCAAATGCCACATCGTCAGCGGATATCTACCTGTCATGTCAAGTGTGCGGCGGCAACGTGCAGGACGCGTGGCGCCTTACCACGGGTCGACATTTAAGGGAGGCAATTAAGGAGGCATGGGTCGTGCTCAGCCATCATGAGCCGGGATTTACACGGTCTCCCAGAAATATAACTGATGTCATCCCGGATCGCACCCACCCAAAGAAGCCCAAGAAAAGATTTCCAAGTATGAATGTTTGTTGGGCCGATCGGCTTAAGAAAGCAAACCTATGGCTGAACGACAATCTTCAACAGGCTGACCGACAAAGAGCGATCACATAGCCGACCGTGGGGCCACGTTAGCCCGATTAGAAACCAAGGAGTGTTAGAGCCGATCGGGTCGAAAGCTTCACAGACAATTTTGTCCACTCAGTCGGACTTACAACCTCCTTCGACTAGATTTGAGGGGGCGACATGTGATGCTGTGATAAGGAGGGGCCCCACCCTGCGGAGGATAGTTGCCACGGTAGAGATCAAAGTCAAGGTGGTCAACGCTCAGATATTATCGGCTGGTCGGATGATCATGCCCCGACCGGGGGGAGTAATGATAATAATGGAAATAATCTCTAATTGATTTCAATCAATTGAGATTTATTATATTTGGCACACAATCAAGATCGACATGAATCAAATAGTAAAAATAATATTTCCAAGTCTAGTCTATTACTATGTTTATAATTATTATAATTGTATGTCTTATTTAATCTTTCCATTATTGTTTTGGACAATTTGTATAAATAAGCTATTGACTTTAATGATAAGATTATCAAAAAATTTTATATTATTTCTTTCCTCTACTTATTGATTTCTACATGGTATCAGAGTCATGATCCCTTCCTTTTCTTTATCTTCCTTCAAAATTTAGCTTCTTCCTTCTTTAAATCCTTTTCCAGCACCTTAATTCCAACACTAGATTTCTACAGCATTAGTCAGAGACAATGTGAACATCTTGGAGCACTACAACAACTTGGATCAACCCAAAGATCAACGTGCTCCATCAACATCTTGTAGTCTCATCGTCAATGTCCTTTCTTACCAGTATGGTGCGGCAACCTCAGGAACTTTGATAACTACAATAACAATTTTTTTTTCTCTTCCCTCTACTAGTTCGGTTTTTTACTTTGTTTTTTTTCTTTTTCTTTTTTCCCTCCTCCTTCGTTTGGCTAAAATTGAGAGAAAAAAAGGAAACAAAAGCAGAGAAAAAAAACAAAGGAGAGAAAAAAAACACGGAAAAAAAACCGAGGGCAAAAAAAAAATCGTGAAAGAAAAAAAAAATCGAGAGAAAAAAAACAAAAAAAGAGAGAAAAAAAATATGTCTTCTCTCGAGTCCACTGAAATCTCTTCATCATCACAAAATATTTTTTTTTTCAATTCCTATAGTTCCTTCTTTCTCCGTTAAACTTGACCATGATAATTATTTAATATGGAAATTATAATTTCTTCATTTACTTTGTGTTCATGATTTACTTGGTCATGTTGATGGTAGTTTATTCTCACCTCAAAAAGATGATTCATCCTATAGTATTTGGTTTAAGAAGAATCAACTTGTCTTGACTTGGTTAATTTCATCAATTACTGAGTCTATACTTCCTATGCTCGTTGGACTCAACACTTCGCGCCAGGTTTGGGAAGCTCTTGATCATTCTTTTGCATCTCACTCTCAAGCACAAGTTCTCCAGCTTCGTCTACAATTAGAGTCTGTACAACGAGGAGAAGCCTCCATCAATGACTATATGCAATCAGTCAAGACCATTGCTAACAACCTAGCTGCAATTGGACATCCAGTCTCTGATCCAGAACTATTAACGCATGTTCTTGCATGTTTAGGTCTTCAATATGATATTTTTGTTCCTAGCGTGACAACTCGCATGGATCAAGTGTCACTTGAAACGTTTCATGGTATGTTATTCTCTCATGAAAGGCTTCTACAAATACAATCTCAAAGGATGTAAGATTTTCTATCTTTATCAGCACATATGCTTAGCAAGGCTCCACAACCTGATCAACATAATCAGCCTCCTCCCCAATATGGTCAACAAAATCAGCTTGGAGGTTTTCGAGGCCGGGGTCGAGGTCGAGGACGCTGTCAGATTTGCTTTAATTATGGTTATTATGCTCAAAATTATTATAAAAGATATGATTCAAATTTTTGAGGAGGACCTATATCATCAAGTTGATCCTCTCCCTCATCTTGGCAATCTAGTACTCAATTATCTAATTCTGGAGCATTTTCACTCTCTATCCCTCCTAATGCAACGACATCAGTTCCTGAAACCCCAGGATGACATTTGGATTATGGAACCACTCATCATGTTACACCAGAGTATAATATTTTTACAGAAGCTTCACCTTATCATGGACCCAACATGCTACAAATAGGCAATGGCTCAGGTTTGCAAATTGCTCACATTGGAAACACATCCTTTCATTCATATGGTCGTACTTTTCGCATGCGCAACACTCTTCATATTCCTTCTATTACTAAAAATTTGCTTTCTGTTCGTCAGTTTGCTCTTGATAATAAATTTCACCCTAATCATTATCTTGTGAAGGATCCTGCGACAGGAACTATTCTACTCCGAGGGGACGCTAAAAATGGTCTTTATCATCTTCAACCCACCTCTCTCAAAACCTTTGTTGGAGAACGCACGGATAAATTCTCATGGCATGCACGTCTTGGTCATCCCTCTCTACGTCTTGTTCAGAACATTATTAATCATTTTGGTTTACCAACTTCTTTAGCGTCATTATCTCATTTATGTGAAGATTGTATGAAAGCGAAATCTCATAAACTACCTTTTGTTTCCTCTACTCGCAACTGTAGTTTTCTTTTAGAAATTATTCACTCTGATGTATGGGGTCCTACTCCTATTCTTTCTAATCAAGGTTTTCTTTATTATGTTAAATTTATTGATAACTTTAACAAGTTCACTTGGATTTTGCCTATGAAAAAAAAATCTAATCTCTTTGATATTTTTTGTCATTTTCAAAAGCATGTTGAGAGATATTTTGATCGTAAAATACTCTCCCTTCATTCTGATTGGGGAGGAGAGTATCAAGCGCTTCATCGTCATCTTACTTCTTCTGGCATCCTCCACTGAGTCTCTTGTCCCCATACTCCTGATCAAAATGGATCCGCTGAAAGAAAATATTGTTGGGGATCGGTGGCCGGCTTGAAGGGGGGTTGGATAGACGGCGCCCCCAAATACTCGCTTCTCCTACGATGTTAGCTTGCGCAGCGGAAATACAAAACAAACAAGCTAAACTAAAGACAAGAATAAGAAAGAGCAAACAAACCAACACACGCCGATTTACGTGGTTCGGAGATAAAGCTCCTACTCCACGGCTGTCCGTAAGGTGGACGATCCCTCAATCCGTCGGTGGATTAATCCCCGGAAACTCCGGCTAGCACAATCCTCCTTGTCGGTGGAGAAACCTCGCCACAACTCGATCAAGAACACTTGGATTGCTAGGGCACTAGTTGACTACTAATTAGAGGTTACCCACCACTAATTTCGTCAACTCAAACCAAGCTCCCAAGCTTTGGTTTTATAGGCCACGGGTTGGAAAACCCCGCCTACCAGTCGACTGCTAAAACATGCAGTCGACTGCCCTCTGTGGAAATTCGACCGTTACATCCCAACGGCTCGATTCCACACATTCTGTTCGCTGCCAGTCGACTGCCCCAGTCGACTGCACCAGTCGACTGCACCAGTCGACTGCTAAAACATGCAGTCGACTGCTACAGTACTGCTACAGTAGCGCTACAGTAGCGCTACAGTACTGCTACAGTAAAACCCTAAAAACTAGGATTTTACTCCGAGTACAATCTCTCGTGCACTCGTACCCTCACCCTTATGACTCACTTGATGCTTCCTTTGCAGCTTTGACCTTTTACCTTCAAGCCTACTTCCTTTGGCTCTCGTCCCTCGGATGCATTCAAGCCCGCGGCTCGTCCCCAATGCCATCCTTCGCGTATGCCTCGAAGTCGCTTCCCTCGGCCCTTGTCCTCGCTGCCTTGTCCATGGTCCCTCAGATGCTCCATCCTTCACCAGACCCGAAGCCATCAACCTGAGTCACATGTGTATCCTGCAAACCTGCACAACTCAAATACACATATCAAATACAAGGGTGAACCTAACTTAAACCCTTTGCCCAAACACCAAAACACATGGTCCCGTGGACCATCGGGATTGCTCCAACAATCTCCCCCTTTTTGGTGTTTGGCAATACGTTTAAGTTAGGGAAAATAAATAGCAAATAAACATGCTAATACAATGGACTTACGATGCCAAGGCTACACACTTGGACTTATACCGCCGAATGGACTTACGTTGCCAAGGCTACACACTTGGCAACCGCCGAAACAATGCACAGGGCTTTTTAAGAACCTATCCCAAGGCTCCCCCTACACCTAAGCTCCCATTGAGCTAGGATTTTCCACATAAGGCTTTTGAAGGACCTATCCCAAGGCTCCCCCTTTACCTAAGCTCTCCATTGAGCTAGGATTTTTACAACGGGCTTTTTAAGAACCTATCCCAAGGCTCCCCCTACACAAAGGTACTTTCAAGTTTTCCTAACTAAACCTTACTTCTCCCCCTTTGCCTAACATCCAAAAAGTTCTTCAACAATATCCCAATTATTGAAAACTTGTCATTCAAATGACCCTAAACTCATGTATGTATCCCCCATGAATCTCATACATCTATATGAGCTGACCCGGTCAAAATCCAGTGCTAAAAACACTTTCAGACTGGTATCAGTCGACTGCAAGAAGTACCAGTCGACTGCCCCCATGAAAACGAGCTTACAGAGACATTCTGTGCTCGTGAACAGTGTTACCAGTCGACTGGTAACTGTACCAGTCGACTGGTACATTATTCATGAAAAAATCAACCTTTTCTGGCCAACTTCAGAAATGCGCCAGAAATTCCACAGACCTCCAAAAATCTCCAAATTTTGTGGAGAGGTCTATTATATCAATATCTACTTGGGAAAAATATATATAAAAATATATCTATCACCAATCCCAAGATTGACACAAAACACAAAACTAGCTAAAAAGTTCAATTGAACCTTGACCTAAAGTCCTAGTTTTGGCTTCCTCTTGATGTATTTGCCCATACCAACCCACAATGCATCCCTAGCATTGGTTTATATGGCATCTATACTTCCAAAACCAATTATCATGCAATATGACCCCAATTGTCATATTTCTTGCATGAAACATAAACCATGTGTGCCAATTCCCTAGGTTTGAGACTCAAGTCCGTCTCTAAACCACTTGGCACACTCCATGGCTCCTCTAGACCCCCAAGTAGAACCCACCTGAGATCCATTGGCCATGGGTCCCAAATTGACTCTTTGAGCTCCCCCTAGAGCTCTTAGCCTTAGCCACCTCCCTAGGTGACTCATCCACAATGGCTAGGCCACATCGGTCCACCCCCGGTGACACTTGGCCTACAAACGTAACTTTCTTAACCTTGGACACCTTATCCTTAGTTAATTTCTTCTTACCATTAAATGACTTTCCCTTGCCATTAATTGACTTCTCCTTGCTATAGTCATATGCAACCCTAGCATAAGACTTTCCCTTAGCCTTGGAGACCTCTCCCTTGCCATGATCATTTGCCACCCTAGCATATGAACTCTCATTGGCCTTGGAGGGACTAGATCGGTATCCCAAGCCCGATCTATCATTATTGGGTCTTTGGCTACCCAACATCATCCTTAATTCCTTAGATCCAACATTGAATCTCTTAAGGAATTGTTCCAACTTATCAAGCTTTCCCCTTAAAGCTTGATTCTCCTTCTCTAGGTTTCTAACCCTAGAGTTAATTTGTCCAAATTGGACATTCCTAGACCTACCCTTCCTAGGCATGTGTCTCCCCTTCTTGGGATTAATGCCTTGGGTCTCCCTAGGTCTATTGTTTCTAGATTTTTCATGCATAGATTTCCTAGGGTTTTGATCTACATTAACCCTATTCCTATCATGATATTTAAATCCAAAATTTTGCATGGGTAAATAATAACAATTATTCCTAGCATGCATGGAGGAATTTAAATTTGATTTCAAATTTAAATTTGGGTTTACCTTACCCTTTACCTTTGGAGCTCCCCCTTGACATGAGCCCCTCTTCTTCTTCTCCCACTTCTTTAGATGCTCCAACTTCTTGAACTCTCCCTTCCTTGAGCATCTTGTGTGGTAGTGTCCAAGTTCTCCACACGTGAAGCATCTAATGTGCTTCTTCTCCTTCTTCTTCCTACAACTCAAATTAGATTCTAAAGGAATTGAATTGAGTTTAGGAGATACCTTCTTCTTACTCATTGGACACCTACTCTTGTAGTGTCCCTTCTCATTACATCCGAAGCAAATTATGTTGTTCTTTGACTTCACTTCGATGGAGGTGCTTGCTATGTTTACTTCCAAGACTTCATCTTCTTCACTTGTCTTGGAATTTTCTTCAATTCTTGAGGATGTAGATGATACCTCATCTTCCTTCTCCTCCTCGGATATTGAGTGTGACTCAACTTCCGTTTGCTCCACCTCCTCTTCTTGAGCTACTAAACCCAACTCCTTGGGCTCCACATCCGATTGGTCCTTCTTCTCCTCTTGGACCACTTCATCACTTTCTTCGGATTTTTCTTCTTCTTCTTGTGTAGGCAAAAGTTCCTCCCATGGAAATTTCTTCACTTTACTCCACAATTCATGGGCGTTCTCATATTTACCTACACCACTTATCACATTAGGAGGCAATAAATCAATTAAAATTGCTATTACCTTTGAGTTTGCCTCCGATCGTGAGGTTTGCTCCTCCGTCCAATATCGTGTTCGGAGCTTCTTCCCTTTCTTGTCTTTAGGGACATCAAATGGCTCTTCCACCACCATCATTGTGTCCCAATCCGTCTCGAAGAAGTTCTTCATCTTCACCATCCAAAAGGTGATATCCCATAAGCTTCCTCCTTCGAACTTTGGCGGATCTATCAAGCCGGTCATCTTTGCTTCCTCGGCGGTTAGTCCGACGGAGAGCGGCCTTGCTCTGATACCACTTGTTGGGGATCGGTGGCCGGCTTGAAGGGGGGGTTGGATAGACGGCGCCCCCAAATACTCGCTTCTCCTACGATGTTAGCTTGCGCAGCGGAAATACAAAACAAACAAGCTAAACTAAAGACAAGAATAAGAAAGAGCAAACAAACCAACACACGCCGATTTACGTGGTTTGGAGATAAAGCTCCTACTCCACGGCTGTCCGTAAGGTGGACGATCCCTCAATCCGTCGGTGGATTAATCCCCGGAAACTCCGGCTAGCACAATCCTCCTTGTCGGTGGAGAAACCTCGCCACAACTCGATCAAGAACACTTGGATTGCTAGGGCACTAGTTGACTACTAATTAGAGGTTACCCACCACTAATTTCGTCAACTCAAACCAAGCTCCCAAGCTTTGGTTTTATAGGCCACGGGTTGGAAAACCCCGCCTATGCTAGTCGACTGCCCTCTGTGGAAATTCGACCGTTACATCCCAACGGCTCGATTCCACACATTCTGTTCGATGCCAGTCGACTGCCCCAGTCGACTGCACCAGTCGACTGCTAAAACATGCAGTCGACTGCTACAGTAGTGCTACAGTACTGCTACAGTAAACCCCTAAAAACTAGGATTTTACTCCGAGTACAATCTCTCGTGCACTCGTACCCTCACCCTTATGACTCACTTGATGCTTCCTTTGCAGCTTTGACCTTTTACCTTCAAGCCTACTTCCTTTGGCTCTCGTCCCTCGGATGCATTCAAGCCCGCGGCTCGTCCCCAATGCCATCCTTCGTGTATACCTCGAAGTCGCTTCCCTCGGCCCTTGTCCTTGCTGCCTTGTCCATGGTCCCTCAGATGCTCCATCCTTCACCAGACCCGAAGCCATCAACCTGAGTCACATGTGTATCCTGCAAACCTGCACAACTCAAATACATATATCAAATACAAGGGTGAACCTAACTTAAACCCTTTGCCCAAACACCAAAACACATGGTCCCGTGGACCATCGGGATTGCTCCAACAAATATCATCATGTGTGTTGACCTCCGCAAGTATACGGATATGTTGTAAGTAATAATAAAAGATATCGTATCCACAGGGACTGGAATAAACACTAAAGATGTCTCAACACGAATTAGCTAAAGAACTAATCAATTGATTTTCAAAAGCTAAATATGACTATGAAATGTAAACAAAGAAATGAAAGAATAAGAAACAAGAATAAGGGTGACGATAAAAGGTATGTTCTAGGAGTTTTGATTTCTTTGTAAGGATTGTTCAATGTAAATGATCTACCAAATCTTATTCCTCAATTGCCCATCATTTGTAGAAGGTTGCCGGTTCTCTCTTGCAATAGACAACCGGCCTAGGATTGAAATCTATACCTAAATGTGATCAATTAGGAATGGATCTATGTTGTCCTTACACGGGCTTGCCTGTCACGTGCGCCCCTCGGAAAATCAACATAGAGTTCATCTCTCCTCAACCGCATCAAGATATAATATACAAACTCATACAACCTATCCTACCCCATTGAATAACCCTATTTCACCCTCAAGATCATCCCTCAAACGTCCTTACACGGGCATGTTCCTGTCACGAACGTCCCTCGGAAAATCGAATGAGGTACAATCTCTACAAGATCCACAAGATATCCAAACATTCAATCAAGCATGGTAATTAGGTCCAAACACAACAATCCACACAAGATCAATTAGATACAAAACAAGGCAAAATCATAGAAATAGGAAATTGACAAATCCACAAGAGTTTACATCAAATCATCCTTACAATTACTCCCTCCATCCTAGAACAAGAAATCTATTCCATAAAACAAGGAAAGAAATCCCAAGAAAGGAAGATTACAAGCATTCTTATCCCTCAAATCCAAGAAAAGAGAGAAAGAAAACTTATCTACAAAGAAGAACGTCTTCGGATCCAATCCTTGCTTTCCCGGAGTCGATTCGGTGAAGATCCGCCCTTAGATCGCCAGAAATCCCTCCAAGAATGGTAAGGAACACCCCAAATCTTGTTTCCCCCCAAAAGGGGGAAGATCCCCTTTGAAATGAAGAAGAAACATTTATATAGAGGGGGAAATTCGGGCGCTACACAACCTTAGAACCTGGCCGTGTGTGGGACACGACTTGGCTCACTCCCCTCTCTGCTTATCTCACATGGTCGTGTGTGAGACACGGCTGTGGCTTGCTTCTGCCAATGCTCCCCTTGCACGGTCGTGTAGATCTACACGGCCCGCACTGCCTCCGCCTATGGAAACCTGGCACGACCGTGTGTTGTACACGGCCGGAGCCTTCTTGATCACTTGAAACCCTGCACGACCGTGTGGTGTACACGGCCAGGGCCTCCCTAGTCTCTAGAAATCTTACATGGTCGGGTGGTGTACACGACCTGGCTCCATTTGGCTTCAAATCTTGGCAGGGTCATGTGAGGTTTACACGGCCAAGCCATCTTCCTTTCCTGCTGCAGCTACACGGCTAAGGATCTCCACATGGCCTGGGCAACCCCCTATGACAGGGCCGTGTGAGGTACAAGAATGGTGCCTTCCTTCTTTGCTTCGCTTGCAGATTTGGCCTTGAACATGAAACCTTCACCAAATTCGACTCCTGTGTACAGAAAATGCACAAAAGAAGATCTTCGAACAGAAAGAGTAAATATGCTAAAAGGAAAGCTGGAAGTATGAAAATACGTAGACAAAGCATGTACAAAGTATGCGAATGTGCGTCAAAACATGCTAAACAAGTATATACAATCTATGCACATCACACCCCCAGACTTAAACCTTTGCTTGTCCTCAAGAAAAATGCTACAATCTAAATTCATATGTTCTACAATGCTCTCATATATCTAATGGCATTCTCCTAACTCTATCAAAAAGTTTCATTAACAAGCATGATCATGGAAACAAGTTAAGTATGGCTCAAGCATAAGTCTCTAGTGCATAGTGCAAACAAAACAACTCAAAACTCTTCATGTTTCAATCTATGTGCTAGTCAAGTCGTCATCAAGTTTAAATTCCTAATGTTTCCAGTGATAGACAAGTAACCAGTGATAGACACTTACTTGCCACACACTTGGTTCATATTTCTCAATCAACCCAAGGTCTCAAAGGCGTGCTCAATCTCAAGAGAAACTAAGCAGTCATTTCCCTAGTAACCTAACTCGGTCTCAAAGGGGTGACTTGCTAGATTTCACTCACGACAATTGTTTTTTATATCCCTTATTCACTTTTTTATGCTTTTTTCACACTTTTTTTTTCTCATAAGTATTTTCATTGTGCAAATCTTATTCACAAATGTACTTTTAGCACAAATATTGGGATATTTTGATTTTTCCAAATGAGCTTACATGAGTTGAGCCTCATCCAATAACTAAAATGAAGTTTGAGAAATCACCATGGAAACCAAGTACTAAACAAACAAGTTGAATCATGACTATTTCAATGAAATCAATCATTCAAGCATCAAGTATAGGTGTAGTGAAGATAAGATCCTTAAGGTCAAGCCAAAACTAAAACTGATCTCCATAAGATACTTAACTTATTTTATGCTACCCAAGATAGAGAAAAGAGGTACATTAAGCATACTACTAGCATCACTTAGAACATCTTGAATCTAGATAATAAACGTGCTAACATTTAATCTTGAAGACAAGAAAGCATATAAGTGAAGTTTTGATGTTCTCAAGATGTATGCCACAAAATTTTCAAAAGATAGTCAAGTGACTATCAAAACTCAAGCAATCAAAGCAAGACAAATCAAAATAAAATGCAGAAACAAAACTACACATGCAGAAAATAAGCAAAAATTGAAAACTAGAATGCAAAAAGAAAAATCAGGAAAAATCAGGTTCGACACCCCCCCCAGACTTAAACTTTTCATCGTCCCGATGAAATCAATATAGTGGAGGAGGTGGAGGTGGAGGTGGACGAGGGAAAGGATGCCTACGACGTGTTTGGCCAATGGGAAAACTAGGAAAACCTGGAGTTTCGCTCAGGATTATATGATACTCAAACAAAGCATCTACTTGTTAGCTAGTGACACTCATGCTTTGCATAAAATCTCTCATTCTAGCTTGATCCGTATCATAATCCTCGACAAATTCATCCACTTGACCTTGAAAATTCCTCGTGAACTGAAAGTGATTTTGTACCTCTCTAAACTGGTCATTTGATAAAGAGAAGCGACCCTCTAACATTTCTCGTTGGGCATCTTGCTTCTGATGAAGTGATTCTAGAGAAGTATGAAAATCAGAAAAATCAAATCTGGAGGGACCCGTACCATAGGCAAAAGAATGCCTAGCTGGATCCGGATGACCGGAAGGCCTTGGGTGTCTAGATGTCGAGGGCTCAATGTGTGGCTCTGTGTCTCCGGATATGGAAGGGACATATTCGGGGTCTAAATCAACGATTACCCAATTAGCTGGGTTGTGAATTGAAGTTCGAGAAGGACAAGGAAGAGGTAAAGGAAAACCATTCCTCCTAGGAAATGCAAAACCATTCTCATCCCGAACAATCATTTTCATAGCAAGACATGCATCCATGTCGATCATATCATTGCCATGTATAACTTCCAACCCATCTAAATCAAGTTCCAAGTTAATGGCTACTTGAGTAATCAAACTACCAAGAACTATTGATCCCGAAGATGCCCTCACAGCTCTCACTAAGGTTTGCAAAAAATGGAAGCCGGAATAAAAATCAACCTTATGTAACATAGCCCATAGAGAATAAAGTTATACTTTCTTAACGACTCCATCACTTTCCCCTCTACCAAAAATAGTTTAGCTCTAGTTAAATATCTAAAAATAGGATTTTGCATGTGAGAAGCCTTGGCTCTAGAGATAGGGATGATCTAATCTGGTGATAGAATTCCAAAAATTGTTCCAATTAAACCTAGAGTCAAACCTCCGAGAGCTACCGGAAGACAATCCAAAAAAAGTGTTGAAGTCACTAAATGTTCATTGAAATTCTTGATTCATTAATCTAAAGGTTATCTTGCCAACATAATCATCCTCATTGGCAAAATAGACATCTAGTGAACTTAGAAACTCCAAAACAAGGCGAGGATAAGTAGGTAGATGTGTGTACAACATATCACTCCAATCCAAGAACTCAATCATCCAATCTATATCATCCATAATTCCCATCATATCTAAAATGGTTGAGTCCATATACCTAGTACACATGATCTTTCTATTGACAAGAATTGCAAATCTAGTTATTTGATCATCATTTCTAAACATGATATTGAATTCGTTGTCATTGCTTTCGTCGCGTGAGGTCCTCCTTCCTTTGCCTTTCACTGGTTGTTTCCCTTTTGTTGAAGTGTATACTAAAAGCCTAGATTTTGTAAACATTTATTTTTGAAATAAAAGAATCACATTGGTCAATATCTATATTTATTTGTTAAATGTAATTGTTCATTTAATTTATATAGTAGATAACATGGAGTGTGGTGTCACACTCAGAAGATCATGTTGTCGGTTCTTTATAAATTATAAATAGTTGCTCACGACTAAGATGGAAAGGAACAAACCATCGGAATAGTCGTAGTGTAATTAAGTATTAGTTTATCTTGACTAATAAATTACACTGATACACTTTAAGTGTATTGAGTAGGACCATTTAGGTAAGTTCTTTTTGTACTGAATTAGTAAAAGAACTAGACCTTAGTTATTATGGAAGTGTGTGCTCTTAATCCTAATATAATAACAAGCACATATATTTAATATTTATTTCTTTGACTTATCAGAAGGTGAGATTTAGCTCGATAAATCAATATGTTCAATAAGTTGGGAAATAATATTACTTATAGTGTGTGTTGTTGATTATAGAAGGAATCTGTGTCCTAGTTATCTAGGTTGAGAATGTCCCCAAGAGGAGCTCATAAGGATTGATATGTTAAACCCTGCAGGTGGACTTAGTCCGACATGACAATGAAGTTGAGTGGTACTACTCTTGGAGCGAGATATTAATTAAGTTAGTTGTCAGTAACTTACTTAATTAATGGGCATTTGTAATCTTAAACATAGGGAGACTAACACACTCATGATGAGAAGGAGTCCATAATGTAATTTGGGATTGGTGCGGTAGTGCGATAATAACTCTCTAGTGGAATGAGTTATTATCGATGAACTTGAGTTGTGTGTTCGGGGCGAACACGGGATACTCAAGCTCATCGAAAGGCCAAAACCAATTTCTCCTCTAGGTCCCTGTCGTAGCCTCATTATAGCCTCAAGTTCATCCAAATGTAAGGCTCTTCTTGATGTCCAAGAAGGGGGCCGGACCATTGCTTGGTGACCAAGCAATGGCCGGCAACATCCTCTTATAGGGGCCGACCCTATTTCTTGGTGACCAAGCTTGTAGGGGCCGGCCCTATTGCTTGGTGACCAAGCTTGTAGGGGCCGACCAATATTAATTCAAATAGGAGGGTTGTTTTGAATTTTTAAAATCTTCTCTGTGTAGAAAACTATAAGTTTTAAAAGAGAGATTTTAATTTTTAAAACTATCTTATTTGAATTAGACCACATGTTTTAATAGAGAGTTTTAAAAGTTTTAAAACTTTCCTTTTTTAACCATCCTCATGGTTTAAGAAAAAAAAGGGAGATAAGTTTTAAAATTAAAATTTTCTATCATCATGTTAAAAAAGGAAATTTTGTTAGAGAAGTTTTAAATTTTAAAATATGGTTTTAATTTTTAGAACTTTCCTTTTTTAACTTTAGGAAAGAGAGCATGTAAAATTTTATAAGAGTTTTTTCTTCTTGTAAAATTTTATAAAAAATTATTTTTCTTTCCTAAATATGGTGGACAGCCACCTTGCTTGGTGCCCAAGCAAGGGGCCAGCCAAAACACAATCCTAAACCAAATAGGATTGATCACAACCATTGATTGGTGATTGATTCAATCAAGAGGAAAGAAAAGGAAAAATAAAAAGGGAAAAGGAAAACTCTTGGATGCTTTTATTTTTTTGTAAAAGGTTTTTCCTTATTTGCCTTGGGCAAGTAATAAAAAAGAATGGGTGAGGGGGCTTCATGAGACACAACTCTTATTCTCTTGCTTGGAGATCTCTAGGTGGTCGGCCCTCTCCCTTCTCCCTTTCCCTTTGCTCTCTTCTCCTTGGTGGTGGTGGTGGCCGGATTTTAGAAGAAGAGGAGGCGGCTTTTGGGTGGTGTTCATCTTGGAGGATCGTCACCCACACGACGTCCAAGGCGAGGCGAGGAATACGGCAAAAGATCTCGAGGTCATTAGCTTACAAAGAGAAGGTATAACTAGTAATTTTCTTCCACATCATACTAGTTATTTTCTTTGTAAGAATTCTAAATACAAGAGGCAATTAGATCTAGTTTTTCGAAATAATTTTTCAAGTTTGTGTTTTCTTCTTTTTCAAATTTGTGATTCGATTGTTCTTTTTTGTTAACCTAGAGTTATTTAAGGAAATAAATATTAGCTTTCCTTAAAAGGCTTTGCCTAGGCGGTGGTGGTTGCTCTCATATCCAAGAAGGTCATGTGCCTCGCCATGTAGTCCTAGAAGTCAATTTTGGAAATTAATATTTATGGAATTAATAACTTAGGTAGATTTGAATCAATAGTGTTAAGTTCCGCTTGCGATTCAAATCTAAACCATTAAGAACAGATAAGTTAAATTTGGAATCAATGATGTTAAGTTCCGTCTGTGATTCCTAATTTAACTTCTAAAGAACACAATAGGTTATTTAAGGAAAGGTTGGACACTTGTACAAAAATTTTTGTACAGTGGAACCGGTACGTTTTCCTAGGACTAACCAACAATTGGTATCAGAGCTAGGGTTTGCCTCTGTGTATTTTTAGAATTCAAATATGTTATGCACTTGTCATACATAATTTAGGCAGGATAATAGTAGGATGTGCTAACTTTTTGGTTGCAGGCTCCAACTATTATGACTTATATAGATATTGTGTGTGATTGGACCCTTGGACATGTCAAGGGAAATATTTTGTGTGTGCATGATTGTATGTAACTAATACAGCAGGAGCTGTATTAGCCCTAGGATTTTATAATTTTATTTTCGATCTAGATTACATGTACATTCCCTCGTGGAATATATGATCGATATATGTAAAATTCTATTTTTGTCGCGGATTGGATTCTTGCGAGGCGTGGTACTTATGGAGCACCAGAAGCGCAACGGAATAAGAGGCAAGATAGATGCGATAACTCGACCCGATGGCGGTGGCTAAAGATGGCAACAGCTAGGGTTGGAGCATACTGAAGACAGTGAAAGGAAAAGACCATAATAGTTGGAAAATTAATTTCCAAATTTATTACTTTTATTTACTGTGATGTCTATGTGCATGTGATGTATGCTAGGATAGGTTAAAAATCCTCATTTTTAAATAACTAAGTGGGAGAGGGATTTTAATAAATCTCATGGTCTCCATTACTGGTTTATAAGTGATGCAACAAGCTTGCGTGTTGGCTCTGAGTGCCTTCCTCCACAACGGATGGGTTTGTTGTGGATCACTAGATCAAACTTCCTTTTATGGATGATTATAGGAAATTATTTAGGAGCGTGTGATCTTCTCCAACTGAAGGGGCACAATCTTATTTAATGGACTTAGTATCAAGTAATGGTATATACTTAGACATATTCAATAGTATCCTCCCCAATGGAGTCACTGCTATTATATTGTGTGGCCAAAGTGAAACCAACTATTAATTTTATTTATCATAAAGTTAGGATGACAAGATAATAAAATTAATGGGTCACACCCTCCTCTTACAAATGTTGAATTTGTATACATCCACACTAACGTCGCATGCAATATTCACGGTGATTTGAGATGTTGGTTAATTTAAAATAGTATTGTTTGAGAAATCAATATTATTCTAAATTTAGAGTCTTGACCAAAGTTTAATTTTGTGATTCTTAGGATGACTTTCAACCCACTGGCCATTATACTGAAAGAGAGCAAACTTACTGGTCCCAACTATATTGATTGGAAAAGAAATCTAGACATTGTTCTTACTACTGAGAGCTATAAGTTTGTACTGACTGAGGCTTGCCCTGATGCACCTGACGGTGACTCTACCCCAGAGGAGATTGAGTATCATAAGAAATGGGTAAAAGCTGATGAGATGGTGCAGTGTTACATTTTGGCATCTATGTCAAATGTATTGCAACATCAATATCAAGATTTACCAACAGCTTATGATATAATGAACAATCTCAAAGAACTCTTTGAGCACCAGAGTCGGACTGCTAGACAAGAGGCAATGAGAAAGCTAATGACAACCACCATGTCTGATGGGACACCCGTAAGGGACCATATCCTCAAAATGATGGCTTATCTGAATGAAATACAAGTCCTTGGAGGAGAAATTGATGGGGAAACCCAGGTCGATATAATTCTCCAAACGCTACCCAGAAGTTTTGAGCAGTTCCGCCTGAACTATAACATGAACAAAAGAGAGTATACGTTGGCGGAACTTCTGACAGAACTACAGGCAACAGAAGGAATATTTCATCACAGTTCTCAAATTCACTATGCTGAAAATGGTTCTACTTCTAAGTCGAAAGACAAGAAGAAGAAGAAACAGGTCTTTTCAGCAAAGAAGGTGAATAAAACTCAGGGTACAGGACAGAAAGCTGGACTGAAGAAGCCGAATGGCAAGTGCTTCATCTGCAAGCAGTCTGGACATTGGAAAGCGGGTTGTCCTCGTAGGAACCAGAACAATAAAGGTATATCTCATGCTCTAGTAGTTGAAACATGTTTAACGGTGTTATCTACCAGTACCTGGTGTGTAGATACGGAAGCCACTGATCATGTCTGCAATTCTTTGCAGGGGTTCCAGGAAACCCGACGACTATTTGATGGAGAGATAACTATCTACATGGGCAATGCTACTAAGGTGGCGACTGTTGTAGTGGGAGACGTCTACTTATCATTTGATAGGAATAGGAAATTGGTTTTAAGAAATTATCTTTATGTACCCAATTTAGAAAGAATTTAATTTCAGTTTCTAAACTGTATTTAGATGGATATTCAGTTTCCTTTAGTAACAATGTCGTTATAAAGAGAAATAAGGTGATTATATGTTCTGGTGCATTGGTTGGCAATTTATACACTTTAAATCCAATTTCTCCCACAAAGTAAAATATGGAAATTAATAACACATCTTCTAACTCTAATAAGAGAAAAGAACCTTCGGAAATGAACCAAACATATCTTTGGCATCTAAGGCTTGGACATATTAACTTAAGTAGGATTCAAAGGCTTGTAGCCAATGGACTCATGGGTTCATTAGAGTTGGAAAACTTTCCAACATGTGAATCTTGCTTGGAAGGTAAAATGACCAAGAGACCTTTTAAGGCCAAGGGGTATAGAGCCAAAGATGCGTTAGAACTGGTTCATTCTGATTTGTGTGGTCCTATGTCTATCCAGGTAAGAGGTGGTTATGAATACTTTGTTTCCTTTATAGACGATTATTCAAGATACAGATATATTTACCTGATGCGCCGTAAGTCTGAATGCTTTGACAAGTTCAAAGAATATAGGGCTGATGTGGAGAAACGTCTTGGTAAAAGTATCAAGACACTACGGTCTGACCGTGGTGGCGAATACCTCTTTGGAGAGTTTAGGAATTACTTATCAGAAGTAGGGATTCAATCCCAATTGTCTGCACCTGGTACACCTCAGCAGAATGGTGTGGCAGAACGAAGGAATAGAACTCTTATGGAAATGGTTAGATCGATGATGAGTTATTCAGAATTACCAAATTCATTTTAGGGATATGCTTTAGAAACAGCAGTGTACATTCTGAATATGGTACCTTCTAAAACAGTTCCTTCTACTCCCATGGAATTATGGAATGGGCGTAAGCCTGGTCTGAATCATATCTGGATATGGGGTAGTCCAGCACATGTGCTGAAGGGAGATACTGACAAGTTGGAATCATGTACAGAAGTTTGTCTGTTTGTGGGATATCCTAAGGAAATGAAAGGTGGTTTGTTTTATAATCCTAAAAATTAGAAGATCATTGTTAGCACCAATGCTCGATATTTAGAAGAAGATTATGTAATGAACCATAAGTCCATGAGTGAAATAGTTCTAGAAGAAATTAGAGAGGACACATCTACTTTAGTACCAACAGTACAAGATGAAGTACCACAAGAAACTGCAACACGAGTCACACATGATACACAGCCAGAGACAGTGCCTCGTCGTAGTGGGAGGGTTGTGAGGCAACCTGAGAGATTCATGTTTTTGGGAGAGTCTTCAGACTTGATCCTAGGTAAACATGAACCTGATCCCCAAACATATGACGAAGCACTCCAAGATATAGATGCAGTATCTTGGTAAAAGGTAATGAATTCTGAAATAGAATCTATGTATTCTAATAAGGTCTGGGAGCTTGTAGAACCACCTGATGGTGTAAAAGCCATTGGATGCAAGTGGATCTACAAAAGGAAAAGAGGGATAGAAGGGAAGGTAGAAACCTTCAAAGCAAGGCTTGTTGCGAAAGGGTATACTCAGAAAGAGGGAATCAATTATGAGAAGACTTTTTCATTGGTAGTCATGCTTAAGTCTATCCGGATACTCTTATCCATTGCTGCTCATATGGATTATGAGATTTGGCAAATGGATGTCAAGACAACTTTCCTTAATGGAAGTCTTGAAGAAACCATCCATATGAAGCAACCAGAAGGGTTCATTGAAAAGGGCAAAGAGCATTTAGTGTGCAAGCTCAATCGGTCCATTTATGGACTAAAACAAGCTTCAAGGTCTTGGAACATCTGGTTTAATGAAGTAATCCAATCATATGGATTTATTCAGTGTCCGGATGAGTCTTGTGTATACAAGAAGTGTAACGGAAATGTGGTGGTATTTCTTGTACTATACGTAGATGATATTTTGTTAATTGGCAACAATGTCAAGGTATTATCGGACGTAAGGGTATGTTTGTCCAAATAATTTTATATGAAGGACTTAGGAGAATGTGCACACATTCTTGGGATCAAAGTTATAAGGGATCGCAAGAAAAGAATGTTGTGCCTATCCCAAGCTTTATATATAGATACAATCCTTGCTCGTTTTAGCATGCAAAACTCCAAGAAAGGTTTCTTACCTTTTAGGCATGAAGTAGCTTTATCTAAAGAGATGTCTCCGAAGACATCAAAGGAGATAGAGGACATGAAGGCAGTTTCTTATGCCTCGGCTGTAGGAAGCCTTATGTATGCAATGCTGTGTACGAGACCTGATATCTGTTTTGCCGTGGGCATGGTTAGCATATATCAGAGTAACCCTGGACAAGGACATTGGACTGCAGTAAAGCATATTAAAGTACCTGAGAAGGACTAGAGACTATATGCTAGTTTACCAGGCCGATAATTTGCTCCCTGTGGGTTACACGGATTCGGACTTCCAATCAGATAGGGACAATAGTAAGTCTACGTCAGGCTATGTGTTTACTCTAGGAGGTGGAGCCATTGCATGGAGGAGTGTTAAGCAGAAATGCGTCTCGGACTCAACTATGGAAGCTGAGTATGTGGCAGCCTCTAAGGCAGCCAAAGAAGCTGTATGGCTAAGGAACTTTCTAATGGACTTAGATGTGATTCCTGGTGTGCCCAAGATCATCACAATTTATTGTGATAATAGCGGTGCAGTTACAAACTCGAAGGAACCACGAGCCCATAAAGCAAGTAAACATATAGAGCGCAAGTACCACCTGATACGAGACATCGTTAAGCGAGGAGAAGTTGTCGTCACCAAGATTGCATCTGCAGATAACCTAGCGGATCCTTTCACTAAGGCCCTTCCGACGAAAGCTTTTGATCGGCATGTGGAGGGGATGAGAATCAGATGTATGGCAACAGATATGACAGTTTAGTCTTTTAGTATAAGTGGGAGATTGTTGGAGTGTATACTAAAAGCCTAGCTTTTGTAAACATTTATTTTTGAAATAAAAGAATCACATTGGTCAATATCTACATTTATTTGTTAAATATAATTGTTCATTTAATTTATATAGTAGATAACATGGAGTGTGGTGTCACACTCAGAAGATCATGTTGTCGGTTCTTTATAATTTATAAATAGTTGCTCACGACTAAGATGGAAAGGAACAAACCATCGGAATAGTCGTAGTGTAATTAAGTATTAGTTTATCTTGACTAATAAATTACACTGATACACTTTAAGTGTATTGAGTAGGATCATTTAGGTAAGTTCTTTTTGTACTGACTTAGTAAAAGAACTAGACCTTAGTTATTATGGAAGTGTGTGCTCTTAATCCTAATATAATAACAAGCACATATATTTAATATTTATTTCTTTGACTTATCAGAGGGTGAGATTTAGCTCGATAAATCAATATGCCCGATAAGTTGGGAAATGATATTACTTATAGTGTGTGTTGTTGATTATAGAAGGAATCTGTGTCATAGTTATCTAGGTTGAGAATGCCCCCAAGAGGAGCTCATAAGGATTGACATGTTAAACCCTGCAGGTGGATTTAGTCCGACATGACAATGAAGTTGAGTGGTACTACTCTTGGAGCGAGATATTAATTAAGTTAGTTGTCAGTAACTTACTTAATTAGTGGATATTTGTAATCTTAAACATAGGGAGACTAACACACTCATGATGAGAAGGAGCTCATAATGTAATTTGGGATTGGTGCGGTAGTGCGATAATAACTCTCTAGTGGAATGAGTTATTATCGATGAACTTGAGTTGTGTGTTCGGGGCGAACACGGGATACTCAAGCTCATCGAAAGGCCAAAACCAATTTCTCCTCTAGGTCTCTGTCGTAGCCTCATTATAGCCTCAAGTACATCCAAATGTAAGGCTCTTCTTGGTGTCCAAGAAGGGGGCCGGACCATTGCTTGGTGACCAAGCAATGGCCGGCCACATCCTCTTATAGGGGCCGACCCTATTGCTTGGTGATCAAGCTTGTAGGGGCCGACCAATATTAATTCAAATAGGAGGGTTGTTTTGAATTTTTAAAATCTTCTCTTTGTAGAAAACTATAAGTTTTAAAAGAGAGATTTTAATTTTTAAAACTATCCTTATTTGAATTAGGCCATATGTTTTAATAGAGAGTTTTAAAAGTTTTAAAACTTTTATTTTTTAACTATCCTCATGGTTTAAGAAAAAAAAGGGAGATAAGTTTTAAAATTAAAATTTTCTATCATCATGTTAAAAAAGGAAATTTTGTTAGAGAGGTTTTAAATTTTAAAACATGGTTTTAATTTTTAGAACTTTCCTTTTTTAACTCTAGGAAAGAGAGCATATAAAATTTTATAAGAGTTTTTTCTTCTTGTAAAATTTTATAAAAAATTATTTTTCTTTCCTAAATATGGTGGCCGACCACCTTGCTTGGTGCCCAAGCAAGGGGCCGGCCAAAACACAATCCTAAACCAAATATGATTGATCACAACCATTGATTGGTGATTGATTCAATCAAGAGGAAAGAAAAGGAAAAATAAAAAGGGAAAAGGAAAACTCTTGGATGTTTTTATTTTTTTGTAAAAGGGTTTTCCTTATTTGCCTTGGGCAAGTAATATAAAAGAAGGGGTGAGGGGGGCTTCATGAGACACAACTCTTATTCTCTTGCTTGGAGATCTCTAGGTGGTCGGCCCTCTCCCTTCTCCCTTTCCCTTTGCTCTCTTCTCCTTGGTGGTGGTGGTGGCCGGATTTTAAAAGAAGAGGAGGCAGCTTTTGGGTGGTGTTCATCTTGGAGGATCGTCGCCCACACGACGTCCAAGGCGAGGCGAGGAATACGGTAGAAGATCTCGAGGTCATTAGCTTACAAAGAGAAGGTATAACTAGTAATTTTCTTCCGCATCATACTAGTTATTTTCTTTGTAAGAATTCTAAATACAAGAGGCAATTAGATCTAGTTTTTCGAAATAATTTTTCAAGTTTGTGTTTTCTTCTTTTTCAAATTTGTGATTCGATTGTTCTTTTTGGTTAACCTAAAGTTATTTAAGGAAATAAATATTAGCTTTCCTTAAAAGGCTTTGCCTAGGCGGTGGTGGTTGCTCCCATATCCAAGAAGGCCATGTGCCTTGCCATGCAGTCCTGGAAGTCAATTTTGGAAATTAATATTTATGGAATTAATAACTTAGGTAAATTTGAATAAATAGTGTTAAGTTCCGCTTGCGATTCAAATCTAAACCATTAAGAACAGATAAGTTAATTTTGGAATCAATGATGTTAAGTTCTGTCTGCGATTCCTAATTTAACTTTTAAAGAACACAATAGATTATTTAAGGAAAGGTTCGACACTTGTACAAAAAATTTTGTACAGTGGAATTGGTATGTTTGCCTAGGACTAACCAACACCTTTGTCTTTAGTTGGCTCTTTCCCTTTGTCTCCACAACTAGATCCACCACCTCCCTTGCGAAGTCTCTTCAAAAGGTTGGACATTTTGTCAAGTTAGAGTAGGGAAGGGTATTGTTTGTGATTGGAGATACTAGATCTTGAAGAAATATATCGTAGGGTTATGAAAGTGGAGATCTTTGAGTCTAGGAGAAGAAAAAAAAATCTAGGTTTAGATTATGTTTATGGAAAAAGAAAGAATTTTAGACCTAGATCTGAGAAGATTTAGAAAGAAGGTTGAAGAAGAAGGGAGTTTTGGAGAGAAGAGGGTGTTGAGATGAGGAGGGTGTGTGGGGGGCACGGCTTGAATCTGGCCGTGTATGGGAGACACGGTATGATCAGATTTCTCCACACGGGTCGTGTAGATCTTCACGACCCCTGCCTTCTCCCTCTCGGGTTGACTCACACGGCCGTGCCAATCGGCACGGGCATATCCTTCTCCTCCTCGGCTATCCTTGCACGGCCGTGTCTGGGACACGGCCTCACCAGCTTCCTTCTCTGGATTCAGCACACGGCCGTGTCGGATGACACAGCCAGTGCATGCTTCTGCACTGGTTTCTTCACACGGTCGTGTGTGAGACACGACCAAGAAGCTCTCCTCCTCTGGATTCTTCACACGGCCGTGTCTGGGACATGACCATTCACTTTTCTTCTCTGGAGACTCTACATGGTCGTGCCATGTAGACATGGCCCAAGCGTCTCCCTTTTCTGCAGCATATGCCTGGTGGTGTATAGCACACGGTCATGCTCTGTTTTGCTCCAATTGATGATTCTTCTCTTTTCTTGCTTCTCCAATACTTCCATGCCCATGAAGAAATCATGGCCAGCTCATGGAAGTGAAATTTCAAGATGAAAACAAACAAAAACAAAGTAAAAACATTACTAATGAAAAATAGAAACATGGAATGAAACTAACAAAAAAGACCCCTTGGGTTGCCTCCCAAGAAGCGCTTGTTTATGGTCTTTAGCTCGACTAATCTAATCACTTCTCTTTTTTTCTAGCCCTTGGAGGGCAGACATATTTTTCATTCTTGTTGGGAGGCCTCCTCCCAACGTCTTCCACCACATTATTTTCTTCATTTGGTGGCCTCCCATGAGGATGGAAGTTCCATTCCTCAAGTTTATAAATGCTTGCCCTACTACAAGCATTCAAAAGAGAAGAGACATGGTTAGAGGCATTAGATAAATCACATTCCAACCGTTCTTTACCAATTACCAAAGAATGTTTATGATTTTTAACATCTATGATAGCTCCAGCTGTAGCAAGGAATGATCTTCCCAATATGATAGGAATTTTTGGATCCTCCTCCATATCTAATACCACAAAATTGGTGGGAATTATACTCCCATCTACTTCTACTGGCACATCTTCTACAATACCCATAGGGTACCTGCAGGAGTGATCAGTAAGTTGTAGTGCCATAGTAGTAAGTTTAAAGTTTTTGAGACATAATTTATTACAAATAGAATAAGGAATGAGGCTAACACTTGCCCCCAAATCACAAAAAGCTTTCTCAATAAATTCAGTTCCTATGTTGCAAGGAATATAGAAGCTTCCAGGATCTTTCAACTTTGGGGAAGTGTTCTTTTCCAAAAGAGCGCTGCATTCCTTTGTAAGTGCAATGGTCTCTATGTCTCCTTTCCTTCTTTTGTTTGACATGATGTCCTTCAAGAATTTGGCAAACTTGGGCATTTGAAGAATTACATCAATAAAAGGTACCTCAACACATATTTCTTTCACCTTCTCCAAGAATTTGTCAAATTCTTCATCCTTCTTTAACATAATAAGTCTTTGAGGAAAAGAGACTGCTATACTTTGATGGTTGAGTGGAAGAGTCTCTTCAACCTTAGTGGTACTCTCCTCATTATCTTGAATCTGATTTGGTGTTGGAGGAGAGAGCTCTTCTTCAGTGTGCATTTGGAGCAGTCACTTGGGGATCTCCCAAGGTCTGTCCGCTCCTAAGCTCAATTCTATTGCAGTGCTCCATAGAATTGACATCAGGCTTGCCAGGTAGTTGTCTTGGTGCTCTAGAAGATGAGGAAGCTAGTTAGGCAATTTGGCTATCCAGAATCTTTTGATGTTTATTAGAATTATCCATTCTCTGTGTAAGTTTCAAAATGTCCTGCTTCATTTCATTCTGATTGGAGATAATTTTTTCAAACATCTTTTCAATTTTAGACATAGGAAAACCTTGAGAAGATTGTTACTGAAAATTCTGTTGCCCGGACTGAAAATTAGGCCTTGCCCCCATGGATGGTCCTTGATCTTGGTTATTTCTGTAAGAGAAATTAGGATGACTCTTCCATCCAGGGTTGTAGGTATTTGAGTATGGGTTGTTCTGCCTTTGATTAAAACCCATGATTGCATCACATTGTTCCAATTGATTAATTTGTGCAATGATAGCTCCCAATAGACATGAATCATTTGAATGTTCAGAACTTCCACATACTTCAAAAGAAGAAACAATGACATTGACCGTACTTGAGCTAGCTCCCATATTCTCAAACCTTTTTGTGAGAGCATCCAGTTTTGCAGCCAATAAAGTAACTGCATCGACATCAAACTTCCCCGATGACTTTGTTGTTGGGTTCACACAAGAATAGCTACCACTTCTTTCATTAGCCCATTGATGGTGATTTTGTGCTACGCTTTCAATTATTTATTCGGCTTCATCTAAACTCTTATTCATAAGTGCCCCTCCAGCAGCTGAATCAAGGGACACCTTTGTATGATAATTGATGCCGTTATAAAATGTATGTAGCACTAACCACCTTTCCAAATCATGGTGTGGGCATTGTCTGAGCATACTATTGTATCTATCCCAAGCTTCAAATAAAGATTCAGAGTCCGCTTGCTTGAAGCTTGCAATGAGATTCTTCATATGAGTCGTTTTAATTGGAGGATAAAATTTGTCAAGAAATTGTTGCTCACATTGCTCCCATGTGGTGATGCTATTTGGAGCCAAAGAGTTTAACCATTGCTTGGCTCTATCTCTCAAAGAAAACCCAAATAGTAATAAGCGCACTGCCTCAGAAGGAACACCATTCATCTTCATTGTGCCGCATATCTCATAGAAGACCTCTAAATGTTGGTTGGGGTCTTCATGCGGTCTTCCACCAAACTGATTTTGCTGCACCATAGATATAATTGCAGGTTTGATCTCAAAGTTGTTTGCTTCAATTGAAGGTCTTGAAATACTAGATCGAAATCCTCAAGCGTAGGGTGCTGCATAATTCTTTAGTGATCTATTAGCCATGATAGAATGTTCTTGTTCTTCTTATTGTCTTTGCAGAATTTTTTTTCTATGAAATGTTCTGTCTATCTCAGGGTCTAGAGGAAGAAGTTCTCCTGCAAAGTTAGATCTTCGTATACATAAGAACAAGATAGCAAAATATGGTTACAAAAGAAAAAGAAGAAAGAAACTAAATCCAAAGAAAAACAGAGAAAAGTTAGACTAAAAATGTTAGAATAAAAAATGCAGAATTAGAATTACAATAAAAAGAATTGACAAGAATGTTATACAAGAAAAGAAAAACTTATGAAAATAGAATTCTAACAATTAGATTTAACTATGCAAATGAAAAGAAAAGTTATGTCTAGTCTAATTCAATTGATAATCTCTAATGTTATAGCGCAGTCCCCGACAATGACGTCAAAAACTTGTTGACCTCCGCAAGTGTATGGATATGTCGTAAGTAACAATAAAAGATATCGTATCCATAGGGACTGGAATAAGCACTAAAGATGTCTCAACGCGAATTAGCTAAACAACTAATTAATTGGTTTTCAAAAGCTAAGTATGACTATGAAATGTAAACAAAGAAATGAAAGAATAAGAAACAAGAATAAGGGTGATGATAAAGGGTATGTTTTAGGAGTTTTGGTTTCTTTGTAAGGATTGTTCAATGTAAATGATCTACCAAATCTTATTTCTCAATTGTCCATCATTTGTAGAAGGTTGTCGGTTCTCTCTTGCAATAGACAACCGACCTAGAATTGAAATATATACCTAAATGTGATCAATTAGGAATGGATCTATGTTGTTCTTACACGAGCTTGCCTGTCACGTGCGTCCCTCGAAAAATCAACATAGAGTTCATCTCTCCTCAACCGCATCAAGATATAATATACAAACTCATACAACCTATCCTACCCCCTTGAATAACCCTATTTCACCCTCAAGATCATCCCTCAAACGTCCTTACACGGGCATGTTCCTGTCACGAACATCCCTCGGAAAATCGAATGAGGTACAATCTCTATAAGATCCACAAGATATCCAAACATTCAATCAAGCATGGTAATTAGGTCCAAACACAACAATCCACACAAGATCAATTAGATACAAAACAAGGCAAAATCATAGAAATAGGAAATTGACAAATCCACAAGAGTTTTACATCAAATCATCCTTACAATTGTTGGTGCAGCGGAGACCGACAAGAGGGGGGTGAATTGTTGAAAACAAAAAGTAACTATACCCTCCTCATACTTTCAACTCAGTTAGTGCAATAGTTAACAAAATAATAAAACAGTAAAAGAAAGACACAGAAGAATTAACCTGGTTACAACCAAGGAGGTTGTTAATCCAGGGCAATAAAAGCGCACTAAAAGAAACTCTCCTTTACTGAAGGCGGAGAAGCCTTTTACACTTTCAAAAGCTCAGAACTATTTCTAGGAAACACTACAGATTGAATGCTTGAGTTGTACTTCAATTCCTAGCTCCAGGGGCCTTTAAATAGCCTCTGAAAATTCTATCTTGAGGGTCCAAGGCGCCTCCAACAAGGTTCAAGGCGCCTCCACAGCTCGGTCAGCGGATAGAACTCTATCCGAACGCAAACGGTCATTTTGACCTGTTGAAGGCGCCTCCAATCAGGCTGAAGGCGCCTCCAGCCTGGCTGAAGGCGCCTTCAACCTGGTTGAAGGCGCCTTCAAGCTGGAGGCGCCTCCAGTCAGGTTGGAGGCGCCTCCAAGCTGGCAGCTTAGCTTCTTTGACTTCGTTTCCAGCTTATTGCGACTTCCGATGCTCCGATCTTTTGAGTGATTGTGGCCAACCGAAATAGGGCTCACCCGAACCCAATTTCCGGCCTTCCTCGAGCAGCCTTCCATCCCGGCTTAACGTCCTTCGAACGTCGCGCACGCTCTTCACGCCCACCGGAGTACTCTTCCGCAGCTCTCTCGTCCTTCGGACGCACCGAGCCCGTCGGCTCCCTTTCCGTGCCGTCCTTCTCGCTAGCTGCGTCTTCCGCTCGACTTCCTGTGTTCCTAAGCTCCTGCACACTCAGACACAGGGATCAAATACAACGCAGGACCTAACTAACTTGGTTGATCACATCAAAACTACCACGGGGTCCAACAATCTCGCCCTTTTTGATGTGCATCAACCCAAGTTCAAGTTAGGGTTAACATAGACATTAACAGTAATTTTAAAGAAAAAAATTACTAAACTAACAAGTTAAACTTTTTATAAAATTTTTCTAACTCCCCCTAAACTTGTACTTTTCTCTCCCCCTTTGATCACAGTAAATATGGGGTCTTAAGTAAAATATTTTCAAGTAAGATTAAAGATTTTGAAAATATTCTAAGTTAAAAATGAATTTTTGGAAAAAATTGCTAAGTTAAAATCAATTTTTTAAAAAAATCTAAGTAAATAAAATCCTAAGTAAATGTTCAAATGTTCCAAAAAAAAAAAATTCTAAGTCAAGTGAATGATTTTTGAGAATATTCCAAAAAAAATCTCTAAGCCAAAAAAAAATTAAGTTAGAATTTTTTTTTTTTAAATTTCTAATAAATTTTAACAAATATTTGATAAACTTTCAAAGCATTATTTAATACTTGTATAATACTTTTTCAGAAAGTTAATTAAACATTTCCTTTCAATATTTTAGCTTCCAGGTCGTGGCGAGGCACTAGGCCTTCTTGGTTATTGGAGCAACAACCACTTCCTTAGACAAAGCTTCCATAAAGAATTTCAATGTTTAATTTTCTTACTGTAAGCTTTTAATTTTTGAAAAATTAATTAAGCACAGATTTTGGAACCCAATAGAGGTTCCTTCCTACAGGATTATTCAAAAATCTAGGGGGTACATAGTTTCTTGGTATTTTTCTAAGTTGACCTTGATGCTTCCTTATATACCAATTTAATTTACCATAAGTTCTAATTTTAGACTTTGGAAATTTCTTTAAGCATGCATCATTTTTCAATTTTTCAATTTCTAATTTTAAATTTTCATTTTCTGATTTTAGATGATCATACATTTCTAACGGGCATGCTCTTGCTAAGTTCAACTTTAGTTCAGCATTCTCTTTTTCTAATTGATCTAACTCTTTAGAAAGAGACTTGATGAATTTGAAAGATTGAGTTGGGGTTAGATTGCGTACCTTACTTACCTGGTCTGGTAACGCTCCCCCTTCACTGCTGCTTTCTTCTTCTGATGTTCCTCCCCCTTCATCGATGCTCATCTCTGAGCCTGAGTCTTCTTCCGGTTGATGGTTCGCCAATAGCGCTAACCCTGAGAATTCTTTGATGTCCGACTCAGAGGTTGACGAATCTGACCAAGTAGCCTTCAGATTCTTGTGCTTGGAGGGTTCTGGTTTCTTGTATTTTGGCTTTGCCCTTTCTTTCTCCTTTCTCTTTAGCTTCGGGCAATGATCTTTGATGTGTCCCTCTTCGTTGCAGTTGTAGCAGCGAACCGTCCTCTTCTTTCGATGATGCCTCTGCGATTTAAATTTGTTAGTACTAAAAAATTTATTGAAGCGTCTTACCAGTAGTGCCGCTTCCGATTCGTCGACTGAGGCTTCGGAGTCAGAACTATTCATCTTTGCCTTTAAGGCAATGTTCTGACTTGTCTTCTCTGCTCCGTTGGGCTCTGAAACTCGAGATTCGTGAAGTTCAAAAGTCGAAAATAATTGTTCTAACGTACTTACCTCGAGGTCCTTAGAGATGTAGTACGCATCTACTAAGGAGGCCCACTCTGGAGTTCTCGGGAAGGCATTGAGCGCGTATCGGATAGAATCCCGATTGGTTACCTCTTCTCCAAGGTTCGTTAGTTGCGTTATCAGCTCCTTGATTCTCGCCTGGAGTTGCGCTACCTTCTCACCTTGGTTCATCCGGAGGTTCGTTAACTGGTTCCGGAGGATGTCGCGCTTCGCTAGCTTCGCTTCGGAAGTACCTTCGTGAAGCTCCAGGAATTTCTCCCAGAGGTCTTTCGCTGAGTTGTAGCTTCGGATCCGATTTACCTCCTGCGGCGGCAGCACACTGAGCAGGTGGAACTCTGCCTTTCCGTTGGCGACGAAATCAACTTGCTCCTTCTTGCTCCATGTGTTTTCTTCTTTGTCTTTCGGCGCTGCAAAACCATATTTCATTGTAATAAGAATATCAAAATCCGTTTTAAAAAATACCTCCATTTTACGCTTCCATGTGGCAAAGTCTCCGTCGAACTTCGGGGGATGAATGTTAGCTCCGGCCATCGTCTTGATCGTAGTGCTTCAGTTGGCGGTTAGTCCTTCTGAGGCGATCAGACTCTGATACCACTTGTTGGTGCAGCGGAGACCGGCAAGAGGGGGGTGAATTGCTAAAAACAAAAAGTAACTATACCCTCCTCGTACTTTCAACTCAGTTAGTGCAATAGTTAACAAAATAATAAAACAGTAAAACAAAGACACAGAAGAATTAACCTAGTTACAACCAAGGAGGTTGTTAATCCAGGGCAATAGAAGCGCCCTAAAAGAAACTCTCCTTTGCTGAAGGCGGAGAAGCCTTTTACACTTTCAAAAGCTCAGAACTATTGCTAGGAAACACTACAGATTGAATGCTTGAGTTGTACTTCAATTCCTAGCTCCAGGGGCCTTTAAATAGCCTCTGGAAATTCTATCCCGAGGGTCCAAGGCGCCTCCAACAAGGTTCAAGGCGCCTCCACAGCTCGGTCAGCATATAGAACTCTATCCGAACGCAAACGGTCATTTTGACCTGTTGAAGGCGCCTCCAATCAGGCTAAAGGCGCCTCCAGCCTGGCTGAAGGCGCCTCCAGTCAGGTTGGAGGCGCCTCCAAGTTGGCAGCTCAGCTTCTTTGACTTCGTTTCCAGCTTGTTGCGACTTCCGATGCTCCGATCTTTTGGGTGATTGTGGCCAACCGAAATAGGGCTCACCCGAACCCAATTCCGGCTTTCCTCGAGCAGCCTTCCATCCTAGCTTAACGTCCCTCGAACGTCGCGCACGCTCTTCACGCCCACCGGAGTACTCTTCCGCAGCTCTCTCGTCCTTCGGACGCACCGAGCCCGTCGGCTCCCTTCCCGTGCCGTCCTTCTCGCTAGCTGCGTCTTCCGCTCGACTTCCTATGTTCCTAAGCTCCTGCACACTCAGACACAGGGATCAAATATAACGCAGGACCTAACTAACTTGGTTGATCACATCAAAACTACCACGGGGTCCAACAACAATTACTCTCTCCATCCTAGAACAAGAAATCTACTCCATAAAATAAGGAAAGAAACCCCAAGAAAGGAAGATTACAAGCATTCTTATCCCTCAAATCTAAGAAAAGAGAGAAAGAAAACTTATCTACAAAGAAGAACGTCTTCAGATCCAATCCTTGCTTTCCCGGAGTCGATTTGGTGAAGATCCGTCCTTAGATCGCCGAAAATCCCTCCAAGAATGATAAGGAACGCCCCAAATCTTGTTTCCCCCCAAAAGGGGAAAGATCCCCTTTGAAATGAAGAAGAAACCTTTATATAGAGGGGGAAATTCGGGCACCACACGGCCCGAGGACCTGGCCGTGTGTGGGGCACGGCCTGGCTCACTCCCCTCTCTGCATGTCTCACACGACCGTGTGTGAGACACGGCCGTGGCTTGCTTCTGCCAATGCTCCCCTTGCACAGCCGTGTAGATCTACATGGCCCGCACTCCCTCCGCCTCTGGAAACCTAGCACGGACGTGTGGTGTACACGGACAGAGCCTTCTTGCTCACTAAAAACCCTGCACGACCGTGTGGTGTACACGGCCAGGGCCTCCCTGGTCTCTGGAAATCTTACATAGTCGTGTGGTGTACACGACCTGGCTCCATTTGGCTTCAAATCTTGGCACGACCGTGTGAGGTTTACACAGCCAAGCCATCTTCCTTTCATGCTGCAGCTACACAACCAAGGATCTCCACACGGTCTGGGCAACCCCCCATGACAGGGCCGTGTGAGGTACAAGAATGGTGCCTTCCTCCTTTGCTTCTCTTGCAGATTTGGCCTTGAACACGAAACCTTCACCAAATTCAACTCCTGTGTACAGAAAATGCACAAAAGAAGATCTCCGAACAGAAAGAGTAAATATGCTAAAAGGAAAGCTGGAAGTATGAAAATACGTAGACAAAACATGTACAAAGTATGTGAATGTGCGTCAAAACATGCTAAACAAGTGTATACAATCTACGCACATCAATGTGGTTGAAACTACCTTAGCTCTTCTTAATCATACCTCAGTTCCACTTAAATTTTTGGATGACGCCGTCCAAACCATGGTCTACCTTATCAATCGTTTACCCACTACACTACTTCAAAACAAGTGTCCCTTGAAAATACTTTATAATTATTCTCCAGATTACTCCTTCCTCCATATCTTTGGTTGCACATGTTATCCTTGGCTACGACCTTACTCTAAACACAAGTTAAACGCTCGCTTTCAACAATGTGTTTTCCTTGGTTATAGTAATTTGCATCATGGGTATCGTTGCCTCCATGTTTCGACCGGACGGATATATATTTCTCGACATGTTACTTTTGATGAATCTCTTTTTCCATTTGTAGTTGCTACCTCTAATCCTCCTTCAGATAATAGAGGCACGTTTCTAATATCACCGAGCAATATACTAGAATCCCCACAGATTGCTCCATCTAGACATATTGAAAGAACAAGGGGGGATGATATCTTGGGTCCTCCTCCATCTCCACAAATTCCTGAAGACTCAGCGACTAGAGGAGATCCACTCTCTAGTTCTGATTCTCGTCCGTCTGACCACTCATCTCCGAGTAGCTCTAATGATGATATTCCTCAGCGGATGCTTCCTTTAAGCGATGTTTATGCACGATGTGAACCAGTTTCCACTCGTTATCCTCTTCCACGTGCTCTTCTTACTTCTTCAAATTTTGTTAAACTTTCTAGTTTTACACATGCAGTCAAAGATCCAAATTGGCGTGCTGTGATGGCTACAGAATTTGATGCTCTTCTTCGTAATGCAACCTGGAGCTTAGTCCCTCGTACTCCATCTATGAATATTGTGGGCTCTAAATGGGTTTACCAAATTAAGTATCATGCAGATGGTTCTATTGAACGCTACAAAGCTCGCCTTGTTACTAAACGCTTTAATCAACATCCGGGTATTGACTTTAATGATACTTTTAGTCTAGTCGTCAAAATTACAACTATCCGATTGCTTCTATCTATACCTATAAGCTCTAATTGGCCAATACGCCAATTAGATGTTTCCAATGCTTTCCTTCATGGACACCTTGAAGAAACTGTTTATATGGAGCAACCTCCTGGATTCATCCACCCGCAACTTTCAACTCATGTGTGTCAACTTCAGAAGTCTATAGATGGTCTTCGACAAGCACCTCGTGCATGGTTTCATCATCTATCTACCTGGCTTCATACTCAGGGATTTTCTGGCTCAAAAATAGACTCTTCCCTATTCTACAAATGTAATGAGAAATTTTCAATATTTGTTCTGATTTATGTGGATGATATATTAATAATTGGTAGTGATCAAAACGACATTACTACTTTACTACATCTTCTTCGTCAAGAGTTTCCTATTTGGGATCTTGGCAATGCTCGTTTTTTCCTTGGCATAGAGTTTCTCTCACATTCTGAAGGTTGTCTTCTCTCTCAGAGCAAATACATTACTGGGCTCCTACAACGAGCTAAAATGGATGTTGCATGCCCTATCTCAACACCAATCATTGAGGGTGGTTTCACTGCGCCTTCATCCTCCTCTTCGATGTCTGCCCCCCAGATCTACCGTAGTATTGTTGGTGCTCTACAATATGTCACAATTATACAACCCGATATTGCTTTCGCTGTGAATCGTGCCTATCAATTTATGCATGCTCCTACTGAACATCATTGGGAAGGTGTTAAGAGAATTATTCGATATCTTAAAGCCACTATTCTACATGGTCTTATTTTATATCGTCAATCTTCACGAGAGTTGATTGCCTACAGTGTTGCAGATTGGGCTGGATCTCCCGAAGATAAATGTTCTACTAGTGGATATGTTATATTTCTTGGGTGAAATCTTATTTCCTGATTTTCAAAGAAGCAACCTACAATCTCTCGCTCGAGTACTGAAGATGAATATAAAACTATCGCTAACGCAACGTCAGAAATTATTTGGAAACAATCTCTTCTTTCAGAATTACACTTTTTTCCAACTGCTACGCCTAAAATATGATGTGATAATATTGGAGCAACTTATCTTGCAGCAAATCCTATTTTTCATGCTCGTACCAATCATGTAGAGATTGATTTTCATTTTGTTCGCGAGCGTGTGGCGACTCGACAACTTTCAATTTCTTATATCTCTACGGAAGATCAAACTGCTGATATATTTACTAAGCCATTATCTAGACAACGTTTCACTAAGTTAGCACTCAAACTCAACGTTCAAACACTTCCGTTGAGTTTATCAGGGGTAATGACAATAATGGAAATAATCTTTAATTGATTTCACTCAATTGAGATTTATTATATTTGGCACACAATCAAGATCGACATGAATCAAATAGTAAAAATAATATTTCCAAGTTTATTCTATTACTATGTTTATAATTATTATGATTGTATGTCTTATTTAATCTTTCCATTATTATTTTGGACAATTTGTATAAATAAGCATTTTGGCTTTGGTAATAAGATTATCAAAAAGTTTATATTATTTCTTTCCTCTACTTATTGATTTCTACAGGGAGAAGGTTCCGATCCGATCTCGCCTTTGACACGGGGAAGTGTCAAATGACCGATGCTCAAGGGAGTAGCGGACGCCGGACAAAAGAGGAGATGATGTGCAGAAGTCGGGCCGAGCAGTTACCCCGCTCGACCTTGCGATAGGACTTGGTATTGAACAGTAGAGCTCTGACCGACCGGACGAGATGCAAGAACAACGGAGCTACGATCGACCGAACGAGATACAAGAACAGCGGAGTTACGGCCGAGCGGACACATGCACAAGAGTAGTGAAGTTCCGACCGAGCGGACGGGACACAGGAACAACAAAGTTCTAGTCGAGCGGTCCACCCGCTCGACCTAGCAGCATACTCCTTCTGTAATCCATCGATATCATTTTGAGAGTTAGTGTCGCTGACACCGGGCATGTACAACCAAAGGGTCGTTCGTGAAAATTTCCACTGTCACTTCAGAGATATGCTCGGCTTGTTAAGATACTGTGCCAGGGGCACTTTATTGACAAGTCTTTTCAGGAAAAATTTTGAGAAGCGTGCTCGCCTTGGGGAGTGTGCACTCGCGCTACAGGAGCTCTATATAAAGGGGGTCCAAGCATCGGCGGAGGTACGTAATATGCAATAGACACTATTCGTGCTATTGCTCATTCTTGTTATTACTCCGCCTTCTGCTTCATCGCTGGTGACTGATTTGAGCGTCGGAGGGCTAACGCCGGGGACCCCTTCTTTGACTCGGTACTTATGTAATCTGTATTACAGGTTGAAGCGGAGTCTACAGATAGTCAATAGGAACGTCATATCTTTAATTTTTCATCTCATCGACTTTTGAATAGGATGAATAATATTTATAATACTTTGGTATAATTTTCAGTACGGGAAAACTAAAGGTCGATGCGATTATCTCGTGTCTCCGGTCTAAAAGACTGTTTAATTAAAATTGAATAAGTCCTGTGGATTTTTTTTACAGTGTGAGGAATGGTTAAAGTGACAACTATATCTTTTATCATTCGAAAGATTAGTCATATTTTCATTAAAAAATTTTAAATATAATTGTACCCAGTCCAAATATATGATTATACACAGAATGAGTTAAATGATACAGTTCGCATCCGTTTTGGAGCAAAGGGATGAGAGCTGTTCTCATCCTAGCTCTCATCCCGAGTAGATGCATGGGATTAGGAGTGTAAATCAATTAAAATATTTATGAGTTATTTGAATTTTGATTTAATAAAAATTCGTCTGAACTCGTTTAATGAAATTCGTTAAAATAAATAAATCAAGCTTAGATTTCATAATACTCGGTTCGTTAGTTCGTGAACATGTTCATTAGTAAGCTTATGAATTAATTTTTTAATGAAAAATAATAATTTTGATATTGAATTTGTAGATTTTACATTCTACTTATAAAAAAATAGATAAATTTATTAAATTTATTTATTAGAATAAAATTATAAATTTTAATAAAGATATTATAATTTTCTCTAAATATATAATTTAATTTTTAATAAATATTTAAATTTATAATTTATATTTATTAAGTTCGTTTAGGTTCGATAAAAACTCGTAAGCCATGAATATATTCGTTAACTAAAGCTCAAACTTGACTTGATTATAAATGAGTCAAATTTAAATATCTAAGAGTTCGATTCAATTCGACTCAATTATACCCTAATAGAGACGTTGAAATGGCCCATAATTCATTGCCTCATGGTAGCTGCTCGATTAAATAAAAATTAAAAAATCATTTTTTTCTCTCCACCAAATAAATAAAATAATGGCATTCTAATTATTATTTTTAACAACAGATCATTTTAAATCGTTCCTTTTTAAAAAAACTATGGACCATTTAAACAGTCTAAACTATATATTAATTTTATTACATGAATAAAAAAACACAAATAGGATATATAAATTTGTTTTGTGAATCCGCGTTCAGAACCATAAGCTTCATAATTAATTAATTAATTAATTAATTATACCCATCCTCCATTCGTCTTTTTCTTCTGACCCGCTTATTCGTCTCCATGCCTTTTCACTTTCACTGCTCATAACAATGGTCACTCCTTCTATGGCCAAGCTCTCGCGATGGTCGCCCTCGGTAACCATTGCCACAGTCAGATTGACATGTTCTCTGGGCACGAAATACCCTTACGTCGATGCTAAAGACGAACCGCTGTGGATTGAGGTCTCACATAAAATGCTTGAACACAGTCTCACGTCACACTTGTTGATTGACTATCTCTATTTCATCATAGATGACACGCTCTTTAATGTCAGTATTAGTTGTAAAAGATAAAATCGTCACCCTAGCGGTCCCTGGGCTTGGCCCCTCAGGATTCCAGAGAAAATAAATCACGGTTAATGCTGGGCAAGAGAGATGACTAGGATCGCAAGAATTTTTGGCACAGTCGACCAGGATCTAATGTCAGTATTAGTGATCATACTTCACCGTGACTTCTAAATTTCCAACTTCCAAGAATTAAATAACATTATTAGTAAATTAACTTATAAAAATAAATAAAAAATTCATTCAATACAAATTTAAAATTTAATAAAATATAAGAAAATGTGAGATATAATGTGTTCGTGTGAAGTGAACTGAGACCTCTTTTACGAACATCCTTAACAAACTTAACCAATTCGAGATCATATCATCCCATCTCTAATTCCTTAATCAATCCCGTATATAAATACTAAAGATGAGTATTTATCCTTCATGAGTATACTGGCATAGTATAGGTTCAAATAAAATATAATATTTTATAATCTTGTCTGAAATCGATGGAGATGAAATACTTAGTACGTGGCTCTGATGTTGACCAAGCTAAGACTCCTTGCGCTCCCAAAAGTAACTCCGAAGTACTCTGGCTTGTCAAAAGGAGCGTTAGTGACCAGGCTAGGGAAGCGGTCCCTAGTGTAGACCCTCCGATGTTCAAGTCAGTAATCGGTGGAAGATGAGGAATAGTAGCAAGAATAGTGAATGCATAAAATTGTGTAGCTTTGTATCATGTGCGTGCGTACCTGCGCCTATAGCTGGAGACCCCTTTACTCACTACAAAAAAAATCAGCATTAGAGACGGAATTTTCCGTCTCTATTCCGTCGCTAAACTAGATTAGCGACTGATTAGCGACTGAATAACTGCGTCGACACGAGTTTTGTCGCTGACCGTATTTAGAGACGGATTTTTAAATTCCGTCGCTAATTAGAGACGGAATATATATTCCGTCTCTAAAATATAGCGACGAGAATTTAATAATCAGTCGCTAACCATAGAATCCGATCTCTAGTTTCTGTCTCTAATTAGAGACGGAATATTAAAATTCCGTCTCTAATTAGAGACGGAAGTTTAATGGTCCGTCTCTAATTAGAGACGGAATATTAAAATTCCGTCTCTAATTAGAGACGGATGTTTAATATTCCGTCTCTAATTAGAGACGGATGTTTAATATTCCGTCTCTAATTAGAGACGGATTTGTTATGTTCCGTCGTAAGTTATCGTCATTTCAGACAAATTCAGGTCACTCAGCGACGGAAAATTATAATTCCGTCGTAAGGTATCGTTATAACAGTAAATTCCAAAGTGAAATTAGAGACGGAATATTAAATTTCCGTCTCTAATTAGAGACGGAATTTTAATATTCCGTCTCTAATACCTGGAAATTTTAGCAGCACAATTTGATTTCTACAATTATCCTTGTTTACATTTCATATCAATCTAAACCATCACATACAATGGTTTCCAAATAACACAATACATACACAATTAGACAATGACAATACAAAATAATATATGAATGCAAATATCAAACCAAGTATCCAATCCAAGCACACTACATTCTTACAACATCTCCAATAATAATAATACAAACACAAAACTAAAACTAAATATCCAATTAAAAAACAAAGATAATTATCCAAACATCTCTAACCATAAACACCTGATTGTATAGTACTACAACATCTGAAATTAAAAAACATAATACAACACCTTCTAGCAAAGAAAATCCAATCCTAAGCTAGCGAGTAGTAATCAATCCTGCAAAAATGTTAATACGATAGATTAATAATAAAACAAAGAATAAACTAGTACACAATTATGTGTAACATATTAAATTTAATATTATGAATTTATTTTACATACTTGAGTGCTAGTTTGGATATACGATGATGGTGTCGTATAGATATCAATGTTCCTGAAAAGATATAATACAATGTTAGACATAGTTTCATTAGTGAACAAAAAAAAATTAAAAAGTTAAACATCAAGATACCTATGGCAATCTACGGATCAGGGGGATTATTAGGGTCTTGAGTCTCCTGAGAGGCAAAACGATGTGGCGTTGCACTCATTTGATCCAAGAAGGCTTGCATATCTCGCCCAATTTTCTCAAGATCCAATCGGGATTGTCGCTCTGCTCGAAAATCTGCCTCCAAGTTTGAGAGACGAGTCTTCAAATCTGCATTTTCTTGCTCTAAGACGTCTACTCTAGCAGATGATTCGGATGCACTCGATGATGTGCTGGGACGACCCCTGGCCCTAGGAGTCATCGCCTGATCATATACAACTCTCGCCTGGGCCCCAAGACCATAGAGGGTGGAGGTCTTTTTCCTTCCACCAACCACATCATAATAAATTTCATTTATCTGGTCAGTAGATAAAATCTGCTCCTCACCTCCCTCTAAACTAGGCTGAGACGCCTGTGCCACCCTAGCCGCAATTTCCTCCTATTTGCATAAAAAAAATATTATCAGATATTTACTGAAATGATAGATAATCATTGTTAATAGTTAAATATATTCAAGTATAGATTCTTACGTCTAATGCCGACGATCGACGATCTATAAAGTTGCCATCTTTTGACTTGTGTGTCTTCGTAAATATCTCCCAACAAGTAGGAGGTCGCTGTAGATCATGTTCCTGAATATTAAAAGATGTAAATATTTCCAGTGGTATGTTCTAGGTACAAAACTCTTATAGAATTTTAAAATTACTAACTCACCAAGTCTAAGGCATGCTCGACGATCGATCGGGATCCAGCGGTATGTTTTGTCGCTCCGGTACTAGGGCCAGCCAACTCACTCCTTCTATTGGCTCGAGCTATCATTGCATTTTCCTGCCATCTGTCTGCAGCCCAAATGGCTCTCCATGCATCCCAAATGTTCTCAGGTACATAGGATGGTTTTATTCCCTTTTGTCTTGCTTTGTATAACATGTCTTTGTATAGTTTGGCACAAGCTGCGTTCCAGGTAGCATAAAATTCTGCCTCGTGCTCTGTCTCCCAAGTATATCTTTTCTGCAATAATATGTTCACAAATTATTATAAAAATATAATAAAATCATGATAATTAAAATGACTTACCAAAAACTCATCGTAATAAAATTGCTTCATATCCGGGTCTACCCGCTTCCATGTAGTACCAGCGGGACTAAATCGCTCTTTAAATTTTGAGGTGATGTATGCAGCTACTCTATGACCATCTGGGGTAAAACTGCATTTAACAAATAAAATTAAATAAATATGTTAACAAAATAAATGCAGTGAATAAGACTAATAACACTAATACTTACCAACCCCCGATAATCCGTAGAACAATATTTACGATGATTATCAAACCAAGATATCTTCCCACTGCAGGGTAATGAAAATGCATCAGACTCTGTCATGCAGTATGGGCATGCTAATTTACCAGCCGTGCTCCATCCCGACAACATTGAGTATGCTGGAAAATCACTAATTGTCCATAATAATACAGCATGCAATCTAAAATTAGTTTTGCTTGCAACATCATAAGTCAGTGACCCTACATTCCATAATTCATTCAACTCGGCAATCAGAGGTTGCAAGAAAATATCAATCTTTTCTTTTGGATTAGTTGGCCCTGGAATAAGGACAGTAAGGAACATAAATTCATCTTTCATACACATCCAGGGCGGTAAGTTGTAAGGTGTTATTATAACTGGCCAAGATGAATATTGCTGTCCAGACTGACCAAATGGTTGAAATCCATCTGCAGAAAGTCCAAGTCTCACATTACGTGGTTCCATTGCAAATGAGAAAAATGTTATATCAAGATGTTTCCAAGCAGGCGAATCACAAGGATGACACATTATACCTTCTTCGTGCACATGCTCATGATGCCACCTCATGTAGCTTGCTGTTGCAGTAGATGCGTACAAGCGTTGGAGTCTAGCAGTTAACGGGAAATAATACATAACTTTCCATGCAATCTTTTTATTTTTCTTCCCTGGTATTCGACTACTATGCTTATAACGAGGGTGAGTACATATTCTGCATTCAATCAGTTCACTGTCTTCTTTCCAAAATATCATGCAGTTATTAATGCAACAATCAATCTTCTCTACCGGCAAACCTAAACCTCTCACCAATTTTTTTGTAGTATAGAAGCTATCAAGCATTATGTTATCAGTAGGAAGTAACTCAGACATCAATTGACAGATGTCATCGTAACATCTTTCTGAAAAATGATGCTCTGCCTTTATGTTCAATAATCTTGCAGTAGCTGATAATTGGGAATGACCAGATGGAATCCCTCCCCACACTTCTCTTTCACTAGCCTTTAACATGTCATACATTTGCTGAACTTCAAGTGTTGGTACATCATCTATATTTGAATGATCAACAGCGTTTATAGCGTCATAAATCATTGATTGCATTGCATTCTCATTAGATGATGATTCCCCTACAGGAGTTGTGTCTGATGAAGAAGCAACCGAAGTTCCAATACGGTGAGACAAATAAGGCTCTCCATGACAATACCAGTTGTAGTAATTTGGAACAAATCCTTTTTTACATAGATGTACTTTGACAGTATCCTCATCATGGAAAGCTTTATTTCTACATTTGGAATGATTACATGGACAACGTAACGTGACACCATCCATACATTCTGGATGACTCTTCGCAAAGTTCACAAACTCTTCAACTCCAGCAAAATATTCATCTCGGATAAATCCATTTTCTAATCGATTGTACATCCAATCTTTGTTCAAGTACATTGTATCCTAATAAACATAAGATTGATTACTTAGTAAGTATATAAGTAATATAATAGAGGTACTACACATATGATTCAATATATTCAAAAACCATACCATGAATACAAAATATTAAGTATATAATTAAGAAGTTGATATTTAAATTAAAAAAAATAAAATAAAAACACATTTAGATAATTTTAAATCAATTTCATAGGTGTTATCAAAATATCATATCATAATAGGTGGCAGTCGTATGGTGTTTTATTTTTTGGTCTCTAAATCATCATCAATCCTTTCTCTTTCTTGTTTTCTTAGTTATTCAAATTTCTTCATATTTCCTCTTGGTCCTTACCTTTTGATTTTTATCCATGGATTATTAGATTTGTTTGTATGCCTAGTTTTAATCTATCTTTAATATATTAGTTTGGCTTTAACTACTGGAAGCTTTAGAAGTTACTACAATATGAAATGTAAATCCTTCCATTGACTTTCTATATTCATATCCCTATACCAAGGCCATTTTGATCATCTTTGGTTAGGTTAAGGCTATATCTATGTCTCAGTCAATGATATTCTCATATGTATTTTGATTATCTTTTTTTAAATTTCAGTCTAACTTTACAAGAATGAAAATCAAATACAATCATGTTCTAATTTTCAAACAACTGAATATCTATAAATGAATGACTGCACAAGCAATAGACAATTACATGTATTTAACCATTTTTATTGAGGGATAACTTCTCCATTAGTCAAAATCATGACAAATCACTATCGATGATAAGGTGGAACTATTTTAGGATATTTGTGCATGGTTGATGAGAACTAATTATAAACCTACAAATGGACTTCTCTACTAAAATGCACAGGTTTCTTTCATTTTGGTTGACAATCAGAAGGGCAGCCAAATTCAAAGCAACAAGCAACCTTCTCAAAAGAAACATGAATTTCACAATTAGATTTTTTCTATAAAACAGAAGTTATACATGAGTTTGCAAGCAGCAGAATCAACAAAATGAAGCATGTATTTGAGGGAATGTATTCATATATTTGTACCAGAGACCGAATTAAAAGTTTGGCACTCATACAACTTGATGCAATACGAACAAATTGTGCCACCAAAACAACTCAACTCTCAACAAATGGGGAAGCAAATAATATTATTAACTCAAGATGTACAAGGGATCCAGCCCCTTTATGTTTTGAGGAGAAACAAGAAAGGAAAAGAGAGATTGAGGAGAAAAATGAAATCACCAGCGACGTGATGCTGCTTTGTGAAAGGGATGCTGCTGAGCTTCGATGACAGGACGGGGAAGTCGTGGCGCTTCCACTATTCCTACTGGAACAGCAGCCAGAGATTCGATGACTGGACGGGGAAGTCAAGAAAGGAACAGAGATTGAGGAGAAAAGAGAAATTACCAGCGATGGAGCACACTCTGCAAGGAAGAAGCTCGTTGGCAAGGATGACGAACAGACTGCGTTGAGCCGAGTCGGAGTCTGGCAGCGACAACTGTTCGAGCGTCGGAGGAGAGGACACCGGGGGAGACGGAAAGAAATGCAGGAGACGGAGCTCGAGTCGGAATCCAGTGCCGACAACTATTCGAGCGCCGGAGGAGAGGAAATGCAGGAAATGGAGAGGCCGAAGTGAAGAACCCGTGCCCTAAATCCCAATCATAGCGACGGAATTAATAATTCCGTCGCTAGTTAGAGACGGAATTAATAGTTCCGTCTCTAATTCGCCTAGGTGGGGCTTAATTCCCTGTTTGAATAGCGAAGGAATAAATATTTCATCCCTAATTAGAGACGGAAACAAAATATCCGTCTCTATTTAGAGACGGAATCAAAATATCCGTCACTAATTTTTACAGATTCACTCATTTAAAATTTTAAAACAGCGAAATTAGAGACGGAAGTATATTTCCGTCTCTAATTAGAGACGGAAGTATATTTCCGTCTCTAATTAGAGACGGAATTATATTTCCGTCTCTAAGTCCGTCGCTAAATGATAATTTTCTTGTTGTGACTGTGTGTCTGTGCATAAATCTTAAAGCATTTTCAAAAAAGGGCAGGTCATAAAGATGTTCCGATATCTTTCCCAAAATGGACCTGCAATTTTTGTGCATGACAAAGAGGAAGCGTCTAGCGTACAACTTGCATGCAGAATATTCTTTGTCCTCCGTGGCACAAGACACCAAAAAGGAATTTGAGGTTGTTGAGTTAAGGGGCCCATAATGTGCTTACATGAGTCGACCGAGCTCCTTCTATGACCCGCTCGACCATCGCTCAAGCCAATCGGACTTATAGGATGTTGTCAGGGACTCGTCCCATGCTCGACTTCGTAGAGTTCACTTGTGTTGGTTGGTCCTAGGAAGATCGTACCGGTTCCACTGTACAAAAATTTTGTACAAGTGTCGAACCTTTTCTAAACAACCTATTGTGTTCTTTAGAAGTTAAATTAGGAATCGCAAACGGAACTTAACATTATTGATTCCAAATTTAATTTATCTGTTCTTAATGGTTTAGACTTAGATCGCAAGCGGAACTTAACACTATTGATCCAAGTCCAACCTATGTTACAAAGTTAATTAAATATTTATTTCTAAAATCGGCTCCCAGGTCAAACATGGCGAGGCACAAGGCCTTTTTGGGTATGAGATCATCCACCACTGTCTCGACAAAGCCTTTAATATAAATTCAATATTTAATTTCCTAAAATAACATTAGGTTTAACCAAAAAGAACAATCGAATCACAAATTCGAAAAACAAAACAAAAATACAAACTCAAATAACAAATTCGAAACTATAGAATCATATGCCTCTTGTGTTTGGTATTTCCAAAAATAACTATACAAAGAAAACTAGTATGATGCGGAAAACAATTACTAGTTATACCTTTCTTTGTAAGCAAATAACCTCTTGATCTTCTATCGTATTCCTCTTCTTATCCCAGACGTTGTGTGGGCAACGATCTACCGAGATGAGAACCACCCAAGCCTTCACCTTTCTTCCAAGTTTCGGCCACCTTCTTTTCTTCAAGGGATGAAGAACTTAGACCACCAACCAATCTCCAAGGGATGCTAGGAAACAAAGCCTCCTTCTTCTTCTTCTTCCTCAAGTAAAATCCGGCCACCAAGCAAGCTCCAAGAGAAGTTGTCGCCGGCCAAAAGAAGAAGAGAAGAGGGAGAAGCTAGGGTCGGCCACCAAGGAGGAAAAGAGAGGAAGAATAGAATAGAGTCGTTACCCATGAAGGCACCTCTACCCCTTCTTTTATATTCCTTGGTCTTGGCAAATAAGAAAATTTAAATAAAAACTTCCTTAATTCTTTTGTCATGAAAAGGAAAATTTATTTAATTAAAAATAATTTCCTCTTATCATATTACATGGCCGACCACATCTATATATGCTATAAACAAGGAGAGTTTTAAAACTTCCTAATTTGTCTCCGGAAATTTATAAAAATTTCTCCAATAATTTTTCCCTTCATGGTGGTTTGTAAAAAGGAAATTTTATAAATTAAAATCTTTCTTTTAAACATGTGGATGATTTCTAAAAAGGAAAGTTATCTCTAAAAATTAAAATCTCCTTTCAATCTACAAATAAGGAAAGATATCAAATCTTTTCTTAATCTTTTGTAAAACTTATAAAGAGAATATTTAATTTTTAAACTCTCTTTTAAATCATGAACATGGTTAAAAAGGAAAGTTTTCTCAAAATTAAAATCTAGCTTTCAATCTACAAATAAGGAAAGATTTCAAATCTTTTCTTAACCTTTTGTAGAAAGCTATAAAAAGAAAGATTTAAATTTTAAACTCTCTTTTAAAACCATGATATCCACATAAGAAATAATTTTAATAAACTTCCCGTGTTTTGGGCTCTCTTTTTAATAAACTCTCTTTTAAACTCTCTTTTTATTTTCTAGTGGTCGACCACCTAAGCTTGAGACCCAAGCTTTGGTCGACCACCTAAATTTAGCTTCACCATTAGCTTTGGCTGGCCCTAGCTTGGGCTCCAAGCTAGCTTGGCCGGCCACCTTAAGGTGGGTAGAAAGGTGGGTATAGGTGGGTATAATTCTCTATATACAAGAGGCTACGATAGGGACTGAGAGGAGGAATTGGTTTTGGTCTCCCGATGAAATTAAGCTTCCCGTGTTCGCCCCGAACACACAACTTAACTTCATCAATAATAATTCATACCACTAAAGAATTATTATTGAACTACCGCACCAATCCCAAATTACATTTTGGGCTCCTTCTTATTATGAGTGTGTTAGTCTCCCTATGTTTAAGATGTCGGATGTCCACTAATTAATTGAGTTACTGACAACTCATTTTAATTAATATCTCAGTTCAAGAGTAGTACCACTCAACCTTATCGTCATATCGGACTAAGTCCACCTGCAGGGTTTAACATGACAATCTTTATGAGCTCCTCTTGGGGACATTATCAACCTAGATTTCTAGGACACAGTTTCCTTCTATAATCAACAAGACACACTATAAATAGCATCATTTCCCAACTTATCGGGCATTTTGATTTATCGAGCTAAATCTCACCCTTTGATAAGTCAAAGAAATAAATATCAAATATATGTGCTTGTTATTATATTAGTATTAAGAGCACACACTTCCATAATAATTAAGGACTTGTTCTTTTATTAAATTAGTATAAAAAGAACTTTCCTTAAATGGTCTTGCTCAATACACTTAGAGTGTACTAGTGTAATCTATTAGTCAAGATAAACTAATACCTAATTACACTACGACTATTCCAATGGTTTGCTCCTTTCCATCTTAGTCGTGAGCTACTGTTTATAATTTATAAAGAACCAATAACACGATCTTCTATGTGTGACACCACACACTATGTTATCTACAATATAAATTAATTGAACATCTACAATTGATATATATATAAATGTAGACACTTGACCAATGTGATCTTTATAAATGTTTATATAAAAGCTAGGCTTTTAGTATACACTCCAACAATCTTCCACTTATACTAAAAGACTATGCTGCCATAAATGCTGCTATACATCTGATTCCCATCCATTCAACATGTCCATCAAAAGCTCTTGCCTTAAGGACCTTAGTGAAAAGATCTACAGGTTATCACTTGATGCAATATAGACGACAACAACTTCTCCTCGTTATAGGATGTCTCGTATTGGGTGGTACTAGCGCTCTATTGTGTTTACTTGCCTTATGGACTCATGGTTTCTTCGAGTTTGCTACTGCACCACTATTATTACAATAAATTGTAATAATCTTTGGACAACCCAGAAATCATATCTAAGTCCATCTTGAGGTTACTGAGTCACTCAACTTCTATGGTTGCCTCTGAGGTTGCCACATACTCAACTTCCATAGTGGAATATGGAAAGCACCTATGCTTAACACTCCTCCATAGTTATGGCTTTACCTCCTAAAGTAAACACAAAACCCCGAGGTCGACTAACTATTGCCCCTATCTGATTGAAGGTCAAAATATGTGTAACCCACAGGGATCAAATCATCTGCTTAGTAATCTAGCATATAATCTCTAGTCCTTCTCAAGTACTTCAATATATGTTTTACGACAGTCTAGTGTCCCGGTCCTGGGTTACTTCGATATCTGCTAACTATGCACTGGGCAAAACAGATATCCGATCTCGTGCATAGCATACATTAGACTTTCCTGTAAGACCGTTGAATTCGATAGAGGGGGGGGTGAATATCGATTCGAAAATATCGAGTATAAGCGCAGCGGAAAAGTAAAGTAGACACAGTTGTTTTTACTTCGTTCGGAGCCTGTGACGACTCCTACTCGAAGGCCCGTGGTCCTTGACCACTTTCGTTGGGCAATCACTAGCAATTCGAATATAATTACAAAATGAATACAGGAAATGCTAATGAAACAAAGTAATACCGACAAGGAAATTAAGAAAAACGAAGAAGCACTTTGTCGGAGCTTTGTTAGCGTCGCAGGAACGTAGAGCAGCAGGACCAGCAGTCGAAAAGTTCTCAGTTGATGATTGATTCTGAAGCTCCTGCCTGGGGCTTCTTTTATATGCTGTCCCGGGCGCCTGGATCCCTTCCGGGCGCCTGGAATGTGACGTAGCTGCACAAACCATGATGCTCCACGTGGCGACGACTCGGCTGGATGAAATTTGCCTTCCGGGCGCCCGAATCCCTTCCGGGCGCCCGGATCCCCTCCGGGCGCCCGGACCCCTCTTCTCCAGAAAGTCCTTCTCCTGCAAGAAAAGGTTAGTCCGAGGCAAATGTACCCTGCAGCAAAGAGTGTTAGCACAGTTTTATAGATGAGCAAAGTATGACTTAGATTCCGTCTTTCCGAGACCGGAATCTAGTCACGATCTCGACTTAGATATCCGAAATGGATCTAAGCCGGATCGACGCCTAATGTTCCCTACCCGAACGCGTCCTCGCATCACTCCCTCCAGGACTTACCTCACTTACCGCCAGACGTCCGGCCGCGCCCGGTCCGCGACTTCTCGCCAAGCGTCCGGTCAGCCTGTCGACCCGCTTGGACTTCTCGCTATCCGGCCAGCCCGTCGACCTAGCCGGACTTCTCGCCAAGCGTCCGGCCACCCGTCGACCGCTTGGACTTCTCGCCAGCGGTCCGCCCGTCGACCTAGTCGGACTTTTCCTACACATAAAAGTGTCGACAACAACAAACCTAACTTAACCTGATTTGTCATTCATCAAAACCTGAGTTAGACCGTTAGTGCTAACCGCACCAACAATCTCCCCCTTTTTGATGGAATGACAACCTGGTTAAGTTAGTGATAAAAAGTATGCAAAAATCAAGCATGATTTTTGAGGTTTTTAAGGTTTAAGTTAGTTTTTTTAAGTTTGCATTTAGTTGCCCTAACTTAACCAACCTAACCCTCCCCCTTTGGCATTCATCAAAAAATAAGGGTAAACAATCATAGCGAGAAATACTGAAAACAGTAATACCTTGAACAATAACTGAGTTTTTAAATCCAAGAGAAGATCAAATTGACTTGGGGGGGTATAAAGTTTTGAAAATTTGTTTAAAGCATTAGCTTTTAGCTTTTAGAAAAAATGCTAAGTTTAGATAGGTTAATTTTCAAACATAAGTGTATAAGGTCTAAAAAAATTTTTTCAAAACAAGTTTCAACTTTGAAATGCTACTTAAACATAAGTTTTCAAAACCAAAATTCCAAAACTAAGTTTGAAAAGTCTATTTTTCAAAACTAATTGAATTTTATTTTTCAACACTAAGTGTATAAGATTCAATTTTCAAAACAAGGAAAATAATTTTGAGAAGCTTAGTTTGTAAACTAAATTTTGTAAAATTTATCCTTCAAATTAAATTGTCAAAATTAAGTAAAGTCAAATTTTTAAGAAGTAGACTCAGGACAATTTTCAAAGTAAAATTAAGTTTAAATCTTTACTTTTAGTTTTCAAAGGAGTTTTGATAAACGTAAGAAAAAAACTTTTGGAATGTTTTTGTAAAGTTTGCTTTTCAAAATCAAATTTTTCAAAAAAAAGTATTAGATTCAAAACCATGGTTTAAGATACTTGAAAAGTTCAGTTTTCAAAGAATAGGTAAAAAGGATAAAAAGTTTGTGAGTTTAAAATTTTCACAATTTTAAACAAATTATTTTTAAACTTTGATTTTCAAAATTAAGTTTAAAATTCAATTTGGAAAACTAAAGTAGTTTTATTTCTCCCCCTGAATTTGATATTTAACTTCAACCAGCTGTCTAACCAATTAGGTACTAACTAACTATTAGAAAATAGTAGCTTTCACTTGGTTAGTCAGATTAAGTTAATTATAATCAGTCAGTGTTTGACTCGACTGATGAACTTTAACCTGATTAATATTTGAATTGTATTTAACGTCCAGACTTATACTGATGCACTGAAATAAGCATCTTAAGTCCAGACAGATGGCCTATGCATCTCACCCCTTTCTATGTTTATCAACCACAAGCAAGGTAAACCTAAGGTGTTGGTGAGATGCTCAAGAACTAAACCTATGGGTACATGCTTTCTAAGGATGTAAGACTAGTCTAAGGCCAAAACTGTTTTTGAAAGTTTAAAAATGGAAATTTTGAAAACAAACAAGTTTAGCCTATAAGTTGATAAAATCAGTTTTGAAAGTATTTATGAAGGATCCTAGTCTATTGAGCACATCCCTAATTGTCGTCGTAAGTTGCTAAATTCACTCTCAGGGAGTGGTTTTGTAAAAATGTCAGCTAAATTTGATTTAGACTCAATGTACTTGAGTTCAATATCACCTTTAGTAACATGATCCCTGATGAAGTGATGCCTAACTTCAATATGTTTGGTTCTTGAATGATGTACAGGATTCTTGGTTAAGTTAATCGAACTTATATTATCAATTAATACTTTTACATTTGTGATATTTAAGTTGAAATCTTTTAGAGTATGCATCATCCATAATATTTGTGCAACACACTCGCCTATAGCTATGTATTCTGACTCAGTTGTAGATAGTGCAGCACTTTGTTGCTTTCTACTAAACCAGCTGACAAGGGATGGACCAAGTAGTTGGCATCCACCACTTGTGCTTTTGCGGTCTAATTTGCATCCGGCATAATCTGAATCAGAATATCCTATTAATTCAAAGTTGTTGGTCCTAGGATACCAAATACCTACATTTGTGGTTCCCTTGAGGTATCTAAAGATTCTTTTGACTTGAGTCAAATGAGATTCTTTAGCACAGGTTTGGTATCGAGCACACATACTAACTGCAAATAAAATGTCAGGTCGGCTTGCAGTTAAGTAAAGTAGACTACCTATCGCGCTCCGATAATGTTTTAAGTCTATTGATTTTCCATTAGGATCATCATCTAGGATTGTGTTTACGGCCATAGGTGTTTTTATTTCTTTAGTATTTTCCATTCCAAATTTTCTAAGTAACTCCTTAGTATATTTTTGTTGATAAATATAATTTCCTTCATTTGTTTGTTTGACTTGTAACCCTAGAAAATAAGTTAATTTTCCTACCAGACTCATTTCGAATTCGTGTTCCATTAGGTTTGTAAATTCGTTTAAAAATTCTGAGTTGGTTGAACCAAAGATGATATCATCTACATAAATTTGAGCTATAAAAATATCTTCTTTTATTGATTTCACAAATAGTGTTGGGTCAATTTGACCTTGATTGAACCCTTTAGAGGTTAAGTAAGAGGTTAGTCTTTCATACCATGCCCTAGGTGCCTGTTTAAGTCCATATAATGCCTTTTTTAATTTGTAGACATAATCAGGGTGTTCTAGGCTTTCAAAACCTGGCGGCTGACCTACATACACTTCTTCTTTTATCAATCCATTAAGAAAGGCAGACTTGACATCCATTTGGTATAGTTTGAATCCTTTATGGGCTGCATAGCTTAGTAACATTCTAATGGACTCTAGTCTAGCTACCGGGGCATAAGTTTCATCGTAGTCAAGTCCTTCAACTTGACTGAACCCTTTGGCAACTAACCTGGCCTTGTTCCTAGTAATTTCTCCAGTTTCACTTAATTTGTTTCGAAATACCCATTTGGTTTCTATTATTTTCTTATCGGTAGGTTGAGGTACTAGGTCCCAAACTTCATTGCGCTCAAATTGAGCTAATTCTTCTTGCATAGCTATGACCCAGTCTGGGTCAAGTAGAGATTCAGCTACAGTTTTGGGTTCAATATTTGAGATTAACGAGATTTGACTTAGGTTTCTGAAAGATGACCTAGTTTGAACCCTCAGGTCTGGGTCACCAATTATTTGATTAGTAGGATGGTTTGGGTTGACTCTTATGGTTTGAGGAGGTTGACTTTCTTGTAGTTGTTCTTCTTCTTCATTATTTTGGGTTTGGTTTGTTCCCTCATAATTGATATGTTCGTGAACAGAGTCAACTGGTTGAGGTTGGGCTTGTTCTAGGTTTTGATTGGATTCTTTGAATTTTACATTGGTGGTTTCTTCAATTCTTAAAGTGACTTTATTATAAATTCTGTAGCCTCTGCTATTCAGAGAGTAACCTAGAAAAATTCCATTTTCTATTTTGGAAGTGAATTTGCCTAAGTGTTCTCTAGTATTTAGGATAAAGGCTGGGCAACCAAATACCTTAAAGTATTTTATATTAGGTTGCTTGTTGTAAAATATTTCAAAAAATGTTTTATTGTGGTTTTTGTTTAGTGTTGTTCGGTTTTGTACATAGCAGGCTGTACTAATAGCTTCTGCCCAAAAATATTTAGGTAAGTTGTATTCATTTAGCATAGTTCTAGATGCTTCAAGTAAGGTTCTATTTTTCCTTTCTACAATTCCATTTTGTTGGGGAGTTTTAGGGCAAGAAAATTCATGATGGTAGCCATTTTCAAGGCAAAATTTATCAAAATTATGATTTTTAAATTCTCCTCCATTATCACTTCTGATTCTTTTAATTTTTATGCCTTTTTCATTTTCAATTTGTTTGCAGAAATTTGTAAAAATTTCAAAAGTTTCATCTTTATGTTTTAAGAATTTGACCCAAGTGAACCTAGAATAGTCGTCTATTATAACTAAACAGTATAGACTTCCATTTATTGATTTGACTCCATGGGAGTCAAATAAATCTAAGTGTAAAAGTTCTGGGACTTAGTTGGTTGCGGATTCATTTATTGGTTTGTAGGTAAATTTTGTTTGTTTGTTAAGTTGACAAGCATTACATATTGTTGAATCTAAGTTAGGTAATTTTGGTAAGCCTCTAACTAGACCGTTTAATTTACTTATGTTTCTGAAATGGGTGTGTGACATTCTTCTGTGCCATAACCAGGTTTCTTCTTTTTGCGTTAAATAACACTTGACTGAAGAAGTGGTTAAGTTGATGGCATAGATATTGTCTTTTCTAAAGCCTTTTAAGCTTATAGTTGGATTATCTAGATGTTTGATCAAACATTCTGTGGATAGAAATTTTACCTTATACCTAGTGTCACACAATTGACTTATGCTCAGAAGATTGTATTTAAAATTTTCAACAAGTAGAACATTTGAAATTATGAAATCTATTTTTAATTCAATATTACCTATACCAATTACCTTGAATTTACCGTTGTTTCCAAAGGCAACTGTTCCTAGGCTTTTGTAGGTTAATTGAGTGAACTTGGTGTGATCTCCAGTCATATGTTTGGAGCAACCACTGTCCAAAATCCACTTGGTTTCCTACAACAAGTAGGATTTTTATGTTAGTCTTAGTTTATCAATTTTTTAATCAATCATTATTTAAGTTAATTTTTTTTTTTTTTTAATTGAGATTAAAACTAATTTAGGTTTTAGAATTTTAAGTTTTAAGATTAAAATTGATTTAAGTTTTAAAATTTTGAAATTAATTTAAGTTTTAAAATTTTGAAAATAATTTTTTAAGTTTAAAATTAAAATTTTTGAAATTAATTTTTAAGTTTAAAATTAAAATTTTGAAAGTAATTTTTAAGTTTAAAATTAAATTTTTGAAATTAATTTTTAAGTTTAAAATTAAAATTTTTGAAATTAATTTTTAAGTTTAAAATTTTGAAAATAATTTTTTAAGTTTAAAATTAAAATTTTTGAAATTAATTTTTAAGTTTAAAATTAAAATTTTGAAAGTAATTTTTAAGTTTAAAATTAAATTTTTGAAATTAATTTTTAAGTTTAAAATTAAAATTTTGAAATTAATTTTTATGTTTAAAATTTTGAAAATAATTTTTTAAGTTTAAAATTAAAATTTTTGAAATTAATTTTTAAGTTTAAAATTAAAATTTTTGAAATTAATTTTTAAGTTTAAAATTAAAATTTTGAAATTAATTTTTATGTTTAAAATTTTGAAAATAATTTTTTTAAGTTTAAAATTAAAATTTTTGAAATTAATTTTTAAGTTTAAAATTAAAATTTTTGAAATTAATTTTTAAGTTTAAAATTAAAATTTTGAAATTAATTTTTATGTTTAAAATTTTGAAAATAAATTTTTTAAATTTAAAATTAAAATTTTTGAAATTAATTTTTAAGTTTAAAATTAAAATTTTGAAAGTAATTTTTTAAGTTTAAAGTTAAAATTTTTGAAATTAATTTTTAAGTTTAAAATTTTTGAAATAAATTTTTAAGTTTAAAATTAAATTTTTGAAATAAATTTTTAAGTTTAAAATTAAAATTTTTGAAATAAATTTTTAATAAGTTTAAAATTAAATTTTTGAAATAAATTTTTAAGTTTAAAATTAAAATTTTTGAAATAAATTTTTGAAATAAATTTTTAAGTTTAAAATTTTTGAAATTAATTTTTAAGTTTAAAATTAAAAGTTTTGAAATTAATTTTTAAGTTTAAAATTTTTGAAATTAATTTTTAAGTTTAAAATTAAATTAAGCCTTATTCATCTCACCCGATCTATATTATCAATCAGGGAATCCTATGATTTTGTGAGATGAAATTGGTTTGATTACAGACTTTTGGTTTAACTTGTGTTAGATTCAGATTTAGTTTTGGTTTCCACAAATAGGCATTCTTCGGATAAACTTCTAAGCTTGGTGAGTCACAGGGACATCATTGGAAGTAACCAACCTTTCGAAGTTTTCCGAATAGTCCTATCCACTGAACTTAGTACTAAATCTTGGTCTAACTGGTTAGGATTCGTTTAAGGGTAGCTTCGGTTCCACTTGGCCAAATGCACCGATCGAAGCCATATCTTTCTAGACATGCGATGCCCAAGCTTCCTAACGTACTATCATCCAAAACTTCACCAGCACCATGAGTCAAGTTAACCTCGGTCTCTTTTTAACTAATCCTGATTGGGTTAGTTTGTTTTGGGTTACCTTGTATGTTAGTTTTGGAGGTGCCATATATTCTTCCCCCTCAATTATTGGCCATTAATTTAGATTTTGGGTTTGTGTCGATTCTTTTATAGTTATAATCAACTTGGTGATAGTCTAAATTTTGTAGAGTTTTGATTTTTGATTTTAAGTTAAATTTATTTTTTAGTTTTTGATCTGATTTATTCAAGTTTATATAATGTATTTTATCTTTAGGTATATAGAATTGATTAAGTCCTACTTGCGTGGTTAAGCACGCTTTCGGGACCCAAGCTTGTTTAGTTGCTTTGTGTTGGGTTAATAATGATTTAAAGGTTTTGTTTGATTTTGACTTATATCCAAGTCCGGTTTTATTATAGCATGCCTTTTGGTTATTTAGAATTAAATCTAAATTTTTAGATCTTGTTGTGAATTTTTCCAACAATTCTTTTAACTTATTAATTTCACTTTTTAATGATAAATTCTCCTTGTAACACCCCAAATTTCATGATTTAGAGTTCTAGAAGACCTTATTAAAATTTTGAAATGTTTTAGAAAAATTCTAGAGATTTTTAGGAATTTATAGAGTATTTTTATGCAGTTTTTGGAGTTCGTTTGGTATTTTTACCAAGAGAAAGAAGTTTAAAAAAAAAAGAAGAAAGAAAAATGTTGAAGCTGGGTTTTGAACCCAAGACCTCGGGCTTGACCCGAGTCTTAACCGAACCCAGACAACCAGCTGATCCACAGCAGTTTTGTTATAATTTAAAGGAATTAAATATGATTAAACAGTGTTAAGAAACGAAATAAAAAATTCTGTTTAAAAAGAAGCCGAGGGCGGCTCGAACCCGAGACATTAGGGAATTCATCTTTCCAGCGGACCAAGCGCGCCGGCTGGTATTTTGTAAACAAATTTATAAGGAATTGGTCTTAAGTCATAACTGAATTAGAAAATTGCCTAAGTTAAAAGAACAGATTATTCCCTACCCCGTGACCTAACTTTCCCTTCTCCTCTCCTCGCGTCTCTTCTGCGCGCGCGACGGCCGTGCTCGGGCGGAAGGCAAGGAAGGCTAGGGCTTTACTCCGGCGGCCGATTGAGGGAGTTTTCCGAGAGCTCTCCACCTCCTCACGATCCTTTCGTCGAGGAGAGCTTGTGGGCACGAAGAGGAGCCGGATTGTCGAGTTTTCCGCGAGCCCTAGAAGCGTTAGAAGCCTTCTTCTCGGCTGTAAGTTCAAGAAAAGCCTAAGGTAAGTTGCTACTCACCTGTGGTAAGAGGAATTCCGACTTCGTTTCGATATTTCCTTGTTTGTTCGAGTTTTGCCGTGAAGTTTTCTTTGATTTTGTTGCTGCCGTGAGTTAAGGTTTCATATATGGTTTTCTTCCTTATCTAGTATGCTGTGAAGTTGCTTGTGTTTTCTGCCGTGCCACAGTTTCAGGAGGAATTTCATACATGGCTTTTGGATTTTACCGTGAAGAAATCTTGGTTTTGAGTTAGCCACAGAACCCTAGTTTTTCAGATTTAAAGCTTTGTATTCTGCTTAAGTCTTGTAGGGATTCGGGTTTACAAGTGGGGTTTGGTTCGTGATTTTCATGGCTTTCACATGGTTAAGAATGAATTTGAATTTGATTTCTTTCATGTTGTTGAGGCTGGGAGATTTCTGCATGATACCTGTTTGATCAAATGCCTGATCGAGAAGTTATTTGGAGGATTGAATGGTGTTTTGAGTTTAGTGGAGCTTTGAATCTTAAGGTTGATTTGCTTTCTTGGGGTTCCGGTTGGTTTTGTGTTCCTGAACTGTTATGGGACACGGGTTAGCACAAAAGTTGAGTTGATTTTTCTGGAGTGGCATAAATTTTGATTGAATTTGCTTTCTCTTGATGCAATAAGAGTTCGGACAGATTATGGTAGAGTTAAATCCTTGGTATCTCCGTATCACTAAATAGCTAAAGTTTTCTAAAGGTTTAGGATCAAATCTGTTTGGTTCATCTCTTTAGTTATTGCACAGTTTTGAAGTGTAAGTTTACTTGATGATCAAGGAATTCAATGAGATTGTCTTGTTATGTGGAAGATCCAATTAGATGTGTTACTTTCATTCAAGTATATAGATTTGAGGTTTAGATAATTTATTTATGTTTAATCTGAACATGAAGTTTAGATAATTTTCTTATGTTGCTCAGGTTTAGATAATTTGCTTATGTTTAATCTGAACATGAGGTTTAGATAAATTGCTTATGTAAAATCTGAGCTTGAGGTTTAGATAATTTTCTTATGTTAAATCTGAGCTAGAGGTTTAGATATGCAAGTAATAAGTTCATAATAGAAGCTTAGTTTAGAAAATGAGAAAAGAGATTTACATGTTGATCAATGTAAATTTTATAAAGTATTAGTATGCAGATTTTGTTAAGCTTAGTATGCAGATTTTAGATAAGCTTAATATGCAGATTTTAGTTAAGCTTAATATGCAGATTTCTGTTTAAACTTGTATGCAGATTTTGTTTAAGCATTGTAGTATTAGAATTGGTTTAAACATTTCAGTTTTGTAAGAAGCATAAGAAAGATAAAGAAAAGTATAAGAAAGATAAAGAAAAGAAAGAAAAGGCCGAGGCCTTAAGTAGATCCCAAAGTCGAGACTTTAGGGATTTTTGGCACACAAGGTGCCTATTAAAATGCCAAGGCATTTAAAGAAGAAGTAATTAAGATTATAAGTATTTTACTTTTAAGAAGAGGCTAGTACCCGACATCCAAGAGCTTGTCGTTAAACAAATCCAGGTGTCCAATTCCGAGGTCTTGGCCCTGGTAGACCGAGGTCTGCTCTTTTAGGATTGGTGGCTCGCTACCCCAACCTATTAGGGAACGCGCATAAGATGGTACTATGCCTGGGCCCAAGAAGAAGTTGATTATTATTTTGAAGTATTATAAGTATAAGCTTTTGAACTAATAAAACAATGTGTTTACAAAAGTTTACAAGTATTAAAGAATAAGTTTTAAATAAGTGAAATAAAAGAATAAGTTTTTAAGCAAGTTTAATAAGAATCAGAAAGTGTTTAGAATTCAGTGAGTTAAATTCTTTATGCTAGCATGATAGTATAGACTTGTCTTACATGTTTAGCCTTTCAGTATGATTCTTTACTATTAGAAGAGCATGAGTTAGCTTACTGTTATTTACTATTTATGAGCATGAGTAGCTTTTCATGTTAGCATTCAGTTTTAGCATGTTTTCATTTATATACATGCATATCGAGTTTTTGTGAGTTAGATAGCGCTTACTAAGCAAATTTTGCTTATAGACTACACTTCCTCTTACTGCAGATAAAGGAAAAGAGAAGATTTAGCAAGGAAGGCGACAAGGTGGCGCGGATGGTGTGTGATGCCAGGACTATGGAAGCCTTGGGACTTAGTTTAGGAATTTATTAAGATTGTCATTTATTAAGAATGTATTAGATGAGTCATTTAGTCTTCCGCTGTTAGTTAATTGTATGTTTTTATTTTGTTTCCTCTATTCATTGCTTGCATGATTTGATTAAACTGCGTGGTGATGTTATTCCTTTTGTGTGCTTGATATGTGTTCCAGCCGCCTGTGGCTGTGTATATTATGTTATGTATTAATGATTATGGTCACCGGTACAGGGGGGATTCTGCCGGAATTTTTCGGTAGGGTTTCCACGTGATTTTTAATCACACCGGTTAAGTAGAGTTAGTAGATAAGTAACGGTCATCCTTAGAGAGTAATAGTAGTAAGAAGGGTGGTCGTTACACTCCTCCTCAAGTGTTCGGTCTTGAGTTGGATTCGAATTTTTTAATTGTTCCTTCAGGTTTAGATTTTCCTCAAGAAGCGATTTATTTTCATTTTCCAATTTAACTAATTTTTTATTTAAACACGAGATAATTCTAAAGAATTTATGATTTAAGTTTAGGTATACCTCTTCGGAACCTTCGGAAACGAGTGCGGACTCGTGGCTCGATTCGGGTTCGGACCCGTCTTCCGATTCCTCTGATTCGTCTTCCGTTTCAGCTTCGCGAGCCATCAGCGCGAGGTGACTTTGGTGCTTTTGCCTTTCTCCCTCTGATTCGTCTGAGGAGGAATCGTCCCATGTTGCTTTGAGGGCTTTCTTCTTTGTTGACTTTGGTTTGTCAAGTTTCAATCTTGGGCATTCGTTCTTGTAGTGCCCCTTTTTGTTACATCCGAAACATGTGACATTTCTTGAGTCGGCTGGCGAACTGATCTTCTGAAGATCCTGTTTGCTGAAGCTTCTCTTTTTCCTGGTGAACATTTTCCTTACCAGGTTCACCAGGTGTTCTTCGTCTTCAGAGTCTTCTGATTCGGGTTTGTTCTTCTTTTCTTTAGAGGAACCTGCGAATAAAGCTACACCTTTCTCGACCCCGGCGTTAGTTTGCTCATGAAGTTCTAATTCACAGAAGAGTTCATCCAATTTTAATTTAGATAAATTTTTTGAAATTTTGTAGGCATCTACAATTGATGCCCATAAATTATTTCGCGGAAAAGCATTTAACGCGTACCTTATTAAGTCTCGGTTCTCCATTTGGTGTCCTATCGCGTGGAGACCGTTGAGGATATCTTTGATCCTCGCGTGGAGTTAAATTTTATTTAACAGCAAATCTCTTTTTGTTACCTTCGCGTCGCTTGTTCCTTCGTGCAGCTCGATCAGTTTATCCCAGAGCTCCTTAGCGTTTTCATGCGGTCCGACCCGGTTCAGTTCTTCTCGTGTTAGTCCGCAGTGTAGAGTGTTGATGGCTTTGTTTTCAATTGACGCCTTTTTCTTTAAATCATTTGTCCATTCTTCAGGGTCTATTATTTTTCCGGAGTTGTCTACTGGAATTTTATAAGCCTTTGTGACGCTCATCCATTGGTCGTAGTCTGTCTTCATGTAGACCTCCATTCTTCTTTTCCAGTACGAAAAGTCATCCCCGTTGAATAGGGGAGGACGAACTGTGCTGAAGCCTTCTTGTTGAGACATCTTATCCTGCACACACTAAATTAACTGGAAAAAATCCCAAGACTTCGTCTTGGATTAGCAGTGCAGGAAAAAATAGAAACTCTAAGTGTAACGGGAAAAAAATCTTCCAAAAAGATAATAATGCCTGAATTAAAAAATATTTCCCTTCCTCGATTGGTGGTTGCACCAAATCGAGGCACCTGCTCCGATACCACTTGTAAGACCGTTGAATTCGATGAGGGGGTGAATATCGATTCGAAAATATCGAGTATAAGCGCGGAAAAGTAAAGTAGACACGCTGTTTTTACTTCGTTCGAAGGACGACTCCTAGTTGAAGGCCCGTGGTCCTCGACCACTTTCGTTAGCAATCACTAGCAATTCGAATATAATTACAAAATGAATACAAGAAATGCTAATGAAACAAAGTAATACCGACAAGGAAATTAAGAAAACGAAGAAGCTAGCTTTAATCGACTAGCGGTGACAAGAGCCAGTAAGCTAAGGAGTCGTCAAGATTGATGATTGATTAAGCTCTCGGTGACTATATGGTATCCAATCGCCTGAAGACTGTGGAAACCATCATTGATAAGATGAGTTTGTAGCCAAGTTGCGTTCTAGTCGGCTCGTGCGATTTTCGTCGCCTAGAGTCGTTCCATGTTAGCTCGGAGGCAAATGTATATATCCTGCAAAAAAGAGTGTTAGCACAATTAAAGTTCAACAAATGAATAGCAAAGAGTATGACTTAGATTCCGTCTTTCCGAGACCGGAATCTAGTCACGATCTCGACTTAGATATCCGAAATGGATCTAAGCCGGATCGACGCCTAATGTTCCCTACCCGGGAACGCGTCCTCGCAGTCACTCCCCTCCAGTGACTTACCTCACTTACCTGCCAGACGTCCGGTCAGCCCGTCGACCCGTCTGGACTTCTCGCCAAGCGTCCGGTCAGCCCGTCGACCCGCTTGGACTTCTCGCCAGCTATCCGGTCAGCCCGTCGACCTAGCTGGACTTCTCGCCAAGCGTCCGGTCAGCCCGTCGACCCGCTTGGACTTCTCGCCAGCTATCCGGTCAGCCCGTCGACCTAGCTGGACTTTTCCTGCACACTTGATAAAAGTGTCAGACAACAACAAACCTAACTTAACCTGATTTGTCATTCATCAAAACCTGAGTTAGACCGTTAGTGCTAACCGCACCAACATTTCCAACAGCCGAAGCATAAGGAACTTGCTTTCATGTCCTTTATTTGCTTTGATGTCTTTGGAAACATCTCTTTTAGATAAAGTTACTCCATGCCTGAAAGGTAGAAACCCTTTCTTGGAGTCTTGCATGCTAAAACGAGCTAGGATAGTATGAAGCTTGGGATAAGTACAACATTCTTTTCTTGTGATCCCTTTGATCCCGAGAATATGTGCACACTCTCCCAAGTCCTTCATATTGAATTGTTTGGACAACCATACCTTTACTTCTGACAACACTTTGATATTTTTTCCAACTATCAAAAATATCATCTACGTATAGTACAAGAAATACCACCACGCTTCCATCACACTACTTGTATACACAAGACTCATCTGGACACTGAATAAATCCACAAGTCTGGATTACTTTATTAAACCAGATGAACCAAGACCTTGAAGCTTTTCTTCAGTCCATAAACTGATTGAACTTGCACACAAGATGCTCTTTGCCCTTTGCGATGAACCCTTATGGTTGCTTTATATGGATATTTTCTTCAAGACTTCCATTAAGGAAAGTTGTCTTGACATCCACTTACCAAATCTCATAGTCCATATAGATAAAAGAATCTGGATAGACTTAAGCATGGCTACCGGCGAAAAAGTTTCCTTTTTCAACAAGCCTTGCTTTGAAAGTTTCCACCTTCCTGTCTATCCCTCTTTCCTATTGTAGACCTATTTACACCCAATGACTTTTACACCATTTGGAGGTTCTACAAGCTCCTATACTTTATTAGAATACATATATTCTAATTCTATATTCATTGCTCTTTACAAAGATGTTGTATCTTTATCTTGGAGCGCTTCGTCATATATCTTGGAATCAGGTTCATGTTCACCAGGGATCAAGTCCAAAGACTCTCCCAAAACATGAATCTTTTAGGTTGCCTAACAACCCTCCCACTACGACGAGACACTTTCTGTAATTGTGTATCATTTGTGATACATGTTGCAGTTTCTTGTGATATTTCATCTTGTACAGTTGGTACTAGATTAGACGTGTCCTTTAATTTCCTTAAGAACAATTTTACTCATGGACTTGTGGTTAATAGTATAGTCCTTTTCTAAAATTGGGCATTGGTGCTAATAATGACCTTCCGATTTTAAGGTCTATAAACCTCTTTTCATTTTTCTAGGATAACTCACAAACAAGTGAACTCATGTCCAATCTTATCAGTGTCTCTCATGTGCTAGACCACCCAAATCCGAATATGCTTCAGACTAGGCTTACACCCATTCTGCAATTCTATGGGAGTAGAGAGTTCTGACTTAAAAGGTACTATGTTTACTTCCATTTTCAGTGTATATCCTTAAAAGGAATTTGGTAATTTTATGAATAACTCATCATTGATCTAATTATTCCATAAGAGCATTATACATTCTTTCTACTACACCATTCTGTTGGGTGTACCAGGTGCAGTTAGTTGGGATTGAATCTCGACTTCTGATAAGTAACTCCTAAACTCTTCTAAGAGGTACTTGTTACTACAATTTCACCGTAGTATCTTGATACTTTTACTTTGACGTTACTCCACATCAGCCTAGTATTCTTTGAACTAATCAAAGCACTTAGACTTGTGGCGAGTCAAGTAAATGTATCCTTATCTCGAATAGTTGTCTATAAAAGAGATGAAATATTTGAAACAACCTCTTGCTTGGATAGTCAAAGGTCTACACAAATCAGAATGAATCAATTCCAACATATCTTTGGCTCTATACCCCTTTAAAAGCTTCTTGGTTATTTTTCCTTCCAAGTAAGACTTACAGGTTGGAAAGATTTCCACTACCAATGAACCCAAGAGTTCATTGGTTATTATCCTTTGAATCCTACTCAAGTTAATATAACTAGCCTTAGATGCCAAAAATATGATTGGTTCATTTCCGAAGATTACTTTCTCTTATTAAAGTTAGAAAATGTGTTATTAATTTCCATTTATTGCATCGTGGGAGTTATTGGATTATAAATTGTCAACCAACGTACCAGAATAGATAACTTCCCTATTTTTCTTGATAACAAGTTTGTTATCAAAATAGACAGAATATCTATTCTTTAATAGTTTAGAAACCGAAATCAGGTTCTTTCTAAACTTAGTACGTAAAGACAATTTCTGAAAATCTATATTTTATTCCTATCAAAGAATAAACATCTCTCATTGCAATAGCTGCTACTTTTGTAGTAGTGCCCATGTAGACGGTGTTTTCCTTTTCATATCGTTGTCGGGTTTCCTGGAACCCTGCAATGAATTGCAAGCATGATCAGTAGTTCATGTATCTACACACCAGGTACCGGTAGATAACACCACTAAATATGTTTCAACAACTAATAAAATACACCGTTATTGTTCTCAGTTCTGAGAGGACAGTCTACCTTAATGTCCAATTTTTTCAATCATTACAATTGGGACTACTAAGTCTATTCTATAGTATAACAGTTAGGGGATTGACTAACATTTGAAAACCTAAGAATCACAAAATTATTTGGTCAAGACCAACATCTCAAAATCCCCATGAATTTTGTATGCCACATTAGTATGGACGTATACAAATTCTAAAAAGAGATTTTATCCATTAATTTTATTATCTTGTCAACCTATGATAAATAAAATTAATAGTTGGTCTGTCTTTGATCAAATATTTGGTCAAGACTCTAAATTTAAAATAATATTGATTCCTCTAACAATACTATTTAAATTTACCAACACCTCAAAACATCGTGAATTTTGCATGCCACGTTAGTGTGGACGTATACAAAATCAACATTTGTAAAAGGAGGGTTTTACCCATTAACTATCTTGTCAACCTAACTTTATGATAAATAAAATTATCTCAAACACCGTTAATTTTGTATGCCACGTTAGTGTCAACATATACAAAATAAATCATTTGTACGAGGGGTTTTAACTCATTAATTTAATTATCTTGTCACCCTAGTTTTATGACAAATTAATAGTTGGTTTCCCTTTGGTCACACAAGTAATAGTAGTGACTCCGTTGGGGAGGATACTATTAAATGTGTCTAAGTGTATACCATTACTTGATACTTAGTCCATTAAATAAGATTGTGCCCCTTCAGTTAGAGAAGATCACACACATCCTAAATAACTTCCTATAACCATCCATTAAGGAAGTTTGTGTTGGTGCGGGAAGCATCCGACGATCGAACCTTAGTTTTGATAATGGCAAAGGGATTCAAAGTTAAGTTTGATCGTTATCTAATGTGTATGACTGAGTGTTTCAGGAAAGTCCTAGCTGCGGTTAGGCAAGGTGAAAACCCTAGGGGGTGGTAACCTTAGGTCCTAGGGGGTGGTAACCCTAGGTGGAGAAAAGTCCTAGCTGCGGTTAGGCAAAAGGAAAACCCTAGGGGGAGGCAACCCTAGGTCATAGGGGGTGGTAACCCTATGCGGGAAGTCTTGGCGGGTCGGCGCTTCGGGCAAAAATCCTAGGGGGTGGTAACCCTAGGTTAAAATCCTGGTGTCGCGAACCGGGTAGAAGACTGGATGGGTCAAGGACCGGACATCCAGCATGAAGACCGGAAGCATCGGACGCTGAGCAAAAGTCCAGTTGATCTGGAAGATCGCACTGGCAAAAGGTAAAATCTCCTGAGTGGAGTAGGTGAGGACGCGTTCCCAGTAGAGGGAACAGTAGGCGTCGGGTCAACCTAGGGTTTCCGGTCGGAAACTTGAAATCAGACCCGGTCAGTCCGATGACTGACAATTTTATTTATCATGTTATCTTTTTGTGTTCTAACTCTGTTTTACAGGTAACTGACAGTTTTATGCAGGGTTAGAACTGACCAGGATCGGTCGACCGAACCTTGGGATCAGTCGACCGAACCTCCAAACTACCACATCAGATCTCCAGAAGCTGGACCGGGTTCGACCAGGGATCGGTCGACCGGACCTCGGGATCGGTCGACCAAACCTGGGATAGGTGTCGACTGGATCAAGCCGAGGTGTGCGGGTCAGAGGAGACTGATCGGTCAACCGAACCTTGGGATCGGTCGACCGAACGCAGGGATAAAGTTTGACCAGATCGAAGCGGAGCGACGGATGGACGGATCAGATGCAGTGGAGATCATCTGATCGGTCGACCGAACATGAGGATCGGTCGATCGATCCGCTTCGGATCAAATCTGATCCCGAGACTTGGGGATCTGGATCAGACCTTGCAGAGCTATAAAAAGGGGCCTCGAGGTGCAGCTCAGAACACAAAAACTCCGAACAGAAGTCTTGTGCTCTCGTGTGCTACGTACACTTCAACAACGCTCTGCTGCAACAACGAACTGAACCTCCAACGCTCTTCTACTTTCTTGTTCGTTAGTAAAACTTTCTTATTTGCTCTTAATTGTAATTGCTTCTAGCTTGTAATAGTTCGAATTTATAGTTGTTGCCCACCGAAAGCGGTCAAGGACCGCGGGCTTTCGAGTAGGAGTCGAGATAGGCTCCGAACGAAGTAAAACACTCGTATCTTGTGTGTTTTCATTTACTTTCCGTTGCGCTTATAATCTGTGTTTTAAATCGCTAAAAATAGCCACGAGCGCTATTCACCCCCCCCTCTAGCACTTTCGATCCATCAATTGGTATCAGAGCGGGGTCATTTTAAATCGGTGCAACCACCATTCAAAATAATTTATCGTGGTATTTTCAGTTTTTTTTTCGGAGTCAATTAGAATTTGGCTTTATAGCTATATTCTAATTATTTTCTCGATTCGGCTTTCTGCTCGAGGTTGGTGCAACACCACCCGAGTTCGTGGTCTATTTTTTATACCGCACTACTAAGCCAGGACCAAGTCCTGGAACTTCCTTGTTGTTTATTTTTTTTAGTTGATCTAAAATGGCCCTTCAAGAAGGCTACAGTACGACCCGTCCCCCGCTATTCACCGGAGACGACTTCGGGTACTGGAAGGGTCGGATGGAGGCATATCTCCAGACTCATTTTGAAGTTTGGATGATTGTCAAAACTAGACTCCAACTACCAACTGATAGCACTGGCAAACCACTACCATACGAGGACTGGGACGCATCTCTGATTAAGAAAATGGAAGCTAATGCCAAGGCGACCTGCACCCTCCAGTGTGGTCTATCAAAAGAAGAACTCAACCGTGTCGGCCCCTTCAACAGTGCCAAGGAGCTATGGGAGAAGCTCATTGAACTTCACGAAGGGACGTCCGACACCAAAGTAAGTAAAAGAGACTTAATTTTCAATAAATTTTTTAACATCAAACTGCAGGAAGGTGAGACGGCTGCCCAACTCCATGCCCGGATTCAAGATCTGCTCAACGGTCTTCATGCAATTGGACAGAAGGTAGATAACCGGGACATCATAAGGTATTCTTTAAACGCATTTCCGAGGAACACCTTGTGGGCATCCATGGTAGATGGCTACAAGGTTTCTAAGGATTTATCTACTATTAAGTTAGATGAACTCTTTTCGGAATTAGAATTACATGAACAGACTAATGCACGCCCGGTCGAGAAAGGTGTTGCTTTGGTTGCAGGTACCAGCAGAACGCATGAACCAATATCAAAGCATAAAACTAAGCCCAAGTCCAAAGATGAATCAGATACAGAGGATGATGACGAAGTTGTTTCCGAACTGATAAAGCTCATACGGAGAATATGCAAGTCGAAAAAGGCGAATCAAAAAAATACGAAGGACAAGTCCGAAGTCACATGTTACGGTTGTAACCAAAAGGGGCACTACAAGCCAGACTGTCCAAACAAGAAGAAAAGAAGGAAGGTATTAAAGGCGACCTGGTCTGAATCATCAGATGAATCTGATTCCGACGTAGAAGAACCAACAAGCTTCCTCGCGCTGCCAGTACAAGTAAATATTGATGAAACCGAGTCAGAATTCGAGTCCGAAACCGAGAGTGAGTCGGAAACTGAGTCCGAGTGAAGCCACGGATCCGCATCCGTTTCCGAAGGACCGAACCCCACTGTAAGTGCTTTAATGTCTAGTATTAACTTAGATGATGTTGAGAATTTAATTCCTTACTTGCTTAAAAAGTTGGCTAAATCTAACGTCCGGGTTAAGTCGCTCCAAAAGAAGGTAACAACCCTTAAGGGAGCGACTGACTCAAGTTCTTTAGCTGAGTCAGTTCAAATTGGAAGTTCAACTCAAGTCCAACAACTTGAGGAAGAAAATGTTAGGATCCTTTCGTACGGCTAGAGAGGGGGGTGTGAATAGCCGACCCCAATTCGTTCGATTCTTTCTACAATGTCGAGTTAGCGCAGCGGAAATAAAACAATAGAAGCGACAAGGAAAGAAATCAAACCTCAAACTCGATGGATGTAACGAGGTTCGGAGATTAGGGCTCCTACTCCTCGGCGTGTCCGTAAGGTGGACGAGTCCGGTCAATCCGTCGGTGGATGAGTCCCCGGAGAACCGGCTAATAATATACTCCTTGTGGGTGGAGAAACCTCACCACAATCTTTGCAACAGCAATAGAAGTACAAATAGGAACAAGAAAACAAGAACAGAAATGTAAACAACACTTGCTTGCCTTCTTGAAGTCAGCAGGAACCCTGGTGAAGCAGCAGCTTCTCGGATCCAAGCCTAGCTAGAAAACCAAAGAAGGAAGAAGCTCACGCAAAGCTTTAGCACCCAACGAGCTCAACAAAGCTCAAGAGGAAGAAGAAGCAAAAGCTTGAGGAATACTTCGAAAGAAGAAGAAGAAGCCTGAAGCCCTCAGCCTTTATACCGCGAAGAAGAAACAATGAAGAAACTAGCCGCTTGCATCGCAACGAGAACATCGATCGGCCGATCGCCTAAGCGTGAAGCTTTTGTCACCGATCGGTCCCGCATCCGATCGGTGTCGCGATCAAGCCCGATCGGTCGTGGACCGATCAGGAACCTCTGACGGTCCATAGGCCGATCGGCCTTCGCTCTCGCCATCGATCTTCCGATCGGTCCGCCGACCGATCAATGAGCAGGTGGATCGTGACCGATCCACGGTTTCTTCTCGCAAGGTTGCGTTGCCTCGATCGGTCTCCCGATCGATTCTGTCGATGAGCCATCGATCTACGATCGGTCACCGACCGATCGTGGCAAACGCAGATATCCGGATCGGTCCACGGCCGATCCAACTCCTCTTTAGAGTGCCCTCTCTAACCTAGTTCGAGAACGAGCCACCGAGCCCTCTCCGACTCCATATGCCAAGCTTCACTCACTTGGACTTCTCAACACCGTATGTCCGATCACCCTTGATCCATCTGGATTTTCCCTGCCCGCTTCACTCACGGGACTTTCCACCGGCTTCACTCACCAGGATTTCACACCGCCTAACATCCGCTAGGACTTTCTCATTCACCTAGCTTCACTCACTAGGATTTTCACCGGCTTCACTCACGAGGATTTCCAATCACTGCTGCTTCACTCACCGGACTTTTCTGCTCGGCTTCACTCACGGACTTTCCCTTGCGCTTCACTCACCGGACTTCCCAACCGCCTAACATCCCGTTAGGACTTTCCCATGGCTTCACTCACCAGACTTTCCAACCGCCTAACATCCCAGTTAGGACTTTCCACCGCCTGGCTTCACTCGGACTTCTCCGTGCCAAGTCTTCATACTTGGACTTTTCCGTGCCAAGTCTCCATACTTGGACTTTTCCGTGCCAAGCTCCTGCTTGGACTTTTCCGGCCAAGTCTCCATACTTGGACTTTTCCGTCGTCACTCCTGTTGTCCCAGGTCAATCTTGACCATTGCACGCACAATCCCGCAAGCTCCTTTTTCGAGTGCCAAGTCTCCATACTTGGACTTTTCCAGTGCCAAGCTCCCTGCTTGGACTTTTCCGTTGCCAAGTCTCCATACTTGGACTTTTTCCCGAATCAGGTCAACCAGGTCAACCTTGACCTACGGTTGCACCAATAATCTCCCAAACATCTATTCTTGTCCCATATCAAGAATAGAACTCTCTCACGAGTGTCAAACATCAACATGCAACACAACTAGGTCAACCTTGACCTAAGGTTGCACCGACAATCTTCCCAAGTCAAACATCAAAATACAACTCGAGTCAAGTCAACTCGAGTCGGGTCAACCAGGTCAACCTTGACCTAAGGTTGCACCAACAATCTCCCCCTTTTTGATGTTTGACAAAACCATAATCAAGTTAGGTTAACCCGATAACCTAACTTAGGTTTTCCAACCATCTTCCAATGTCCAATGTTCTTTCCTTGAACATTCTCTAGACATTCTCCCCTTAGGTTAACCTGATAACCTAACTTGGGTTCTCTAATAATTCTCCCCCTTTTTGACACACATCAAAAAGTATTCCAATGTTCTTCCTCGAACATTCCTTGACAATCTTCCCCTAGCTTAGGTTAAACCGATAACCTAACTTGGGTTCTCCAATAATTCTCCAATGAACACTCTCCCCTTTTTGACACACATCAAAAAGAATAAGGAGGGTATCAAGGTCAAGAGTTTCTTCCTAATGAAAGTCCCATACCTTTCATTGAAACTCTTATTTTCCCCTTGATACTCAACAATCCACTTAGTGATAATCCCATATCACTAATCCTCAAGGAGTAAAACTCCCCTAAAAGTCAACTCCCTTGACTAATAGTTAAAACTCCCCTAAAGGCCAACTCCCCTTGACCATTGCACCAACAATGTCTTGAGAGTTTCAAACCTTTAGAAATCTAAAACCAACTTTCGTAGAAATTTCGGACATGCGAATTTCAAAGACATCACGCTTATCGAGACCTCACCGGATCGGTCACCGGACCGATCCACAGACTGGATCGGTCCAGGACCGATCACTCCCTCTGGATCGGTCCAATGACCGATCCAGGACATCGATCACGAGGATTTCGATTTTCCTATCCCAAATTGAAACCCTAATAAATTCCAGAAAATTCGAAAAATTGTGAAATTTTGAGAATACATTCCTCATATCATACACTACCATGGAAAAATAATTTTCTATGAAAATAGTTTCCATTTTCAAATCTTGATACAAAGTTCAAAAACTTTGAAATAGTTCAAGTTTTAACTCAACTTTGTATCACAATGTTCAATGATGAATGCTATCACTAGGAAAGCTTCATCAAGGTTTTCAAATCAATTTTAAAATGCTTTTAAAACCATTTGAATTTAGGACCATAATCTTAGGGCTAAATGTACATGACTTGTACACAAGCTTTCCCTATGATCCTCCTTTTCTTGAATTAGGCTCATCTAGGTACAAAAACTATGCACCTTGATCCTAACTCATGATCCTAATATCTCACACACATCTAAGGTGTATCAAACCACATTCAAGTCAATTTGATGTGAGATATGGGTTAAGGTCAACTTAGGCTAAGTTCTCATGCATTTTCTAAACTACACTTTGATCTCAATATCAAAATGTGTTTTCATCCTTAAACCAATTCAATTGATTATTAATGCAAGAGATGATGACATGGCATAAATGATATCATAAGTAAAAACATGTGCCAATGTCATGATGTCATGGCATAAAGCTTGAAAACTTAAATAAAGCATGACATATAATAACCTAAGCATTATCATGACATTTCAAGTGATCATAACTTAAATATGATGTCATGACATGGCATATGGCAACCAATCATGGCAAGTTAGCACAAATAAAATACCTAAATCTCTATCTAAGTATCCTTAGCCTTAGCTAACTTAAAATCTAACCCTAGATTGCCCATATATCCCTAAGAGAAAACCAAAATCCCAATTATGGTATTTCTCTAGGTTTTCCTCAAATTGTGCCACTTAAGATTAAAAATGATATTTCCACCATTAGGCACATTTAGCTCTTCAAGGGAGTAAATGATAATTCCATTTCATTTTCAAAAGTTCTCAAAACCTTGAAAATGCTCCTTGAGTGTCAATTTCCTCAAAGTTGGGTTAACTACCCTTCTTATTGGAGTTGACACTCTCTAACCCATTTATGGGGTAGAGAAGATGCTCCTAGGAACCCAATACCTATTTGAGCTCATTGGGTTCACTAAATATTCACTAGGATAACTTCCTAGCAACCTCCTAATGACCCTCTTAGGCTTTAAAGCCTTGGTCATTTGGGTCTCATCAAGGTCAACTATAGGGGTGACTCCCCTTGTGACCTTGGTAATGGTCTTCCTAGCCCTAGGTTTTGTTCCATAATCAAATGGAACATTGTGGTAAGTGGGCTTGACCATTTGGGACTTAGGTTTGTGACCCAAACCTTTCTTGTCCTTGGGCTTTGGTTTTTGACCCTTAAACCCTAGAGATGACTTCTCCATGTTTTTAAGAGCCTTTTCTAAATTATCAAGTCTTGACCTCAAGACTTGATTTTCCCTCTCTAATACCTCAAGTTTTAATTTGTCATTTTCTCTTGAGATATTCCTAGGCATGTGTCTAGTCTTTTTGGGATTTCTACCTAGGTTTTCCTTAACTTTAGAAGCGTTAATCCTAGGGTTGGTATTTCTAGTGTTATCCTTACCTAGGCTAACATGTTTAGCTCCTAAGCACATGTATTGGTTCCTAAAGTTAACATGCTTATCATTATTAACAATTGCAACAAAACTACTAGCATGAGTTTTATTAGAATTGCAATAATGAACCTTAGAAGTTACCTTAGGGTTTGCCTTAGCTCCCCCTATCGTTGTGCCCGGTCTCTTGCCCTTGTGAGGTTGCCTCCCCCTCGGACAATGGCTCCTATAGTGTCCCCTTTGCTTGCATTGGAAGCACACGATGTGCTCCTTGCCCTTGCGTTTCGGGACTCCGGCTTCCTTGACCTTTGGCGCCGGTGGAGTCTTTCTTACCCTCTTTGCACACACACCCTTGTAGTGCCCAAATTCCCTACACTCAAAACACATTATATGCAATTTACTTGAACTTAAAGTGTTTGAGTTACCTAGGATTGAGGATGAATGGATGTTCTCTTCTTCATCCCTCCCGGAGGTAGAAGCTTCTTCTTCGTGCTCCGATCTTGAAGAAGAACTCACTTCCTCTTCTTCCTTGGATGTTGAGTAGCCCTCAACTCCCAACTCGCTCCCTCCATGATGTGAGCTACTTGGCTCACTAGGCTCCTCTTCATGGCTTGAAGTGGAACTCTCCTCATGGTACTTGGCCAAGTTATCCCACAACTCCTTGGCATTGTTGTATTCACCTATCTTACGCAAAATATTAGTAGGTAATGAAAATTCAATTGTTTTAGTTACCTCATTGTTGATCGTTGATTGATGGACTTGTTCCTTTGTCCACTTGTTCTTCTCTAGAGGCTCTCCTTCTTTATCCATTGGAGGAGTAAACCCTTCTTGTACACAAAACCAATTCCACATATTAGTCCTAAGAAAATACATCATCCTTACCTTCCAATATGCGAAGTTGTCGTTGTAGAAGGGTGGAATGGTGATGTCTTCTCCGAATTGATCCATCTCTAGCGCTTGTGCTCCCACGGGTGTGAATCCGATGAAGAGCGACCTCGCTCTGATACCACTTGTTAGGATCCTTTCGTACGGCTAGAGAGGGGGGTGTGAATAGCCGACCCCAATTCGTTCGATTCTTTCTACAATGTCGAGTTAGCGCAGCGGAAATAAAACAATAGAAGCGACAAGGAAAGAAATCAAACCTCAAACTCGATGGATGTAACGAGGTTCGGAGATTAGGGCTCCTACTCCTCGGCGTGTCCGTAAGGTGGACGAGTCCGGTCAATCCGTCGGTGGATGAGTCCCCGGAGAACCGGCTAATAATATACTCCTTGTGGGTGGAGAAACCTCACCACAATCTTTGCAACAGCAATAGAAGTACAAATAGGAACAAGAAAACAAGAACAGAAATGTAAACAACACTTGCTTGCCTTCTTGAAGTCAGCAGGAACCCTGGTGAAGCAGCAGCTTCTCGGATCCAAGCCTAGCTAGAAAACCAGCAACGGGAAGAAGCTCACGCAAAGCTTTAGCACCCAACGAGCTCAACAAAGCTCAGCAGGAAGAAGAAGCAAAAGCTTCAGGCAGAAGAGTACTTCCAGAAAGAAGAAGAAGAAGCCCTGTAGAAGCCCTCAGCCCCTTTATACCTGCGAAGAAGAAACAGCGAAGAAACTAGCCGTTGCATCGCAACGTTAGAACACCGATCGGCCCGCATCGATCAGCCCAAGCGCGAAGCTTGTTTGTCACCGATCGGTCCCAGATCGGTGTCGCGATCAAGCCTGATCGGTGCGGACCGATCAGGAACCTCCGATCGGTCCATAGACCGATCGGCTTCGACTCCTCGCCATCGATCTCTTCGATCGGTCCGCCGACCGATCAATGAGCGGGTGGACCGACCGATCCACGGTTTCTTCTCGCAAGGTTGCGTTGCCTCGATCGGTCTCCCGATCGATTGCAATCCGTGAGCCATCGATCTAATTCGATCGGTCACCGCACCGATCGTGGCAAACGCAGATCATCCGGATCGGTCACGCACCGATCCAACTCCTCGCTTAGAGTGCCCTCTCTAACCTAGTTCGGAGAACGAGCCACCGAGCCCTCTCCGACTCCATATGCCAAGCTTCACTCACTTGGACTTCTCAACACCGATGTCCGATCACCCTTGATCCATCTGGATTTTCCCTTGCCCGGCTCACCAGGACTTTCCACCGGCTTCACTCACCAGGATTTCACACCGCCTAACATCCCAGTTAGGACTTTCTCATTCACCTAGCTTCACTCACTAGGATTTTCACCGCTTCACTCACCAGGATTTCCAATCTGGCTTCACTCACCGGACTTTCCACCTGGCTTCACTCACCAGACTTTCCTTGCCTGGCTTCACTCACCAGGACTTCCCAACCGCCTAACATCCCAGTTAGGACTTTCCCGGCTTCACTCACCGGACTTTCCAACCGCCTAACATCCCAGTTAGGACTTTCCACCGCCTGGCTTCACTCACCAGGACTTCTCCGTGCCAAGTCTTCATACTTGGACTTTTCCTGCCAAGTCTCCATACTTGGACTTTTCCGTGCCAAGCTCCTCGCTTGGACTTTTCCCAAGTCTCCATACTTGGACTTTTCCTGCCAAGCTCCTGCTTGGACTTTTCCCAAGTCTCCATACTTGACTTTTCGCGTGCCAAGCTCCTGCTTGGACTTTTCCAGCCAAGTCTCCATACTTGGACTTTTCCCAAGCTCCTGCTTGGACTTTTCCGTTGCCAAGTCTCCATACTTGGACTTTTTCCCGAATCAGGTCAACCAGGTCAACCTTGACCTACGGTTGCACCAATAATCTCCCAAACATCTATTCTTGTCCCATATCAAGAATAGAACTCTCTCACGAGTGTCAAACATCAACATGCAACACAACTAGGTCAACCTTGACCTAAGGTTGCACCGACAATCTTCCCAAGTCAAACATCAAAATACAACTCGAGTCAAGTCAACTCGAGTCGGGTCAACCAGGTCAACCTTGACCTAAGGTTGCACCAACAGAAAATTCCAATTTGAAAACTCAAATTAAGGAATTCAAGGACACGTTGGAACGGTTCACTATGGGTTCCAAGAATTTGGATCCGATTCTTGGAAAACAGCGAGTCGTTTACAACAAATCCGGACTTGGATTTAAGACCAAAACAAAGTTTAAATCATACTTGTCGTTAGTAAATAGAAATATTAGAAACATAATTCAAGCATGGGCCCCCAAGTCAAACTTGGTTAATCAAGTTGGACTTGGTAACTATTGGATCCCTAAGGATCAGATCCATTTCCTTGATAGACCATATCGAGGCTATGATCCAGGGGGAGCAAATAGAAAAACTATCTCAATAAATAGATAAAATGCTTGTTTACTTATTTTCCTTGCAATATACATGCTTAGACTAGGATAGCTTAAGGATCCAGGCATAAGTTACACTTGCTAGTTAAATCTAGGAGTTTCAAAAAGAAAATTAAATATATATTTCTTTGAGCGATTCTGTCTAGGAAGGGGTATATGATCTCATACCCAAGAAGGCCTAGAGCCTCGCCCTAACCTGGGAATCAATCTTTGAAATACTTATTTAATTGACTAATTGGAAAACTTATTTTTAAATCAAATGTAAATTAATCCTTAGAAACTATTTAAATCAAAGATAATCATCTCACAAAAATACGTAAGATTACCTGATTGATAACTTAGAATCGGGTGAGATAGATCTAGGTTAAACTTAGTCTTAAATAAATTCAATTTAATCAAATGAAACGAGTTAATTAACTTAAATCAAATGGTTAAATTAATTTCAAAATTACTTTAAAAATTATTTGAAAATCATTTTTCAAAATTACTTTAAAAATTATTTGAAAATCATTTTAAAAATCTTTGAAAAATTTCAAAATTACTTTAAAAATTATTTGAAAATCATTTTAAAAAATCTTTGAAAAATTAATTTCAAAATTACTCTAAAAATTATTTGAAAATCATTTTAAAAATTTTTGAAAAAATTAATTTCAAAATTACTTTAAAAAATTATTTGAAAATCATTTTTAAAATCTTTGAAAAATTAATTTCAAAATTACTTTGAAAAATCCTTTCAAAATTATTTTCAAAATCCTTTGAAAATTTATTTCAAAAATCATTTGTAAAATACATTGAAAATTATTTCAAAATAAATTAAATCATTTCTTATACTTAGAATTTAGAAGAAATTTTGTTAAATATTTTACAAGAAACACTTAGTCTTTAATGAAAAGGTAAGTGTTTACTTCAGTACTCATTTTTTTTCTTCCCTCTTTGTTTCGATATATGGCAAAGGGGGAGAATATAAGGAAATTCAAAGATAAAGAAAAGGGAATTCAAAACTAAAAGAAATCAGCTTAAGGGGGAGCTTCCATTAAGGGGGAGCTTTAATGTGCTTAGATTTTATTTACCGTTATTGCATTTTTACTTAACTTTGAATTTATCAGCTTAAGGGGGAGCTTCCATTAAGGGGGAGCTTTAATGTGCTTAGATGTTATTTACCGTTATTGCATTTTTACTTAATTTTGAATTTCGGTTGTCATAATAAAAAAGGGGGAGATTGTTGGTGCGGGAAGCATCCGACGATCAAACCTTAGTTTTGATAATGGCAAAGGGATTCAAAGTTAAGTTTGATCGTTATCTAATGTGTATGACTGAGTGTTTCAGGAAAGTCCTAGCTGCGTTTAGGCAAGGTGAAAACCCTAGGTGGGTGGTAACCCAAGGTCCTAGGGGGTGGTAACCCTAGGTGGAGAAAAGTCCTAACTGCGGTTAGGCAAAAGGAAAACCCTAGGGGGCGACAACCCTAGGTCATAGGGGGTGGTAACCCTATGCGGGAAGTCTTGGCGGGTCGGCGCTTCGGGCAAAAATCATAGGGGGTGGTAACCCTAGGTTAAAATCCTGGTGTCGCGAACCGGGTAGAAGACTGGATGGGTCAAGGACCGGACATCCAGCATGAAGACCGGAAGCATCGGACGCTGAGCAAAAGTCTAGTCGATCTGGAGGATCGCACTGGCAAAAGGTAAAATCTCCTGAGTGGAGTAGGTGAGGACGCGTTCCCCGTAGAGGGAACAGTAGGCGTCGGGTCGACCTAGGGTTTCCGTTTGGAAACTTGAAGTCAGACCCGGCCAGTCCGATGACTGACAATTTTATTTATCATGTTATCTTTTTGTGTTCTAACTCTATTTTGCAGGTAACTAACAGTTTTATGCAGGGTTAGAACTGACCAGGATCGGTCGACCAAACCTCCAAGCTACCACATCAGATCTCCAGAAGTTGGACCGGGTTCGACCAGGGATCGGTCGACCGGACCTCGGGATCGGTCGACCGAACCTGGGATATGTGTCGACTGGATCAAGCCGAGGTGTGTGGGTAAGAGGAGACTGATCGGTCGACCGAACGCAGGGATAAAGTTTGACCAGATCGAAGCGGAGCGACGGATGGACGGATTAGATGCAGTGGAGATCATCTGATCGGTCGACCGAACATGAGGATCGGTCGACCGATCCGCTTCGGGTCAAATCTGATCCCGAGACTTGGGGATCTGGATCATACCTTGCAGAGCTATAAAAAGGGGCCTCGAGGTGCAGCTCAGAACACAAAAACTCCGAACAGAAGTCTTGTGCTTTCGTGTGCTACGTACGCTTCAACAACGCTCTGCTGCAACAACGAACTGAACCTCCAACGCTCTTCTACTTTCTTGTTCGTTGGTAAAACTTTCTTATTTGCTCTTAATTGTAATTGCTTCTAGCTTGCAATAGTTTGAATTTATAGTTGTTGCCCACCGAAAGCGGTCAAGGACCGTGGGCCTTCGAGTAGGAATCGAGATAGGCTCCGAACGAAGTAAAACACTCGTGTCTTGTGTGTTTTCATTTACTTTCCGCTGCGCTTATAATCTGTGTTTTAAATCGCTAAAAATAGCCACGAGCGCTATTCACCCCCCCCTCTAGCGCTTTCGATCCATCAGTTTGATCTAGTGATTCGCAAACAAACTCATCCGTTGTGGAGGGAGGCACTAAGAGCCAACATGCAAGCTTGTTGCATCACTTACAAACCAGTAATGGAGACCGTGGGATTTATATACTAATCCCTCTCCCACTTAGTTATTTAAGGTGAGAAATTTTAACCTATGCTAGCATACATCAGATGCACACACACATCATAGTAAATAAAAGCAATAAATATGGAAATTAATTTTCCAACTATTATGGCTTCTTCCATCACTGTCCTCCGTGTGCTCCAACCCTAGCTGCTGCCATCTTTAGCCACCGCCACCGGGTCCATGTTATCGGGTCCATCGAGCTTCCTTTTCTGCTGCACCTATGGTCCTCCAAAAACACCACGCTTCGCAAGGATACGATCCGCGACAAAAATAGAATTTTACATATATCGATCCTATATTCCACAAAGGAATGTACATATATTCTAGATCGAACAAAAAAGTAAAATTCTAAAACTAATATAGCTCCTGCTATATTTGATACATACAATCATGCATACACAAAATAATGCCCTTGACATGTCCAAGGGTCCAATCACACACAATATCTATATGCCATAATAGTTGGAGCCTGCAACCATAAAGTTAGAACATTCTACTATTATCCTGCCTAAATTATGTATGACATGTGCATAATCTATTTGAAAACCAAACACACAGAGGCAAACCCTAGCTCTGATACCAATTGTTGGTTGGTCCTAGGAAGATCGTACCGGTTCCACTGTACAAAAATTTTATACAAGTGTCGAACCTTTCCTAAACAACCTATTGTGTTCTTTAGAAGTTAAATTAGGCATCACAAACGGAACTTAACATTATTGATTCCAAATTTAACTTATTTGTTCTTAATGGTTTAGACTTAGATCCCAAGCGGAACTTAACACTATTGATCCAAATCCAACCTATGTTACAAAGTTAATTAAATATTTATTTCTAAAATTGGCTCCCAGGTCAAACATGGCGAGGCACAAGACCTTCTTGGGTATGAGATCATCCACCACTGTCTCGACAAAGCCTTTAATATAAATTCAATATTTAATTTCCTAAAATAACATTAGGTTTAACCAAAAAGAACAATCGAATCACAAATTCGAAAAACAAAATAAAAATACAAACTCGAATAACAAATTCAAAACTATAGAATCATATGCCTCTTGTGTTTGGTATTTTCAAAAATAACTATACAAAGAAAACTAGTATGATGCGGAAAACAATTACTAGTTTTACATTTCTTTGTAAGCAAATAACCTCTTGATCTTCTACCGTATTCCCCTTCTTATCTCGGACGTTGTGTGGGCAACGATCTACTGAGATGAGAACCACCCAAGCCTTCACCTTTCTTCCAAGTTTCGGCCACCTTCTTTTCTTCAAGGGATGAAGAACTTAGACCACCAACCAATCTCCAAGGGATGCTAGGAAACAAAGCCTCCTTCTTCTTCTTCTTCCTCAAGTAAAATCCGGCCACCAACCAAGCTCTTAGAGAAGTTGCCGCCGGCCAAAAGAAGAAGAGAAGAGGGAGAAGCTAGGGCCGGCCACCAAGGAGGAAAAGAGAGGAAGAATAGAATAGAGTCGTTACCCATGAAGGCACCTCTACCCCCTCTTTTATATTCCTTGGTCTTGGCAAATAAGGAAATTTAAATAAAAACTTCCTTAATTCTTTTACCATGAAAAGGAAAATTTATTTAATTAAAAATAATTTCCTCTTCTCATATTACATGGCCGGCCACATCTATATATGCTATAAACAAGGAGAGTTTTAAAACTTCCTAATTTGTCGCCGGAAATTTATAAAAATTTCTCCAATAATTTTTCCCTTCATGGTGGTTTGTAAAAAGGAAATTTTATAAATTAAAATCTTTCTTTTAAACATGTGGATGATTTCCAAAAAGGAAAGTTATCTCTAAAAATTAAAATCTCCTTTCAATCTACAAATAAGGAAAGATATCAAATCTTTTCTTAATCTTTTGTAGAAACTTATAAAAGAGAATATTTAATTTTTAAACTCTCTTTTAAATCATGAACATGGTTAAAAAAGGAAAGTTTTCTCAAAATTAAAATCTACCTTTCAATCTACAATAAGGAAAGATTTCAAATCTTTTCTTAATCTTTTGTAGAAAGTTATAAAAGGAAAGATTTAAATTTTAAACTCTCTTTTAAAACCATGATATCCACATAAGAAATAATTTTAATAAAAATACCTTTTTATTTTCTAGTGGCCGACCACCTAAGCTTGGGACCCAAGCTTTGGCCGACCACCTAAATTTAGCTTCACCATTAGCTTTGGTCGGCCCTAGCTTGGGCTCCAAGCTAGCTTGGTCGGCCACCTTAAGGTGGGTAGAAAGGTTGGTATAATTCTTTATATACAAGAGGCTACGATATGGACCGAGAGGAGGAATTGATTTTGGTATCCCGATGAAATTAAGCTTCTCGTGTTCGCCCCGAACACACAACTTAACTTCATCAATAATAATTCATACCACTAAAGAATTATTATTGAACTACCGCACCAATCCCAAATTATATTTTGGGCTCCTTCTTATTATGAGTGTGTTAGTCTCCCTGTGTTTAAGATGTCGGATGCCCACTAATTAATTGAGTTACTGACAACTCATTTTAATTAATATCTCAGTCTTTTTCAGCACTCACCTTATCGTCATATCGGACTAAGTCCACCTGCAGGGTTTAACATGACAATCTTTATGAGCTCCTCTTGGGGACATTATCAACCTAGATTTCTAGGGCACAGTTTCCTTCTATAATCAACAAGACACACTATAAGTAATATCATTTCCCAACTTATCGGGCATTTTGATTTATCGAGCTAAATCTCACCCTTTGATAAGTCAAAGAAATAAATATTAAATATATGTGCTTGTTATTATATTAGGATTAAGAGCACACACTTCCATAATAACTAAGGACTTGTTCTTTTATTAAATCAGTATAAAAAGAACTTTCCTTAAATGGTCCTGCTCAATACACTTAGAGTGTACTAGTGTAATCTATTAGTCAAGATAAACTAATACCTAATTACACTACAATTATTCCAATGGTTTGTTCCTTTTCATCTTAGTCGTGAGCTACTATTTATAATTTATAAATAACCAATAACACGATCTTCTTTGTGTGACACCACACACTATGTTATCTACAATATAAATTAATTGAACATCTACAATTGGTATATATAAATGTAGACACTTGACCAATATGATCTTTATAAATGTTTATACAAAAGCTAGGCTTTTAGTATACACTCCAACAACTCGGACCTGGTGTCTAGTCTGTCTGATAGGACATCAGTTCTGATCGGTTGGACTTTTCGACTGAGCTCTTTAACATTGCGATCTTCACATGGCGAAGAAGTCTTGGCTCTGGAGAGTACTAACTTTTCTTGAGCTATTCATCAATAATGAAAGGCCTGACATCCAACCGACCCAATAGCTCGGATGGATAACCTCTTGGCCTAATGGTCCAACCAGCCCGATCGACCACGTGGACGGGTTGAATAACCTCTTGGCCATGGCAATTGACTGTGCTGGCTTCCAGGGCTGAACCTTCCTTGACTTTGACTGCTATGTCAACCGACCTCTTAGACTTTGGCCTGACTCAGGGGTCTCACCTCAATCGTCGTATCACAAGCCTCTCCTCCAAGTCTAGTCAAAGAAGGATGTAGTCCCACTAACTGGACATTTGCGTTGTTTGTTTGTGCTCTTTGTCCTCCAATTGGACTATCACTTGGTTCACTCGGTTCAAACTAGCATCATACTTAGCTACTTGCGCTTATGAGCTTGCATGTTTCCTAATTGGTCACTCTAGATTCTTTGCATTGTCGCCTGCTTGGCTTGAGCTGATGTCACTTTAATACCTTGGAAATAGGGCATATCACTCATCATTAATGAAAAATATGATAAGCATGTCTTTTTATCATAGGTCAAATTATTGCCGCTCCTCTCTCATAAATGTTGTCGGTATTTTGTTGCCACATGTCAAACACTAGTGGAGAGAATATCTGATGTGACAGGAATCCATTGAGGTTTTGATGTGACAAATGTCTGTTCAAATTTGACGATCCAGATTAAATCTCACTTTTCTATGCCCTTGATCGAACGACTCTCATAGATCCTCATTAGGGTTTTTAAGGTTGGTGCTTTAATGATACTTTATCGTTTTCACATCTTCGTTCCATCTTCTTCTTCTCTACTCCCTGCTTGCTTTCGCCGATGATCCATCAAGCTTCCATTTCCATCTTAAGTTCATTTTCCTTCGACCTCCCTTCAACTTTCCTCCTTTCCCATGGCTTCTGGTCCACCCGTCGCTGTCCATGGGCTCTGGTACACTTTCACCGCCTCTGTTTTCAATGGCGGGGAGGTGGACGAGATGCGCCTTAATTAGTACATTCCTCCCAGCTATCGTATTGTAATTCCCTAGGGCTATCATCACCCCAATCTTCCTCCGATTGGCTTTCTCACTTTCTTTAAGGGCTAGTTCCTAGTCGGTCTGCATTTTCCTTTGCACCCTTTTCTTTCTAGAGAGTACTCTTATTTCCATATCCCTCTACAACAGCTAGCACCTAATTCCATTAGGTTGATGTGTAAGGTTGTAATTTTGTTTCACCTATACCGAGTCTCTTTGCATCCCCGAGTCTTCCACCATTTCTACAACCTTAAGAAATTTGAGTCGGGCATTTTTTCTTCCAAGCTAGAATGGGTGCAATGTTTTTCAACAAAATGCCCTCATCTAACAAAGGCTAGAAGTTCCATTACTTCTTTGTCCGATCGGCTCGACCATTTACCTTCCCGACCGGGTGGCAGATGGAGTTGCCTAACCCTTCCGAGTTAACCAAATTCAATGAGAGCCAGTCTACCTTGAAGCCTCCACTCAGCTGTTCGGTCTAAAGTACCACATTCACAACTACTGACTGAGGGAGTGTTGTATATGTTCAGATTGAGTCCCATCCGAACCTGACTGCCTGATAGCTTCAATGAGACCTTCATCCTCTTATTTCTGTTGGATCTAACTGATTTTCTTTTCTTTTTTATAGCTAAAATCATGTGGAAGGGTTTGTTTGTGTTGGTGCAGGAAGCACCAGATGATCGAACCTAAGTTTTGATTATGATAAAGAGTTCAAAGTTAAGGTTTATTGTTGTCTAACAAGTTAAACTGAATATATAGGAAAGTTTTAAGTGATCTTAGGCAAAGGGAAGGTTCTAAATGCGGTTAAGCAACAAAATCCTAGTCCAGGGGTCCAGGTAATGTCTTGGCAGGTCGAGAACATTGGGTGAATTCCTAGAGTCGAGGATGCTAGGTGAAAGTCTTGGGGGATTACAGTGTTAGTATTAGCCCTAGTGCCAATTATGAGATGATTATAAAGGGCTCCTTTTGTATCATATTTCATTATTAATAAAGGTAAAATTGGTTATTATATTTACTTCAATTCAGCACCGAATGAATAAGTATAATAATCTCCTAGAGTAGGAGGTTATAATCTACAACATATCAATTAGTTGAATTGATAGTGAGATATTATATATATACATAGAACACTACTCTTAATTATTCATAGTCAAACATTAATATGCAAGGATAATATTAATACATTGAGATTAGCATGTAGGTCAACAGATGACTTAATCTCACAAGTCATGAATATGAGATATCAGGTTGACACATGGGTATATAGTAGATAATATATACTGAATGACCTACCATGAGAATGTTTCATGGATCATTATATGAGTGTCATAAACATTCTCATGTGACTATTGGTATAAATAGTCCTTAGACCTGAAGTCACTACAGTTCTCTACATAAGACATTGTATACTTTGGTATTCGCAAACGTCACCTGTAACAAGGTGGACTATAAAGTCAATCACTGGGTATGCAATGAGTTATGAGGAGGGATGTGAGTGATGTAGATGGAATCTATCCCTTCCGTATGATGGAAGCGATATCTGTGGGTCCCTTAATTAATAGGACACAAGAATGCATGACTATGCTCAAATGAGTCAATATGTGATATTGAATTTATTTGTTTTAGTGTGTTTACTTAGAGATCAAAAAACTCAAAGATTGATAAGAGAATGACACGATCTATGCCTCATTGATCAATCTAGATATCAAGGATAGAAGGACCAAGTCATACAAGATAAATAACCACGGAAAAGTTAAGTCGGATCTTGATATTCTCATCACTTGGTAGCAATGATGTCTTGCTAGATGTCACTCATTGCTTATGTATCTAATGTTGATTTGAATACATTGCTAACGTTACGAAAACCTATTGGGTCATACATAAAGAACAAGTTGATTTGGAGATGAGTTCATATGATGGATCATTGGATTAAATCTAATATGAATTAGACTCATTGAGTTAGATTTAATTGGATCTAATTATTGGATTGAGTCTAATTCGAATTAGATTTATGAAGCTAATTTGGATTGATGTTCATGGAGCTAATTTGGATTGATATGGTTTAATGAGTTAGACTTATTGGGTGATGGTTCAATGAGTTAGACTCATTGGGTGAATTTGAATTCAACTAGGAAGATGAATGGACAATTTTGAACCATTGGATTGAATGGTCAATTTTAAACTATTGGATTGGAAGACCAAAGGGAAAAACCCTTTGGTATTCATGAGATGGATATAAATATAATTTATGGATAAATTTTTCATTTTGATGAAAAAAATTTAGTCTTCTTCTCCCACCTTCTTCCTTCTCTTGGCCGAAACCTCCTATCTTGGTTACTAGCACAACCTTAGGTGGTTGCCTTCTCCACTTTGTGAGTTCGTGAGATAAACGAAAGCTTGTTCGTGTAGATACCGTTAGAGACACGGATGTGTGATCGTGCTGAGATTCTAACTGTCGAGAAATCGTGTGCACGCAACAAAGGTATAACTCCCTACTTCATGTAGAAAATTAGTATATTGTTTCCTTTCGCATGAATCATCTGGAGAGGAACTAGATGTTTTCTGCTGTGCTTTCGCGTCTTTAGCACCCTAGTTCCCTGCATGCGGACACCAGGTGAAAAACTGGATGGATCGGGGATCAGACTCCAACATGAAGTCCTGATGTATTAGACGTTAAGCAAAAATTCAAACAGTCTGAAGGACTATTTTAGAAAAAGGCAATCTCTCTTGAGAGGAGTAGGTGAGGATGCGTTCCCCGAAGAGGGAACAGTAGGCGCTAGTCAAACCTAGAGTTTTAGTAAAATTCAAAGTCAGGATCGGACAGTCCAGAGGATGCCAAAATTATACTTTGTATATTGTTTATTGCCTGGACTAACTCTTTTTTGTAGAAAGATAAGTGCTGAAAAAGGTGGTTCGGGCGCTCGGAAGGGATGCGGGCGGTCAGAGTCTGGGCACCCGGAATTACATAGGGAGCCCGGGAAGGCTTCAGCCAAGCAGCAACCCGGGCGGATGCTTGTCTAGGCACCCTGGTGGTCGGGGTGCCGAGAGGTGCTCCAAGCGTCCAGACGACCAAAATTTGATTGACACACTGAGCTGGAGCGCCATGACTGGCCGACCCACGTGAGCGATCCAAGCGCCTAGAGGGGGTCCGAGCATCCGGACATGGATAAATTGTTAGAGTGTATACTAAAAACCTAGCTTTTGTAAATATTTATATTTGAAATAAAAAGAATCACATTGGTTAATATCTACATTTATATGCTAAGTATAGTTGTTCAATTGATTTATATTGTAGATAACATGGTGTGTGGTGTCACACACAGAAAATCATGTTATCAATTCCTTATAAATTATAAACAGTAGCTCACGACTAAAATGGAAAGGAACAAACCATTGGAATAGTCGTAGTGTAATTAGGTATTAGTTTATTTTGACTAATATATTACACTAGTACACTCAGAGTGTATTGAGTAGGATCATTTAGGTAAGTTCTTTTTATACTGACTTAATAAAAGAACTAGACCTTAGTTATTATGGAAGTGTGTGCTCTTAATCCTAATATAATAACAAACATATATATTTAGTAATTATTTCTTTAACTTATCAAAGGGTGAGATTTAGCTCGATAAATCAATAGGCCCGATAAGTTGGGAAATGATATTACTTATAATGTGTGTTGTTGATTATAGAAGGAAACTGTGTCCTAGTTATCTAGGTTGAGAATGTCCCCAAGAGGAGCTCATAAGGATTGTCATGTTAAACCTTGCAGGTGGACTTAGTCTGACATGACAATGAGGTTGAGTGGTACTACTCTTGGAGCGAGATATTAATTAAGTGAGTTGTCAGTAACTTACTTAATTAGTGGGCATTTGTTATCTTAAACACAGGGAGACTAACACACACATGATAAGAAAGAGCCCATAATGTAATTTGGGATTAGTGCAGTAGTGCAATAATAACTCTCTAGTGGAATGAGTTATTATTGATGAACTTGAGTTGTGTGTTCGGGGCGAACACAGGATACTCAAGCTCGTCGGAAGGTCAAAATCAATTTCTCCTCTAGGTCCCTGTCGTAGCCTCATTAAAGCCTCAAGTCCATCCAATGAAAGCTCATCTTGGTGTCCAAGAGGGGCCGGCCCAAGGCTTGGTGACCAAGCCAAGGGTCGGCCATGAATTCCTTCAAGGTGGCCGACCCTTGCTTTGTGCAAGGGGGTCGGCAACATAATTCAAAGTTAATGGGTGTTTTTTAATTTTTAAAAATCTTCTCTTTGTAGAAAACTACAAGTTTTAAAAGAGAGGTTTTAAAATATAAAACTTTCCTTATTTGAATTAGGCCACATGGTTTAAAAGAAAGTTTAAAAGTTTTAAAACTTTCCTTTTTTTAACCATCCTCATGGTTTTAGAAAAAAGGAAGAGAAGTTTTAAATCTTAAATCTTTTAATTTTGTAACCATGTTTAAAAAGAAAATTTTAGAAGAGAAGTTTTAAATTTTAAAACTTGGTTTTAATTTTTAAAACTTTCCTTTTTTAACATCCACATTAGGAAATTAAAAAGAGAGCTTGTAAAATTTTATAAGAGTTTTCCTTCTTTGCTTAGAAAATTTTACAAAAGATTTTGTTTCTTTCCTCTTAGGGCCGGCCACCCTTGCTTGGTGCCCAAGCAAGGGGCCGGCCAATCATCAATTAAATCAATCATTGATTGGATGATTGAATCAATCAAGAGGAAAGGAAAGGAAAAAATTAAAAGGGAAAAGGAAAAACGAGAGGAAGATTTTATTTTTGTAAAAAGTCTTTCCTTATTTGCCTTGGGCAAATAATATAAAAGAAGAGGAGGAGAGGCCTCATGAATAATTTGATTTTATTTTCTCTCTTCTCTCTAGTCTTCTCCAAAGGGTCGACCCTTGCTTCTCTTCATGCTAGGGCCGACCACCTCTTGTGGATACTTGGTGTGGCCGGATACAAAGAGAAGGAGAAGAAGAGAAGAGGTAGGGATTGCATCATCTCTTGTTCGCTCGCTTGTACTCTCTCTTTTATGGTCGGATCTCTCTCCTTCCCTTCCTTTTGCTCTCTTTGTTCCTTGATGGTGGTGGTGGTCGGATTTTAGAGAAGGAGGAAGAAGTCTTTGGGTGGTGTTCATCTTGGAGGATCGTCGCCCACACGACGTCCAAGAGGAGGCAAGGAATACGGCAGAAGATCTCGAGGTTATTAGCTTACAAAGAAGAGGTATAACTAGTAGTTTTCTTCCGCATCATGCTAGTTATTTTTCTTTGTATGAATTCCAAACACAAGAGACATTAGATTCTAGTTTTTCGGATTTGTTTCGAAGTTGTGTTTTTTTTGTTTTTCAAATTTGTGATTCGATTGTTCCTTTTGGTTAAACCTAGAGTTATATAAGGAAATTAAATATTAGCTTCCCTTAAAAGGCTTTGTCTAGGCGGTGGTGGATGCTCTCATACCCAAGAAGGCCTTGTGCCTCACCATGTAGTCCTGGAAGTCAATTTTGAAAATTAATATTTAATTGAATTTATAACATAGGTTGATTTGGATCAATAGTGTTAAGTTCCGCTTGCGATCCAAATCTAAACCATTAAGAATAGATAAGTTAAATTTGGAATCAATAATGTTAAGTTTCGTTTGTGATTCCTAATTTAACTTCTAAATAACACAATAGGTTGTTTAGAAAAGGTTCGACACTTGTACAAAATTTTTGTACAGTGGAACCGATACGATCCTCCTAGGACCAACCAACATAAATTTCAAGAATAAAGTTTTGACAAGAGCTCACCATGTCAGCACAATTTAAGTGTTTGGGAGGAGATCCAGGTGCCCGGACGGGGCTATAAAAGGAGGTTTCGACCGATATCTTGAAGACATCAATTCAAAAAAGTTTCTCTCTTGCGTGTTGCTCAGAAAATGCTTCTACGATGCCCAAACATTGCTCCGACGATTGAAGGCTCCATTCTTCAAATATGTAGATTGTCGGTACATTTAAATTATTGCAATTGTAAATTTCAACCTGTACTCTTTCAAACTGATAGTGATTGCCCATTGAAAGTACTCAACGAGTGCAGGTCTTGGAGTAGGAATCATCATAGTCTCTGAACCAAGTAAAACTCGGGTGTGTTAGCATTGATTTTATTTTCCTTTATTCCACTGCGTTTGCCTTTCGAAAGTTGTTAAGCAAACATAAAAGCCACGAGTGCTATTCACCCCCCTCTAGCACAACGATCCTACAACTAGTATCAGAGCAGGGTCACTTTGAATTGATGAAACCATCGTTCGGGCAAAATTTTTATTTTTTTCCTAAGCCTTTTTCTTGATTTTTGCATCTTAAGATTTTTGGAGTCAATCGGAATCGGTGCTATCACCCCTTCTGATAATTTTTCTCAATCAAGTTTTTTGTTTCTCAAAGTTAGTGTAACACCACTTGAGTTCTTTTAGTTTCTCATAAGTTCTTTATACCACACTACTAATCCAAGACCAAGTCTTGGGATACGTCTCCTTGTTTTATTGTGTGCAAGATTTTTTTGAAATGGCATACCAAGAAGGGTACAACACTACACGCCCACCACTATTCTCCAGCAAAGATTTTGTCTACTAAAAGGGACAAATAGAGTACCATCTCGAAACACAAGTTGAAATGTGACTCATCATCCAAACCGTCTTCTCATTTCCACTCAATGACACTAGAAAACCAATATCATGTGAAAACTGGGACCAAAGCATAATGAATAAGATCGAAACCAATGCAAAGGCAACCCAGACCCTCTAATGTGGCTTAACCAAAGAAGAGTTGAACCAGATTGATCCCTTCAATAGCGCCAAAGAATTATGGAAAAAACTAATCGAGTTGCACGAGGGCACCTCCGACACTAAGGTAAGTAATAGAGACCTAATTCTAAATAAATTATATAATATAAAAATACATGAGGGTGAGATGACATGCCAACTACACTCACACATCCAAGACCTTTTCAATGGTCTCCACGCAATTGGTCAAAAGGTGGAAAATTGCAATGTTATAAGGTATGCTCTTAATGCTTTTCCAAGTAACACTTTGTGGACATACATGGTGGATGCTTACAAAGTTTCTAAGGATCTCTCTTTAATTAAGTTAAATGAATTATTTTTTGAATTTAAACTTCATGAATATACTAATGCACTTTTGATCGAGAAAGGTATTGCGTTGGTTACATGTACAAGCAAGATAAAGGAGTCTAGGAAGAAGTACCAAATTGAACACAAGTCTAAAGGCAAATTCAACTTGGAAGAAGATGAAGAAATCACCACCAAACTGGTCAAACTAGTTCAAAAAATCCTTAAGAAGAGAGAGGTGATCAAATAAAAGAGCAAGAGCAAGCAGCTGAGTGCGGATCAAACTATGAAGCCAAAGTCAGAAGTGACCTGCTACGGGTGTAACCAGAAGGGGCGCTACAAGCCGTAATGTCCAAACCAAAAGCAAAGAAGAAGGAAGACTTTAAAACAACATGGTACGAATCCTCAGAAGACTTCGACAAAGAACACGAGCAAGTGAGCTTCCTTGCTCTACCAGTACAAGTTTTCGTTGTCGAAATCGAGTTTGAATATGGAATTGAAGCTAAATCTGACTATGAATTTGACTCAAAAGATGATTCCACTATAAGTCCGTCAATAATTAGATTATAGAATTTAGTTTCTTACTTGTCTAGAAAACTGACAAAATCTAACATCTAGGTTAAGTCACTCTAAAATGAGGTAACAACCCCTAAGCAAATGACTAACCCAAGTCCCCTGACCGAGTCTGTTCAAGCTGCAACTTCAACTAAGTCCAACAACTTGAGGAAGAAAATTTCAACTTAAAAAAGTTAAGTCATGGAACTTAGGGGCTCGTTGGAATGGTTCACTTTGGGTTCCAATAATCTTAAGATGATCCTTGGAAAACAAAGAGTCGTATATAATAGATCCGGACATAGATATAAGGTCAAATACAAATTTAAATCTTACTTGTCCTTAGTTAATCAAACAAATTAAAAAATGGTCCAGACATGGGTCCCCATGTCTAACTTGAGAAATCAAGCTGGACCCAATCAATATTGGATTCTCAAAGATTAAATTCACTACCTTGATAGACCTTATCGAGGTTATGATCCAGGGGGAGCCAATAAAAAAATTATTTTTGTTATTAAATAGAATTGCTTGATACTTGATTTATCACTTTCCTTATACATGATTAGATTAGGGTAGATAAGGACTTAATCTTGATCGACACTTGACTAGTTAGACTTAGGATTTTCAGAAAGAAATTAAATATTCAATTTCTTTAAAGGGCTTTGTCTAGAAGTGGTTGTTGCTCAAATATCCAAGAAGGCTTAGTACCTCACCACAACCTAGAAACTAATTATTGAAATAGATGTTTAATTGATTAACTATTAAATTTTAGTCTAACTCAAATATAGTTCAATCCTTAGAATTTAATCTGAATTGAAGATAAAATTAATCATCTCACAAAACTCATAAGGTTCCCTAAAATCTAGAAAAGGGTGAGATAGATTTAGATTAAAAATAAAAATTAGTCAAATTGAGTCAGACCAAACTTAATTAAAACCCTACTTAAAACTTATATTTTTAAAATTCAAATTTAATTATTCAAACTTAAATTTTTAAAATTTAAATTTAATTATTCAAACTTATATTTTCAAAATTCAAATTTAAACTTAAATTCAAATTTAATTATTCAAACTTATTTTTCTAAAATTTAAATTTAATTATTCAAACTTAAATTCAGATTTAATTATTCAAATTTAAATATTTTAAAATTCAAACTTAATTATTTTGAAATTTAAACTTAAATATTTTTAAAATTCAAACCTAGATATTTTTAAAATTCAAACTCAAATATTCTGAAACTCAAAACTTAAATATTTCCTAAAATTTAGTATAACATAAAATTCATCTCACATAAACTCATAAGCTTAACATGTTTGATAATTTAGAAAGGGTGAAAGGGAAAATTAGGAAAATAGATAATTACTTTTATATTTTTTAAACTTATGTTTTACATACTTAGGGTTATGGTCATTACTTAAGCTCACAGTCCCCTACAAATTAGTTAAACTTTCTTAAGAGGGAGAAAAATAGTTAAAAAAATTTCAAAATTAAGATTTTTTTTGTTTTATTTCAAATGAAGGTTTTATAAGTTAAGTTTTTTCAAAATCAATTATTTTTTCAGAATTTTAAAGAAATCCCTTTCGAAGCCAAGTATTTACCTAAGTGTTTTTTTAGAAAATTCTTTTAAAGGTATGTATTTAACTAAGTATTTTTAATGATTTTATTTTAAAAAAACTAAGTAAGACAATGCTTTTAAAGCTATGTCTTTAGCTAAGTATTTTTGCAAGAAAAATCTATTTTAAAAACTTAGTAAGAAATCCTTTTCAAAAGCTATGAATTTAGCTAAGTATTTTTACAAGGGAATTCTATTAAAGCTAAGTATTTTTCGAAGAAAACTCTTTTTGAAAGCTAAGTTTTTTTAAAAGAAAGTTAAAGTGTTAGTTTTAAGGGAACTTAAAGTTAAAAAGATTAAAAGTTAGTTTTTTAAAACTAACTACTATCTTTACAAGTTAAACAATTATCTCCCTACTTAGTATTCTTTTTTATTTATGTCAAAGGGGAAGAAAAAGGTTAACGGTTAAGTCACAAGTTAAATCACAAATAACTTAATATGTTTTTTCTCAAAAGATTAAGGGGGAGCATAAGAGGGAGAATTTTTTAAAATTATCAAATTGCTTTACTTATGCTCAAACTCCTTATGTTACACTATTTTTTTATTATGCTTTACTTAATTTTGAATTATGTTTCCATAATCAAAGAGGGGGAGATTGTTGGTGCAGGAAGCACCAGATGATCGAACATAAGTTTTGATTATGACAAAGGATTCAAAGTTAAGGTTTATTGTTGTCTAACAAGTTAAATTGAGTGTGTAGAAAAGTCCTAAGTGATCTTAGGCAAAGGAAAAATCCTAGCTACGGTTAAGCATTGAAGTCCTAGTCTGGGGGATTGGGCAAAGTGTTGGAACCCTGTGGGAGTTTTGATGTGATCAACCAGTTTAAGTTAGGTCCTATTGTATTTGACCCTTATGTTTAAGTGTACAGGATCTTATGAACACAAGAGGTTGAGAGGAAGATGCAGCTAGTGAGAAGGATGACACGGAAAGGGAGCCGACGGACTCGATTCATCAGAGGGACAAAGTGCTACGGAAGAGTACACTGGTGGATGAAAAGGACGTGTGCGATGTTCCGAGAGATGAGAAGTCGGAGCGAAAGCCTGCTCGAGAAGAAAGTCGAAAAATGAGTCAGGGTGAGCCCTATTTCAGATGGTCGCGATCACCGAGGAGATCGGAGCAGCAGAAGAGTGAAAGAAGGTTGGAATTGCTGCTGGAGTTGCCTTCAAAGTGAATTGAAGGTGCCTCACTTTGAAGGCGCCTCCGCACCTTCACTGTGGAGGTTCCTTCCATGAATGGAAGGCACCTTTGATGAATAATACAAAGGTGCCTTCCAGTCCTATGGAAGGCGCCTTCGACCAGGTTGATTTTAGTTGTTGCCAAAGGATAAAGCTTTATCCTTTGGAGCCTCGCTGGAGGTGCCTTCCAGCCCTATGGAAGGTGCCTTCAAGCCACGAATAAGATTTTTTAGGGACTATAAAAAGACCCCTAGACCTAATAAATAGACAACAACTCCTGTATTCTTTTTCTAGCAATAGTCTGAGAAATTAACGAGTGTAAGAGACTTCTCCGCCTTCACCGAAGGAGATTTTTAGAGCTTTCATTGTCGTTGGATTAACAACCACCTATGTTGTAACCAAGTAAACCCTGCGCCTCTTCCTTCAGTTTCTTGTTGTTTATGTTAATTATACTATTGCTGCTAATCTGAGTTGAACGGTTGAGAAAGATGTTTGTTTTACTTTTTAACAAATAAATTTAACCCCCTCTTGACAGCCCTAACTGGTCCAACAAGTGGTATCAGAGTTAGACCACCTCAGAAGAACTAACCATCGACTGAAGCAACAAGACGATGGTCGATGCAAGCATCCACCCACCAAAATTCGAGGGAGATTTTGCACAATGGAAACGCCAGATGAAGGTATTCTTTAAAATAAATTTTGAGATTTTGTTAATTATGAAATATGGTTTTATAGTTTCGAATGACAAAGAAGAATACCAGTATACGAAGAAGGAGCAAGCCAATTTCTTGGCAAATGGTAAAGTAGAATTCCATATGCTTAGCGTCCTTCCGCCCCAAGAAGTCAATTGAATCGATAGTTATGACTCCACCAAAGAGCTTTGGGAAAAGTTCTTAAAACTCCATGAAGGCACTTCGGAAACAAAGTTAGCAAGGTGAGACATCCTCCAAACCTAGCTAACAAACCTATGGATGAACAATGGATAAAAGGTAGTTCAACTCCAGGCGCGAATCAAAGAACTCATCACACAGCTCAACAATCTCGGAGAATTAGTAACGAATTGAGATTCAATCTGGTATGCGCTCAACATCTTCCCAAGAACTTCAGAATGGTCATCATTAGTAGATGCATACTACATCTCTAAGGATTTCGAGGTAAGTACACTAGAGAATTTGTTTTCCACTTTTGAACTTCACGAAACTCTATGTGCAAATTCTAAAGAAATCGAAAAGTCGAACAACAATCTTACCGTGAGGGCCAAAAAGGAAGGTCCTGACTCCAAAGCGTCGATCGTCGAAGATGAAGCGATGCTACTAGTAAGAAAATTTAATAAATTTATTAAATCTAATAAATTTAAATCACATACGAGAAAGCATTATCGAAACAAAAGGACGGTTCGATGCTACAACTGCAACGAAGAAGGGCACATCAAGGATGACTGCCCAAAACTGAAGAACAAAGACAAGGAAAAGAATAAGAAGCCAGCTCGATCCAAACATAATCTAAAAGCCACATTGGATGAATCGTCTCCTCTAACTACGAAATCGAAGCCTACGCCGATCTAGCCCTAATAACAGACAATCAAAAGGAAGATGAAACTAGCTCAGAGATGAGCATCGACGAAGGGGGAGGATCATCAGAGGAAAACTGCGTTGAAGGGGGAACATCAGAACTTAAGGTAAGTAAGGTATGCACTCTTTCACCCGAACAATCTTTTCAGTTCATTAAAGTTCTTTCTAAGGATTTAGTAAAACTAGAAAAAAAAATAATGATTTGAAAAGACAATTAGCAAAAGTATGCCCATTAGATTTGTTTAATAATTTAAAAATAGAAAATGATAAACTGAAAATAGAAATAGAATACTTGAAAAATCGTGCATGTTTAAAAAATCAAAATATTAGGAGATATAGTAATTTGAACTTGTATATTAGACATCACCATAGACAAATTAGGAATATTCCTAAAGATTATGTACCTTTAAAATTTCTAATTAATCCAATAGGTAAGAATTTATATTAGGTTCCAAGATCATACCTAGATTAAAATTCTTTTAATTATAAAAGAGTTAAATTGAATATTAATTTCTTTAAAAGACTTGGTCTAAGAAAGTGGTCGTTGTTCTAATATCCAAGAAGGCCTAGTGCCTCATCATAGCCTGGAAGCCAATTATCGAAATAAATATTTAATTAACTAACTGTTAAAACAATTTACTCTGTTAACAATGTTAGATTTTTTTTCAAAATGTTTTTTCATTAATTTTTTTTAAATGTTTTTTCATTAATTTTTTTTATAAAGTATGACTTTATGAAAATTTTTAATCATTCTGTTTACTATTTTATTAAGTACCCCTCAAAATTTACTTTAAAATACTCTAAACTTCTTATGTTATTTTTTGATGTGATCAAAGGGGGGGAATAGCTACAATTTGGAGACTTTAGGGAGAGATTTTAATTTTTTATTGAATTTTGCAAACCTTTAAATTTTGCAACATTATACTTAATGTTCCTAAAATGTTATTATTGCAATTTCTTTACAATACTTTTATTATATTATTTTTACCCTAACTTGAACCTAGGTTGATGCACATCAAAAAGAGGGAGATTGTTGGAACCCCATGGTATTTTGATGTGATCAACTAGGTTAAGTTAGGTCATGTTGTGTTTGACCCTTGTGTTTAAGTGTGCAGGAGTTTAGGAACACAAGAAGTTGAGCAGAAGACGCAGCTAGCGAGAAGGATGGCACGGGAAGGGAGCCAATGGGCTCGGTGCATCCGAGGGACAAGGTGCTGCGGAAGAGTATACCAATGGACGAGAAGGGTGTGCGCGACGTTCTGAGGGACGAGAATCCAGAGCGGAAGCTTGCTCGAGGAGAATGTCGAAAAATTAGTCCGGCTGAGCCCTATTTCGGATTGTCGCGATCACCAGGCGATCAGAGCAGCAAAAGAGCAAAGGAGGCTGGAATTACTGTTGGAGGCATCTTTAAAGTGAATTGAAGGTGCCTCCGCACCTTCACTATGGAAGGCGCCTTCGATGAATAGTACGAAGGTGCCTTCGACTAGGCTGATTTTAGCCGTTGCCAAAGGATAAAGCTTTATCCTTTGGCGCCTCGCTGGAGGCACCTTCCAGCCCTATGGAAGACACCTTCAAGCCACGGATAAGATTTTCCAGGGGCTATTAAAATACCTCTGGGCCTAGGAAATAGACAACCACTCCTGTATTTTTTTCCTAGCAATAGTCTGAGCAATTAACGAGTGTAAGAGGATTCTCCGCCTTCACCAAAGGAGATTTTTAGAGCTTTCATTGTCTTTGGATTAACAACCACCTAGGTTGTAACCAAGTAAACCCCGCGCCTCTTCCTTCAGTTTCTTGTTGTTTATTTTAATTATTCTATTGCTGCTAATCTAAGTTGAACGGTCGAGAAAGATGTTTGTTTTAATTTTTGATAGATAAATTCAACCCCCTCTTGTCAGCCCTAACTGGTCCAACACAAAGTCTTGGCGGGTCGAGGACATTGGACAAAATCCTGTTGGATCGAGACCGCGCTAGAGGGGGGGTGAATAGCGCTCGTGGCTAAAATCGTTCGATTATCGGAATCGTAAAACTTAAGAGTTAATGCAGCGGAAATTAAGTTAAGAGACACAGACACGAAGGAGTTACTTCGTTCGGAGCCTAAGGCGACTCCTACTCGAAGGCCCGCGATCCTTGATCGCTTTCGGTGGGCAACAACTATAAATCCATTAAATAGTTACAGATTGCAAGTACAATAATAAAATATACCAACAACAATGTAGAATCGAAAAGACTGAGCTCCGGGTCGTCGGGGTGTACTTGCAGCACTTCAGGATGGTCGTATTCGCAGCACGTTGCAGAATATCGCTTTAGAAAGTTGTTTTTGAAGCTGCACCTCAACCCTCCTTTTATATGCGGTTCTGGGCGCCTGGATCCCTTCCAGGCGCCTGGAGTGTGACGTGGCCAATCAACCTGGATGCTCCACGTGGCGAAGTCGTGCAGGGGATAAACTTTGTGTTGGTTGCTACTCGGAAAGCCTATAGGTTCCACTGTACAAAAATTTTGTACAAAGATCTGAACCTTTTCCTAGCTACCATGTGTTCTTTTAAATTAAATTTTGGATCTCCTGCGGAACTTAACACGTTTGATCCAAAACTTAATCTATTTGTTCTTTTAGGTTTTGACTTGGATCTCCTGCGGAACTTAACACATTCGACCCAAGTCTCCTTAAGTTATTAATTCCATTAAATATTAATTTCCATAAAAGGTTCCCAGTACTGACGTGGCGAGGCACATGGCCTTCTTGGATATGGGAGCAACCACCACCGACTAGACAAAACCTTTAATAGAAAGCTAATATTTAATTTCCTAAAATAACTTTAGGTTAACCAAAGAGAACAATCAAATCACAAGGAAAAGAAAGAAACAAAAGAACACAACTTCGAAAAAATATATTCGAAATACTAGAACGTAAGCCTCTTGTATTTGGTATTATTTCCATAAATAACTAGCATGATGCGGAAATAGAAATTACTAGTTATACCTTGTAGGAAAAAACCTCTTGATCTTCTACCGTATTCCTCTTCTAACCTCGGACGTTGTGTGGGCAACGATCTTCCAAGATGAGAAACCACAAACCACCTTCTTCTCCTCCAAGCAAGGTTCGGCCACAAAAGAAAAGCTTCACCAAGGAGAAAAACCAAAATACTAACCAAGCTCCAAGAGATGCTAGCTTTCTCTCCTTCTTCTTCTTCTTCTTCTCCGAGTAGTATCCGGCCACCACAAGAACTCCAAGGGAGAGGGAGAGGGAGAGGTTCGGCCACCACAAGAGGAAGAGAAGGAGATGATGGCCGGCCACACCAAGGAACAAAAGAGGGAGAGGAATAATAGATGTTGTGTCTTGTGAAGGCACCCTCACCCCTTCTTTTATATTCCTTGGCCTAGGTAAATTAGGAAATTTAATTACAATAAATTTTCCTTAATTTCCTTGACATGATTTAATTGAGAAAAATAAAATAATATTTCCCCAATTAAACAATGATGACCGGCCAAATCAATAGGAAGCAAATTGGACAAGTTTCAATCAACAATTAAAACTTTCCTTATTTGTTTCCAGAAATTTTAAAAAATAAAATTTCTCTTTAAAATCTCTTCATGGTTAATAAAAGGAAATATCTATAATTTTAATTTTATTAACATGTGAATAATTTTAAAGAGAAAATAAAACATCTCTCAATCTACAAATAAGGAAAGAGATCTAATCTCTTTCTTTAATCTTTGTAAATCTTTTACAAGAGAGATATTTTAATTTTAATTCTCTTTTAAATTAAATCTTCCACATAATAATAAACATTAAAATTAAATTTTCTTTTTAATTAATTATGGCCGGCCCTACTAGCTTGGGTTCAAGCTAAACCATGCTTAGGCCGGCCCTAGCTTGGTTCCCAAGCTAGCTTGGCCGGCCCCTTTAGGTGGGTATAGAAGGTGGGTATATGTGGGTATAGTACTCTATAAATAAGAGGCTACGATAGGGACCGAGAGGAGGAATTGGTTTTGGTCTCCGATAAAATTAAGCATCCCATGTTCGCCCAACACACAACTTAATTTTATCAATGATAATTCATTCCACTAGAGAACTATCATTGAACTACGCATCAATCCCAAATTACATTTTGGGCTCCTTCTTATTATGAGTGTGTTAGTCTCCTGTGTTTAAGATATCGAATGTACACTAATTAAGTGAGTTACCGACAACTCATTTAATTAATATCTAAGTCCAAGAGTAGTACCACTCAACCTTATTATCATGTCGGACTAAGTCCACTGCGAGGGTTTAACATGACAATATTTATGAGCTCCTCTTGAGGACATTATCAACCTAGTATCACTAGGACACAGTTTCCTTCTATAATCAACAACACACACTATGAGTGACACCATTTCCCAATTTATCGGGTTTATTGATTCATCGAACTAAATCTCACCCATTGATAAATTAAAGAAATAAATATCAAACATATGTGCTTGTTATTATATTAGGATTAAGAGCACACACTTCCATAATAACTGAGGTCTTTATTCCTTTATAAAGTCAGTATAAAAGGAACGACCTCAAATGGTCCTACTCAATACACTCTGAGTGTACTAGTGTAATTATATAGTCAAGATAAACTAATACCTAATTACACTACGACTTTCTAATGGTTTGTTCCTTTCCATTCTGGTCGTGAGCTACTATTTATAATTTATAAGGTACTGATAACATCATCTTCTGTATGTGACACCACATACTATGTTATCTACAATATAAATTAAATGAACAACTACAAACAAATGTAGATAATTAGACCAAATGTGATTCTTTATTCATAATGAATGTTTACAAAGCTTAGGCTTTCAGTATACACTCCAACAATCTCCCACTTATACTAATGACTAAGCTGCCATATCTTCTACCATACATCTGATTCCCATTCCCTCCACATGCCGATCGAAAGCTTTCGCCGGAAGGGCCTTAGTGAAAGGATCTGCCAGGTTATCCGCTGATGCAATCTTGGCGATGACAACTTCTCCTCGCTTCACGATATCTCGTATCAGGTGGTACTTGCGCTCTATATGTTTACTCGCCTTATGAGCTCGTGGTTCCTTTGAGTTTGCAACTGCACCGCTATTATCACAATAAATTGTGATGATCTTGGGCAAACCAGGAATCACATCTAAGTCCATTAGAAAGTTCCTGAGCCATACTGCTTCTTTAGCTGCCTCAGAGGCTGCTCCTCCATGAAATGGCTCCACCTCCTAAAGTAAACACATAGCCTGATGTAGACTTACTATTGTCCCTATCTGATTGAAAATCTGAATCCGTGTAACCCACAGGGAGCAAATCATCTGCTTGGTAAACTAGCATATAATCCCTAGTCCTTCTCAGGTACTTTAATATATGCTTTACCGCAGTCCAATGTCCTTGTCCAGGGTTACTCTGATATCTGCTGACCATGCCTACGGCAAAACAGATATCAGGTCTCGTACATAGCATTGCATACATTAGGCTTCCTACAGCCGAAGCATAAGGAACTGCTTTCATGTCCTCTATCTCTTTTGATGTCTTTGGAGACATCTCTTTAGATAGAGCTACTCCATGTCTAAAAGGTAAGAAACCTTTCTTGGAGTTTTGTATGCTAAAACGAGCTAGGATAATTTTGATGTATGAAGCTTGGGATAAGCACAATATCCTTTTCTTACGATCCCTTACTTTGATCCCAAGAATATGTTCTCTTTCTCCCAAGTCCTTCATATCAAAAATGCTTGGACAACCATACCCTTACGTCTGATAACATTTTGTCATTGTTGCCAACTAACAAAAATGTCATCTACGTATAGTACAAGAAATACCACCATGTTTCTGTCACTCTTCTTGTACACACAAGACTCATCCGGACATTGAATAAATTCAAAAGACTGGATTACTTCATTAAACCAGATGTTCCAAGATCTTGAAGCTTGCTTCAGTCCATAAATGGACCGTTTGAGCTTACACACTAGATGCTCTTTGCCTTTCTCAATAAACCCCTCTGGTTGCTTCATATGGATGTTTTCCTCAAGACTTCCATTAAGGAAAGCTGTCTTGACATCCATTTCCCAAATCTCATAATCCATATGAGCGGCAAAGGATCCGGATAGAATTAAACATGGCTCCCGGTGAAAAAGGTTTCCTTTTGCAACAAGCCTTGCTTTGAAGGTTTTCACCTTCCCGTCTGTCCCTTTTTCTTTTTCATAGATTCATTTACATCCAATGACTTTTACACCATTTGATGGTTCTACTAGCTCCCAGACTTAATTAGAATACATAGATTCTATTTCAAAGTTCATTGCCCTTTGCCAAGATGCTGCATCTTTATCTTAGAGTGCTTCGAATTATGTTCAGGGATCAAGTCTGATGACTCTCCTAAAAACATGAATCTTTCAGGTTGCCTAACAATCCTCCCACTACGATGAGACATTGTATGTGGTTGTGCATCAATTGTGACACGTGTTGCAGTTTCTTGTGGTATTTCATCTTGCACTGTAGGTACTAAGTTAGACGTATCCTCACTAATTTCTTCTAAAACGACTTTACTACTGGGCTTGTGATCCATTATATAGTCTTCTTCTAAAAACTGGGCATTGGTGCTAACAATGACCTTCTGGTCTTTAGGACTATAAAATAAACCACCTTTCGTTCCTTTGGGATATCCTACAAACACACGAACTTCTGTACGAGATTCTAACTTATCAGCATCTAGTTTCAGCACATGTACTGGACTACCCCAAATCCGAATATGTCTTAGACTGGGTTTTCGCCCATTCCACAATTCTATGGGAGTAGAAGAAACTGATTTAGAAGGTACTAAGTTCAGAACGTATACTGCTGTTTCCAGAGCATATCCCCAAAACGAATTTGGTAATTCTGAATAACTCATCATCGATCTAACCATCTCCATAAGAGTCCTATTCCTTCGTTCTGCTACACCATTCTGTTGGTGTAAAATACCGAAAATAGGCGAATATTAATAAGGGAATTTTTTCGAAATTTTTGGAAATTTTTCGGGAATTTTTCGGAGCTCGTACGGACGAGTTAACGGGGATAAAAACGGGGCCCGGAAAAAAAACCTGTTTAGGCTACCCCTTTAAGCGAGGAAAAGTTTATTTATTTTTATTCTTTTCCTTTTTCTTTTCTTTCTTCCCCAATCGCCGTTTTCACTCCCTCACCGCCGAACTCACGCGCCCGATGTCAAGCCTCTTTCTCCCGATCCCATGCCCTAACCGCAAAACTTCCCACGCGGTTCCTTCTTCCTCTTCCTCGCGTGCCTTAGCGACACCTTTCCCCTCTACGGCCGAGCCCTAGCTTGATGCATCGCGCGCGACTTTCCCTGCTTCTTCCCTATCTCGGCTGTTGAGATCACAGCGCCGCCGCCGCACGGGACAACGTCGCCGCCGCATGGGACAGTGCCGGCCTTCTCCACGCCGTGCCCTAGGATCTCCACAGCCGACCGATTCCTTTGTTTCTTCTTCCCGAGCAGTTCATAGAGCCATCAGTGGTTTCGATTTAAGGGGGGTTGGGGATCTTTTGAGGTGAGTGATGATCTATGTGAATAGAGTTTTCTGGTGGAATACTTGGTTGAACTCGTGATCTCCACTTCTTGATCTCTTTTTGATCCGGACAGTGAATTGGAATCCAGTTGGTGGTTGTTTAGTGAATTCTCTTGGTTCCAGCATTCAACCGCGACCGATCAGTGAGGTAAGGTGTAACAATTTGTTCTTCGCTGTAGATTATGGATTGATTTGCATATTGTAGTAAATTGTTCATGAGTGATTGGATAATTACTAGATGAATTAGGTATGTATTGAATTGGAGATGATATGGATTACTAGATGGTTAGTATATCACTAGTTGATTTATGATTTAATGATTGCTATTCAGAGTATAAAAATGATTGTCATATGTGGGGAAGGAGTTAGATGATCCAATTAGGGTTTATAATTGGATGTGGATTTAGGTTAGTTTCTCGGAAATTTGATTTAGCTAATTAATTTATATGTAATTAGCTAAATCTGTATATCTTGTATTACAGGATTCTGATTTTTTTTGCGACGAGTTTCCTTATGTGGGATTTCCTTTGGCACGCGTGATATTTGAGGCGGGTACCTCTTGACTTATCTTTTTATGATATTGTCTTTGGATATGCATAGTATTTTATAACTACAAGCAATGAACATGTTTGTCTTTAGTATGTCACTGTTTGATATCCGTAGCATGTTAGGTTTGTCGCCTGTGATGTATCCGTGCTTATATCTCGTGATTTGTTGCCATGATTATCTTGTTACCATGAGTATCTTAGTTTCTAGAGTGACATACCATGCTTACTGAGGTTAGGACTAGGATTTGGATTGTTGTTTCTGGCCTGTGTATCTAGATTATCTGATACTTAGGTTTTTGTGCCATATCAGATTTGTGTACCTCTATTTGTATATCATATATGATTCGGGTGTTTAGACCCTGATTCTTTGATCTGTGTATATTGTTGGTTCATATGCTATGGAAGAGGGATATGATTTGGGTCTAGGTTGTTATACCTTAGAGGACTTGTATACCCTAGATCCGTGGATTAGGCTTACTGATACTGTGGTACCCATATTATGTATATATGGATTTTTCTATGCTGATCAGGATATTCCATACTTATTAGGTTCAGGACATAGGTTTTTTGATATTCTATCTGACCTGTGTACTCTAGATCTTGGTATGTGACCATTGATTTTACCGTACTCATTTTATACATATGGATATGGTTATGTTGATCAGTTTATGCCATGCTTAGTGTCATGCATCATGATTGCATGCTGCGCGATTGTCGGCTCCACTATGGTTGAGCATATCGCCAGTTACATGTACTGCACACACCACCACTCATGGGTTAGTGGTATATCAGACAGGTGTGTGGCGGTTCTGCTGTTTGGCTCCGTTGGTCTGAGGACTCAACGTGGTAACCGGCAGACAGTTCCGCTCTGTTTGGATCCGCTGGCATTTAGTGTAGCAGCGTAGTAGCCGGCAGATGGTGGACTCTGTTTGGCTCCGTTGGTCAGGTGACTCAGCGTGGTAGCCGGCAGAGATACCTCCCCGTCATCGTGTACCGGGAGATGAGAGCATTGAGCTCCCCCATTTATGATTTGGGGTCACAGGACAGGAGTACTCCGACAGCATCCCGTCCACTCAGTCACTCATCAGGTATGGTGATGCTAGAGTGCACGGTTGTCACAGCCCTACCCACTCGGTCTCACCATTGTGTGTGAGATGACTGACTGGCGTCAGGGGTGACCAGGACGCATCATTGGCATCATACACATTTATACATTTACTGCTTGTGTTTGCTGCACTTATATGCTGCATTTGGATGGATGCATATGTTTGACATGCATACAGGATTTATGACACTTCCGATCTGACGACTTGATTATTCTGATAGGTGGCCCCGGTGAGTACAGTACTCTTTAGCCTTTTCTATTATGCATTTCCTTCTTTTGTTCAGGAGACTGTACTCCATAGTTATTACTATTTGATATAGTTTACTATACATGTCAACTAGGTATCTGCTGAGTTGTTGAACTCACCCCCGTGGACTCTATATTTTTCAGGTACCAGGTTGTTATGATGTCGCTTGGAGTATCCTGTCTGCTGGTCCCCACGTCACATCAGAAGACTTATCGGTTTCACGTATGTTTTGTTTGTTTATGTATCAATTTGTTTAGCTCTGTACTCCGGTTTTGTTTTTTTTGGAGTGTTGATGTTGTTATGTGGTATTTTGTATTTGTTGTTGGTTGTGTAAGCCTAGCCGGCTAGCAGTTTCGTGTTTGGTTTGTATTTGATTTCTGTCGTTTTCCGTTGTGTTTTGATTTTGGTACAGCCGAGTGGGCTGCTTTACTTTTAACTGCGTGGTTGTGTCAGCCAGAGGCTGAATTTGATATTTACTGCGTGGTGTTTGTTTTCTTTTATTGTTATGATTTCAGCCGCATGTGGCTGAGGTATATTATGCCTGTAGAAGTGCTTCAGATTGTCACCGGTACAGGGGAGGTGCTGCCGAAATTTCTTCGGACAGGGACTCCTCTGGGGCGTGACAATTTAGTGGTATCAGAGCAGGTATACGATACTTGCTTTGTGTTCTGGATTTTCGAGATTTATCTGATACCAATTTATTTGGTATCAGAGATCGACTTACGAGTCTTATTTTCCTTGTGTTTCGGATTTTGTGTTTTGGTCTTCTCGATGTGACTTTTCGGGTTTTGGGACCTGGCGCAGCAGGACATCTCCAAGCTATAGGAGGTATGTTGGTATATACTGTTATCCTACCTTTCTGTTAGTATATGCCCTATATTAGCATTCTTTATTAGTATTTGTCTGGTTGTTGTAGCACATATTATATGTGATGGGATAGCCACTGATCTTGATCGACCTTAATAGAGATTAAGGAATTTAGTCTCTGCTGATTTTTCATATCATACCATTAGTAGTATTAGCTTCTGTTACTACTAATTGGTTAGGAGATGGAGGCACATACCAGTCTTTGTTATTATTAGTGTGTACTAGATAGTACCTTCATATTCATGTTGACTAGTCAGTAGAATACCGATATACTTTAGTTAGTTTTCGTCGGTAGATGATTATTGTACTCTGGTTAGATCGGTCAATAGAAAACTGATTTATACATATTGACTTGGGGTAGTCATGGGTTGATTTACCTTAGACGCTTGTAGAGGCTTTATTTGTTCTTGATTAGTTAGTTGATGACCGATTAGTTTTGTTGATTCGATCAGTAGGGGATTGACCTATTTTACTTTTAGATGTTTGAATCTTGGGTTATTCGTGCTTAGTTGGATATCTTGAGCACATCGAGTACCTAGCTTATACGGACGTGGGAAAGGACTGAATTAGCCATATACTATTGTTGGTTTGGTCAGTCGATATTGGATCGATGTATCTTATTCCATGGGTATTTTAATTTTTGACGGTATGTATCTAGTTGGATGAATTAGAAGGTGACCCTGCCGTTTCTGAATGTCAGGTTGATTGGGTCAAATATGTTGATTATTCCTATCTTTGTGTCGTGTACATATGATTGTTATGAGTTGAAGGAGTTCTATGGTGGATAGTTCATTTGTGGATAGTGTGGTATTCCCATCTAGATATGGTTATTGTAGGTTCCTTGTGGAGTATAGCTATTTAGTTAGCTGTACGTGCCTGATTGACATGTTGGAAGTATCTTGTCGACTACATCGGTGTTATGATATGTACATATGTGTTTGGTGTGGTATCTGAGGTATCTTGATGATTGTGTGTGATTTGTGAATGCACCTGAGTTTTAGTATGCCTTATTGGAAGTATATGTTGATTATACTCCTGGCATATGTGTATATTTATCATGAGAGTGTTGTTTGAGGGGTATTGTTGATTTTACCTACGATGATATATGCACACGGGTTCGGTATACATTGTTGGAGGTATCACGGTGATTTATACCTATGATGTGAGTATTTTTTTTTTTGTGTACCAATTGGAGGATTATGTCGATCATACATATGTTGTGTGTGCACGTGTGTCAGATGTATGGTTGGTAGCATCATGATGATTCTACCTATGTTAAATGTAGAATATTAAATGTCTACATTATGATATTGGTTGTTTTACCCTGTCAACTAATTCTCCCATTAGTGGGTGACCGACCCACTAGGAGGATGATAGAGTTGACTATGGAATTGATTTGCTTACTGGGTGGTTATACCCTAGGCTACCCACAGTGATCTGTGGTAGAGAGATCTCGTGCAGTCTCTAGCTAGATAGTTAGGTGCTTTGGGCACTTATGTATTGTTATGGTAGAGCGTAGCTTCCACATATTCTGGATTCCCAAATATTTAGGGATTGTTTTGTAGTGGAACGTTGCTCCTACATATTGCGGATTGTTTGTAGTGGAGCATTGCTCCCATATTTATTGTGGATACATATTTTGGATTATTTGTGGTGGAGCGTTGCTCCCACATATGGAGGATTTCTTGTGGTAGAGCGTTGCTCCCACATTTGTGGTATTTCGTGTGATGGAGCGTTGCTCTCACACTAGAGGATCTTTTCCTTGGTGATTTATGTTATTAGTGGGTGATCAGATCTGTTTATTATTGGAGATCTTATGGTTAGCAATGTCTGTGATACGGACATTATGTATCTTGGTTTTACCATTAGGGCTTGCGGAGCCTTAGAGGTTTTCAGGGACTCGATGATTTTGGTATTCCTAGGATGTTTGGATCGGTTTCCATTGTCTTTGCTGACGTTGTGGTGATCTATTTCTGATCCGAGGTGAGTCACGTACACTACCTTTGCATAGATCTATAGATGATTCGACGAGAACATCTATATGTGATTATCAGTAGTGCTGATTTGGATTGTCTTGTGTGATGATGTTTGAGACACACGGTCACCAGTATTAGTGTACCGTGGTTTCCATAGGAGATCGAGGTTGTTACCGTTGGGAGTAAACGGAGTCTATAGAAGAGGCTCGCAACTTCCTTTGTTTGGCTCGATATTTCCGGAGATGCGTTGAGGATTTCTCACGGATTGTTATGCTATTGACACACTTGACCAGGAAAAGCGTGAAGTTTACGTGGTTCGAGGACTACAAGACCAGCTTCTAGGAGCTAAAGCGGAGACCAGTGTCGGCTCTGATTTTTGGTTTTATCTTTTAGGAAGGACGAATTCGTGCACTGTACCGACGCATCTCTATCGGGTTTGGACGCTGTTCTGATGCAGCACGATAGAGTAGTCTCTTATGCTTCTCGACAGTTGTAGGAGCATGAGTAGAAGAACTACCCAGTATATGACTTGTGGCTGGCTGTCATTATTTTGTGTCTTGAAGATTTGGCAGCCTTATCTATACGGTGTTACATTTGAGATTCTCACGGACTATAAGAGTCTCAAATATTTGTTCACTTAGAAAGGAATCAAATCTCCGACAGGGAAGATGGATGGAGTTCCTGAAGGATTTTGATTGTACTATTAGCTATCACCCAGGAAAAAGCTAATGTGGTTGTCGACGCACTTAGCCGGAAGTCTAGAGTGACTTTGGCTTGCCACCGAGTTGTGGTCACAGACTGTTACCATGGTTGCTCAGTCGTCGATCAGGACGAGGATCCGAGAGCCCTAGGCTGCTGATCCGTATTTGTAGTTTATTTTGCAGCCGGATAGTTTCCGGGTAGCAGACCGAGTTTAACCGAGATGAAGCGGTGGTTATATATTTCCGAGGTCGCTTATGCGTATCTCCATTTCACCCGGTCTTATAGGAGTTACTTCCGGAGGCTCATCGCTCATGATTTACTGTCCACCCAGGCGGTACCCGTGTGTACCAAGATTTGAGGTGTTTCTATTGGTGGAACGACATGAAGGAAGACATTGCGGATTTTGTAGCTAGATGTCTTGTCTGTCAGCAGGTGAAGGCTGAGCACTAGAGACCTGCCGGATTACTTCGGCGGATTCCTACTCTTGAGTGGAAATGGGAACCCATTACCATGGACTTTGTGGTGGGTTTGCCGAGGACACGACGAGGTTATGACGCGATTTGGGTAATCGTTGATCAATTAACCAAATCCGTGCACTCGTTAGCGATCCGGAAGATTAATTTCCTAGATCGATTGGTAGATCTATTTTGCCGGGAGATCATCAGATCACGTGATGTTCCGTTGACTATTATTTCGGATAGAGGCCTTCGGTTCACGTCTCATTTCTGGCAGAGTCTACAGCAGCCTTTAGGCACTGAGCTCTGTTACAGTACAGTTTTCCATCCGCAGACAGATGGACAGTCAGAGCGGACCTTTCAGACTCTAGAGGATTTGTTGAGATTGTGTGTGTTGGATTTTGGAGGCAGTGGGGAGAACCATCTGCCATTTGTAGAGTTCGCCTACAACGACAGCTTTCTTTTGGCTATCCGGATGACGTTGTTTGAAGCGTTATATAGTAAGCCTTGTTTGGACACCCATCCTCTGGGATGAGGTTGGGGAGGCCCAGTTGTTGGGACCTCATAGAGCTCAGCATGACGCAGAGTTGGTCCGTACTATCTGACGGAGAATGTTAGAGGCACAGGATCGCCAGAAGAGTTATGCTGATCGGAGACGCAGACCCCTAGCGTTCTCTATTGGCGATCATGTATTTCTGCGAGATTCACCCACGAAAGGAGTAAAGAGATTTGGCCCCAAGGTAAGCTAGCTCCGCGATACATTGGACCTTTCCAGATCTTAGAGAGGATTGGAGCGGTAGCTTATCGTTTGATACTACCATCGTTCCTGTCAGGTGTTCACGATGTATTCCATGTGTGGTATATATCCGACTCAACAGATTTGTTGGCAGATATCTCAGTTCCTATTCAGCCTGATGTCACCTATGAGGAGGTTCCGGTACGGATTCTAGACCGGGAAGAGCGTCAGTTGCGGAACAAGACTATCCGACTGGTTAAAAGTCGGATGACAGTATCATTTGGACGAGGAGGTTACTTGGGAGCACGAGGATACTATCCGAGCTCGATACCCCATTTTTCATTTGGGATATGTGATTTTATTTACCGTTCAGCATTTATACTCGTTACTTATTGTTAGTATTTGCTGATGGTAGATAACGAAATTTGGGGACCAAATTTTTATAAGTGGGGGAGAATGTAAAATACCGAAAATAGGCGAATATTAATAAGGGAATTTTTCGAAATTTTTGGAAATTTTTCGGGAATTTTTCGGAGCTCATACGGACGAGTTAACGGGGATAAAAACGGGGCCCGGAAAAAAAACCTGTTTAGGCTACCCCTTTAAGCGAGGAAAAGTTTATTTATTTTTATTCTTTTCCTTTTTCTTTTCTTTCTTCCCCAATCGCCGTTTTCACTCCCTCACCGCCGAACTCACGCGCCCGATGTCAAGCCTCTTTCTCCCGATCCCATGCCCTAACCGCAAAACTTCCCACGCGGTTCCTTCTTCCTCTTCCTAGCGTGCCTTAGCGACACCTTTCCCCTCTACGGCCGAGCCCTAGCTTGATGCATCGCGTGCGACTTTCCCTGCTTCTTCCCTATCTCGGCTGTTGAGATCACAGCGCCGCCGCCGCACGGGACAACGTCGCCGCCGCCCGGGACAGAGCCGCCGCCGCATGGGACAGTGCCGGCCTTCTCCACGCCGTGCCCTAGGATCTCCACAGCCGACTGATTCCTTTGTTTCTTCTTCCCGAGCAGTTCATAGAGCCATCAGTGGTTTCGATTTAAGGGGGGTTGGGGATCTTTTGAGGTGAGTGATGATCTATGTGAATAGAGTTTTCTGGTGGAATACTTGGTTGAACTCGTGATCTCCACTTCTTGATCTCTTTTTGATCCGGACAGTGAATTGGAATCCAGTTGGTGGTTGTTTAGTGAAATCTCTTGGTTCCAGCATTCAACCGCGACCGATCAGTGAGGTAAGGTGTAACAATTTGTTCTTCGCTGTAGATTATGGATTGATTTGCATATTGTAGTAAATTGTTCATGAGTGATTGGATAATTACTAGATGAATTAGGTATGTATTGAATTGGAGATGATATGGATTACTAGATGGTTAGTATATCACTAGTTGATTTATGATTTAATGATTGCTATTCAGAGTATAAAAATGATTGTCAGATGTGGGGAAGGAGTTAGATGATCCAATTAGGGTTTATAATTGGATGTAGATTTAGGTTAGTTTCTCGGAAATTTGATTTAGCTAATTAATTTATATGTAATTAGCTAAATCTGTATATCTTGTATTACAGGATTCTGATTTTTTTTGCGACGAGTTTCCTTATGTGGGATTTCCTTTGGCACGCGTGATATTTGAGGCGGGTACCTCTTGACTTATCTTTTTATGATATTGTCTTTGGATATGCATAGTATTTTATAACTACAAGCAATGAACATGTTTGTCTTTAGTATGTCACTGTTTGATATCCGTAGCATGTTAGGTTTGTCGCCTGTGATGTATCCGTGCTTATATCTCGTGATTTGTTGCCATGATTATCTTGTTACCATGAGTATCTTAGTTTCTAGAGTGATATACCATGCTTACTGAGGTTAGGACTAGGATTTGGATTGTTGTTTCTGGCCTGTGTATCTAGATTATCTGATACTTAGGTTTTTGTGCCATATCAGATTTGTGTACCTCTATTTGTATATCATATATGATTCGGGTGTTTAGACCCTGATTCTTTGATCTGTGTATATTGTTGGTTCATATGCTATGGAAGAGGGATATGATTTGGGTCTAGGTTGTTATACCTTAGAGGACTTGTATACCCTAGATCCGTGGATTAGGCTTACTGATACTGTGGTACCCATATTATGTATATATGGATTTTTCTATGCTGATCAGGATAATCCATACTTATTAGGTTCAGGACATAGGTTTTTTGATATTCTATCTGACCTGTGTACTCTAGATCTTGGTATGTGACCATTGATTTTACCGTACTCATTTTATACATATGGATATGGTTATGTTGATCAGTTTATGCCATGCTTAGTGTCATGCATCATGATTGCATGCTGCGCGATTGTCGGCTCCACTATGGTTGAGCATATCGCCAGTTACATGTACTGCACACACCACCACTCATGGGTTAGTGGTATATCAGACAGGTGTGTGGCGGTTCTGCTGTTTGGCTCCGTTGGTCTGAGGATTCAGCGTGGTAACCGGCAGACAGTTCCGCTCTGTTTGGCTCCGCTGGCATTTAGTGTAGCAGCGTAGTAGCCGGCAGACGGTGGACTCTGTTTGGCTCCGTTGGTCAGGTGACTCAGCGTGGTAGCCGGCAGAGATACCTCCCCGTCATCGTGTACCGGGAGATGAGAGCATTGAGCTCCCCCATTTATGATTTGGGGTCACAGGACAGGAGTACTCCGACAGCATCCCGTCCACTCAGTCACTCATCAGGTATGGTGATGCTAGAGTGCACGGTTGTCAACCCACTCGGTCTCACCATTGTGTGTGAGATGACTGACTGGCGTCAGGGGTGACCAGGACGCATCATTGGCATCATACACATTTATACATTTACTGCTTGTGTTTGCTGCACTTATATGCTGCATTTGGATGGATGCATATGTTTGACATGCATACAGGATTTATGACACTTCCGATCTGACGACTTGATTATTCTGATAGGTGGCCCCGGTGAGTACAGTACTCTTTAGCCTTTTCTATTATGCATTTCCTTCTTTTGTTCAGGAGACTGTACTCCATAGTTATTACTATTTGATATAGTTTACTATACATGTCAACTAGGTATCTGCTGAGTTGTTGAACTCACCCCCGTGGACTCTATATTTTTCAGGTACCAGGTTGTTATGATGTCGCTTGGAGTATCCTGTCTGCTGGTCCCCACGTCACATCAGAAGACTTATCGGTTTCACGTATGTTTTGTTTGTTTATGTATCAATTTGTTTAGCTCTGTACTCCGGTTTTGTTTTTTTTGGAGTGTTGATGTTGTTATTGTTGGTTGCTACTCGGAAAGCCTATAGGTTCCACTGTACAAAAATTTTGTACAAAGGTCTGAACCTTTTCCTAGCTACCATGTGTTCTTTTAAATTAAATTTTGGATCTCCTGCGGAACTTAACACGTTTGATCCAAAACTTAATCTATTTGTTCTTTTAGGTTTTGACTTGGATCTCCTGCGGAATTTAACACGTTCGACCCAAGTCTCCTTAAGTTATTAATTCCATTAAATATCAATTTCCATAAAAGGTTCCCAGTACTGACGTGGCGAGGCACATGGCATTCTTGGATATGGGAGCAACCACCACCGACTAGACAAAACCTTTAATAGAAAGCTAATATTTAATTTCCTAAAATAACTTTAGGTTAACCAAAGAGAACAATCAAATCACAAGGAAAAGAAAGAAACAAAAGAACACAACTTCGAAAAACCATATTCGAAATACTAGAACGTAAGCCTCTTGTATTTGGTATTATTTCCATAAATAACTAGCATGATGCGGAAATAGAAATTACTAGTTATACCTTGTAGAAAAACCTCTTGATCTTCTACCGTATTCCTCTTCTAACCTCGGACGTTGTGTGGGCAACGATCTTCCAAGATGAGAAACCACCAACCACCTTCTTCTCCTCCAAGCAAGGTTCGGCCACAAAGGAAACTTCACCAAGGAGGAAAACAAAATACTAACCAAGCTCCAAGAGATGCTAGCTTTCTCTCCTTCTTCTTCTTCTTCTCCGAGTAGTATCCGGCCACCACAAGAACTCCAAGGGAGAGGGAGAGGTTCGGCCACCACAAGAGGAAGAGAAGGAGATGATGGCCGGCCACACCAAGGAACAAAAGAGGGAGAGGAATAATAGATGTTGTGTCTTGTGAAGGCACCCTCACCCCTTCTTTTATATTCCTTGGCCTAGGTAAATTAGGAAATTTAATTACAACAAATTTTCCTTAATTTCCTTGACATGATTTAATTAAGAAAAATAAAATAATATTTCCCCAATTAAACAATGATGGCCGGCCACATCAAGAGGAAACAAATTGGACAAGTTTTAATCAACAATTAAAACTTTCCTTATTTGTTTCCAGAAATTTTAAAATAAAATTTCTCTTTAAAAATCTCTTCATGGTTAATAAAAGGAAATATCTATAATTTTAATTTTATTAACATGTGAATAATTTTAAAGAGAAAATAAAAAACTCTCCAATCTACAAATAAGGAAAGAGATCTAATCTCTTTCTTTAATCTTTTGTAAAACTTTTACAAGAGAGATATTTTAATTTTAATTTTCTTTAAAATATATCTTCCACATAATAATAAAATCTAAAATTAAATTTCTTTTTTATTTAATTATGGCCGGCCCTACTAGCTTGGGTTCAAGCTAGGGCCGGCCACCTTAAACCCAAGCTTAGGCCGGCCCTAGCTTGGTTCCCAAGCTAGCTTGGCCGGCCCCCTTTAGGTGGGTATAGAAGGTGAGTATATGTGGGTATAGTACTCTATAAATAAGAGGCTACGATAGGGACCGAGAGGAGGAATTGGTTTTGGTCTCCTGATAAAATTAAGCATCCCATGTTCGCCCCGAACACACAACTTAATTTTATCAATGATAATTCATTCCACTAGAGAACTATCATTGAACTACCGCACCAATCCCAAATTACATTTTTGGGCTCCTTCTTATTATGAGTGTGTTAGTCTCCCTGTGTTTAAGATATCGAATGTACACTAATTAAGTGAGTTACTGACAACTCATTTAATTAATATCTAAGTCCAAGAGTAGTACCACTCAACCTTATTATCATGTCGGACTAAGTCCACCTGCAGGGTTTAACATGACAATCTTTATGAGCTCCTCTTGAGGACATTATCAACCTAGTATCACTAGGACACGGTTTCCTTCTATAATCAACAACACACACTATGAGTGATACCATTTCCCAATTTATCGGGTTTATTGATTCATCGAACTAAATCTCACCCATTGATAAATTAAAGAAATAAATATCAAACATATGTGCTTGTTATTATATTAGGATTAAGAGCACACACTTCCATAATAACTGAGGTCTTTGTTCCTTTATAAAGTCAGTATAAAAGGAACGACCTCAAATGGTCCTACTCAATACACTCTGAGTGTACTAGTGTAATTATATAGTCAAGATAAACTATTACCTAATTACACTACGACCTTCTAATGGTTTGTTCCTTTCCATTCTGGTTGTGAGCTTCTGTTTATAATTTATAAGGTACTGATAACATCATCTTCTGTATGTGACACCACATACTATGTTATCTACAATATAAATTAAATGAACAACTACAAACAAATGTAGATAATTAGACCAAATGTGATTCTTTATTCATAATGAATGTTTACAATGCTTAGGCTTTCAGTATACACTCCAACAGTTATGTGGTATTTTGTATTTGTTGTTGGTTGTGTAAGCCTAGCCGGCTAGCAGTTTCGTGTTTGGTTTGTATATGATTTCTGTCGTTTTCCGTTGTGTTTTGATTTTAGTACAGCCGAGTGGGCTGCTTTACTTTTAACTGCGTGGTTGTGTCAGCCAGAGGCTGAATTTGATATTTACTGCGTGGTGTTTGTTTTCTTTTATTGTTATGATTCCAGCCGCATGTGGCTGAGGTATATTATGCCTGTAGAAGTGCTTCAGATTGTCACCGGTACAGGGGAGGTGCTGCCGAAATTTCTTCGGACAGGGACTCCTCTGGGGCGTGACAGTTGGGGTGTTCCAGGTGCAGACAATTGGGATTGAATCCCAGCCTCTGATAAGTAATTCCTAAACTCTCCTAAGAGGTATTCGCCACCACGATCAGATCGTAGTGTCTTGATACTTTTACCTAATCGTTTCTCCACATCAGCCTTGTATTCTTTGAACTTGTCAAAGCATTCGGACTTGCGGCGCATTAGGTAAATGTATCCATATCTTGAATAATCGTCTATGAAAGAGACAAAATATTCAAAACCTCCTCTTGCCTGGACAGACATAGGACCACACAAATCAGAGTGAACCAACTCTAACACTTCTTTGGCTCTATACCCCTTGGCCTTGAATGGCCTCTTGGTCATTTTACCTTCTAAGCAAGATTCACAAGTTGGAAAATTTTCCAACTCAAATGAACTTAAAAGTCCATCGGCTATAAGCCTCTGAATCCTACTTAAGTTAATATGATCAAGCCTTAGATGCCAAAGATATGCTTGGTTCATTTCTGAAGGTTCTTTTCTCTTATTAGAATTAGAAGATGAATTATAAATTTCCATGTTTTGCTTTGTGGAAGAATTTGGATTTAATATATACAAATTGCCAACTAATGCACCAGAACAAATAATCACTTTATTTCTTTTAATAACTACATCGTTACTGAAAGAAACTGAATATCCATCTAAAAACAGTTTAGAAACTGAAATTAAATTCTTTCTAAAACTGGGTATATAAAGACAATTTCTTAAAACCAAATTTCTATTTCTACTAAAAGATAAGTAGACGTCTCCCATAACAGTTGCCACCTTAGTAGCATTGCCCATGTAGACAATAATCTCCCTTCAGATAGTCGTCGGGTTTCTGGAACCCTGCAAGGAATTGCAGACATGATCATGGCTCCGTATCTACACACCAGGTTTTGGTAGATAACACCGCTAAACATGTTTCAACAACTAGAGTATGAGATATACCTTTGTTTTGGTTCTTACGAGGCGGTCCGCCTTCCAATGTCCTGCCTGCTTGCAGATGAAGCACTTTCCCTTCGGCTATTCCAGCTTTAAATCCCGTACTCGAGATTTATTCACTTTCTTTGTTGAACCAGTTTGTTTCTTCTTCTTCTTTCCTTTCGGTTTAGAAGTAGAACCATTTTCAACATAGTGAATTTGAGCATTGTGACGAAATAACCCTTCTGCTGCTGTCAGTAGTTTCCCTAATGAATAAATCCTTTTATTCATATTATAGTTCAGTCGGCTCAAAACTTCTAGGTAGGGTTTGGAGGATCATATCGATCCGGGTTTCCCATCAATTTCTCCTCCAAGGATCTGTATCGTTCAGATAAGCCATCATGTTTAGGATATGATCCCTCGGAGTACCCTCTTGCATGGTGGTCATTATCTTTCTCATAGCTTCTTGTCTAGAAGCCCTATCCCGATGACCAAAGAGTTCCTTGAGATTGTTCATAATATCATAAGTTGTTGGTAAATCTTTATGCTGATGTTGCAATACATTTGACATTGAAGCCAAAATGTAACACCGCGCCATCTCATCCGCTTTTACCCATTTCCTATGATATTCAATCTCCTCTTGGGTAGATTCACCAGTGGGTGCATCAGGGCAATGCTCGGTCAGACAAATTTATAGCTTTCAGCAGTAAGAACAATATCCATTTCTTTTCCAATCTATGTAATTTGGTCCAGTAAGTCTATTTTGTTGAAGTATGATGGACAGGGTTGAAAGTCATCCTAAGAATCACAAATAACTTTTGGTCGAACTCTAAATTTAGAATAATATTGATTCCTCAAACAATACTATTTTAAATTAACCAACACCTTAAAACACCGTGAATTTTGTATGCCACGTTAGTGTGGACGTATACAAATTCAACATTTGTAAAGGAGGGTTTTAACCCATTAATTTTATTATCTTGTCAACCTAACTTTTGACAAATAAAATTAATAGTTGGTATTATTTGGTCACACAAATAATAGCGGTGACGTTAGGGAGGATACTATTAGATGTGTCTAAGTGTACACCATTACTTGACACTAAGTCCATTAATAAGATTATGCCACTTCCGTTGAGGAAGATCACACGCTCTTAATTAACTTCCTATAGTCATCCAAAAATGGAATTCTGTTCGAGTGATCCGCAAACAAGCTCATCCGGTATGGAGGAAGGCACTCGAGCCAACGCGCAAGCTTGTTTGCATCACTTACAAACCAATAATGGAGACCATGAGATTTACTTAAAAATCCCTCTCCCACTTAGTTATTTATAAATGAGGAATTTTAACTATGCTAGCCTACTAAACTTGTAAACTAACACACACAGCACAATATAAAAGCAATAAATAGAAAATCTAATTTTCAACTATTATGGCTTTTATCTTTAATTGTCCTCCGTGTGTTGTCATCCAAAGCTGCTGCCATATTTGGCCACCGCCATCGGGTCTAACTGTCGCATCCATCTTGCTCCGTTCCGCTGCGCCTCTGGTCCTTAGAAGGTTCCACGCTTTGCAAGATTCGATCCGCGACATAAATAGAATTTTATATTTTGATCCTATATTCCATAAAAGGAATGTACATGTATCTAGATCAAAATAAAATCCTAATAAAACTAAATACCCTCTTGTATTTTAATACAATCATGCACACACATATAAATTGCCCTTGACATGTCCAAGGGTCCAATCACACACATAATTAACTAAAAGCCATAATAGTTGGATCCTGCATCCATAGAGTTAGCACATCCTACTATTAACCTGCCTAAATTATGTATGACATGTGCATAATTAAACTAAATACCAAATACACAGAGGCAAAACCCTAGCTCTGATACCAATTGTTGGTTGCTACTCGGAAAGCCTATAGGTTCCACTGTACAAAAATTTTGTACAAAGATCTGAACCTTTTCCTAGCTACCATGTGTTCTTTTAAATTAAATTTTGGATCTCCTGCGGAACTTAACACGTTTGATCCAAAACTTAATCTATTTGTTCTTTTAGGTTTTGACTTGGATCTCCTGCGGAACTTAACACGTTCGACCCAAGTCTCCTTAAGTTATTAATTCCATTAAATATTAATTTCCATAAAAGGTTCCCAGTACTGACGTGGCGAGGCACATGGCCTTCTTGGATATGGGAGCAACCACCACCGACTAGACAAAACCTTTAATAGAAAGCTAATATTTAATTTCCTAAAATAACTTTAGGTTAACCAAAGAGAACAATCAAATCACAAGGAAAAGAAAGAAACAAAAGAACACAACTTCGAAAAAACATATTCGAAATACTAGAACGTAAGCCTCTTGTATTTGGTATTATTTCCATAAATAACTAGCATGATGCGGAAATAGAAATTACTAGTTATACCTTGTAGAAAAACCTCTTGATCTTCTACCGTATTCCTCTTCTAACCTCGGACGTTGTGTGGGCAACGATCTTCCAAGATGAGAAACCACAAACCACCTTCTTCTCCTCCAAGCAAGGTTCGGCCACAAAAGAAAAGCTTCACCAAGGAGAAAACCAAAATACTAACCAAGCTCCAAGAGATGCTAGCTTTCTCTCTTCTTCTTCTTCTTCTCCGAGTAGTATCCGGCCACCACAAGAACTCCAAGGGAGAGGGAGAGGTTCGGCCACCACAAGAGGAAGAGAAGGAGATGATGGTCGGCCACACCAAGGAACAAAAGAAGGGAAGGAATAATAGATGTTGTGTCTTGTGAAGGCACCCTCACCCCTTCTTTTATATTCCTTGGCCTAGGTAAATTAGGAAATTTAATTACAATAAATTTTCCTTAATTTCCTTGACATGATTTAATTGAGAAAAATAAAATAATATTTCCCCAATTAAACAATGATGGCCGGCCAAATCAATAGGAAGCAAATTGGACAAGTTTCAATCAATAATTAAAACTTTCCTTATCTGTTTCGAAATTTTAAAAATAAAATTTCTCTTTAAAATCTCTTCATGGTTAATAAAAGGAAATATCTATAATTTTAATTTTATTAACATGTGAATAATTTTAAAGAGAAAATAAAACATCTCTCCAATCTACAAATAAGGAAAGAGATCTAATCTCTTTCTTTAATCTTTTGTAAATCTTTTACAAGAGAGATATTTTAATTTTAATTCTCTTTTAAATTAAATCTTCCACATAATAATAAACATTAAAATTAAATTTTCTTTTTAATTAATTATGGCCGGCCCTACTAGCTTGGGTTCAAGCTAGGGCCGGCCACCTTAAACCCAAGCTTAGGCCGGCCCTAGCTTGGTTCCCAAGCTAGCTTGGCCGGCCCCCTTTAGGTGGGTATAGAAGGTGGGTATATGTGGGTATAGTACTCTATAAATAAGAGGCTACGATAGGGACCGAGAGGAGGAATTGGTTTTGGTCTCCCGATAAAATTAAGCATCCCATGTTCGCCCCGAACACACAACTTAATTTTATCAATGATAATTCATTCCACTAGAGAACTATCATTGAACTACCGCACCAATCCCAAATTACATTTTTGGGCTCCTTCTTATTATGAGTGTGTTAGTCTCCCTGTGTTTAAGATATCGAATGTCCACTAATTAAGTGAGTTACTGACAACTCATTTAATTAATATCTAAGTCCAAGAGTAGTACCACTCAACCTTATTATCATGTCGGACTAAGTCCACCTGCAGGGTTTAACATGACAATCTTTATGAGCTCCTCTTGAGGACATTATCAACCTAGTATCACTAGGACACAGTTTCCTTCTATAATCAACAACACACACTATGAGTGACACCATTTCCCAATTTATCGGGTTTATTGATTCATCGAACTAAATCTCACCCATTGATAAATTAAAGAAATAAATATCAAACATATGTGCTTGTTATTATATTAGGATTAAGAGCACACACTTCCATAATAACTGAGGTCTTTATTCCTTTATAAAGTCAGTATAAAAGGAACGACCTCAAATGGTCCTACTCAATACACTCTGAGTGTACTAGTGTAATTATATAGTCAAGATAAACTAATACCTAATTACACTACGACTTTCTAATGGTTTGTTCCTTTCCATTCTGGTCGTGAGCTACTGTTTATAATTTATAAGGTACTGATAACATCATCTTCTGTATGTGACACCACATACTATGTTATCTACAATATAAATTAAATGAACAACTACAAACAAATGTAGATAATTAGACCAAATGTGATTCTTTATTCATAATGAATGTTTACAAAGCTTAGGCTTTCAGTATACACTCCAACACTTTGGTCCCGGGCGCCCGGACCTCCGGGCGCCCGGATCCATTCCGGGCGCCCGGACACTCTTTTTCCAGCAGGTTCCTCACCTGCAAACAAAGGTTAGTCCGAGCAAAATACCCTGCAAGACAGTGTTAGAATATGATAAAATATAGTAAGGAATAAACGACAGTCTTCGAACTGTCCGAGTCTGACTTTGGATTTCCAGCCGGAAACCCTAGGTCGACCCGACGCCTACTATTCCCTCTGCGGGGAACGCGTCCTCACCTACTCCACTCAGGAGATTTACCTGTTGTCAGCCGATCCTCCAGATCGACTGGACTTTTGCTCAGCACCCGATGCTTCCGGACTTTCTGCTGGACATCCGCTTCCCCGGCTAGTCCAGTCTTTCACCTGGTTCGCGACACCAGGACTTTTCACCTAGGGTTACCACCCCCTAGGACTTTTGCCTGAAGCCCTCGACCTGCCAAGACTTTCCGCATAGGGTTACCACCCCCTATGACCTAGGGTTACCGCCCCCTAGGGTTTTCCCTTTGCCTAACCGCAGCTAGGACTTTCCTGAAATCCTCAAGTAGACTTGTTAGACTAACAAACATCTTAACTTTGAATTCTTTGCCGTTATCAAAACACGAGTTCGATCGTCGGATGCTTCCCGCACCTACAATCTCCCCCTTTTTGATTATGGCAACACAAATTCAAAGTTAAGTAAACAAGCGAATAGATAGTCATTTTAAACATAGGCAAAATTTGCTAAGTATAGATGAACAAGGTAACTAAAGTAAATTTTGCCCTATATACTCCCCCTTAAGTTTTGGCACCCCCTTAACTTTAGCTCCCCCTTAATTTTTGCTCCCCCTTAATTTTTAACTTGAATTTTATATTTACTTTATTTATGCTACTCTCCCCCTTTGCCATAACTCAAAAAATGGGCAATGTGTAAGTGGTTGTACATGATTAAAGTTAGCAATATTCAACAGAGTTTGGAAGTTAAGGTCAATTGGAATTTAAGTTTTTAGGACCAGATTATTCATTTAAGTTCAGTTGGTCCTTAAGTCTAAGCACAAGTCATGTTTATATATTAGGTATCAGAGCCATAGAGAACAAAACATTCTTAAAAAAGAAATTGAGTATCTTTTGCCAATTGTCTAACCTTTAGTTACTTGCTGATTGTCTATAGGACAATAGCTTTTACTAGGTTAGTCAAGTTTAAGTTATTTAGGTCCAGATAGACTTGACTAGAGCTGGAGAACTTTAACTTGATTAATGTTTATTGCATATTTAATGCCCAGACTCATATTGATGCACAGATATAAGCATTCTTGAGTCCAGGCTATACCCTATGCATCTCACACCATTCTATGTTTTTCAATCACAATCAAGGTAAACCTAGGTGTTTGTGAGATGCTCTGACTTAATTCTAGGGGAACATGATATCTAGGGGGAAAGGCTAGGCTAATTCCAGAATTTGAAAGTCTATTAAAATTGGAGTTTTGAAAACTGTTTTTCCTAGAATTTATAAAAGAATGTGACTAAAGAACTAATTTATTAGGTTAAGGTATAGTTAATCAAGCCTGAAGTGAAACTGTCCATTAGACTAAAAAGTCGATATAGATACAAGAGTCATAATAGAGCTGCTACAAGCTGTACTAGAGTCATAATAGAGCAACAGTAGGAACTACTGAGATGATGAGGGAGGTGGTCCGGAACCCAGCGACCGGAGTAGTGTCAGGATCTCAGTGTGATGAGCTCGGTCGTCCTCTCGTAGATCTCGGCGCAAGTCGGAGAGCTCCTGTCGTACATCTCGTCGTAAGTCGGAGACCTCCTGTCGAACCTCTCGTCGAAGATCAGAGACCTCTCGTCGCATGGACTGATGAAACTCGGAGTTCTCGTGCCGGAGACTCGATATAGTCCTCTCTAGTCCGGAGACTCGATCAGCGAGAGTGCGGGGAGCTGGGTGTGGTGCTCGAGGAGGTGGTGGGGCAGGAGCAGCCTCCTCAGGAAATAGTGCCAACATGAACTCATCATGCTCTGCCTCCTCCGCCTGCTGGTGCTGTGCCCCCCTACGCCAGGACATGGTACCCTCATCGTCTATATGAATATTCGCTAGGGAAAAGTTCCTAGCTCCTATGATGTCAAACTCGGTCATGTAGCGGATGTCACCTCTGGTGACGTCAATGTGTAATGAGGCCATGTAAGCTGTCAGAATATGATAATAAGGCATATGTACTCGTCTGCTGGTCACGAATCCAGCTGCATAAATGATAGTGGAAAAGATGTGAAGACTGATGTCTATATCTAACCTCTGACACAGGGCATAGAGCAGGAAGGAGTGAAATGGACGCATCACCGCAATGTCGTGAGTGGTAAGCGGTAGAATACAAAGTACTAGAACCCTATAAAGGGCGTAGTCCTGAATTCTAAGGTTAAGTGACCTAATCTGGGTCTCAGTGGGATCACGCTGGTCCTCAAAGAAGGATGAGTAGATCGTATCAAGGGTAATATGTGAGTAGGGATCTCCAAAAGGTAGCTCCCTAGGAGGGTAGCATAAAAAGGTGCATGGTGACTCTCGTAACCCTAGAAACTCACGTATGATGGTGGGAGATAATGTGATATCCGTGCCAGCTGCCCTAGTGGTATAGGAGTAGTCGTCAACTTTCACTAGGTTGTTGTAAAATTCGACACATAAACTTATGTTTACTGCGCTGGCGCACTCAACTAGGTTTCGCAGCCTATAGTGGTTTATAGTCTCGGAGACTGGAATACAGGAGCGTAAAAAGAACGATCTGTCTATACATTTGGTTCTAATGGCCATGTAATTTGTTGACATAAACTTAATCCTAAGTTCTTCGGTGGGAAACCTAGGGTCAATGCTAGGGGTAGAGGGCCCAGCACCAGATTTAGTACGCTTCCTAAATATCAAACTAACATTACACTAAGAAGAAAAATTATAAGAAAGAAAGTTTAGGAGGGGATAAAAACTTTTACCGAGGAGCCATTGTAATAAATTTTAGAACTGACGACCTCGGTTGAGTTACGACTCCGGATCAACCGCGAAAAATTTTAATTATCAAAATCTTCGCAAATAAGCTAGGAAGCTTAAGGAGAAAGATTTGAGTGCAAGGGTAGGGGGCGCCTGCTGCCCCCTATATATAAGGGGTTCCGGGCGCCCGGGGTCTGAATACCGGGGGCGCCTGCCCCCGGTTTTTTACCGTGGTTTTCTTAAGTTTTAATTAATCTTAATGCAAGTATGATTAAAGATTGATTTTTAACCATCTTTAATTGAGAATTAATTCAAATAATTTTGAAATTGATTTTTTTAAAGATATGAAAAGATTTTTTTTTAAACAATTTTGAAATTAATTTTGAAAAGATTTTAAATAATTTTGAAATGATTTTTAAATAATTTTGAAATGATTTTTAAAAGGTTTTGAAATTAATTTTTAAAAGATTTTTAAATAATTTTGAAATTAATTTTGAAAAGATTTTTAAATAATTTTGAAATGTTTTTTAAAAAGATTTTGAAATGATTTTTAAAAGGTTTTTAAATAATTTTGAAATGTTTTTTTTAAATAATTTTGAAAAGATTTTTAAATAATTTTGAAATGTATTTTAAATAATTTTGAAATGATTTTGAAAAGTTTTTAAAATAATTTTGAAATGTTTTTTTAAATAATTTTGAAATGATTTTTAAAAAGATTTTTAAATAATTTTGAAATTAATTTTGAAAAGATTTTAAAGTAATTTTGAAATGATTTTTAAAAAGATTTTTAAATGAATAATTTTGAAATGTTTTTTAAATAATTTTGAAATGATTTTTAAAAAGATTTTTAAAATAATTTTGAAATGTTTTTTAAATAATTTTGAAATGATTTTTAAAAAGATTTTTAAATAATTTTGAAATGTTTTTTAAATAATTTTGAAATGATTTTTAAAAAGATTTTTAAAATAATTTTGAAATGTTTTTTAAATAATTTTGAAATGATTTTTAAAAAGATTTTTAAAATAATTTTGAAATGTTTTTTAAATAATTTTGAAATGATTTTTAAATAATTTTGAAATGATTTTTAAAAAGATTTTTAAATAATTTTGAAATGCTTTTGAAAAGATTTTTAAATAATTTTGAAATGATTTTGAAAAGATTTTTAAATAATTTTGAAATGATTTTTAAATAATTTTGAAATGATTTTGAAAAGATTTTGAAAAGATTTTTAAATAATTTTGAAATGATTTTAAAATAATTTTGAAATGTTTTTTAAAAGGATTTTGAAATGATTTTTAAAAGGTTTTAAAAATAATTTTGAAATGTTTTTTAAATAATTTTGAAATGATTTTTAAAAAGATTTTTAAATGAATAATTTTGAAATGTTTTTTAAATAATTTTGAAATAATTTTTAAAAAGATTTTTAAATAATTTTGAAATGTTTTTTAAATAATTTTGAAATGATTTTTAAAAATATTTTTAAATGATTTTGAAATGTTTTTTAAATAATTTTGAAATGATTTTTAAAAATATTTTTAAATGAATAATTTTGAAATGTTTTTTAAATAATTTTGAAATGATTTTTAAAAATATTTTTAAAATAATTTTGAAATGTTTTTAAATAATTTTGAAATGATTTTTTAAAAAGATTTTTAAATAATTTTGAAATGTTTTTTAAATAATTTTGAAATGAATTTTAAAAAGATTTTTAATTAATTTTGAAAAGATTTTTAAATAATTTTGAAATGATTTTGAAAAGATTTTTAAATAATTTTGAAATGATTTTTAAATAATTTTGAAATTAATTTTTAAAAGATTTTTAAATAATTTTGAAATTAATTTTGAAAAGACAATTTTATTCCTTAGTCATCTCACCCGATCTACATTGTCAATCAGGGAACCCTATAATTGATGTGAGATGAATTGAGGTTCAATTTACAGGTTTAGTTTAACTTTGTGTTAGATTCAGGTTTAGCTTTGGGTTTAACAAGTAGGCATTCTTTGGATAAACTTCTGGGCTATGGTGAGTCACAAGGAACTCATTAAAGTAACCATGCCTTCGAGGTTTCCCAAATAGTCCTACCCACTGAACTTAATACTAACCCTTGGTCTAACTAGTTAGGATCCATTTAAGGGTAGCTTCGGTCAGTTCCACTTGGCCAAATGCACCAGGTCGAAGCCATATCTTCCTAGACATGCGAAGCCCAAGTTTCCCTAACGTACTATCATCCAAAAATTTTTACCAGTACTGTCTTTCAAGTTAAATCTAACCCTTTTTAATCTATCCTTAATTACCCTACCGGGTAGTCTACTCTTGTTTTACCCATTCCGGGTAAATTAGGTTCAGTTACCCTGTCGGGTAGTTCAGTTGGAGGTGCCAGCTAGTTTGGATCCTCCATCTACTTTTCACAATTTCGATTTGTTGAATTTTGAATTTGATTTTTAATTTAATTTCGAATTTTTAAATTATGAATTTGATTTTTAATTTTAGATTTAATTTAATTTCGAATTTTTAAATTATGAATTTGATTTTTAATTTAATTTCGAATTTTTTTAAATTATGAATTTAATTTTTAATTTTAGATTTCGAATTTTTAAATTATGAATTTGATTTTTAATTTAATTTCGAATGAATTTGATTTTTTAATTTTAGATTTTTAATTTAATTTCGAATTTTTAAATTATTATCGTTTTCATTTTAGCTTTCCCTGGATCACGGCCTCGATATGGTCTGTCGAGGTAGTATATTTGATCCTTCGGAACCCAGTATTGGCCAAGTCCAATTTAATTGATCAATTTGGACTTGGGGACCCATGCTTGGACTGATTTACTACTTTGTTTGTTTATTAAGGATAAATAGGATTTATATTTCTTTTTATATCCTAGCCCAGTTCTATTGTATACGGCTCTTTGTGCCCCAAGAATTAGATCCAAATTCTTGGAGCCCAGAGAGAATTTTTCTAAAGTAATTTTTAAATCTTTTAACTGATTTTTCAGATTTAAATTTTCTTTCTCAAGTTGTTGTACTTGAGTTGAATCTTCAGTTAGAGGTTTTGATTTAGTTACTTCTTTAAGAATGGTTACCTCTTTTAAAAGTGACTTAATTTTCAAATTTGACTTGGCTAATTTGCGAAGTAAATAATTGACTAAATTATTAAGCCTAGGAATACTTACAGCGGAGTCTGGCCCTTCGGAAACAGATGCGGATCCGTGGCTTCGTTCGGAGTCTGCTTCTGACTCGCTCTCGGATTCGCTGATCTGGTCCCGGGCCATCAATGCTAGTAAACTCGTTTGGTCGAGTTCGTCGTCTTCGTCTTCCGAAGAAGATTCGTCCCAGGTTACCTTTAGGACTTTCCTTCTTCTTTGCTTCTTGGCTTCCTTTTGATTGGGGCAGTTAGCTTTTATATGCCCCTTTTGGTTGCACCCGTAGCAAGTGACTTCGAACTTTGTCTTTGAGTTCTGTTGAGCCTCCTTGGATTGAACTGCCTTCTTCAGATCTTTCTTGTTGAAGCCCTTCTTCTTCTTGTAGAGTTTCTTTACAAGATTCACAAATTCGCTGGCCAGTTCATCTTCTGAATCTTCTGAATCGGGTTCGTCTTCTGATTCCGATTCAACTTTTCGCCGTCCTCTTGATTCCCGTGTTCGACTCGTTCCTGCAACCAAAGCAATCCCTTTCTCGGATGGCTGTGCATTAGTTTGTTCATGGAGTTCAAACTCACTAAATAATTCGTCTAATTTTAAGGAGGACAAATCCTTAGAGACTTTGTAGGCATCTACCATTGATGCCCACAATGTATTCCTTGGAAATGAGTTTAAAGCATACCTTATGATGTCCCGATTCTCTATCTTCTGCCCGATTCCGTGAAGAGAGTTGAGGATGTCTTGGATTCTCGCATGTACAGAACTCGCCGTCTCGCCTTCCTGCATCTTTAGATTATATAACTTATTAAGTAGAAGATCTCTTTTACTTACCTTGGTGTCGTCAGTGCCTTCGTGGAGTTCGATTAGCTTTTCCCAAAGCTCCTTTGCGGAGGTGAATGGGCCGACCCTGTTGAGCTCTTCCTTGGTAAGGCCGCACTGGAGGGTGCAGGTAGCTTTGGCGTCGGCTTCCACCTTTTTTATTAGAGAGGCGTCCCACTTCTCGCAGGGAGTCGGTTTGCCGTCGTCATCGGATGGTAGCTGAAGTCCCGTCTTAATGATCATCCATGTTTCGAACTGAATCTTCAGATACGTCTCCATTCTTCACTTCCAGTAACCGAAATCATCTCCGGAGAATAGTGGGGGACGAACAGTACTGAACCCCTCTTGTTGAGACATCTTGATCTGAAAAAGTAAAAAAAACACGAAGATCTATTCCAAGACTGGGTCTTGGATTAGTAGTGCTGGAAGTAGAAAAAGAAAACGAGCTCAAGTGGTATTGACCAACTTTGAGCAAAAAATGATTCGATAAAAGAATTAAAATATAGCTATAAAGCTAAATGTTAATTGACTCCTTTTTTTTAAAAAAAAAATACCACGAAAAAAAAATTTGTTTTGAAAGGTGGTTGCACCAACTCAAAACGACCCCGCTCTGATACCAATTGTTGGATCGATACCGCGCTAGAGGGGGGGTGAATAGCGCTCGTGGCTAAAATCGTTCGATTATCGGAATCGTAAAACTTAAGAGTTAATGTAGCGGAAATTAAGTTAAGAGACACAGACACGAAGGAGTTACTTCGTTCGGAGCCTAAGGCGACTCCTACTCGAAGGCCCGCGATCCTTGATCGCTTTCGGTGGGCAACAACTATAAATCCGTTAAATAGTTACAGATTGCAAGTACAATAATAAAATATACCAACAACAATGTAGAATCGAAAAGACTGAGCTTTGGGTCGTCGGGGTGTACTTGCAGCACTTCAGGATGGTCGTATTCGCAGCACGTTGCAGAAGATCGCTTTAGAAAGTTGTTTTTGAAGCTGCACCTCAACCCTCCTTTTATATGCGGTTCCGGGCGCCTGGATCCCTTCCAGGCGCCTGGAGTGTGACGTGGCCAATCAACCTGGATGCTCCACGTGGCGAAGTCGTGCAGGGGATAAACTTTGGTCCCGGGCGCCCGGACCTGTTCCAGGCGCCCGGACACTCTTTTTCCAGCAGGTTCCTCACCTGCAAACAAAGGTTAGTCCGAGCAAAATACCCTGCAAGACAGTGTTAGAATATGATAAAATATAGTAAGGAATAAACGACAGTCTTCGAACTGTCTGAGTCTGACTTTGGATTTCCAGCCGGAAACCCTAGGTCGACCCGACGCCTACTGTTCCCTCTGCGGGGAACGCGTCCTCACCTACTCCACTCAGGAGATTTACCTGTTGCCAGCCGATCCTCCAGATCGACTGGACTTTTGCTCGGCACCCGATGCTTCCGGACTTTCTGCTGGACATCCGCTTCCCCGGCTAGTCCAGTCTTTCACCTGGTTCACGACACCAGGACTTTTCACCTAGGGTTACCACCCCCTAGGACTTTTGCCTGAAGCCCTCGACCTGCCAAGACTTTTCGCATAGGGTTACCACCCCCTATGACCTAGGGTTACCGCCCCCTAGGGTTTTCCCTTTGCCTAACCGCAGCTAGGACTTTCCTGAAATCCTCAAGTAGACTTGTTAGACTAACAAACATCTTAACTTTGAATTCTTTGCCGTTATCAAAACACGAGTTCGATCGTCGGATGCTTCCCGTACCAACAAATCCTAGAGTCGAGGATGCTAGGTGAAAGTCCTAGGGGTCGCAGACACCAAGAGGAACACTAGAGGGGTCAAGGATTGGACATCCAGTATGAAGTCCTAATGTATAGGACGCTGAGTAAAAGTCTAGACGATCTGGAGGACTGATCTAGCAAAAAGTAATCTCTCTTAAGAGGAGTAGTTGAGGACACATTCCCTAAAGAATAAACAGTAGACGTCAATCTGACCTAGAGTTTTAGCAAAACTTAAAGCCAAGACCAGATAGAAGTTGTCAAAATTATACTTTATATATTATTTATTACCTGGACTAACTCTTTTTTATAGAAAAATAAGTGTTAGAAAAGGTGGTCCGGGCACTCGAAAGGGATCCGGGCGCTTAGAGTCCAGGTGTGCGGAGTTGCTTCGGGTGCCTAGCAAGGCTTCGGTGAAGTAGCAACCTAGGTGGGTGCTTGGCCAGGCACCCTAGTGGTTTGGGCACCCGAAGGTGCTCCAAGCGTCCGGGCGACCAAAATTTCATCGACACGCTGAGCTGGAGTATGAAGACTAGCCGACCCATGTCAGGGGTCTAGGCGCTTCTAGGGAGTTTGGGCGCTTGGACATGGATAAACTTTAAGAATGAAGTTTCGACAAGAACTCACCACGTCAGCACAGTCCAGGTGCCCGGGAGATCCAGGCACTCGGACGGGGCTATAAAAGGAGGTTTCGACGAACAATTTAAAGACATTAATTCAAAGAAGTTTCTCTCCTACGCGCTGCTCAGAAAATGCTTCTACGACACCTAAACTTTGCTCCGATGACCGAAGGCTCTATTCTTCAAATCTGTAGATTGTCAGTACATTTAAATTATTGTAATTGTAAATCTCAACTTGTACTCTTTCGAACTGATAGTGATTTCCCATAAAAAGAACTCAATGAGTGTGGACCATAGACTAGGAGTCATCACAGGCTCTGAACTAAGTAAAACTTAGATGTGTTAGCATTGCTTTTATTTTTCTTTATTCCACTGTGTTTGTCTATTGAAAGTTTTTAAACAAATGTTAAAGCCATAAGCGTTATTCACACTCCCTCTAGCGCAATGATTCTACAGTTGTGACTCCACAAAGTTAGCGGATGAGGAGATAAACGCTCGGGGGGGAGGCTGAGCTAGCTAGACACAGGCTATTGCTGATTAGCCCCTCCAAAGAGCTGGTCGACAAAGAAGAGACCAGCTGAGTCACCGGAAGTGACATAGTTGCTAACACCGAGAAGCTACCACCTCCTCGGCCCTCTATGCTACCGGTTGTCATTCCATCTAAATCCACAACTTCTCTGGAACCCCTAATCCACTGCTGATGCTGCAAAATACACCAAGCGGCCACACCGGTCCAATTGGCCACACCTCAACCACAAGCCTCCGCAGAAGCCTTAGCAGCTCGATCTCCTTCTGAACGAGGTGAGAGTTCCACTTTAATGATCCCTGGAACTACAATCGATCGAAGTACTCTGGTTTCGTCTGATGGGACTGTTGGAGTGTATACTAAAAGCCTAGCTTTTGGTATAAACATTTATCTAGAAATAAGAATCACATTGGTCAAATGTCTACATTTATGATAAATGTAGTTGTTCAAATTAATTTATATTGTAGATGACATGGTGTGTGGTGTCACACACAGAAGATCATGTTATCAGTACCTTATAAATTATAAACAGTAGCTCACGACCATGATGGAAAGGAACAAACCATTGGAAGGTCGTAGTGTAATTAGGTATTAGTTTATCTTGACTATATAATTACACTAGTACACTCAGAATGTATTGAGTAGGACCATTTGAGGTCATTTCTTTTATACTGACTTTATAAAGAAACAAAGACCTCGGTTATTATGGAAGTGTGTACTCTTAATCCTAATGTAATAACAAGCACATATATTTGATATTTATTTCTTTAATTTATCAATGGGTGAGATTTAGTTCGTTGAATCAATAAACCCGATAAGTTGGGAAATGGTATCACTTATAGTGTGTGTTGTTGATTATAGAAGGAAACTGTGTCCTAGAGATACTAGGTTGATAATGTCCTCAAGAGGAGCTCATAAAGATTGTCATGTTAAACCCTGCAGGTGGACTTAGTCCGACATGATAATAAGGTTGAGTGGTACTACTCTTGGACTTAGATATTAATTAAATGAGTTGTCAGTAACTCACTTAATTAGTGGACATTTGATATCTTAAACACAGGGAGACTAACACACTCATAATAAGAAGGAGCCCAAAAATGTAATTTGGGATTGGTGCGGTAGTTCAATGATAGTTCTCTAGTGGAATGAATTATCATTGATAAAGTTAAGTTGTGTATTCGGGGCGAACACGGGATGCTTAATTTTATCGGGAGACCAAAACCAATTCCTCCTCTCGGTCCCTATCGTAGCCTCTTATTTATAGAGTTCTATACCCACCTATACCCACCTTCTATACCCACCCAATGGGGGCCGGCCAAGCTAGCTTGGGAACAAGCTAGGGCCGGCCTAGGTATATTTTGGGGTGGCCGGCCCTAGCTTGAACCCAAGCTAGTAGGGCCGGCCAAATAAAATTAAAAAGGGATTTTAATTTTAGTTTTTATTATGTGGAAGAAATAATTTATTAAAGAGAATTAAAATTAAAATATTTCTCTTGTAAAAGATCTACAAAAGATTAAGAAAGAGATTAGATCTCTTTCCTAATTTGTAGATTGGTAAGATATTTTATTTTCTCTTTAAAATTATCCACATGATTGATAAAATTAAAATTATAGAAATTTCCTTTTATTAACCATAAAGAGATTTTAAAGAGAAATTTTATTTTTTAAAATTTCCGGAAACAAATTAGGAAGTTTTAATTGTTGATTGAAACTTGTCCTATTTGCCTTCCAATGATGTGGCCGGCCATCACAAATTAATTAGGAAAATTTTATTTTATTTCTCTCAATTAAATCATGTCAAGGAAATTAAGGAAAATTTATTTCCTAATTTACCTAGGCCAAGGAATATAAAAGAAGGGGTGAGGGTGCCTTCTCAAGACACAACATCTATTATTCCTCTCCCTCTTTTGTTCCTTGGTGTGGCCGGCCAACCTCTCCCTTTCTTCCTCTTGTGGTGGCCGAACCCTACCCTTCTATTGGAGCTCTTGCGGTGGCCGGATACTACTCGGAGAAGAAGAAGAAGAAGGAGAGAAAGCTAGCATCTCTTGGAGCTTGGTTAGTATTTTGTTTTTCTTCCTTGGTGAAGCTTCCTCTTTGTTGGCCGAACCTAGCTAGGAGGAGAAGAAGGTGATTGGTGGTTTCTCGTCTCGGAAGATCGTTGCCCACACAACGTCCGAGGTTAGAAGAGGAATACGGTAGAAGATCAAGAGGTTTTTCTACAAGGTATAACTAGTAAATTTTATTTCCGCATCATGCTAGTTATTTATGGAAATAATACCAAATACAAGAGGCTTACGTTCTAGAATTTCGAATATGTTTTTTCGAAGTTGTGTTCTTTTGTTTCTTTCTTTTCCTTGTGATTTGATTGTTCTCTTTGATTAACCTAAAGTTATTTTAGGAAATTAAATATTAGCTTTCTATTAAAGGTTTTGTCTAGTCGGTGGTGGTTGCTCCCATATCCAAGAAGGCCATGTGCCTCGCCACGTCAGTACTGGGAACCTTTTATGGAAATTAATATTTAATGGAATTAATAACTTAAGGAGACTTGGGTCGAACGTGTTAAGTTCCGCAGGAGATCCAAGTCAAAACCTAAAAGAACAAATAGATTAAGTTTTGGATCAAACGTGTTAAGTTCCGCAGGCGATCCAAAATTTAATTTAAAAGAACACATGGTAGCTAGGAAAAGGTTCAGACCTTTGTACAAAATTTTTATACAGTGGAACCTATAGGTTTTCCGAGTAGCAACCAACAGGGACACCTTCCCTCTCTGAACTGTCAATTTCCAACCTAGCGGGTCACCTTTTTGTTGCCACCCCGACCTAGCCTGCACCTCCTATTTCTACAATACATTCAGTCACTGCCTCTAAGTCCTGGACCATATCCAAATCCAGCTCCGAACCAAGTGAACCGGGCAGACATAGGTGAATCACGACCATCCTCAAGCTACCTTTGGATGAATGGCACACTCCCAACCTCGCTGACCCACGCGCCCTAGAACATAAAATCAAAATAGAAGTCCCCTTGGCCCAATCTTGGACTGATGCCCGAACCTGAGCGACGACGAGTTCACCCATGGGGGTAAGCTTACTTGGCACTCATACCCTTATTTTCTTTATATGCTTCAATTAACTGTTTCTTTGTCTTGACAATTTTGTTGGTGCAGTTATCACTAATGATCTAACTAAAGTTTTGATGAATGACAAGGATTAAAGGTAGAGATTATATTGTCTAATCTTGTTACCTAGTGCGAAGGACTGAAAGAATTGATAGGGACCAGACACCAGGTTGAAGTCTAGTCGAGTCGGGAGGACCAGATGATTGAAGGAAGTCCAGTTGAGTCAGAAAGGATTAGACAGTTGATAGGAAGTCTGGTCAGATCAGGGAGGACCAAATAATTAGCTAAAGTCCAGATAGAGCATCTGATAGGAAGACCTAGTGGGTCAAGAGATCAAGGTCAACTAAGTTCACAAATGATAAGTAAAGGTAAACAACTGGAGGAGAGATTCAGTGACGACATGTTCCTGGTTGAGGGTGTTAGATCATGAGCATGTCAGAGGGGAGGGGAGGGGGGGGGGTGAATCACATATTTTTTGAAAATAGAGTAATTTTATAAATTTAAAATAAAATTACAGCGGAAAGATTAAACAGAAAAGAACACACAAGAAAAACTCAGTCGGTTTTACTTGGTTTAGAGTCTTCGGCAACTCCTACTTCAAGACTCAGGTCCCGCGGACCAATCATTGGGTAATTCACTAAATGTCTTTTCCAAAACCGCTGGAAGAGGTAATTGAATACAAAAATAGGGACAGTGTAACATCCTACACTTCCCTTTTAAAGCAGTAGTATGAAAATTTTAATACTATTTATAGTTACCAATAATTTAGGGTGTGTTAGAACCCCGAGGTGGTTTTTATGTGGTCAACCAACTTCAGTTAGATCATGTTGTATTTAATCCTTGTGTCTAAGTACGTGAGAGCTTAGGAACACAAGAAGTCAAGTGGAAGACACAGCTAGCGAGAAGGGTGGCACGAGAAAGGAGTCGATGTGCTCGGTGCATCTGAGGGACGAAATGCTAGGGAAGAGTACACTGGTGGACGAGAAGAAAGTATGCGGCGTTCGAGGGACAAGAAGCCGGGGAGGAAGTGTGCTCGAGGAGAAGGCTGGAAGATGTATCTGGGTGAGCCCAATTCTGGATGAACGAAATCACCTAGACGATTGGAGCAGCGAAAGAGCAAATGGAGCTGCTGAAGCTGCTAAAGGCGCCTCCAACACTGCTGGAGGTGCCCTCACGCCTTTCTTGTGGAAGGTGCTTTCAATCTCTTGAAGGCGCCTTCAAGCCTTTATGGAAGACGCCTTAGACTGGGCAAAAGCGACCGTTGGCGAAGATAAAACATTATCTTCGCTTGCCTCGCTGGAGGCACCTTCCACCTTGTTGGAGGCACCTTCCGACTTCAGATAAGATTTTCCAGGGGCTATAAAAAGACCCTTGGAGTTAGGAAATAGTCAACAACTTTTATATTCATTTTATAGTAATTTTCTGAGTATTCAAAGTGTGTAAAAGGCTTCTCCGCCATCAACGAAGAAGATCTACTAATGTCTTTCAACACTTTGGATTAACAACCACGTATGTTGTAACCAAGTAAACCTCTAGCCTTTTACCTATTCTTTATTTTATTAGTTGTTCATTTATTGTTATTATAATTATGCTATCGTGCTGCTAATTTACATTGAAAGAATGAGAAGGGTTTTTCTATTTTATCTTATACATGCAATTCACCTCCCTCTTGTCGGCCCTCGCTACCCAACAATTGGTATAAGAGCCAAAACACCTCAGAAGAACTAACCGCTGATTGAAGCACCAAGATGATGGTCGAACCTAGCATCTTCCCGCCTAAGTTCGAGGGGGAGTTCGCAATATGAAAAAGAAAAATGAAGGTATTTTTAAAACTAATTTTGATTTATTGTTAATATTAACATATGGATTTGTAGCACCAAAAGATCAAGAGGAGTATCAATGGACCAAGAAGGAGCAAGCAGATTTTGTGGCAAATGGATGAGTCGAATTCCATCTACTGAGCGTGCTACCTCTATAAGAAGTTAACAAAATTGGCGCCTACAAATCAGCAAAAGAACTTTGGGAGAAGTTCTTGGAACTACACGAAGGTACGTTCGAAGCCAAACTCACGAGATAGGATCTGCTCCGGAACCAAATCAGCAACCTTCGGATGGAAGAAGGTGAATAAGTTGCTCATCTACATGGAAGAATCAAAGACCTAATCACCGGATTAACAAACCTTGGAGAAATGATAACTAATCGGGATGCACAAAGGTATGCTTTAAATGTGTTCCCGAGGACACCAGAATGGACATCTATAATAGACTCCTACTATATCTCTAAAGACCTCAAGGTAGGTACATTATAAAGTCTTTTTTTCACTTTTAAATTACACAAATCTCGATGTGCAGGAGAAAGGGACAAAGTCAGAATCTAGCACTACAAGCCTAGAAAAACGGACCAGACTCAGACTTCAAAGCATCTATCGACGCAGATGAAGCAGCATTATTGGTAAGAAAATTTAATAGATTTATTAGATATAATAAATGTTGGATCGTAGAGTTCGCTAGAGGGGGGTGAATAGTGATCATTAAACAAATCGTTATTAAATCAAGTATGCAGCGGAAAAATAAAAGGCACAATGCTAACACAAACCAATTTTACTTTGTTCAGAGCCTTCATTGACTCCTACTCCAAGACCCACACTCATCGAGTGCTTTCGTTGGGCAATCACTAATAATTCATAAGATATTACAAACTTAAGTATAAGAATAATTAAAACAATACCAACAATACAGAAAAAGAAGTTGAATCGCAGGTTGTCAAATTAAAAATTAAATCCTCACATTTTATTTGGCACATTTTACTCTCTTTAAGGATCAAACATTTAGATTGAGACTTAGTTTTCCCTTAATCCACTAAGAAGATACCAAAATTCCAACTTGATATTCCTTATAGTTTCCTTATATGTGCCAATTTTAGATTAAGTTCAACTCCTCAAATTTTGGCATGTTTGCTTTTCTCAAGGGGTAACACTTAATCCTTCTCATTTTCAAAGGTTAGTAAAACCTTGAAAATGCTCTCCAAGTGCCAACTTCATTAAGGTTGGGTTCACTACCCTTCCAATTAGAGTTGACACTCTCTAGACCCATTAGGGTGTAGATAATATGTTCCTAGGAACCCAATACCTATTAGTGCTCCTTGGATACTCTAGGTACTCACTAGGGATAACCTCCCTAGTCACCTTCCTAAGAACATTTCTAGGCTTCTTAGAAGCCTTGGTCACTTCTACTAGGTCACTCCTAGGGATAACTTCCCTAGTAACTTTCTTTGTGACTTTATTTGGCCTTTTTGGAGCCTTAGTCATATTGGTCTTACCAAAAGTATTTTTAGGGATTCCTTCCCTAGTATCTTTGACTTGACCTCTAAACTTATGGTTGGTTTCATAGCTATATGGAACCCTATGGTATTGAGTCTCACTCCTCTTGGCTTTGGGTTTGTATCCTAAACCCCTATAGTCATTGGATGACTCTTGTCTAGCTTTTCCTAGGTTATGCTCCTTTTGACCCCTAAGCATATTTTCCATTCTTGCTAGGGTCCTTTCTAGATTATCAAGTCTTGACCTTAAGACTTGATTGTCCACTCTTAAATCTGTAGATTTGAATTTTTCTTGATTCCTATGAGCATTTCTATATTTATGCATATATCTATAATCCTTAGAATTATTGCCTAAGTTGCTATCTACCTTCCTAAACTTAGATATGGTAGATCTAGCATGAGGAGGAATATATTTATCCTTAGTGCCATCATGCTTCCTACTTTCATGATAATTCGCATTAAAATGATAAGAATTATTTCTAGCATGCTTTTTATCATGTGTCAAAGGAATGGATTCATTAAATGATACCTTGGTTTTTACCTTGGAAGCTCCCCCTAGACTTGTGCTTCCTTCTTTGACTTTGGTTGTTTTCTTCCCCTTTGGACATTGGCTTAGATAATGTCCATTTTGGTTGCACAAGAAACACACAATGTGTTCCTTGCTCTTCTTTATTGTGGGGATTGTCTCCTTGGGCTTCTCCTTGCCCTTGGGTACTACTTGGCTCTTCTTCTTGGCCAATTTGGGACATTTGCTCTTGTAGTGCCCATGCTTCCTACACTCAAAGCAAATGATATGGTTTTTATTTTTTACAATTGAAGTTTCTATACCTTTGCTTGTAGGGATAATGCTTGATTCTCCATTTGATGTAACTTGAATTGTGGAGGTTGCATCATCTTCTTCTTCTTCTCCTTTTGAGGATGTGGGTGCTTCCACCTCTTCCTTTCTTGAAGATGTGGATGATCTCTCCTCATCTTCCTTCTCCTTCTCTTCCTTTTCCTCCTCAAATGTTGCCCTTGCGTCAACATCAGATTGGTCCTCCTCTTCTTGGACCAATGAGTCCTTCTCCTTAGGCTCATCCACTCCTTGACATTGAGTGGGGTTCTCATTATAGGCAATGACCTTTTTCCAAAGATCACTTGCACTCGTGCATTCACCTACACTCAAAATTATATTAGAGGGTAATAGATTTAACAAAATTTTTGTTACCTCCTTATCCGACTCTGCTTGCTCCCTTTGTTCCTCGGTCCAATGTCGAGGTCGGAGTCGCTTACCCTTCTTGTCCGTTGGAGCTTCAAATGGGTCCTCCAAAACAATCCATTGGTTCCAATCCATTTGGAACCATGTCTCCAACCGAGTTCTCCAATAATTGAAGTCTTCTTTGTCGTACGGAGGTGGAATTCGGATATCCCATCCGAGCGGTCTTTCAATCTCCATCTTTTTCTTCCTCTAGCTTCTTGCTCTCTTGGCGGTTAGTCCATAGAAGAGCGACCTCGCTCTGATACCAATTGTTGAGACCGATGTGCCCTCTAGAGGGGGGGGTGAATAGCGTTTCATCGCGGTTGCGTCGGTTTGCTTCGTCTTGTTGTTGTGCAGCGGAATACTCGAAGACAAACACTCACAATGCTAATACCTAGGATTTACTTGGTATCCACCTCAAGAAGAGGTGACTAATCCAAGGATTCACACACGACACGCTATCTCCACTAATGAAAACCTCCTTCTCGGTCGCAGCCGGAGGCGGAGATACCTCGTACAAACTCACACACAATAACACAACTCACATAAGAAGAAAATACAAGATATAAATGAAATATAACTTTCTTCTTTCTTACTTGTTGCTTGTTGTTGCCTCTTGAACCTTGGGAATGCACCCAAGCGCCTTCAAAAACTGGCAGTGAAGATCAGAAGAAGCTCGCGTGAAAATCGTTGAAGATCGCAGGAGAAGAACGCAAAGTTCTACGGAGAAAAATGCTCCACAACGGCTATATCCTGTGCTCCCAATCGATTGAAATCAACCCCAATCGATCGCCACATCATCTCTGCACAATCCCAGCCATCCATCACCTGCATCCTGCACAACGATCGAATCCCAATCGATCGACCAATCAATTGGAACATTCTGAATCGATCCACCGATCGATTCAGATGCTTTCTGTGTTCTCACGATCGCGCGAGAACTCCCATCTCCAATCGATCGACCGATCAATTGGAGATTCCCAAACGATTGTCCGATCGATTGGGAAGGCCTCTGTGCTCGTGACTCATGCTCCCAATCGATCGACCAATCGATTGGGTCATTTCTTCCTTCGCAGCACACTACAATCGATCGACTGATTGATTGGACCATGGTTCAATCGATTGCCCAATCGATTGGCTATCCTGGACTAGACTCAATCTCAAGTCCAAAGTCTCCAACCCAACTCCCAATCAACCGTGACCTGTTGGGTCTCCATGCCTAGCATTTGGCCACACCCGACCAACCTCGAACTACTCTTCTAGCCTCCTCCATCAGCCTCGCGTCTCTTGGATATCTCCCCTTCCTTCACGCCTTGCCTTCAAGAGCTTCCTTCGGCCTTATCCTAGTTGTTGGGTTCTCCTTGCCAAGTTACACTAGGACTTATCTTACCAAGACCACATGCTTGGACTTACACCCTTTGCCAAGATCACACTTGGACTTTCCAATTACCTGGCTCCTCGCAAGGACTTTCTCCTTTGCCAAGATTACACTTGGACTTTCCAATTGTCTGGCTCCTCACCAGAACTTTTCCTTATCACACTTGGACTTTCTCCTGCCTAGCTCCACACTAGGACTTTCCCGTTGCCTATCTCCTCACTAGGACTTTCTCCTGCCTAGCTCCACACTAGGACTTTCCCTTTGCCTGGCTCCTCACTAAGACTTTCTCCTGCCTAGCTCCTCACTAGGACTTTCCCGTTGCCTGGCTCCTCACCAGGACTTTCCAAATGCCTAACCTCCAGTTAGGACTTTCCCAGTCAAGTCTCCTGTCAACCTTGACCTACTTGACTTGTATTCTCATCAACCTAGTCAATCCTTTGACCATCTCCACAATCGGACGATTGCTCCAGCAATCTCCTTATATTGTCAAACATCAAAACTCAAATCCTGACTCAAGTTTGACCCAACTCAAGCTTAGTCAAATTGGTCAAACTTGACCTAGGGAAATTGCCCCAACAGAGACTCTCTCACGGGGCCTTAGTATTCTAATATATAAGTTCTGTGTTAGGGTTTGGATGTTGTACCACAGTGGAGGGGCAAGCTCTATAAGAATATCAATGAGGAGAGAGGCTGGCGAGATTCAATGAAGATCTAATTGCAGTTGTTTCCTTTACCTCATCACTATGTTCGAGAGAGTCTGAATATCCGCTACTCCGGGTCAGGAGATGGAGATAAACTACACATAATTTGAATTTGAGGTTTCTACAATATATTTTACAATGTTCAGGAAGTGTGGAGTTGTAAAAGATAAATGAATGTGTTCTGTTGTGTTTGATCCTTGTGTCTAAGTGTGCAGGAGCTTAGGAACACAAGAAGTTGAGTGAAAGACGAAGCTAGTGAGAATGATGGCACGGGAAGGAGTCAACGGGCTCAATGCATTCGAAGGACGAGATGCTACGGAAGAGTACACCGATGGATGAGAAGGAAGTGCATGGCGGTCCAAGGGATGAGAAGTTGGGGAGGAATGCTACTCGAGAAAATGGCCGGAGTTAGGTTCAGATGAGCTCAATTCCGGACGACCGGAGCATCACCCAAGCGAGAGGAGCAAAAATGGTTAACAAGGGAAATTAATCATTTTCGGATGAATAATGTCGAAGGCGCCTTCAAAGGCTTGGAAGGCACTTTCTGTGAATAGTACGAATGTGTCTTCAAAGGCTTGAATGCGCCTTCAGTGAACAGTTTCAACCTAAAGTAATCGTTTGTTGCCGTTAAGTTGTGGATAAAACTTTATCAACTTAAAGGCGCCTTGAACACTTTTGAAGGCATCTTCCATCCATAGATAGGGCTTTCCAAGAGCTATAAAAAGGTCCCTAGAGGTAGAAAATATTTAAGAACTTAAACAACAAGTATTGTACACTTTTCTAGTATTTCTTTTGAGCTATCAACTTCTATAAGAGGCTTCTCCACCTGCAACAAAGGAAAATTCTAGTGAAGTTTTTTTCAACGCCTTGGATTAACAACCATCTAAGTTGTAACCAAGTAAATCAAAGTATCCTCTTATTTTATTTTATTTAGTTGTTCAATTAATTCATTATTATTACTGTGCTACTAATCAAAAGAACGAGAAGGGGTTATTTTTTTAGGTAATTCACCCCCTCTTGCCGGCACCACTGCTCCAACACGATCTGACAGCCTTTTCATTGGCAGACAAGTATACCCAGAGGGGCTTAACAACTATGGGCTTTGTAAGTACAGGTAAAGAAAACAAATAATACTTGAGCTCCTCCAGTGCCTTGTCACACTCGGCAACCCGCTGAAATTTGGTGGCATAGAGAAGTATCTTGAAGAATAGTAGACTCCGATCAGACTATCTTGAGACGAATTGAGATAAAGCAGTGATATGTCCATTCAAGCATTGCACTTCCTTCAAATTGTGCAGCGGGGGCATATCTTGGAGGGCATTCACCTTGCTTGGGTTGGCCACAATTCCCCGCTTGGTAACGATGTAGCCAATGAAGCATCTACTCTTAGCCCCAAATAAATATTTGTTGGGGTTGAGCTTGACTCCATACTTCCTCAGGGTTTGGCATGTTTTCTCTATATCAGCAACTTGGAGGGATTTGATTAGTATATCATCTGTTGGTGCAATCAACCTCTAGGGTTTCGATGTTTGACAATGTACCTAAGTTTAATCAGTTTAATCAAGGGTTGATCTAAACAGGACTTGATGTTTGGAAGAAATAAGTCTAGACATGAATATATGACTAGCAAGGGTAAGTCCTAACCGAAGTATAGACAGGTAAGAAGTCTACTGAGTGACTAGTCCTAACTGGAAGTTAAGCAATGGGAAGTCCTATTGAGTGATATTGGGCTCTAGTGAGTGAAGCTAGGTAGTGGAAGTCCTGGTGAGTGAAGTCGGACCTTAGTGAGTGAAACTAGGTAGTGGAAATGTTGGTAAGTGAAGTCGGACCCTAGTGAGTGAAGTTAGGTGGTGGAAGTCCTGGTGAGTGAAGCAGACAATGGAAGTCCTAGTGAGTAAAGCTGGGCAGCCCTAGGGGAAGGTAACCCTAGGTAATGAGAAGTCTTGGAGGAGTAAATTCCAAGTATGTGTGATCGACTAGTTTCTGGTCGTCCGTGCACGATCAACCAGACCAGCAAATCCTGAAATTTATTAACACTGTTTTACTTTACTATTTTAGTTATTATGCTAACTCAGTATTGCAGGTAAGTCCTAGTAGATCAGCTTGGTCAGATACTAAGTAAGACTAGATAAAGTCCAAATATATCTGGAAGACCAGATGTTTGGCAGGTAAGTAGAGGTAAGTCACTAGAGGAGAGTGATTCAGTGAGAACGCATCCCGGTTGAGGAGACAGTAGGCGTCAGTTCAATTTAGGTCTATTTTAAAAATCTAAATTGAGACCCTGACTATATCCTAATCTGGAGGATAGACTCTAAGTCATAAATTAATCATCTTATTATTGTGTTAACTTTATTTTATAGGTTAAATATTTTTATGTTGAACTAACACATTTTACAGGGTAAAGGAAGCACAAAAGGCCTCAGGTGAATAGTATCTGAGGTGCCTTCGGGAGCTTGGAAGGAGCCTTAAGTATTATTCATAGAAGGCACCTTTGAATGTTTGGAAGGCACCTTCGGTCGGATAAAATTGGACATCGAGGCTATGGAAGGCCTTAAGTACTGCTCAGGATAAACTTTAGCTGATGGAAGGCGCCTTCAGGACTATGGAAGGCTCTTTCAATGCTTAATAAAAGTATGTTTCGACCAGCCTTCAAGGATAACTCAAACACATCATTTCTACAAGCTTCTACGTATCCTTTTGGCATTCCAATTGCTTTGACTTCCTGCTGCTACCCTGCTACAGCTCTACTACCCCCGACTGTCACTGAGAAGCTATCCAACACTAGACGCAATCCGATCATCTTTATAAGTGTTGGGTAAAAAAGTTCAATTTTATACTTAATTCTTGCAAAACGAAAAGTGTAGCGTGTTGCACTTATTTCTATTCTTTTTGTATTTGATCTTCTCTTCTGGAGTTCTGAAAGAGGTTATTAGTGGATTACCCATTGATAGGTTCGTGGGACCAAGGTCTTAGAGTAGGAGTCATCGAAGGTTCCGAATCAAGTAAAATCGAACGTGTGTTTTTCTTTTTCTTATTTTCTCATTATTCCGTTGCATTCGTACCTAGTTTTAAAAATAAAAATAAAATTTATTTAAAAATCACGTGATTTACCCTCCCCCCTCTCACGTGCATCTCAATCTAACATCATCTATATATACCTCCGTGTTTCTACTGTACTTTCGGAACACCTTGTTCATAAGCTGCTGGTATATTGCTCTTGCATTGTTTAATTCGAACGACATGACATTTAGCAGTATATTTCTTCAGCAGTGATAAAGTTAACCTTTTCTTGATCCTCTCTCACCAGGGAGACTTAACGAAATTCCTGATATGCATCCCGCATGCACATCACCTTGTAGCCAGTTGTTGAGTCGACCACCTGATCAATGCACAATAGAGGGTAATAGTCTTTTGGGCATGTCTTGTTAAATCTTTGAAGTACACGCATACCCGCCATTTGTATCCAGACTTCGACACTAGCACCACATTCACTAGTCAGCTCGGGAACTGAACTTCATGAATATGTTCAGCTTCAAGTAGCTTATCCACTTTTGCTCGGATAATTTGATTCAACTCGGCTCCAAAGTCTCTTTTCCTTTATTTGACTGGCCAAGCATCTGGACGGACATGAAGCGCATGCTCCATAAATGTCAGTGAAATGCTAGTAAGTTCTTGGGGTGTTAAAGCAAAAACGTCGTTGTTGCGCGTCAAATAGGTAATCAACTCCACTTTGTTCTTGGGTCTCAGATCGGTTATTATTTGTGCGAGGGCCTTCGGCCGACTGGGGTGGATCTGCTCTTTCTCTTTTTCTTCATAAACCAAGGTCGGGGGAGCTTCGTGAATGACGTTAATTCTACTCGTGGCGTCTTCTGAGCGGCACGAGCCTTGGTCTTTACCACTTTCATGTAGCACTTTCATGCTACCAGCTGATCTCCATAGACCTCGTTGACTGATTCATCTACTGGGACTTTGATCTTCTGGCAGAATATGGAGACGATGGCTTGAAACTCATTTAGTGTTGGTCGGCCCAGAATTATATTATACGCTAACAGTGCATCCACTACAATGAAGTTCGACCGGCGACTCCTTATGAGCGGCTCTTCTTCCAGAGATATAGCCAACCAAACTTGTCTAATCGGCTGTACCTCGTTGCCTGTGAACCCATATAGAGGTGTAGTCATTGGCTGGAGCTCGCTCTTGTCTATCTAAATCTGTTTGAACGCCTTCTTGAAAATTATGTTGAATGAACTGTCTGTGTCAACAAAAGTATAATGAATATTGTAATTAGCGATTGCAGCTTTAATAATTAATGCATCATTATGGGATATCTCCACCCACCTTTAAGTCTTTAGGGCCAAAATTAACTTTTGGTCCTTGTGCTTTCTCTTAACTACACTTGACCGCATGAATTTCTAGTTAGTGTGTGTGTGATTTTCTGGCCCGATTGGAATCACTATCGGTCGGGCCACCCGCTATCATACTAATGTCACTCCGAGCGACATTGCAATGATTTTCTTCCTCCCGAGTCAACTGGTGGGGATGCTCTACAGAAGTCCGAGCTAGTGCTCAGTTATTTCTTGGTTGGGGCCTTTGCTAGTTTCGATTAGCCCTTGCAGGACTCTAGTCTCGGGGTCCATTTGGTCAACGATGACACTAATGGTTAGGAGAAGGAGATTGCTGGTGAAACCCCTGATTGGACGGTCGGCGTAGCTCTTGATTGTAGTGGTAGCAATCTTTTATATTGTGAGTTCCCGAGTGGTGGTAAGTGTAAAATATAGGAGTCCATTGTTGGGGCTCAGGGAAGTGTACCCACTCGGCTTCTACATGTTGCACTGCTGCGGCCTTGGCTTGCGGTGCGGAAATGGGTGGTCCAGTCAGGGTCCTTTAGGTAGCAGAGTTGCAGCGGGCGCTCAGCACTTGGGCGCGGAAGGAGGAGCAGAAGGAGCAGCTTCCTTCTTCCGAGCGGACTGAGCTTCCTCCAATTTGATATACTTGGTGGCTCATTCGAGCAAATGATCGAAGTCCTTCGAAGGCTTCTTAACGAGGGATTGGAAGAACTCGCCATTCGCAAGCCCTTAGGAGAAGGTGCTCACTAGAATCTCCAGAGTAGTTGAGGGTGTTGGTCGCTACTCGGAAAACCCAATGGCTCCACTGTACAAAATTTTTGTACGTGATCTGAACCTTTCCTAGCTACCATGTGTTCTTTTAAGTTAAACTTGTATCTCCTGCGGAACTTAACACATTTGATTCCAAGTTTAACTTATATGTTCTTTTAGGTTTAGATTTGGATCTCCTGCGGAACTTAACACGTTTGATCCAAATCACCTAGGTTATAAATTCAATTAAATATTAGTTTCCAAAATTGGCTTCCAGTACTACATGGTGAGACACTTGACCTTCTTGGATATGGGAGAAACCACCACCGACTAGACAAAGCCTTTTAAGGAAAGTTAATATTTAATTTCCTTATATAACTCTAGGTTAACCAAAAGGAACAATCAAATCACAAGGAAAAAAGAAAAAGAACACAACATCGAAATTAAATTCGAAAAAAAACAAGAATCAAATGTCTCTTGTATTTGGTATTTATACAAAGAAAAATTAACTAGTATGATGCGGAAATTAAATACTAGTTATACCTCTTCCTTGTATGCTAAAAACCTCGAGATCTTCTACCATATCCCTCGCCTCCTCTTGGACGTCGTGTGGGCGATGATCCTCCAAGACGACACCACCCGGAAAGCTTCTCCTCCTTCTCTAGAATTCGGCCACCACCACCACAAAGGAGCAAAAGAGAGCAAAGGGAAGAGAGGGAGAGGGGTCGGCCACTTGATGATCTCCAACAACACAATATCAATTGTTATGTTATTCAAGGCCTCCCCTTCCCCCCTTTTTATATTAGTTTCCCAACGGGAAATTATGGAAAGAGTTTTATAAAAAATTAGACTCATTCCTATTTCCCCCTTTTTTTTCTTTTTCTTTCCTTTTAATTAATCAATCCTAGATTGATTTATTAATTAAATAACTATTTGTTGATGTTTAATTATTTGACCGGCCTCTTGCTTGGGCACCAAGCAAGGTGACCGACCACTTATTAAAAGGGAAAGAAAGAAATTTTTTTTATAAAATTTTAAAAGAAAAAAACTTCTAATAAAATTTTACAAACTCTCTCTTTTTTTCTAATGTGGATATTAAAAGGAAAGTTTTAAAATTTAAAACATCTCTAATAATATTTCTTTTTAAAAGAAAGTTTTATAAATTTTACAACTCTCTTTTAAAACCTTGTGGCCTAATTTAAATTAGGAAAATTTTATAAATTTTTAAAATTTCTCCTTTTACAAATTGTAAATATCTGAGGAAATTTAAAAATTCAAAAATAATCTTCCTAATTTAAATATTGCGGTCGGCCCCCTTGCCCAAGGCAAGGGCCGACCATTTCTAGAGAATATGTGGCCGGCCATTGCTTGGTCACCAAGCAATGAACCGACCCCTTCTTGGACATCTAGATAGGCTTTTCTTTGGATGGACTTGAGGCTTTATTGAGGCTACAACAGGGACCTAGAGGAGAAATTGGTTTTGGCCTTCCGATGAGCTTGAGTATCCCGTGCTCGCCCCGAACACACAACTCAAGTTCATCGATAATAACTCATTCCACTAGAGAGTTATTACCGCACTACCGCACCAATCCCAAATTACTTTATGGGCTCCTTCTTATCATGAGTGTATTAGTCTCCCTGTGTTTAAGATTACGAATATCCACTAATTAAGTGAGTTACTTACAACTCATTTAATTAATATCTAACTTCAAGAGTAGTACCACTCAACTTTATTGTCATGTTGGACTAGGTCCACCTGCAGGGTTTAACATGGCAATCCTTATGAGCTCCTCTTGGGGACATTCTCAACCTAGATAACTAGGACACAGATTCCTTCTATAATCAACAACACATACTATAAGTAATATCATTTCCCAACTTATCGGGCATATTGATTTATCGAGCTAAACCTCACCCTTTGATAAGTCAAAGAAATAAATATTAAATATACATGCTTGTTATTATATTAGGATTAAGAGCACACACTTCCATAATAACTAAGGTCTAGTTCTTTTACTAAGTCAGTACAAAAAGAACTTACCTAAATGATCCTACTCAATACATTTAAAGTGTATCAGTGTAATTTATTAGTCAAGATAAACTAATACTTAATTACACTACGTCTATTCTGATGGTTTGTTCCATTCCATCTTAGTCGTGAGCAACTGTTTATAATTTATAGAGAACCGACAACATGATCTTCTAAGTGTGACTCCACACTCCATGTTATCTACTATATAAATTAATTGAACAATTACATTTAACAAATAAATGTAAACATTTGACCAATGTGATTCTTTATTTCAAAATAAATGTGTACAAAAGCTAAACTTTTAAGTATACATTCCAACAGAGGGGGCATCTATGACCACTTGATTGATTTTTAATGTAAGCCTCAGCGTTTCTTTGGGCCCTTGCTTAAGAGAAAACAAGCTCAGTGTCATCTTGTGGTAATGATGGTTGTTAGCGAAGTGAAGTAGAAAGGCTTTGTGAAAGTCCTTGAAGCAACATATGGACTTGGTCTGGAGTTGGTTGAACCATCTCTGTACTGAGCCAGATAGGGTGGTGAGGAACACTTGACAGTTGACTCCATCCGTGTATTGATAGAGGATGACTGCGTTTTCAAATTTTAGTAAATGATTCTCGGGGTCAGTCAGTGAAATGCTAGGTGCGTGGCTTTGATGTTGACCAAGTCAAGACTCCTTGCGCCCCCAAAAGAAACTTTGAAGTACTCCAACGTGTCAAAAGGAGCGTTAGTGACTGGTTAGGGAAGGGGTCCTCGATATAGACCCTCCGATGTTCAAGTCAATAATCGGTGGAAGATGAAGAACAGTAGCAAGAATAGTGAATGCATAAAATTGTGTAGCTTTGCATCGCCTGTAGCTGGGGACCCCATTTTATAGAGTTACTGTGTGTCCATGAATCTCAAAACATTTACAAAAAAAAAAAAAGGGCAGACAAAAGGAAAGATACACCTAGCAAATATATCATATTTGCATCATCTTTGGAGGAAAAACAATGATCAGCAACATCTTTGGAGAATCATTGCTGGTCATTCATCATTTTTAAATCATCGAAAAATGATCTTTGGAGGGCAGACGAAAATGATTACCATTTACTATGATATTTGTAGAATCATTGCTGGTCATTCGTCATTTTTTGATTGCATCATCTTTGGAGGGAAAATTATTCTACAAATATGATAATCCTAAGAATATGATTTTTTTTTTGTCATATTCAATTAATGCAAATATCCTATTGGCTGGAACTTCATCATTTTTTTTTCTAAATTTGTTTTAGTCGTCCAAAAGTTGACAGACGAAAGGAAGCATCGAGGAAGGTTCGCTCATGGAGATCATGCAGAAGGGATCCTCTGGACCAAATAACCCTGGACCACTCTGGACCACAAAAAATCGTATAAAAGGGTGTCTCACGTGCACAACGCGTGCACGCATAAACCTCTCGTGACAGAAACCCCAGCCCTAACTCTCGCGATCCTCTCCGTCGGCGATCTCATACCTCTCACGCGGAAGACGAAAACTCCCAAGCCGTTACTCTCGCGATCCTCCACCTCTCACGCCGAAGACGAAGACTCCACCCTCCAGCGTCCCCGACAGTCTCCATCGTCCCCGACGACCTCCAGCCACCGCGACATCCCACTTTTGGTTTCTGCGTGAGCGCGGAAACGCGCCCAAACGCAGAGGAACGCGCCCACGAGTCCCGACCTCCGGCGACGCCTAGCCCTGCCCTCACCGGCGACGGCACACGCTCTTTAAGTGAGGATTTAGGCGTTCAACTGTTGGTTCGCGCAAGTTTGAATTTCCCTTTAATTCCTTCCTATTTAAATGTTTGAGCACAAACCAGACATGTTTGGTATATTAACGCTTGAGATTCAAGTTATATAGTAACTCAAACTTGAGCTTGTGCTAAAAAACCTTCTCCGCCTTATTGCAAGGTGAATTGTGTTAAACATTACTTGACTAGAAAAAAGCACAGTAAATTTCTACAAGACATACTTCTTTAATAAGTATCTTGGAAACCTCTCACGTCCCAAGCTCTTCCGCCGTTAGGGCTGATTTCCCATTTGCTGGTGTGAACAAGTTCGGCCTCCAACAAACGTGAGTAATTCTGGTCTCTGAAAGTTGACTTTAAAGAGACCAACTAGTCTATTGGTTCATAGGATTCATTGGAATTAGTTCCAATCAAATGTAAGACCTTCAATGTCATCTTATGTTACAGAAAATTGATGCTCTTATATTATTATCTTCACCTTTCCATGTAATCTTGAGGTTAGTTCTTATGTAACATTCGTTTGAATGTTTTGTTTCTGATTTACTTATACTCTCTATTATCTTCACCTTTCCATGTAATCTTGAGGTTAGTTCCATTCGTTTGATGCTCTTCTGTTTTTGTCTCTCTCAGTTTTGTACTTTGGTTGCTGCAAGGTCATAGTAACAAGTAGTTTCATCTCCTTTTTCAAATTCAGGAATGATAAATGGCGTGCAAGTAAATTAGCAGTATCACCAATTCTTATAATTAGCCTTGACCAATCCCTTGTTTTGCAAAAGTAATGGAATAGAAACCGTTAAATTTTGTTGGAACTTTGAAGTTATAAACAAACTTATTTCTTTAATGTTCATGTTGAAGTTATAAGAACAGATTTGAAATTCTGATCTTGGTTATGTGAATGATCAGTAGCAAATTAAGGATTGGAATTTATTAACAGGATCAAAGAATTTATCATGGAGGGTGAATCTACAAGTTGTCGTCGTTTGAATTTTGAAGGAAATGAGGATATGTGGGAAGTTGACTTTGATGATATTGATGAAGGTAATAGAAATCATATTGTGAATGTATTGAGCTTCAGTATATCAAATTTTCCTTTTTACCCATCTTGCTTTGTTTGTTTGCTTGTATAGGCTTGAACATTGAAACCGATTTGGATATACCACAACTAGGATTGGAATTTGAGACAGAAGAAGATGCATATCAATTTTATTTGGCATATGCTAAAAAGGTTGGATTTGGTGTAAGGAGAGGTAGAATCCACAAGGATGAATCGGGTAAATTACTTGATAGGGTCTTTTATTGTTGTGCCCAAGGTAAAAGAGGAAAAGACAAACGAGATCTTTATGTCAAAGCAAGTCGTGATGAAACAAGGTTTGATTGTGAGGCTAAAATGAAGATTTGTAATCGGAATAAAAGCAAGTTTACTGTGGTACAATTTGTTAAAGAGCATAATCATTATCTCTCAAGTCCAAATAAAACGCACCTCTACAGAAGTCATAGGAATATATCTTCTTCTGCAGCGATACAGATTGAGATGGCAAGTGATGTGGGAATCCCCCCAAAACCATCTCATGATCTTATGGTGAGGCAAGTAGGTGGGAGGGAGAATTTAGGATTTATTCCTCAAGATTATAAAAACTACTTGCGATCCAAAAGAACAATAAATATGAGAGTTGGGGATACAGGGGGTGTATTGGAATATCTGCAGAAAATGCAATTCGAGGATCCTAATTTTTTTTATGCTATCCAAGTTGATGAAGATGATTTAATTACTAATATTTTTTGGTCTGATGCTAAGATGAGAGCTGATTATGCAAATTTTGGAGATGTTGTTTGCTTTGACACAACCTACAGAAAGAACAATGAAGGTCGGCCAATTGCATTGTTTGTAGGTGTTAATCATCATAAACAATTCATACTATTTGGTGCCGCTTTATTATATGATGAAACCAGTTTGACTTTTGAGTGGTTATTTGATACATTAACTAGAGCTATGGGTGAGAAAAAGCCAACTACTATTCTTACAGATCAAGATGCAGCAATGGCCAAGGCGTTAGCTTCCAGATGGCCTGAAACACATCATCGTTTGTGCATTTGGCATATTTATCAAAATGCTGCCATACATTTGAATGGAGTCTTTTCTATGTTTAGAGATTTTGCTAAAGATTTTGCCTCATGTATATATGATTTTGATGAAGAGGAAGATTTTATTTCAACATGGAACATGATGTTAGCCAAGTATGCACTTGAAGACAATGATTGGTTGAGGCGCATGTACAACATCAAGAAAAAATGGGCTTTAGTATATGGACGAAAAATATTTTGTGCAGATATGACTACAACCCAAAGAAGTGAGAGCATGAATAGTATTGTGAAAAAATATGTCACTTATAAACACAAGTTTTTAGACTTTTTCAGTCACTTCCAAAGGCTTCTTGATGATCGTCGATATGAGGAATTAAAAGCTGATTTCAAATCAAATACAACTGTTCCCTATTTAATGTTTCCAATTGAGATTTTAAAGCATGCTAGTGAAATTTATACTCCTGAGGTATACAAGTGTTTTCAACAGGAGTGGTGCTTATCTCATGATTCTAATCTTGAAATTTGTGAGGATGTTGATACATTTGCAAAATATAAAGTTACTCCTCACAAAAAGAAAAACCATCATATAGTTACACTTGATAAGAAGTGTGAAAAGATTGAGTGTAGCTGTAGAAAATTTGAATTTGCTGGGATTTTGTGTTCTCATATTCTGAAAATATTTACGTGGAATAATATCATGAAGATCCCAAGTGATTATGTATTGAAAAGGTGGACAAGAAAAGCAAAAATTGGATATTTTGGAGTAAATGATTCAATGGCCAACAATGCTAGTTTGGATCCAAAAGTACTTCAAAACATGCGTTACAAAGAGTTGTGTGGGTTGAATGTTCAATTGGTTACCAAGGCAGCAGAAAGGGATGACACCTACATGTTTGTTAAAGATGTTATGTTGAGCTTGTGTAAGGTAGTGGATGATAAATTACAAGTTAATGAATCAAATGTCCAACAATTAAATGTGAGCCAAGCATCCAGGGAATTTGATTATGGTGAAGGGAACTCTACTGGAGTAAAAGGGATTAAAATGAAGAAAAAAACAGTGTCAGGTAAGAGGTTGAAAGGTGGGTTAGAGAAGCTTTCAAGGAAAAGAAAAGCAACGAGGAAAACAAACCAAGCTTCAACAATTGTAATGGTTTCTATTCTTTAACTTCGCAAATTTTGTTTATTTGGTATTATTTGTTGTAACTAAAATCATTCTATTTTTTTATAACACAGGGTGTAGATCAAAGTATTTCCACCGTGGGCAGCGTACAATGTGACCAGATCATTCACCAAGTTGGTATTTGTTTTACTTATGTTAATCTAAGATAGTTTATGTTATAACTATCTAAGAATGTATTTTATTTTTTTGTTTTAGCCTATAAATTCTGTGCCAACAATTGGTAGCTCTGTTGGTAGTTTCAATATGACTGAGACTCAATTTCTACCATTATTAGCATCACAACTTTCTCAGGTATATATACATCTTAGTTATCACAAGTTTCTTTAAGTCTGAATGAAATTTATAATATCTGTCTGAATCATGTTGTTTCAATCTGTATGAACTTTCTGAGCAAATTTGACCTACATTGTACTTTTGATGCCGATGCTTTGGCCTTTATCGGTGATTTGGTTATGTCATAATCACTTGTAATTCTTGCTGATGTGTGCAAATTACATAAGTTTTTTCGGCTTCCTTTATTGTTTCGGCATCCTAATAGTTTACAGTTGTTTACTGTTATAGGTGCAATCCCCATTTGTGCAATTTGCTAGACCACCTCGTGCGGATTCCTCCCCTTAGACACTAACGATCTCGTATGTGCCTATGTCTATTTATATGTGCACCTGAAATACTAGTTAATTTATTGATATGATTTCCTTTCTTGACAGGTTCCAAATACTTTAGGTTCCAACTAATCTATTGTTTAGTTGCTTTGTGACAAGGGAGTTTGGTTACCTCGTCTTGACAGGCAAGTATCATTATTATCTCGTTCTGATTACCTTCACAGCTTCCCCTCTTTTGAGTTGATTTCTGCCAAACTTCATTTGCACCATCTTGTTCTTTTTGATGATCAGATTGATGAGACTGAGAAGGAACAACTTATTGGGACTTATTTTGGCTATCTTCTGGGTATGGCTGAGGTTTTAGTTCATCATCAAGACCCATCAATCGAGCAACAACACTGAGTGGTTTCTTCTTAGACTTTATGTCTGTTGACATCTCTTGAGCTATCAGCATCTTCACTGGTCTTCCAGACATCTTGCTTGAAAAATTCTGGTCAATGTTTTTAGTATTTGTCATCTGTTTGACAATGGAGATGTTTTTACTATTTGTTTGAACACAAGGTCAATGTTACATGATGTTAAAGATGTTATATTAGCTTGGCCTGAAGTTCAACCTAGCTGATGTTAAAGATGTTAAAGATGCACATTATTGATTCTATGTTATGTTATATAATTTGGACCATCACAGAACTAATGGACTTCTTGATATTTTGAATGAGTTTTGTTGTTGTGTGATTAGTTTTCATCCCTTCAGCCTCTTGCTCCAAGCCTTGTTCCTTTCGCTTTCATATTTGGTTTTATGACTAGTAGCTGCAAATAGCAAAAAATTCTCGTAGCAGATTTTCCGCAGATGGAAGAGGAATTCTGCATCACAGCCAAAGATTTGGTGAAGAAGTTGAACTCGGCTTTCAGGCATATCATGTGAGATTCTCACTGGTTTTTGCAGCATGTTTTTGCCCCTATTGTCTTGTCTTCAGATTAAGCTACTTCCTGTAACCTGTAACTCAAAAAGCTCACAGAAGATAGTTAGTTCAGAGAAATCATAAGTTACAGAAAGATAGCAGAATACAAACGACATCGCTGTGGATCGGTCAGCAGACCGATCCATGGCTCTCTGGACCGATCAGGAGATCGGTTTGGGATGGTGCTGATCGGTCTGTGGACCGATCAGCATGGGTGGATCGTCAGCAGACCGATCCCCTCCCGTTCTGTTTCTTACTGATCGGTCTGGTGACCGATCAGTAATCGCACAGAAAGTTCTGTGTGGTTACTGATCGGTCTGGTGACCGATCAGATAACCCACAGAAGGTTTTGTGTGGTTACTGATCGGTCACAACAAAAAAACAGTACAACAAGCAGAAACATAAACTTCAAATCTATTAAGAAGAAACAACACATTGTTTACTAAATCAAGATGAATCACAGATACAACATTCGACCACAGAAGATTACAGTGCAAATCACAACAACACAAAACTATTCATATAAATATCAGTCAACTGGTTCTTACAAATAGTTAATTTGTCATATTACAATAACAACATTACTTAACACTAATTAACAAGACCGAACTAATAAAGTAATAAGGTAAACGGCCAAAAGAGTCAGATTCACTATAACTAATATCCAAACCACTGATGGTACATTTGAATTTCCTAGATTATGCTCACGAGAAGCAATGGGTTCACTACCTAACCTTGACTCTATTTTTCCTAACCTTCCACGGCATATTTCACTGTTGTCTTCATCAGAAAAAGTATCGGTTACCACCCACTTTTGCCAGCCATGCTGCCCACATCGATAATACCTCCTTCCGGGATTTTTGCTCGATCTAGAAACACAAACCACTGTTCTTTGTCCGCAATCCCTGCATGGTACATATTCAAATTTTGTATTGTCGATGGAGTTGTAACTTGATGATGCCATGAAATACCAACCTATTAAGCAAACAAGAATTACTTAAGTTCAAATATTTTTTAATGTTCATAGATTGTATGCTAAATAAATTTAAAAAAATAAATAAGTTCAAAGTTATAATTCAAAGTTGTAAACAATGAGTTACTTGATGTTGAGTACAAATTAGAACTTGATGTTGAATTTGAATTCAGTGCTGCAATCTGAATACAAATTATTTCCAATCATCAGAGTTACTTGATGTTGATGTTCTTATAACTTTAATATCAACATTAAAGGCGAAACCTATATTATGCATAAGCAATTAACAGTTAAACTCAAATCAACAGTATAACTTCCAAGTATTAGAATATGTTACAACAAACAGTTAAACAGTTATTCTTGCGTAGCATTCAATCCTACTTTCATGTGCATGCAACAAACACACAAACACAGAATATACACATATACATATATAGCAGGCTAATCACTGTTACAACCACATTCCAATATCATATGACAATCCATAATATATAATAGCGCAATATAAAGATGTAAAATGTTTCAAACAATGTCAGTTATATTTTGTTTTTGTAAAGAGTAATTTGTATATGTGTTGTATCATTTAGGGAATTAATCAACAAAATTCAATTAAAATTGGCATATGCAGAACTCAACCAATTAAATAGTTAGGAATTCAAGCAAAGACAGTAAAATAGAAAACAAGCTTTCGTTGGCACAAACTGTCAGAACTTTGTAAAATCCATAGTTATAAGACTGTGGTTACTTGCAGAAAGTTCCAGATGGAAGAAGTGGAAGATGGCTTGCGGCTAGGCCAGAGCTTGTCTTTCGCGTGGAAGAAGTGGAAGATGGCTTTTCCGTCGCCGGCTTCAGTACCCGGCTTGAGGCTAGAGCTCGCTGCCTCTCGTCGTTTGGGCGTGAGGTTAGGGCTCCACCTGTTTTTCAGCTACACGTTTCGTCTCGGCGGACTTGGGGAGGAGGGATGCTAGGGCTCGCGAGAAACACTGCCGATGCTTGCGTTTTGCGCCGTCGCCGGTCGCGGGCAGGGCTGTGCCTCGGAGGAGTTAGGGAACTGTGTCGTCGCCGTCGGAGGATCCCGGTTGGTTTTTTCGTGAGTCGCGGAACCAAAAGGCCGTCGGGGACGCTGTCACTTCGTCGCCGACGCTGGAGGTGGGCGTCGGGGAGGGGCCAGGGTCGCCGGCGGAGCGCGGAGGTGGAAGAATCGCGAGAGGTTAGGGCTGCAAGCAAATGGGTTCTGCTTGACACGCGCCTTGCGTTTCGCGTGAGAGGTATGAGATCGCCGACGGAGAGGATCGCGAGAGTTAGGGCTGGGGTTTCTGTCGCGAGAGGTTTATGCGTGCACGCGTTGTGCACGTGAGACACCCTTTTATACGATTTTTTGTGGTCCAGAGTGGTCCAGGGTTATTTGGTCCAGAGGATCCCTTCTGGGAGATCATGTAGCTAGAACGAATCAACGGGAATCGGGAATCGGGAAGGAAACGAAGGCCCGGAACGCGGCAACGAGATGAAAGCAGTAGCGCGGTCACACAGTCTCCTCCTAGACCACATACCCACCGACGTCCTCGCTCATATCCTCGCCTTCACCTCGCCCCTCGATGCCGCCAGGTCCTCCGCCGTCTCCAACAATTTCCGCAGAGCCGCCGCCTCTGACGCCGTCTGGGATCGCTTCCTGGCGCCCGATATCGACGCCATCGTCTCTCGCGCGGTTGCCCCCGTCGAGTTCCCCTCCAAGAAGGACCTCTTCGGCGGCCTCTCCACCCGTCCCATCCTCATCGACGGAGGCGACGCGGTGACAAAACAAAATCCCTCTTTTCTCGCCTTACCACTTCGCTTTTCATCGCTGACGCCAATCGTTCGATCGCAGAGTTTCGCGTTGGAGAGATCCAGTGGCAAGAAGTGCTTGATGTTATCACCGAGGAAACTATGGATTGTCTGGGGCCAAGACACCAGATACTGGACCTTCACTCCCCACCACGAGTCCAGGTTCGGGGAGGTAGCTGAGCTGCTGGTCGTCTGGTGGTTCGATCTCGGCGGCGTAATCGAAACCACCATGCTGTCTCCTCGAGTCACTTACGGCGCCTTCCTGGTCTTCCAACTGACAGAACACGCGCAAGGGTTCAGCTCGCCGGCGCAGGAAGCGTCGGTCCACGTCGGAGCTCAGGCGGCGGGAACCCTTGTAGCTCTGCAACTGCCTATCGGTGCCGAGGAGGTGCGGACTCCGTGGAACAGGGAAGATGGATGGATGGAGATAGAGATGGGGCGATTTCTCAGTGATCATGAAGACAGAAGTGTGCAAGTGCTATTCCATCAGGTGCGGGTAATGAATTACAAGACAGGGCTGTTAGTTCAAGGTATTGAGTTTAGGCCTGTTATCCCGCAATGAGCTGAAACAGGTGACACTGGGGGAGAACTGCGAGTCTGCAACTATTGAACAAATTCAGTAGAAGACGAAATCCGGGATCCTGATGTCGGGATTCGATCCTTTCTTAATAAATTTTTTAATGTAATAATCAACTAGACTATACCATAAATAACTATTTGAACAAATATGGCAAAAGGTATCCTATGCTTTAAGCACCACATCGCCCCAAGGTTTCCGTCAACTCATCTCTAGTTGGGGCTTCCGTCAATTCATCTCTAGGTTAAATAGAGGAAATAAATCATGGGTGCACTATTAGTGTAAATGGTCAAGGCATGATGGAGGACATATGCTCGGACACGTCGATTTTCGATTAAAAATCTCATGTGGCAACATCTCATGTCTCAACCATCGCACCGCCTTGAGGGGACATGAACCAAGTTAAACATGTAATTTATGTATCTAGCTAAATAAGTTCATGTATTTAATTAATGATGTGTGGTAATGTATGGTCTAGGAGTTTCTATTGAGCAATATAAATACTCTATTGAGCTATATAAATACTCATGTAATGTGAAGTTACGAGACAAATATTTTTTTCAATACAAAATTATTATACTACAACTCCTCTTCTCTTCCTAAAAAATTTTTGAAAGTCCACTACCTTCCAACAAAATGGTATCATAGCCAATGACATTAAAATCATTTTCTTTTCAATACTCCAACTTACCAAACTAAACTATGAGAATTGGTCACTTAGAATGAAGATTATTCTTAGATCCCAAAGAGTATGGGATAATGTTGAAAATGATCTTGAAGAACCCTTAGATGTGACAACTCTAACTCAAAATCAAAAGGATGCTTTGGAGAAAGAAAGAGAGATTAATGTGCTCTTACCATCATCCATCAAGGTTTGGATGAAAATATGTTTGAGAAAATAGCGAATGAAACAACATCAAAGAAAGTATAGGAGACGCTTCACAACTCTATTATGCAAGTAGATAAGGTAAAGAAGGTGCGGCTTCAAACTCTAAGGGTTGAGTTTAAATCACTCTTTAGGAAGGAGAGTAAACATATCTCCGATTACTTTACAAGAGTCTACAATTGTTGTCAATCCAATAAAGAGACTTGGAGAAACCGTGCCTGATGTTCAGGTAATTGAGAAGATACTATGCTCTCTTAGCACAAAGTTTAATCATGTTATCATTGCAATTGAAGATCCAAAGATTTAGATATTATGACTGTTGATGAATTAAACGGATCATTATGGGCTTATCAAAAAATGATGAACTATGGAAAGCAAGACAATCAGAACATGTATTATAAGCAAATACCAACTTGAAGACCAAAGGAGGTGTTTCTAATAGAGGTCAAGGCCAAGGATGAGGCAGAGGTCGAGGTTCAATAAATGGTCATAGTCAAGGGAGAGATGAGCAACCTTCTCAGTTTGATAAAAAAAAATCAATTATGTAAGGTATGATGATAGAAGAAATAAATCTCAAATTAAATGTTATTTTAGTCACAAGTTTGGACATTATGCTTGGGAGTATCAATCAAATATAGAAATGAAGAGGCAAATCTAATGGAGGACAAGGAAGATGATGCAAAGCAATCATTGTATCTTGCACTCAAGGAGGACACTATTGGAAAAGCAAACACATGATTCCTTGATAATGGAGCTAGCAAACATATGACGGGTGATAAAAGTAAATTTATGGAGTTTGGTACAAACAAGAAAGACTTTGTAAACTTTGGAGACAACACAAAGGTGAAAATTGAAGGCAAAGGTATAATTATTCTTGTGTGGCAAAAGGCGATTCACTCGCCCCCAATGCCCCTGCCAACCAGTCCCTAGGCCAACATGGAGGAGGTAAATTATGGGTGGCTACTAGCCATTAGTGCAAGTGGTCAAGGTGTGGGGGAAAGCATGCTTGGACTTGGACATGCCGAGTTTTGACCCGAAGACCTCATGTGGTAACACTCCATACCTCAACCATCGCACCGTCCCAAGGTGGCCAAAGGTATAATTATTCTTGGTGGCAAAAAGGTGAATACGCTCGCCCCCAGCGCCCCTGCCAACCCGTCCCAGGGCCAACACGGAGGAGGTAAATCATGGGCGGTTACTAGCCTTTGGAATAGTGACTAGCACATAAGGGAGACATTTATCTCGGCTTTGTCAAGATTCGAACCCCAGACCTCGTGGTGGCAACACCTCATGCGCTAGCCACTAGACCCATCCGAGGGGACAAAGGTATAATTATTCTTGAAATAAAGAATGATGGTCATAAAGTACTTTGTGATGTTTATTATGTTCCAAAATTGACTAGCAATATTTAAGTATTAGTCAACTTTTGAAAAGAAATTACAAGATTCATATGAATGATTTTATCCTTTGGATATAAGATATAGACTCTAATCTTGTTGCAAAGGTGTCTATGACTAAGAATAGGATGTTTTTATTAGACTTAAAGAATTGTGGACCTATGTGCTTGAAGACTTGTATCCAGGATCCATCATGAATTTAGCATATGCGGTTTGGCCATTTGAATTGGTGGGCTTAAAGCTTTGAGGGATTATAAGATAGTTAGTTAAAGGGATTCCAAAAATCGATCATCTTGATCAATTATGTGAAGCATGTTTACTAGGCAAGTATCTAAGAAAGAGCTTTCCAAAGCAATCTGTTTCAAGAGAAACCAAACCACTCCAACTTGTCCATTCTAATGTTTGTGGTCCTATCAAGCTTGAATCTCTTAGTAAAAGTTATTATTTTGTGCTCTTTATTGATGATTTTAATAGAAAGACATAGTTTATTTTTTGAAACAAAATTATAAGGTATTTCGTATATTCACAAAATTCAAAACTCTTGTTGAAAAAGAAAGTAGATATCAAATTCAAGTATTAAGGATCGATAAGGGTGGTGAATTTATATCTAATGAATTTAATAACTTTTATGAGTTGCATGGAATTTGTCATCTTTTGACAGTTCCAAGATCATCCCAATAAAATGGAGTTATTGAAAGGAAGAATAGAACAATACTTAATATGGCAACGAGTATGTTAAAGCCTAAAGAAATGACGAAGGAGTTTTGAGTTGAAGCTGTGGCATATGATGTGTATCTTTCAAATCAATCTCCAATAAAGAGCTTGAAGAATGTAACACCTCAAGAAGCATGAAGTGAGTGAAAGTTGTAGGATCGAAAAACGCTAGAGGGGGAGGGGGGTGAATAGCGCTCATGGCTAATTCATTTGTTTTTAAGATAATCGAGTAATCGCAGCGAAAAATAAAGATCAAATGCAAACACTAAGAATTTACTTGGTTCAGAGCCTGTGACAACTCCTACTTCAAGGCTTGTACGTAAGAGTGCTTTCGATGGACAATCACTATAGCTTCGGAAATATTACAAAAAGAGTACAACAATTAAAGTGCTACCAAATATTTTACCGACAATAAGGAAATCTGAAATTGAGAACTTCTGGTCGTCAGAGTAATGTTAGGACTTTGCTGGATCGATTTGTTAGCCGCACGCGGAAGAAGTATTGCAAATTACTGTTGTATCTTTGCCTCTACTCGAACCAAGCTTAAATAAGCCATTGAGGGTGCCTCCAACCTCCATAAGAGGCGCTTTTAGTAAGGATGCTTATCCCAGTTTCCGCGGTATTGATAATCTCCTATGTCTACGCTGCTTATCCACCCGAAGGAGCTTCCAAGCTTCATGGAGGGCGCCCTCCATCTAGCGTTCAAGGCGCCTTCCATCTCCTTGGAAGGCGCCTTCGCTCCTTGCTGCGCGAGGCTTTCATCCAAGGCACCTGAGGCGCCTTCAAGCTCCATGGAGGGCGCTCGGGTACTATTCATCCGAGGCTTCCCTTGGGCAACTTCATTCCTGCAAGGCATATTAGTCCACAAACAAAGTATACCCTATTGGTTGTTACTCGGAATACCGTTCTAGTTCCCCTGTACAAAAATTTGTACAGGTATAGAACTATCCTAGCTACCCATGTGTTCTACTGAAGTTAAATTTGGATTGCAAATGATGCTTAACATTATTAATCCAAATTGTCCTTCAGAAGTTAAACTTGGATTGGAAACGGTACTTAACATTTTTACTCTAAGCTTAATCGATGTGTTCTTCATAAGTTAAACCATATTACAGAAGTTAATTAAAATATCTATTTCAAAGATCGACTTCCAGGTTAAACATGGCGAGACACTAGGCCTTCTTGGGTATGAGATCATCCACCACTTCCTAGACAAAGCCTTTCAAAGAAATCAGATATTTAACTTCTTACAGTAAACTAGGTTTAACTACAGAGACCTCAATAGAAGCACAATATCGAAACATGAAATCGATAACGAAGCGATAACCTAAAATCGATAGCCTCTTGTGTTTGGTTTTTCAAGATCTATACAAAAAAGATGAACTAGTTATGATGCGGAAACAAATAACTAATTATACCTTTCTTAGTAGCTTATAGACCTCTTGATCTTCTGTTGTATTCCTCTCCTTCTCTTGGACGTCGTGTGGGCGACGATCTTCCAAGATGAAATCCACCCAAGCCTCTTCCTTTGCTTCCAAGTTTCGGCCACCAACTAACCACCAAGGGATGCTAGACAAGAGAGTTTCCTTCTCTTCTTCTTCTCCTTCAAGGAACCGGCCACCAAGAGAAAACCAAGCTTGATGCCGTCGGCCTCTAAGAAAGAAAATAAAAGGAGAAGAGAGAAGGAAGAGGGTCGGCCACCAAGGGAAAAGGAAGAGAGGATTTCGGCCACAATAGAGAGGTGAAAGGCTTAGGTTGTTCTCAATGAGGCACTCTCTCCCTCTCTTTTATAATCCTTGGTGAATCCAAAAAAGGAAAGTTTTAAAATAAAAATTAAAACTTCCTTTTATTCCTTTACATAGCCGACCACCACTTGTTCATCAATCAAGAAAAGATTTAAACAAAAATTAAAATCTTTCTTTTAAAATTCCTTTTGTGGTTAGCTATAAAAGGCATGTTTTATAAAATTAAAATCTTCTCTTTTAAATCCTTTTGTGGATGTCTATAAAAGAAAAGATCTAAAATAAAACTCCTTTTATATCATGGTTACAAAAATAAAGTTTAAAATTAAAATATTTCTTTTAAATATTATAGATAACTACAAATAAGGAAAGATTTCAAATCTCTCTTTTAATCCTTTGTAGAAAGTTATAAAAGGTAATATTTTAAATTTAAAACTCACTTTTAAAACCATGTGGAAAGCATCATAAAAGGAAAGTTTTTAACAAAATAAAAACTCCCTTTTATTTCCTTTTGTGACCGATTTTAAAAAGGAAAGTTTTATAATTAAAATCATCCTTTTAATGGATCTCTATAAAAGGAAAGAATTTACAAAAAAATAAACTTCCTTTTCCATGTGTGTGGATGGCTGACCCCTTGCTTGGGCACCAAGCAAGGCTTGGCCGGCCCTAGCTTGGGCTTCAAGCTTGACTTAGTCGGCCCCTTGCTTGGGCTCCAAGCAAGGATGTGGCCGACCCTTAATCTTGGTTAAGAAGCTATGCCTTGGGTAGATATAAGGCTTTATAAATAAGATGCTACAACAGAGACCGAGAGGAGGAATTGGTTTTAGTCTCCCGATGAGCTTGAACTTCCCGTGTTCGCCCCGAACACCCAACTCAAGTTCATCAATAATAACTCATACTACTAAAGAGTTATTATTGCACTACTGCACCAATCCCATATTACAATATGGGCTCCTTCTTATTATGAGTGTGTTAGTCTCCCTGTGTTTAAGATATCGAATGCCCACTAATTAAATGAGTTACTGACAACTCACTTAATTAATATTTAGCTCCAAGAGTAGTACCACTCAATCTTATTGTCATGTCAGACTAAGTCCACCTGCAGGATTTACATGATAATCCTTATGAGCTTCTCAAGGGGGCATCACCAACTTAGATCACTAGGATACAGTTTCATTCTATAATCAACAACACACCATATAAATAATATCATTTTCTAATTTATCGGACTTTTTGATTCAACGAACTAAATCTCACCTTTTGATAAATTAAAGAAATAAATATTAAGTATATGTGCTTGTTATTATATCATGATTAAGAGTACGCACTTCCATAATAACAGAGATCATGTTCTTTTTTTACAGTCAGTATAAAAAGAACAACCTCAAATGGTCCTGCTCAATACACTCAGAGTGTACTAGTGTAATTTTATAGTCAAGATAAACTAATATTAAATTACACTACAACCATTCCAATGGTTTGTCCCATTCCATCTTGGTTGTGACCAACTATTTATAATTTATAAGAAACTAATAATATGATCTTCTGTGTGACACCACACACCATGTTATCTTCAATATAAATTAAATGAACAACTACATTTAGCATATAAATGTAGACATTTGACCAATGTGATTCTTATTTCAAAATAAATATTTATACAAAAACTAGACTTTTAGTATATATTCTAACACCTTCGCTCCTTGCTGCGTGAGGCTTTCATCCAAGGCACCCGAGGCGCCTTCAAGCTCCATGGAGGGCGCCTCGAATGTTGGAGTGTATACTAAAAGCCTAGCTTTTGGTATAAACATTTATCTAGAAATAAGAATCACATTGGTCAAATGTCTACATTTATGATAAATGTAGTTGTTCAAATTAATTTATATTGTAGATGACATGGTGTGTGGTGTCACACACAGAAGATCATGTTATCAGTACCTTATAAATTATAAACAGTAGCTCACGACCATGATGGAAAGGAACAAACCATTGGAAGGTCGTAGTGTAATTAGGTATTAGTTTATCTTGACTATATAATTACACTAGTACACTCAGAATGTATTGAGTAGGACCATTTGAGGTCGTTTCTTTTATACTGACTTTATAAAGAAACAAAGACCTCAGTTATTATGGAAGTGTGTACTCTTAATCCTAATGTAATAACAAGCACATATATTTGATATTTATTTCTTTAATTTATCAATGGGTGAGATTTAGTTCGTTGAATCAATAAACCCGATAAGTTGGGAAATGGTATCACTTATAGTGTGTGTTGTTGATTATAGAAGGAAACTGTGTCCTAGAGATACTAGGTTGATAATGTCCTCAAGAGGAGCTCATAAAGATTGTCATGGTAAACCCGCAGTGGACTTAGTCCGACATGATAATAAGGTTGAGTGGTACTACTCTTGGACTTAGATATTAATTAAATGAGTTGTCGGTAACTCACTTAATTAGTGGACATTTGATATCTTAAACATAGGGAGACACACTCATAATAAGAAGGAGCCCAAAAATGTAATTTGGGATTGGTGCGGTAGTTCAATGATAGTTCTCTAGTGGAATGAATTATCATTGATAAAATTAAGTTGTGTGTTCAGGGCGAACACGGGATGCTTAATTTTATCGGGAGACCAAAACCAATTCCTCCTCTCGGTCCCTATCGTAGCCTCTTATTTATAGAGTTCTATACCCACCTATACCCACCTTCTATACCCATCCAATAGGGGCCGGCCAAGGTAGCTTGGGATCAAGCTAGGGCCGGCCTAGGTATGAGATTGGGTGGCCGGCCCTAGCTTGAACCCAAGCTAGTAAGGCCGGCCAAAATAAATTAAAAAAGAAATTTAATTTTAATTTTTATTATGTGGAAGATATATTTTAAAGAGAATTAAAATTAAAATATCTCTCTTGTAAAAGATCTACAAAAGATTAAAGAAAGAGATTAGATCTCTTTCCTTATTTGTATATTGGAAAGATGTTTTATTTTTTTCTTTAAAATTATTCACATGTTGATAAAATTAAAATTATAGAAATTTCCTTTTATCAACCATGAAGAGATTTTAAAGAGAAATTTTATTTTTTAAAATTTCCGGAAACAAATTAGGAAGTTTTAATTGTTGATTAAAACTTGTCCTCTTTTGTTTTCCAATAATGTGGCCGGCCACTTGAAATTAATTGGGGAAATTTTATTTTATTTCTCTCAATTAAATCATGTCAAGGAAATTAAGGAAAATTTATTGTAATTAAATTTCCTAATTTGCCTAGGTCAAGGAATATAAAAGAAGGGGTGAGGGTGCCTTCACAAGACACAACATCTATTATTCCTCTCCCTCTTTTGTTCCTTGGTGTGGCCGGCCAACCTCTCCCTCTCTTCCTCTTGTGGTGGCCGAACCCTACCCTTCTATTGGAGCTCTTGCGGTGGCCGGATACTACTCGGAGAAGAAGAAGAAGAAGGAGAGAAAGCTAGCATCTCTTGGAGCTTGGTTAGTATTTTGTTTTTCTTCCTTGGTGAAGCTTCCTCTTTGTTGGCCGAACCTAGCTAGGAGGAGAAGAAGGTGATTGGTGGTTTCTCGTCTCGGAAGATCGTTGCCCACACAACGTCCGAGGTTAGAAGAGGAATACGGTAGAAGATCAAGAGGTTTTTCTACAAGGTATAACTAGTAAATTTTATTTCCGCATCATGCTAGTTATTTATGGAAATAATACCAAATACAAGAGGCTTACGTTCTAGAATTTCGAATATGTTTTTTCGAAGTTGTGTTCTTTTGTTTCTTTCTTTTCCTTGTGATTTGATTGTTCTCTTTGATTAACCTAAAGTTATTTTAGGAAATTAAATATTAGCTTTCTATTAAAGGTTTTGTCTAGTCGGTGGTGGTTGCTCCCATATCCAAGAAGGCCATGTGCCTCGCCACGTCAGTACTGGGAACCTTTTATGGAAATTAATATTTAATGGAATTAATAACTTAAGGAGACTTGGGTCGAACGTGTTAAGTTCCGCAGGAGATCCAAGTCAAAACCTAAAAGAACAAATAGATTAAGTTTTGGATCAAACGTGTTAAGTTCCGCAGGCGATCCAAAATTTAATTTAAAAGAACACATGGTAGCTAGGAAAAGGTTCAGACCTTTGTACAAAATTTTTGTACAGTGGAACCTATAGGTTTTCCGAGTAGCAACCAACATCGAATACTTGAAGGCGCCTCGGGTATTGTCCATCCGAGGCTTCCCTTGGGCAACTTCATTCCTGCAAGGTACATTAGTCCACAAACAAAGTATACCTTGCAAAATCAAGTTAGCACAATAATATAAGATAAATACAAGTATTTAACAGTCACCGGATTGTCTGGTTTTTACTTCGAATTTTTCTTCGAAAATCCTAGGTCGAACTGACGCCTACTGTTCCCTCATCGGGGAACGCGTACTCATCTACTCCTCTCAGAAGAAGTTATCTGTTGCCAGATTGATCCTCTAGACCAACTGGACTTTTGCTCAACGTTCGAAGCCTCCGGTCTTTATACTGGATGTTCACTCCACGACCCGTCCAGACTTCCACTCAGTTCGTGACATCAGGATTTCAACCTAGAATCCCCGACTCGAGGATTTTGCCCGAAGATCTTGACCTGCCAAGACTTTCCGCCTAAGGTTACCACCCCCTAGGACCTAGGGTTACCGCCCCCTAGGGTTTCAACTTGCCTAACTGTAACTAGGACTTTTCATCACATAGGGTTACCAGTCCTAGGACCTAGGGTTACCACCCCTAGGGTTTTCCACCTGCCTAGAATCCACTAGGACTTTTACCTAAAACAACTTAGGACTTTTCCTGAAATCTCATTCAAACTTGTCAGACAATAAATAACCTTAACTTTGAATCCTTTGACATAATCAAAACACAAGTTCGATCGTCTGATGCTTCCCGCACCAATAGAAGCCAACTGTATCGCATATACAAGTATTTGGATCCATTGCATTTGCACATGTCCCTGAACAAGAAAGATCCAAGTTAGATGATCAGAGTCATAAACTTATTTTCATTGGATATGATGAAAATTCCAAGAGCTACAAATTATACAATCCACACAAAAGAAGAGTTGTGATCAATAGAGATGTAGAATTTAATGAAGATGCATTATGGGATTGAGCTCTAAGGAAGAAGAAAGGTCTTATGATTTCCTTCTATACTTTGATGTGAAACAAGAAGTTCAAGAGGAATCTACTCCACCAGTAACTCCACATGCACCTGAGTTATCAAACATACCGGGATCATCTTGGGAGAAAAGACTCCAAAATATCAAAATCTTGGACATCTACAGTGAGACTTATGCTATTGATGTAATGAGTTTGTTTTGTTTACTTTTAGATGTTGAGCCTTTGAGCTTTGAAGAAGCAAAAGAGGATGAGAAATGGAGAGGATCCATGGATGAAGAAATGCAAGCCATTGTGAAGAATGATACTTGGGAGTTAGTATCTCTTCCAAAAGACCGTGAGACTATTGGAGCCAATTGGGTGTATAAGACAAAAAAAGAATGCCAATGGAGAAGTAGAAAGGTATAAGGCAAGACTTGTTGCTAAAGGCTATAAGCAAAAATAAGATATTGATTATGATGAGGTATTCGCTTCGATAGCTCTATTGGAGACAATGTGCTTGTTGATATCTCTTGTCGTTCAAAATCATTGAAAGATTTATCAATTAGATATTAAATCTATCTTTCTTATTGGCATCTCAATAAAAATGTTTACATTGAGCAACCTATTGGATATGTGATTAAGGGGCATGAAGACAAGGTCTTAAAGCTAAAGAAGACACTTTATTGACTTAAACATGCACTAAGAGCTTGGAACAATCAACTTGACAAGTATTTGAAAAAAAAAAAAAAGCTTTCTTGAGATACACTCACGAGTATATGAAAGACAAAGGTAAGAGTTTCTTATTTGTTTGCATTTATGTGGATGATCTCATATTTATAGGAAATAATTAAAAAATGATTGAAAAATTCAAAATAACCATGAGTAATGAATTTGAGATGACTTACATGAGACTCATGACTTATTTCTTAGGAATCTAAATAAAGCAAATGGAGGATGAGACTATTTCATAAGAAAGCTATGCAAAAGAGGTTCTTAAGAAGTTCAATATATTCAATTATAAACCAATTAATACCTCTATATACTTTAGAGCGCAACTATCCAAAGTGAAGAAAGGAAAAGAGAAGATTGATCCAACTGATTTCAGAAGTCTTACTGGGAGTTTGAGATACTTGACTTGTACAAGACCCAATATTTTATTTGCAGTTGGAGTTGTGAGTCGACTTATGAGGAATCTAACTGAGTCTCACATGCTAGCAGTTAAGAGGATACTTCGTTATAGTAAATGTACTCTTGATTATGGTATTCTTTATTCATCCTTTAGCAACTACAAGTTAACGGGACATTGTATTAGTGATTTTATAGGAGACATTGATGATAGAAAAAGCATAAATGATTTTATATTATTTTGAGAAATAATACAATTTCGTGGAGTTTAGAAAACAAGTTATTATGACACTTTCCAGTTGTGAAGTTGAGTGTGTTACAACTACTTCTTGTACTTGTCGTGCTACATGGTTGAGAAGATTGTTAAAGGAACTTCATTTGAAACAAGAAAATGCTATAAGAATCATGATTGATAATAAATCAGCTCAAAATTTGGTAAAAAATTCAATGTTTCATGAACGTAGTAAACATATTGACAGAAGATATCATTTTATTCGAAAATACATTGCAAAGAGTATGCAAAGATTACCAATCAAGTTGAATATTTTTACAAAATTACTTAAATATGATGATTTTCAAAGATTAAAATTCATGTTTAGAATAAGGAAAATTTAAATTTAAGGGGGAAGGTTAGCCATTGAAATTAACTTGAATATATGAAGCATAAATAATTTATTAGACTACAATTCTTTTTCTTTTCCTAGAAAGCTTTGCAAGGGTTCAGTTCGCCGGTGGCCGGTGCAGGAAGCATCGGTCCATGTCGGAGCTTAGGCGGTGGAAACCCTTGTGGCTCTGCAACTGCCTATCGGTGCCGAGGAGGTGCAGACTCCGCAGATCAGGGAAGGTGGATGGATGGAGATTCAGATGGGGCGATTTCTCAGTGATCAGGAAGACGGAAGTGTGCTTATAGTTCAAGGCCTTGAGTTTAGGCCTGTCAGCTCGCGATGCTCTGAAACAAGTGGCGCTGGGGAAGAACTGCGATTCTGCAACTATTGAACAAAACTATATATTCATCATGTTAATTCCTGTACTCAAGCCTTCGTTTTATTTAGCTGAATTGTGATTACAGTGCATGAAGTCGGAGTAGGAACTAGTTCAAGCAAGGAATTTAATCCCCTGCATTCTCATGTGAAAATTTGTTAATTCTTTGCTTGTCATCCCTGCGATCCTTTCAATCTCGTTCCAAGCTAAGAATTCATTCCTCGCAGAAATTCTATATAAGTATGATCCGGCTCCACATGTAGGAATCGCAAGCTTTGTGTCGTCGATCGCCATGGTGGCCAGCAGCAGTGCGAACGGCGAGGACGAGCCCCGACAGCGCCAGATGCAGACGGAGATCAGAGACGTGCTCTCGGCACTCACCGGCCGCCTCGGGGCCCTCGGCAGGTCCATGGCGCGCTCCGACGGCCGCGACGCCGAGCATGGTTTTGGGACCATCACGCTCACCGGAGAGAACAAGGGCGCGACGATGAAGGCGGAGATAGAAGAGCTTATGGAGAGCGGCGTCACTTACGGCGACGACAGCGGCATGCTCACCTACGCCAATAGCAACTACCAGGCCGTAAACAACTCCATTCTCCTAGGCGGGAGCACCACCGCCGAAGACCCCGGCGTCCACGTGGACATAACAGAGTACATCGAGGAGGAGGAAGATGAAGAAGAAGTCGAAGAAGAAGAGGAGGAAGAAAGTGAAGAGGATGCTCACGAGAAGAAGGAGAAGAAAAAGGAGAAGAAGGAGAAAAAGAAGAGAAAGAAGGAAAAAGAGAAGAAGAAGAAGAAGAAGGAGAAAGAGGAGAAGAAAAAGAAGAAGAAAGAGAAGGAGGAAGAAGGGGAAGAGGAAAAGGAGACGAAGAAAAAGAAGAAGAAAGAGGAGGAGGAAGAAGGGGAAGAGGAAAAGGAGAAGAAGAAAAAGAAGGAGAAAGAGGAGGACGAAGAAGATTAAGTGAATTACTGGGAAGATAAGTCTGCTTGATCAATAAGACAAATAAGGGAGATGAATGAATGTGAAGTTTATATTACAGCTGATTTTGGACCTAATAAATTATTTTGTTAATGATTCCTTAATAAATGTATTATCCGGTCTCGACTTTAATTAAGGGCATTTCAGGTTTGGTAAAAAAAAAAAAAAGCTAACAAAGAGCTTAATCAATGATAAAGTATTGTTATATTATGATTTGTAAGGGAGCTGATTTGTGATGTAGGGTCAATAAACATTATAGGAATGTTTTTTCATTAGAGAGATAATAGTAGGTGATCCCGTCCTGGAGTGATAGCTATGGATTATCGATGAGTTGGCTGGGAGTTTCACTAGAAAAAAATCTCAACAAGGGCACGTCGTAGAGCACTTGTAATCACCAACAAAAGGAGAAGGGAAAAAATCGTCAGTAGGTGTCCCTAACGCAGCTACTCCGATAATCAAGTTAAAATCTAGGAAGAAGAAGAACAGTGACTTAAGAGAAAAAAGACAATGGGCTCGCATGTATATGCCAGTAGAGAGGGACTTCTTTTATAATGCCTCCTGTAATCTTCGTATTTAATGAGGGATCATATCACCGCTTAACAACTTGTCTAATCATCATACTTTCATTGTATTCCACAGTCTTATCGTATGTATGGGGGAGTATTGCATGTCTGTGAGAAGAAAATTCTCTAATTTTTTTTTATAAACTCATGTGTTATATTAATGGTAAAATGGGCTCATGAGCTGGAAGGCCTATTGGGCTATTAGTCGGAAGATAACTATGAACAAGGTTGTTCAATCTCTTATGGGGAATGAGTGAGTTATGATAGTACCCCAAAAGGAGGGAATTAAGCCTTGTAAGTAATTGGCAGATTAGGTGTTGGACCCCTGATAACATGTCCGATTGGAGATGATGAAGAGAAAAACCCCGTAAGCGTTCGATAGAGCTAGAGTTTGGATTAAAAAAAGTGCCTTTGTCATCATCTACGCCGATATCTTTCAATTAATACATCTCTCTACCTAACTTGAAAATTAAAAAGTTGTCCTCTCGGGGCGGTACGATGGTTAAGATATAGGGTGTTGTCACATGAGGTCTTGGGCTCCTCCGTATTGACCTAGGGACGAGTTGACGGGGACGCTGGGATGAACGAATCACCTTTTGCCACTTGAAAATTAAAAAGTTGCCTCGGCGTAGTTGCTACTATAGTAGAGTTATCGGATTGGAGTCGATTCTCGAAGACGTTAACATCGAGGGTTATGCCCTCCCGCTTACAAGATTGTTGCATATCATAATTTATCTTGCATTTTACCGTGGAACCTATTTCTGCAGAATTGAAAATCAAAAAGTATCCTTTATTTATATTATAATAAAAAACAATTTATTTTTTAAAAAAATATATTAAAAAAGCATTTTATATCTCAAAATATATTTATTTTAATATTATTATTATTTTGATAATTAACATTCTCAACTTTTGAAATCTGTTTGGATAGAATAAAGGAAGGTTCATTAACGGAAGGGGAAGTGAGGGGAAGTAAAGTATTTAACTTTCCTTTGTTTGGGAGGAAGGGAAGGTTTATTAACTTAACATGTGTTACTTTGTTTGAGAGGAAAGGAAGGAGAATGAAGGTTAAATAGATAGAGTTATAAAAATACCCTTAGTTTTTAAATTAGATATTTTTGATAATATTAATATTTATTTTATAAATATAAATTAGATATTTTAATAATAAAATTAAAATATTATATTATCATTTAAATTAATTATTTTTTTAATAAAAATTTAATCTTTTTTTACTAGTTATAACAAAATAATGGATTACCAATACTCAAGTAATTAAATGAGAAATAATGAAAATAATGATTTTAGAAATCTTAAATAATAAAATTTGAAAGTTAACTTATTTTTTAAAAATTTATTAAATTTTGATGAAAAAAATTAAAAAATAGTAGATATTTTTTTAAATTTTAACGATAAAAATGATTTCTCTCTTCAATTCAATTAGAAGACATGTCGAATCTCCTCCTCTAATAATCTAATAACAAGTGAAAAAGGCGAGAAAATTGGACTCCAGCGACATAGCAAAAATAAAAATTGGAACATTTCTTAAATTATTAAGAACAAGGATAAAATTAGAATAATTTTTTTTTTATTTTCTAATCTCCTTCCTTACACCCCAATTCGGAAGGTAAGAAAATATCTCTTTTCAAAATAACCAAAGTGAACACTTATCTTTCCTTCCCTTTCCTCCCTCCTTCCCAAACAAGGTTCAAAGTTTCTATCCCCTTATTTCCCCTTCCTTCCCCTTCCCTCACCTACTCCCAAACAGACCGATATCTACTGATTCGGAAGTCAAATGGGAGATCTGCATGCCCGTCGTCTCCTCCTCCTCCCTCTCCTTCTCTGCTTCTTCTTCTTCCTTGCGTGCTTGGCTCTTTCCTCTTCTCCCCACTACGATGCAGAGGAGCTGCTGCGATCGGCCAATGAGGAGAAGGAATGGCTGGTCTCCATCCGGCGGCGGATCCACGAGCAACCCGAACTCCGCTTCCAGGAGCATAACACCAGCGCCTTTATCCGGTTCCACCTCGACCGCCTCGGCATACCTTACTCCTTCCCTTACGCTCGCACCGGCGTGCTCGCCCAGATTGGCTCCGGTGACCCGCCAATCGTCGCCCTCCGCGCTGATATGGACGCCCTCCCCCTTCAGGTACAGTACGAGAATTGGTTGTCTTTTTAAATTCCGAGACCGTGCTTTCCTACTTTGATTATTCGTCTTTCTCGCTCCCTTGTTGCAAATTTTACCTTTTAGGGTTTCAATCAAGTCCTATTTCGAAAGGATATACGGGTGTCGCTTAAAGTTCTTGTCTTTCTCCATGCGATGTTAGGAAATGGTGGAGTGGGAGCACAAAAGCAAGAACGACGGTGTGATGCATGCTTGTGGACATGATGCTCATGTGACGATGCTTCTTGGTGCAGCAAAATTGCTGAATCAACGAAAGAACATACTTCGGGTACTCTCTTTCTTTCAAATACACCCACTATACTCTGTCTTTTCTTTCATAAGGGTCGACTTTACTTTTCCCCGCGCTACAGCTCGAAACAGTTCCTCACCTACTTTGTTCCACTTAGTGCGTTGTTTAATGCACGACCTGGTGAACAACTGAGTAGGATTCCGCCAAAAGGAGATTCATGCTTGCTGTGTTTACTCCGGGGTGGATGGATTAGGGAAAAGGCATGTGGAAAAGGACCAACAATGGAAAAGGAAAAGAAAAAAGAGAAAAAGGGGAAGAGGAAAGGAAGACAGGGAGGAAAAAGCTCGCATTAGCATGGCCTCTTATTTTAACTACTTGGTTTTATATTAATACTGTAGATCATGTTTCTCCATCCACATGGTCTTGGTCTGTGACTCAGGAAGAGAAGCCCACATGAGTGTAGCTTAGTACTCGGGTGGTAGATTTATATTATAAGAGCAAGGTTCGAATCCCCCTAGGTTCATTCCCTTAGAGAATAAGTTCCTCCCACCTAGGAGGCCGTTCAATATCGTGATTTACCTCCCTTTCACAAGGTCTTGGGACTAGCAGTGGAGGAGTGTCTAGAGTGAGCGTTATCACTTGTGAGGCTCTTGTGGCCCATTAAATTCATTTGTCAAGCAATGCCCATTTTTTCTTAGAACCCTACTTTGGGAAATGATACTTATGTTGGTTGTTTATTTGTTCTTTTATTGTTTTTTTCCTTTACATCTCAACTTAAAGGGTGAATCAATTTAACACAACAACATATCCTTAATGCAACATCTGTTAATTTGTTTTGGATGTTTATTTTGAAGGGGACAGTGAGACTTCTTTTTCAACCTGCAGAAGAGGGTGGTGCAGGTGCTTTTCACATGATCAAGGAAGGTGCTCTAGATGGCATAGAAGCTATCTTTGCTATGCATGTTGATTACAGGTTGCCTACAGGTAGTATTAGCTCAATTCCAGGGCCTAGTCAAGCTGCTGTGTGCGTCTTTGAAGCCAAAATAGAAGGTAGAGGGGGAGATGCTGCAAAACCTCATTTAAATGTGGATCCACTTATTGCTGCAGCGTTTGCTATTCTTTCAATGCAACAGCTCATCTCCAGAGAAGATGACCCTCTGCATAGTCAAGTATGCTATGATCTGACATTTGACATTATTTCTTTTTAGCATGCTAATAAGTTTATTTTATTTTGATAAGTTCTATATTGCACAGATGATGTATCAGTGGCTTTCAAAGAGTCACGTACTTCATTCACGATGACCCTCTATATCTTGTCTGCTCCTGCTATTGGCTTCTTAGTTGTGTATTTGCTCGTGACATGATTGTTTTCTGAACCGTCTTCTGATATTTTGCAGGTATTGTCTGTTACATATGTCAAGGGTGGTAGCTCATTCAATGAAACACCTCCGATTGTCGAATTTGGGGGTACTCTGAGAAGTATAACCACTGAAGGCCTGCAAAGGCTTCAGAGAAGGGTAAAAGAGGTATTCCACGGGCACTTACTTTTTGGTATAGGGACACAAATACATAACTTGCTTACATTAATTTGGTACTTGTCCCAATGACATCTTGTAATCTTTAACACTAGTTATTGATTGTATAACCCAGATGGACAAGTAAAAGCATTCTACTTTATGATATGCATTAGCATTACTTGTCCTTCAAAAGGTTGAAAGTTTTGATATCTTCAGGTGATAGAAGGCCAGGCAGCTGTACAACGATGTAAGGCAGTTATTAGCATGCTAGCGGAGGAATACCCAATCTATCCAGCTGTAGTGAATGATGAAGAGTTGAATGATCATCTACAGCAGGTTGGTGCCCTTCTACTTGGTCAAGATAAGGTAAAGATGGGAGGAAAAATCATGGCTGGTGAAGACTTTGCATTCTACCAACAGTTGATCCCAGGTGTTATGTTTGGCATTGGAATGAGAAATGAGAGAGCTGGTTCAGTCTATCCTCCTCACTCCCCTCATTTTTTCCTTGATGAAGAAGTCCTTCCAATTGGGGCAGCATTACATACTGCAATTGTTGAATTGTACTTAAATCAGCGATGCATGGAAGTTTGAATGCCAGAATGAAGTACATAGAATAAGCTACATCAGTTTACTGAAAGCGCACGCATAAGAATGATCATAGTTGATTCCTTGAACTATGTGCTCCATCAGTTATGTGCTGCAGATAGTGCAGAATGACAAAATGAGTAAACAAGACCAGTAGTTCTTCTATGTTGTTAAGCTTTTACTCCATGATTATAAAGTCCATACTTCTGCTTGGAACAGCAATTGTTAAAAAGACTATATTGGAAATATTAAGGTTGTCAGTGGCAAGTTTAATCATTTCTAGTTTGCTGGATGCAGTAGTAAGACATATATATCCGGGCATGTAATTTTCATTAGTGTCCAACTGTTCAATCTATGGTGCTTGTTTAACAAGAGTATATTTGCCTTTTCCCCCTATGGTAGAGCTAAGTCACTGAGCGGAGCACAGATATGTTTTTAGTTCAGTCACAAATATTGTTGGTAAGAAATATATGTTGAATCCTTCCTAGATTACCAAAACCAGAACTCACCTAGACGTGTTTGCACTATAAAACTTGAAGGATGTACCCATCCTAAACCAATTATATTTTCGTTGATTTTTTTCGTATCATTTGTCATAATAGTTAAACCCGTGCATCGCACTTTGAATTTTATTAATTTTTAATACAATTGGAAGTGTGGATATGTTGTGATGAATACAATGTGGCTTCTCATTTATTAATCTCTTACAAGTATTTGAATTTTAATAGTGGCATACTGGTAAGCATGAAGTTTTTGTCCTTTGCGCACTTCTCCTAATATGAAACAAGGGATTATATAACCGCTTGAATTAGAATTGCTACACACTTGAGATATTAAGAAGGCAATACTAGATGCCTCACATGGATTTTTTTATATTTTGTTCTTGAAGCAAATGAAAATAATCAGATCAGTTCCAGTACTAGCATTGCATTTCGAACTCTTTCAGTTGATCCATATTTCATTATATCACGCAATTTTTTCACATGATTTGTTTCAACAAAGAATACATTTGTTTTAGGTTTTAAAGTTGATTTTGTTCATAGACATAGTCTTCATTGTGGTGTTCCTAAATCCACTTCTTTGAGAATTTGTATGTTTCTAAGTATTATTATCCCCACTTAAGTCTTCATTATGATAGTGCAGATTTCCTACCTTGAAATTCATGCAGTTTTTCCCTTTTAAAGCATCCACGATATCTAACATGCAGCCTCCTAATGGATCAACTATTAAGATTTTTCCCTAGTCTGCTCAACTAATTAAGATTGATGCTTGTTTGAGTTTTTGGTTTCGAGATACTGCAATACACTTTACATAATACTTAAGTTCTTATATTTGCTTAAGGTAATTTTGTGTTTAAATCTTTGATATTTTTATGGAGCAATCCTTTTTGAAGCAATTTCCTAATTAAGAACAACACTCGGAGCTTGTCAAGATGGGGTTCTTGCTTTTTTAGACAACGAATAGGAGTTCAGATTTATGGGGTGACAGTCTAAATCCACTTGCCTTCAGGTTTAGCTGATTTTATTTATTGCAACTTTTCTTCCTTTCAAGCAGATGGCCATGTGGAGTGGCACATCTGATCTTATAATCCATCTTTAAGATCTATTGCCTGCTCGTGTACAATTTCTCAGTCTAGTGGTTCTCTTTAGTTGCCATTGTTCTTCCTTGTTAAGGAAACTCAGTTCCACCTTTGTTCAAAATATGGAAAGGATGATTTGTTCAGCATGCATAAACGGATACTTTTGACTGTCTAGTTGAAGCACTTCTCTACTGCTCAAGAAGTTAAACCTGCCTAATTTACTCTCTTCAGCTGTGTTCCTCCATGATCATTGTGATGCAGAAGAGCTGATCCCTTTCCGCAATTGTGTCATATCATGTCTTACCTTTAAAGTACCTTTCAAATGTAGTTGTGATTGGAGGCACGACCAAGGGGCTACCTGTTTCCAGTGTCATCAACTCGAGCATCTTGTGCTCTGCTATCATGGGATGTTGAAGTTGGAATGCCTGTGTGCCAATCAGACACATGAACCCAGGTAGGAAAGTGAAGACCACCTTTCCCTCTTTTTCTTCCATGTCCCTACCACCATGTGACGCTCACCATCTGCAGCACAGGCAGTCAAGCAAAGCCACTCTCCCTGTTCCTGCAGCCATTTTCCACATGCAATGCACCACCTTTTGCTCATGCTTTGGAGGTAACTAGTTTTCAATATTGTTTCATCCTGTACTGTGTTCTTTCTCTACATTTTAGTTCTAAGCTCTTGGACATTTGTTAATATAATATTATCTTTGGTAGATGAAATATATAAATTTCAGCCTTGTTCTGCTACTGAAAATTTCGTGATGAGCTTTTTCATTGCTGTTTTGTAACACTTTTAGTCTTGCGTAGCCTAATATATAAAGATGTTTCTCTTTGAGAAAACATTTTCATCGGAAATTATTGAAACAACCAGAGGATAGGACATACAGGAGTTACAATTCATAGATAAAACATGAACAAGAGCCAGTTCTACATAAGTTTACAGTTATACCATGCGACATCATCTTGTATGAAATAGTAAATGGCATGGCTTCCTAGCTCCAACATTACGTACAGATCATGTTTTTTGATGCATGAAATTTTATGTGATGCAACATGCATTGGGGTTCTCATCACTGAAGTGTTGGGGTGGTGGAGGTGGAGGCTGTTGGGTTATGTATACCGGCATCCAGTGAACCATCATCCTCCTCGCCATCTCTTCCTCACCGAAGAAGTTGCCCGGCCAATACATCATTCTTTTCATCATGTCATCGGCTTCTTTCTTCTCCTCTTCCTTGGCATCACCTTCCTTCTTGTCACTTGCATTTTCTTGCGGTTCAGATGCCTTCCCTTCTTCCTTTTTCTCATTGCTATCTTTCTTTTTCTCCTCGCTCTTCTCCTCCGGGGCCTTTTCCTCAGGTTTTCTTTCTTCTTTCTTCTCCTCCTCCTTGGGCGGTGGAGGAACAATGCTAGCTATCTTCCCGGTGCGCCGGTGAACGTACTCCACTATCTTTTCTCCAGTCATTGTTCCGGTCACAGTGACCTTCCCAGCAGTCATGTCAGTCTTGGCCGTTTGCACTCCTAAAAAATCAAAGTCAGTTTGCAATCAGTTTCAATTGAAATCACGATAGAAAGTCATGGTTTTAACTTATGATACATCCCTGCTAATTGTTAACTAAGGTCAGTGTGGTTTGTCACCTCTCATCTTTAGTATCTTTCGCTTCAGCTGCTCTGCGCATGCCTCGCAGTGCATGTTGACAAGGAGCTCAACTGTTGTCATGCCGCTCTCCTATTTACAAACATGAGCCAAGTCCAAACTCTAAGCTTTCACTTAGGAAATGATAGAATTTCAGAAGGCATAATTGAATTTTGCATACCTGAGGTGGATCAGCTTCCGGCTTGGGGTTCCCTTCGGTCGGGGGCAGAGGAGTGAGCACTCGGACCTGTCTCTGTGTTCTCTTTTGAATTCTGGAGCACAAGGCCTGAGGATCCACTATCCCTTTGACTGTGACCTTGTTCTGCATCATGTCGACCTCAACGCTTTCAACTCCTGATGTGGAGAAAATACAAAACATAGTTTAACCAGATGCTACATAAATTTGAGTAGAGGAGTTCTAGTGAATAACTGAGTTAGAATTGGGTGCGACCTCTACATCTGAGCATGCACTTCTCTATCTTCCTTGCACATCCAACACAGTGCAGGTCCAGAGACAGGACAATGGGTGGAGGAGGACCTGCAGCCTTCTCTTCTTTCTTCTCCTCGGCCTTCTTTTCTTGTTTGTTCTCTACTTCCTGTCAAAACAAACAGAAGTGAGCAAATCTTGCTGCATTCTCCTCAAGTTGAATAAATACCTCAAAGGATTACATGTAACCATCCTTACCTGCTTCGCTTCGCCCATTTCGAAACCAACAAATCTGCAACTTCTTGAATGTGAGGAAACACAACAAACGCCAACTAGAGCTAGATTGCGATGGCTGTTGCTGGTCTTGCTAATGCTGCAACTTTGGTCGAACAAGCTGAAGCTTGGATTCTTATAACGATTTGTGTGATATGGGATGAGTGGAGGAGGGGAGGTTTATCGTCATCACTAGCTGTGGGTGGCAAAAGTAGTAGGAGTAAACTAAAACATTTGGTTGTATATCACTTCGGCACTGCTTTTCTCTTTTCTTGGGCTCAAAAGTATTTTGGTACATGAAAGATGATGAGAAAGTGATGAGGATTTCAGTGGGACAACAGAACATCGTGCGAGTGGCTTGGATATGAAGGTGAGAGGTTCTTCTGGATCATGAATAAACAGGGAGAAAGATGAATCGGTGAATCATCGCGGAAACCTGAAACCGAGTTGTTTCCAAAGTTGGGTGAACCAAACCGAAGAAGATATTGATTGGGATGTTTGGTTGTGTTTCCTAGATGCTCAATCAACAAAGTTAGATGGCACAATCTTCAAAGCTCATGCAGAGATTTAGTGGGCGTTTGGTTTAGGGGAATAGGAATGGAGAATGAGAATGACAATCATTGATTGTCATTGTTAATGTTTGAATTATAGGAATAGGAATACAAATAAGGGAATGAATCTTTGAAATTGGGTAATAACTCATTCCCATGTACCTCCCCTTCAATGAGTTATTTTCCTATTTTCATCAATCAAAATATTTCCTTATTCCAAAAATATCCTTTACCTAAAACTAAAATTTTCTCCCTTAATATCAAATATCAAAATATATTTATTTATTTTTTCTTTCATATCACTTCTCTCTCATCATATTTTCTCTCTCATCATTTTATCACACACTTTCTCTCTCCTATCTTTCCTCTTTTTTCTCATCATACTTTCTCTCTCCTCAATCTCTTTCATCGCACTCTCTTCCTTCTTTTTTTTTTATCATACTTTCTCTCTTCTCAATCTCTCCCATCACACTCTCTTTTCTCTTTTTTTCTCATCACACTTTCTCTCTTCTCAATCTCTCTTGTCACACTCCCTCCTTTTTTTTCTCAACACACTTTCTCTCTCATCACACTCACTGTTCTCTTTTTTTCTCATCACATTATCTCTTTCACCATACTTTCTCTCTCCTCAATCTCTTTCATCACACTCTCTCTCCTCATTTTTTTCTCATTATATTTTCTCTCTTCATCCTCTCCCATCATACTTTCTCTCGCATCATATTTTCTCTCTCATCTTCTCTCATCATGCTCTCTCCTATCACACTTTCTTTTCTCATTTTCTCTCATCACACTTTCTCTCTCATCATACTTTCTCTCTCATCATATTTTTCTCTCACATTCATCTTTCTCCCACATCTAATTTTTTCTCTTATTTTTCTTTAAGGGTAAAAAAGAAAATTTTAATTTATTCCGATAGAAAATATGCAACTAACCAAATATTACTTTTAAGAATGATATTCATGCTCATATCCATTCTTATTCCATAATACAATGATTCCCATTTCGATTCATATTCATATAAAAGAACCAAACGTCCCCTTAATCTTTGAGATTTTTTGAGATGTGTTATACACCTTCAACAATTGGTAGGTTAAGTTGTGCGTTGCAGTAATCTTTAATGTGGGCAAAATCTTATAAGATATATCAGATTATCAAATCTTATGGGAATATCAAGTTTAACTTTTTTGTAAAACCAAACATCTTTATTTGTCAGAACATTAAGGTTCCACCACACCAGGGTTAAGGAAAAGATTAATTATATTTTGTTTGGAGCAACCACTTCAACTCGGGGAAATCAAATCATCAGAAAGCAATCAAATGATTGTTCTTGTGCTTAATTGTAGTTAGTTGATTGATTGCAAGCAAATGATCTTTTAGGTGAAGAAATCACCTGAAACTAATAAACTAAGAAGAATTGTAGTGGGGATGGAACAAACCACAAGAAATATTGCCAGCATATTATTTTGCTGAAAATATCTGTCTTTTGTTTATATTGATAAAGTAGACACCAGGATGCATTTTAAAAATATAGTTTGAAATGGATCTCGAAAATAAGTAAATTGTGTAGATTTAAATTTAGGGTAAACCTAAAAGGTGTCCCTTTTTTTATTGGAATCATGATGGGTGTCTCTTTTTTTTTAAATAGTTCAATTTTGATTTATTAGTAGGTGGATTTCCAATTTAAATCTGGAGCCATGTGGGTGAATTTTTATTTGTTTGATAACATTTAAGTGGTAGTAATTATGAACTACAGCGCTGATTTAATCTATTCATATTGTAATAATTATAAAATTATAACGGCTACAATTTAAATATCTCATGTTTAATAATATTCACATTACAATAATTATAAATTAGTAATTATAAATCGTAATTATTGTAATTTAAATTTATTTTGTTTAATAATATTTTTATTATTTGTTTAATAATATTTTTATTGTAGCAACTATAAAATTATAATAGCTGTCACTTTGTTAACAATTATGATTTTAAAACTGTTATCAAGTAAACTTGTTTTATTTATACAATTGATCGATCGGTGTAGGAGTTAATATCTATGACAGGAAAATTATGTCATTTTATCTGAAGATCAAGTGGTGGGACACTCTTTAAAAATATATATATAAAAACTTATGCGATAAAAAAATACGGACGTCTTTTAATTTTTACCCTTAAATTTACCCTTCCGAACTGGCTGGGTCCCACTAAGAATCTATTGCCTACGGGCCTGTCTTCTGGTGCATGGACACAACACAATGTACCACGAAGATATGATGCGACTGCGCCAAATGATGGCCACGTGGAGGTGACTCAGCAAGGTACCATTGGATAGTAACCTAACGAAGTTAATTATTGAGTAGTTAGTCTCCCCACCAAATGAATTTAACTGTTGTCGAGGCACTTTAGTAAATGGAATGGAATGCCCATTTCATTTATTTACACAAAAAAGTTTTGACAAGTGTAATTCCTCTTTGCATTAGATTCGGTAGATGAGCAAATGGGCAAGAACAGAATTCTTCTATATATATGCTTTGGGCCTTAGTTGGGCTTGCCCATAGATCATCAATTATAACAATGGCTTCAGTCCAATAAAAATGATGATGCTTTGTGAGACAAAGAGACCTTTCGGTTATACGTCCACACCGGGCGGAGACCTTTCGGTCGACTAATTTAATTCAAAAATTAGGAATCTATTGACTCTATTACTGGTGCCAGAAATGTACATAATAATATTAATTAATTAATTAATTAATTATTAACCTTTTCTCTGCTTGACTTCAATCGCCCGTTCACCTTTTCTGACCAAGACTTCAATAAGTCAACCCCGTTGAATTGCCACTGATTAAGATAGCATTCCAAATGCGATGTACCGAGATCCAAAAGATGGTAACAGATGATTCTCCGGTGACGCGGAGCACTGGTGGATCGCTAACACAAGTCTTCGTTGACCAACCTTTTCATCTATAAGATTTTCATGATATATATATATATATATATTTTGAAAACATAAACATAACTTCAAAATGAAAAAAAATTAAGGTGCTTATAAAATGAAATGAAATGAAATGAAATGTGCGGTATATCAAAATTATATATATCCTTGTCTAAGGGGTGTGTCTTTACTTGGGTTGACTGTCACATGGGCGAGCGCTATTAGGCACTGACATTGCCGCGCACAAGAGGATACACAGTAGATTGTTACTATATATATATATATATATATATATCCTTGTCTAAGGGGTGTGTGTCCACGTGGGTTAATTGTCACATGGGCGAGCGCTATTAGGCATTGATGTTGCCGCGCACAGGAGGATACACAGTAGATTGTTACTTTATATATATACATACACAAGAATGTTAACCTAGACACTCCTTAGTGCACACCTTGTGACCACCAAATGTAGTTTTTTAGAATTTAGGATTTAAGATTAAAGTTTAGGATTTAGACTTTAGGCTTTAGGGTTTAAGCTAAAGATATTTACAAAAAAAAATACACAGGACTCACAAGAGGTATAGACTAGAAAATTCTATTGGATTTAATATCCCTTAAGGTGGGCCTTCATGTGATTTAAGATTTGCGATAGCAAACTCATTAAGTGATCTAACTTAAGTTATTGGATATTGGGTTATTAGATGTCGACCTCGTATGTGTAAAACATATTATCCATTTTCATTATTATTTACGGACTGATAATGAATATCCACTATATATAAGGTTGACCCCTAAGAATTTAGGGATCTTGACCTAACTTCTTGTTCCCCATCGACAAGAAGTTTTGTGATGCCGTCAGCCCTAATTCCCCTGGAAGATCATCTTCTTGCTTTCACTTCTTCTTTCTCAGGGATTCTTAGACAACATTAAAGATAAAGACATGACTCTTCAAACATGTTCGTTGTCGTATTTGGTTTATGCTTTCATGTTGTTATGTCATGCTTTCATTGAAACAAGATCCATGCAAAGTTCTATTTCATATTTAAATTCTTATTTGGTTCTTAGAATCTATGTGTCGTAAGTTTTACAACTTCCATCAATTGGTATCAGAGTCATGATTTTATTTCTTCGATACAGTTTAAATTTTTCTTCGATTTGTTATATTAATGTTAGATAAAGTTTCTTTTTTTATGAATCATGTTTGATCATCGAAATATTTTGCATAGTGATCCTGTCCGAGAGTCGAGACGATGGATGCTGGGGATGTGGCGGTCCCGTTGACCGTTGGTGGACTCCTCGTCAATGAAGCCTTTCACCACAACAACGTCAGTGTCGAGCCGGGGAGGGATTCCCCGGCGATGGCCCTCCGAAGCTCAAGTCAAACACCGACAATGTAGAATAAACGAGGAAGCAAAATAGCAGAGTAACTGTAGCTACAGTAGAAATTATGCATACATACGTCGAAACTTGGGGGTCTTTATATAGGACTTCCTGGGAGCGCGTGCACGCTCCCCCGATGCATGCACGCTCCTTAAAGCATACCCTGAAGAGATGTGTCAGAAAAGTATCCTCGACATCATACCTTAACGACCTGAGCATATCTCTGACAAGACAGCGGAAGCTTCCATCGTACGATCTTCTGCCTGATCATGCCACCAAGCATGCCGTCTGTCGGCGGCACAGGTTCCCAGAAGGATATCCTCTGATTCTCCTTTTGTCTGTTACAAGCCGAGCAAAAGAACTGCTCGGCCAGCTATCGGTCGTCCGGGCGATCTTGTCCTCGGGCCGAGCGGAATGGCCGCTCGGCCAGCATCCGTTGTCCAGGCTCCGCTTCTATGTAGAATGGAGAAGATGTGTTTGAATGTAGTCTGCTCAGTCGTCACTATTTGCTGGTGTGAGTCCGAGCAGCCTGGTTGTTCGGCGCATACTTTGTCTGTCTGAACGCGGGAAGCTCGGTACATGGCCAAGCTATGTAACGTCTGCTTCATGTAGGCTCGACGGTTCTTCCTCCCGATCGGAAAAGGGGGTTGCCCGATTGGACGATAACACCGGGACGTTGACCAACTTAACTTTGACCTCCACCATGTCATTGACCACCCTGCTGACCGGGGCCCCACCTTATCACCGAATCACATGCCTCCCCCTCAAGCCTAGTCGAAGGAAACTGCAAGTCCGACTAACTGGATGAGCTAGTCTGAAGATCGGTTGGCTGATCGGTCGTGATACTAGTTGGACCCCGACCGGCTTGCCCGAGGGTGTCGGACAACCCTGAGATTGCTCCTTGAGGCCGATCGGTACTTCACTCATTCTCACTTGGAGAAATTTGCAGTTTCTGTCTTTGGCTGAGAGCGGTCAATGCTGACATCATCTGAATCCCTTCGGAATTCGTGTAGATCATCTTCATTAAGGCCAAGCACACGCCCACGCCTGTTAATGGTGATCATTAAATGCCGCCCTGTAGGCATATGCCATGTGTCACTGTCGATGTCATCGCACACCCGAAGTGACAAACGTTGATGTGACGTTTGGTGGTTTGAATTCAATGGCTGGATTTGCGCTCCGGCTTCCGTGACCTGGATCGGACGACCCCGGTCGACCAAGCTCAAGCTTTATAAAGCTGTGGTGTCAGCTTTTTCCTCTCGCATTTTCTGCGAAGCTTGTCGGCGAGTTCCTGTGCAGTTGGTGCTCCGGTGACGCTCCGCTCCTGTTTCCGATGACCTTTTCTTCTCCTGTAAGCTCTCTTGTTCCTTCCTCTCTCCAATTGCTCGCAGTCCTCTTCGTTCCTTGCAGTTTTCCTAATGTCCGTTTTACGTTTCCTGCTTACTGTTCCGTTAAACTTCCGTTGAACCTCCTGTTTTTCATTTTTCGACGATGGTGAGCTCTTCCTGGTCGTCTGACCCTGCTCCAGGCCTTTGGTACACCACCATGGAGACCAGATTTGACGAGGGAGACGCCGAGAACCTCCGAAACGCTTTTGAAATTCCCCCTGACCATGAAATCATTTTGGCCTCTTCGCCCGACCGACCTAATGATCCGCCAATCGGCGCAATATGTCTGTTCAGAGACCAGTTTGTGGCTGGTCTTCGATTCCCAATCCATCCTTTCATCCTCGAAGTTTGTAATTACTTCAGTGTTCCTCTCCCCTAACTAGTACCCAATTCCTTTCGTCTGCTGTACGACGTTGTCGTCCTATTCCGGCTGCACGACATCCCTTTAACCCCTTGAGTTTTTCATTATTTCTATCACCCCAAGCAGTCCGAGCTGGGAACCTATCTCTTTCAGTCTCGGATCAGTCTAGTATTATTTGATAAGATGTCTACTTCGAATAAACACTGTAAGGAGTATTACTTCTTCATGTGGCTTCTCGAACGGCTAAGCTTCCGGACCCAATGGTAGGTTGGACTACCACCTCAGCCGGACCTAAAGAAGTACAAGAGCCGACCGGATTATATTCATGCAGCGAACATGCTGGCCTATCAGAAGTATGACATTCATAAGCTATTGCTGGAAGATGTTATGTACATCTTTGGGCTAAGTCCAATCCGCACGAGGCTCCCGAGCGGCTTAGGTATTAAATTTCTTGGGTCCTTTCTCTTGAGTCTGACTGATTTACTTTTTTTTTCTTTTGCAGCCAAAGTCATGATGCGAGCACGCGCGGCTGGCCTGACGAAGCTGAAAGATGCTGAGATCGAAGCGGCTGCTGCCAATGACATGGCGAGCCTTGGCCTGGCGCCGGTCGGCTCCCATGAATGCACGCAAGCCGAGAGCAGGGAGACCCCCACCGCCATTCAGACGGCCAACATCAAAGAAGTTGTTGTGCCGCCTCCAACTCTCGAAGCACAGCCCACCGCTCAGACTGAGGGTATCGAGTCTTCCGATGAGGGGTTGCCACTTATCAAGCGCAAGAGGCGCCGTACAGAAAACACCTCTCGATCTGCCACCTCGGCCGTGGGCACCGCTGAGGGCACTTCGTCTCATGTGGCTGTCCCAACAGTGGAAGTCACCTCGTCCGATTGGACACCATCCCTACCCGAACCGCCATCAAAAGCCATCGCTGCTCCCCCGGTCTCCTTTTTGTCGCCGCCCAGAACCCTACGAAGACCATGGGTGTCCATGATCGATTCGGCGTCTGACGCCACTCCTTCGGGTCCGAGGGTCTCCTCCTCGTCAGACCCGAGCGGTCGGTGCTCGGTGACAGCGACTATCAACCTTCCGAAGGAGAACTATCTTGAGCAGTGTGCCCATCTGACCATCCTCGAACACAAGATCCTGATCCGCGGGCCACTCGTCGGTGTTTGGGAGGAGGCGAGGGCCCGAGCGGCTATTATGTCTCCCGAGCAGCTCGACAATAGCCATGTGCGAATGTCTACGGGAGTACATTTTTCAGTTATCAATTTACGCCTTACCTCCGATCGGCGCTTGACCTTTGTCTTTTTGTCTGCAGTACTGGGTGGAGAACGTGGTCATGTGCCAACGACTCGCTTTTGTGGAGAAGGAGCTAAAGAAGCTCAAAGTTTCCGGCGACGCCTCTTCCTCCCTGGGGCCATCGATCACCCAGCTGCAGGCCGATCTAGAGAAGACCCAACAACTCCTCACGGCAGAGCAGCAAAAGTCGGCCGATCAAGCTAGTAGACTGGGCCAGATCGAGACTCAGTTGAAGACCTACGACAGAAAGCTCGAGCTGGCCTCCACGAGGAAGCAGCGAGACATCGCCGACCTGGAACTGAAGAACCAGGAGGCTCGACGGCTCACCCAAAAGCTCAAAGAAGCCAAGGACTATCTGATCGCCGAGCGGGCCTGCTGAGCGGCTGGAGAGGAGTCTCTAAATAAGAAGCTCAAGGAGGCCAAAGATGCCTTGGAGGCCTCCCGTTCTGCCCTGACAGTCCACCAACAGGTAGAGCCGAGCCGATTTACAGTGATGAAACATGAGTATCTCCGCTCAGACCAATTTATTGAAAAAGTTATCCAACGGATCGTCCGAGCATTCGAGTTGGCCGTTGATGGGACCCTCCAACAGCTCAAGGCGGGCGGTCACCTCCCCGAAGCCTTGACAGATGGCGTTATCAGCCGCAGTCAACTGAACGACCCCATGCCTGATGATGTATTTGACTATATAGAGTGAGCTAGAGTCCTGTAAAAGTTTTGAGTCTTAAATGTAATTCTGCCACTTGATAGTATCCTTTTGTGTAGTGGGGATTTTCATTGTGATGAGTTTGTTTCCATGCTCATCACCAGTTTTTCCGCTTGGCTATAATCATGGCTATCCCGGTGACTTGCGGGTCGTCGATCGGCCATTTGACGAATTCAAAAAAGGTTCATGCCTTCTCCTGGGTTTAAGGTCGTCACTCGACCGTTATTGAAGACCGGGGTTTAACATCGCCGCTCGACAATTTGGCGAAGATGTGGGTTTAAGGTCGTCGCTCGACCACTGATGAAGACAAGGGTTTAACGTCGCCGCTCGACGGTTGGTGAAGATCGGGGTTTAAAGTCGCCGCTCGACCGTCGATGAAGACCAGGATTTAACGTCGCCGCTCAACGGTTCAGTGAAGACAGGGGTTTAACGTCTTCGCTCGACGGTTCGATGAAGACAGGGGTTTAACGTCGTCGCTCGACAGTTCGGTGAAGACAGGAGTTTAACGTCGCCGCTCGACGGTTCAGTGAAGACAGGGGTTTAACGTCGTCGTTCGATGGTTCAGTGAAGACAGGGGTTTAACGTCACCGCTTGACGGTTCATCATGCCGTTCGGCACAAAGCTTGGAAGCTTAATCTTTTATTTCCTGTCCTGCAACGAAGGAACACAGGGATATAAAGGTACATTGACCACATCGACGCACCTCTCATCCGGCTCCGTAAGGCTGCAGATAGTTGACACTCCACGGTCGTTCTAGTCACCGCTCATCCTCATCCTCTAAGTAGTAGGCGTCCGAGCGAAGCTTTTCCACGACCCTGAAGGGTCCCGCCCACGGAGCTTCCAGCTTGGTGACATCGCCGACCGACTTCATTTTCTTCCATACCAAGTTGTCAACCTTGAACGACCTTGGGATCACCCTTCGATTGTAGTTCTGCTTCATCCTCTGGCGGTAAGCTATCAGCCGAACGACTGTTTTAGCACGTGCCTCGTCTACCAAGTCCAGCTCCAGAAGCCTCCACTCGGCGTTGTCTTCGTTGTAGTGCTGTATCCAGTAGGATTCAACCACGACTTCAACGAGAACGACCGCTTCGCCGCCATATACCAGGTGGAAGGGTGTTGCCCCGGTCCCTTCCTTAGGAGTTGTTTGGATCGCCCATAGCACGCTGGGGAGTTCATCTACCCAGCTCCCTCCGACGTGGTCGAGCCGAACGCGTAGAATCTAAAGTATTTCTCGGTTTGCGACCTTCGCTTGCCCATTGCTATGAGGGTAGGATACCGAAGTAAAGGCTTGTTGAATGTTGTACCCTTCGCACCACTCCTTGAGCCTTTGGCCCACGAATTGTCTCCCATTATTGGAGATGAGCCGACGCGGGATCCCGAACCGACAAATGATGTGCTGTCAAATGAACTTCATGACCATTTTCTCGGTTATCCTCGCCAACAACTCGACTTCAACCCATTTGGAGAAATAGTCCACCGCGACGAGCAAGAACTTCCTCTGACCCATTGCCATGAGGAAGGGTCCCACAATGTACATGCTCCACTGGTCGAACGGACAAGCCACTGTAAATGCCTTCATTTCCTCGGTCAGCTGGTGCGAGAAGTTATGATACTTCTGGCAAGATAAGCAGGTGGCAACCGTCTGAGCGGCGCCCTCTTGGAGGGTTGACCAGAAGTATCCAGCCAGTAAAATTTTCCTTTCCAATGAGCGGTCGCCTAGTATCCTCCACAGGACCCTTGGTGTATTTCCTGTAGTATGTAGGCGACATCCTTCGACCCTACGCACTTAAGTAGGGGCCTCGAGAAAGCCTTCTTGTAAAGCTGATCTCCGATCAGGGTAAACCGACCAGCCCTCTTCCTTAATAAGCAGGCCTCCTCCCGATTGGATGGTGTAGTTTCCAATCGCAGAAACTCTGTCAACGCCGTCCTCCAATCGTCTACTGCGTCCTCCAATTGTCTACTAGGAAGGTAAGCCCTTCCATCCGGTCAATGTGGGCCACTAAAGCCACCTGCTTGATCGGCTGCGATATGACGATCGGAGATAACAAGCTGGTCAATTTGGCCAATTCGTCTGCAGCTTGGTTCTCCGCTCGGGGGACCTTCTGTATTATGACCTCCCGAAAGTTGGCCTTAAGATTTTCAAAAGTCTTTGCGTAGAGTCTGAGTCGCGTGCTGCTTATCTTGAACGTCCCGGCTAGCTGTTGTGCCGCCAACTGTGAGTCTGAGTGGATGAGGACTTTGATGGCTCCGACGTGCCAGGCAGCTTGCAGGCCAACTATAAGTGCTTCATATTCGGCTTCATTGTTAGTCACCTGGTAGTCTAACCGAACGGGCAGCCGCATCCTCTCCTCTTGGGGGGGGGGGGGGGGGGGGGGAGAAGAGTAGTATTCCGATCCCACTCCCTTGCCGAGTGGCCGAACCATCTACATATACTCTCCAAACGGCTTCTAGTTTGGGATTCTGTACCTCAGTGACGAAATCCACCAAGGATTGTGCTTTGATGGCCATTCGGGGCTGGTATTGGATATTGAACTCCCTGATCTCCGTCGTCCATTTGATTAGCCATTCGGACACTTCCGGATTGAGAAGGACCCTCTCCAAAGGATTGTTGGTCATCACGATGATGGAATGCGCGAGAAAGTAGGGGCAAAGCCTCCGAGCGATGAGCACCAACACAAAAGCCAGTTTCTCGAGATCGGTGTAGCGGGATTCAACATCTTTCAATATATGACTCAGGAAGTACACCGGTTGTTCCTCACCGTTCAGCCTAACTAGCGCCGAGCCGACTGCATGCTCGGTTGAGGATAAATAAATTTTGAGTGGCTCGCCGACAGGTGGCTTAACCAATACAGGCAATGAATTGAGGTACTTCTTCAATTCTTCAAACGTCCGGTCGCACTCTTCGTCCCATTGAAATTTGGTGGCTCGAAGTAATATCTTGAAGAACAACAAGCTCTGGTCGGCTGACTTGGAGATGAATCGGGATAGTGCAGTTATCCGCCTAGTGAGACGTTGAGCTTCCTTGAGATTCCTTGGCGGCGGCATATCTTGTAGTGCTTTCACTTTGCTGGGATTTGTCTTGATGCCCCGTTCGATGACTATGTAACCCAGGAATCATCCGCTCTTTGCGCCGAACAGACACTTGTTTGGGTTCAGCTTGATTTCGTACGTCCTGAGCGTCTAATAGGTCTCTTGATATCTGCACATAAGTCAACTGCTCGGAGGGATTTAATTAGTATGTCGTTGACATAAACCTCTATGTTACGGTCGATCTACCATCGGAACACCTTATTCATCAACCTCTGATAAGTAACGCCAGCGTTCTTTAGCCCGAACGACATGACATTGTAGCAGTAGGTTCCATCGATCGTGATGAATCTGACCTTCTCTTGATCTTCTCGGGTGAGCGGGACTTGGTGGTACCTTTGATACACATCCAGCATGCATATTAGCTCGTACCCGGTAGTGGAGTCTACCATCTGATCAATCCGGGGCAGCGGGTAGAAGTCCTTCAGGCACACCTTGTTGAGGTCCCTGAAGTCGATGCAGACACGCCACTTGTTGCCTGGCTTTGAGACCAGCACTACATTCGTAAGCTAGCTCGGGAATTGAACCTCACGTATGTGGCCGACTTCCAAGAGCTTCTCTATCTCCGCTCGGATGATCATATTTTGTTCGGCGCTGAGGTCCTTATTTCTCTGCTTCACCGGCCGAGCGTCTGGTCGGACGTGAAATTCGTGTTGCGCGATGCTCGACGAGATCCTGGGAAGCTCGTGCGTCGACCACGCGAATACATCATGGTTTTGCTTGAGGCAGGCGACCAGCTCCGCCTTCTGCTCAGCTCTCGGGTCGGACGCGATGAAAGTCGTTGCCTCCGCTCGGCAGGGGTGGATCTGTACTTCTTTCTTTTCTTCATAGACTAGAGTAGGGGGCTTTTCAGTGATGGCACTTACCTCTAGTTGGGGTGTCTTCCGAGCGGTTCCGGCTTCGATTTTGACCATCTCGACATAACAGCATCGAGCGGCCAACTGATCGCCTTTAACCTCTCCTACCCGGTCTTCTACCGGGAACTTGATCTTCTGGCAGTATGTTGAGACTATCGCTCGAAATTCGTTGAGAGCCGGACGACCCAGAATGGCGTTGTAGGCTGAGGGGGCATCCACCACAATGAAGTTCGTGGTCCTGGTCCTTCTGAGCGGCTCCTCTCCGAGTGATATGGCCAACTTGGATTGGCCGATCGGCAGAACTTCGTTGCTGGTGAATCCATATAGTGGGGGCGTCATCAGTAGCAGCTCGCCTCGGTCGATTTGGAGTTGATCGAAAGCCTTCTTGAAAATTACATTCACCGAGCTTCCTGTGTCCACAAAAATCCGGTGAATTGTATAGCTGGCGATTACCGCTCAGATGATGAGGGCGTCATCGTGAGGGACTTCCACTCCTTCGAGGTCCCGAGGTCCGAAGCTGATTTCGGACCTGCTCGCCTTCTCCTGACTACAGCCTGCAGCGTGAATTTCTAAGCGCCAGGCATACGATTTTCTGACTCGATTGGAGTCTCCGCTGGTTGGTCCTCTGGCGATGATGTTTATCTCTCCCCGAGTGGCATTGCTTTTGTTTTCCTCCTCCCGAGCGCTAGGCCTGTGTCACTCGTGTGAGGCTCGAGGATGGTCATTGCTCCTCTGTTGATGGTGGTGCTGCTGCTCGGGTGACCGCCTGGCATCTTCTCGTCACCCGACGGCTTGATCGATCGGCGACGATAACCCCTAGGCGTCGATCGGGCGATCGGTGTAAACCCGTGACAGTCACGGGTGTTGTGTGATGTTGACTGGTGGAAGGAACAAAACATAGGCATCCTTACCTTGCCCTTCGCTGTTTTTGACCGATCGGAAGCCACATGCTGCATGACCTGCACCCTTGCTTCTTGGTGCGGTCGGCCTTTAGCTCTCGACCCCCTTGGTGGCTGCTAGGCGGTCGTCGTTCGGTCGGCACCGCAGGCTCGGATGGTGTCTCCTTCCTTTTGGCTGTCTGGGCCTCCTCCACGTTTATATATTCATTAATCTTCTTGAGCATATGAGCGTAGTCGTAGGGCAGGTTCCTGATGAGCGACCGGAAGAAGTCTCCCTCTACGAGCCCCTGGGTGAAGGCATTCATCATGGTCTCAGATGAGACCGAGGGGATATCCATAGCTACCTAGTTGAAGTGTTGGATGTATGCTCGGAGGGCTTTTCTAGACCCTTGCTTCAAAGAGAACAAACTTACGCTTGTCTTTTGGTAGCGCCTGCTACTTGCAAAATGGTAGAGAAAGGCCGTTCGGAAATCCTTGAAGCTTTGTATTGATCCGTCCGGCAACCTCCTGAACCATCGCTAGGCCGAGCTGGATAGCGTTGTGAGAAAGACTCGGCACTTCACCCCGTCTGTGTATTGGTGAAGTGTAGCAGCATTGTCGAACTTTCCCAAATGGTCATCCGGGTCGGTCGATCCGTTATATTCTTCGATTGCCAAAGGAGCATAGTGCCTCAGCAATGGGTCTTGAAGTATTGATTCGGAGAACTGGCGGTTAATCCGCTCGGGAGACGCATCGGCTCGGGGCGCCTTGCCTTTCCTTGCATCCTGAATGGGCGCTTCGTCTGAAGAAGATCGCCCCTCCTGATTTGCTTACACAACCTCTGAGGGTGTTTGGAACAGAGCCCAATGGAATGGAATAGGCGCGGGTGGAGCTTCTCGATGCGTCTCGGTCGACAGTCTATTTTGCCCCCAAATAGAATACTACTTCAGTCGGTCGTCGTGAGCCGCTTGGCCATCCAGAGGCCGACGTTGCTTATTGCACGAGTCGGTCGGCTAATGCCTTTTGCTGCTGTTGCTCAACTATCTTTACCGCTCGCGCTTGTATTAGTGCGTTGAGCTCTTCTTGAGTGAGCGCCACGGTGTGAAGTCGTCCATGTTGGATCGAGATCGCGCTAGAGGGGGGGGTGAATAGCGCTCGCGGCTATTTTTATCGTATCGGAAACGTAAAACTACCAAAGTAAATATACGCAGCGGAAAAGAATGCAATCACAGAAGGACACAGATAGTTTTACTTCGTTCGGAGCCTAGGTCGACTCCTACTCGAAGGCCCGCGATCCTTGATCGCTTTCGGTGGGCAACACTTATAAGTTCGAAAAAGAGTACAAGATTTACAATCAGTACAATAATTAAAAACAAGTTTACCGACGACAGAATCGTAATCTCGAAGCTCCTGGTCGTCGTGGACTTGTAACAGCACTTCAGGGTCGTTGAATGAGCAGCACGCAGCACAAGGATTGCTTGGAAGTTGTTGTCTGAAGCTGCTGGTCGAGACCCCTTATAAAGGGGGTTCAAGGCGCCTTACACTGTTCACCAAGGCGCCTTGAACGAGCCGAGTCACCCGCGTGGATCAGCACGGACCTGGTCGAACTCTATCTGGTTTAAGGCGCCTTCAGCCTATCCAAGGCGCCTTCAACCTCCGGTTCAAGGCGCCTTGAACCCCATGCCTCGCAGCCACTCCAGCTTTCACCCGAGGCGCCTCCAAGCTCCATGGAGGCGCCTCGGACACTGTTCATCCGAGTCCTTCTTTGTGTTTTTGGTACCTGCAAGTATGTTAATCCAAAGATACCTGCAACACAAAGTTAACACAACATAATAGTATGAATATGAAATTATGACAGTCTCCGGACTGTCCGGGTCTGACTTCGGGTTTCCAACCGGAAACCCTAGGTCGACCCGACGCCTACTGTTCCCTCTACGGGGAACGCGTCCTCACCTACTCCTCTCAGGAGATTTTACCTGTTGCCAGTCGATCCTCCAGATCGACTGGACTTTTGCTTAGCACTCGATGCTCCGGACTTTCTGCTGAACATCCGCTTCCCGGCCAGTCCAGACTTTCACCGGTTCGCGACACCAGGACTTTCCACCTAGGGTTACCACCCCTAGGACTTTTGCCTGAAGCCATCGACCGCCAAGACTTTCCGCATAGGGTTACCACCCCCTATGACCTAGGGTTACCACCCCCTAGGGTTTTACCTTGCCTAACCGCAGTTAGGACTTTCCTGAAACACTCAGCAAAAGCTGTCAGATAACAAAGCACCTTAACTTTGAATCCTTTGCCATTATCAAAACTTAGGTTCGATCGTCGGATGCTTCCCGCACCAACAATCTCCCCCTTTTTGATTATGGCAACACGTAATTCAAAGTTAAGAAAAACAACATATGTAATAACTGCATAAAGTTAACCAAGCTTAAGTAAATAAACTTCAAATGCAATAGAGGTTAAGCTGGAAACTTTGAACTTTGACATATTAGACTCCCCCTTAATAAAAGCCCTCCTTTTATCAAATACTTTGAATTTAACTTTAATTTACCTACTCTCTGCTTTTATTAAATACTTTGATTTTTCCATTAACTTTAAATCTACTCTCCCCCTTTGCCATATATCAAAAAATAAACTAGTTTGAAAGTAGATTTGTATTTTTCTGAAGGAAAATTTTCAAAAGAGGGAAAAAGAAAAAAACGACTTAGCTTTTTGAGTTTTGGAATTTTCTAAATTTGAAAATACTTAGCTATATATTCAGCTTCAAAATGATTTGTATTGAGAAAATATTTTGCCAAATAGCTAAGTTTAGAGTACAATCTAACTAAGTGTAGTAAACATATTCTTAAAATTAACTAAGTTTGAAGATATGAGTATTTGAATTTTCAATAAAATGTTTTTAATAAAAAGTTTTGCTTAGAAGTTATAAAATTTGAGGTCACTTTAAAATGTTATAATTAGTTTACTAGATTTGAAAAATAGTTGAATATTCAATTTCATGGTCAAGTTTTTGAAAAAAACTGTAAATGAGTCATTGTGAAGAAAATTAACAAAATATTTATTTTTAGGGCAGAGGGAGTAGTAGGAGTTTGTTTTCAGTCCAAGCATGAGTCAAATTAAATTATTAAGTTTAATTTGATTAAGTATCAGAGCCCTAAAATAATCAGGTAAAGTAATTTGATTAGAACCGTAAAGTATAATCATGCTTAAATTGAAACACACTTTTCCCAACTGTCTAACCTTTAGCTACTTGCTGATTGCCTAGAGGGTAGTAGCTTTCACATGGTTAGTCAAATTAAGTCCATTTGGTCCAGTTAGATTTGTCTAGAGCTGGAAGACTTGACTTGATTAATATTTATGATGTGTTTAACGCCCAGACTCATATTGATGCACAAATATAAGCATTCCTGAGTCCAGGCTGTACCTCACGCCATTCTAAGTTTTTCAAACACAAGCAAGGTAGACCTAGGTGTTTGTGAGATGCTCTGGCTTTAATCTAGGGGAACATGATATCTAGGGGAAAACTTAGGCTAGTTCCAAATGTTGAAAATTCTAAGAAATTGGAATTTTGAAATAAGTATTTTCCTAGAAATTTAAAAGCAAATGATAACCAAACATTGTCTATTCTACCCAGCACATTCCTATTTGTCTTCTAAGTGCGCTGAACTCAAGTTCAGGTAAGGGTTTTGTGAAGATGTCAGCTAGATTTGATTTTGACTCAACATAGTTGAGTGTAATGTCACCCTTAGCTACATGATCCCTTACAAAATGGTGCTTTACTTCTATATGTTTAGTCCTTGAGTGATGAATTGGGTTTTTTGTTAAATTTATGGAACTTATATTATCAATTGAGATTTTTGTGTTATGATAGTTCAGTTGATAGTCTTTAAGAGTGCATCATCCAAAGCAATTGAGATGTGCATTCACCTAAGGCTATATATTCAACTTAGACAAAGCCACACAATGTTGCTTTCTACTTGACCAACTTACTAGGCATTGTCCTAGAAATTGACAACTACCACTTGTGCTTTTTCTATCTAACCTGCGTAATCCGAGTCGAGTAGCCAAGAAGGTCAAAGGTGCAAGTTCTAGGGTACAGTCCTATATTTAGAGTACCTTTAATGTACCTAAGTATTCTTTTAACATAGGTTAAATGTGACTCTTTTGCACAAGACTGGTATCTTGCGACATACCAACCGCAAATAATATGTCTTGCAGTTAGGTAAAGCAGGCTTCCTATGGCACTCCTATAGTACTTTGGGTCTACTGGTTTGCCTTCAGGGTCAGAGTCTATGTTAATGTTGGTTGCCATGGGTGTATTTATTATTTTTGAATTTTCCATGCAGAATTTTTTAATTAATTCCTTTGCATATTTAGTTTGATAAATATATATTCCATCTTTAGTTTGTTTTATTTGTAAGCCTAAGAAAAAATTAAGTTCACCAACCATGCTCATTTCGAATTCATTTTCCATTAATTTAGTGAATTCTTTTAAAAATTTAGAGTTATTTGATCCAAAAATTATATCATCAACGTAGATTTGAGCTATGAAGATGTCTTTGTCTACAGTTTTTACAAATAGAGTTGGATCTATTTGACCTTGGTTGAAACCTTTGGATATTAAGTGATTTGACAATCGTTCATACCATGCCCTAGGGGCTTGTTTAAGTCCGTACAAGGCCTTTTTTAACCTAAATACATGATTAGGATATCCTAAGTCCTCAAATCCCGGGGGTTGGCTTACATATACTTCCTCCTTAATAAATCCATTTAAGAATGCTGACTTGACATCCATTTGGTATAGTTTAAATCCTTTGTTTGCTGCATAGGCTAACAACATTCTAATGGATTCGAGCCTAGCTACTGGGGCATAGGTTTCATCATAGTCCAAACCTTCAACTTGGTTAAATCCTTTAGCTACAAGCCTAGCCTTATTTCTAATTATTTCGCCTTGATCATCTAGCTTGTTTCTAAATACCCATTTTGTATCGATTATTGATTTATTTGAGGGTTTAGATACAAGTTCCCAGACTTGATTTCTCTCAAATTGGGCTAACTCTTCCTGCATAGCTATGATCCAGTCCGGGTCAGGTAGTGCTTCTTCTATTGTTTTTGGTTCAATTTTAGAAATTAGGGCAATCTGACTGTGAATTCTGTAGGAGGATCTAGTTCTTACCCCTAGATTTGGATCACCCAAAATTTGATCAGATGGGTGAGAGGTACTGACCCTAGTTGGTCTGATAAGTGGGTCAGGGGCTGGTTCCTCTGGTTTATGAAGATTTGGTTGAATTTCATCATCTTCTATATTTCTTGGATCAATATCAACATTCTCATTTATATTTGGTAGATTTTCTTCATCAAATATTATATTAGTTGTTTCTTCAACTTTTAGGGTGTTTTGATTGTAGACTCTATAGGCTCGACTGTTTGAGGAGTATCCTAAAAATATTCCTTTGTTAGATTTGGGTGTGAATTTTCTTAAATAATCTTTAGTGTTTAAAATGTGAACTTTACATCCAAATACTTTTAAATAATTTAAGTTAGGAATTTTATGATAATATAGTTCATAAGGGGTTTTCTTGTGAAATTTGTTGATCAAAATTCGGTTTTGAATATGATTTGCAGTATTTATTGCTTCTGCCCAGAATTGGTGATTTAAGTTATATTCATTTAACATGGTTCTAGCGGCTTCTTGTAGGGTTCTATTTTTACGTTCCACCAGACCATTTTGTTGGGGGGTTCTAGGACATGAAAATTCATGTTGATATCCATTTATTTTACAAAATTGGGTAAATTTATGATTTTCAAATTCCTCCGTGATCACTTCTTATTCTTTTAATTTTAGTATCTTTTTCATTTTCTATTAATTTACAAAAGTTACTAAATATTTCATAGGTTTCATCTTTAGTTTTTAGGAATTTTACCCATGAAAATCTAGAGTAGTCATCAATTATTACTAAGCAATACTGGTTCTTGCTTAGTGACTTAGCTCCATGTGAATCAAATAAGTCAAGGTGAAGGAGCTCAAGTAAGGAGCTGGTTCTTTCAAGATTTGTTGATTTGTGTGTTGACTTAGTTTGTTTTCCTTGTTGACAAGCATTACAGATTGAATTTTCAATGAATTTTAGGTTTGGTAAACCTTTAACTAGACCATTATGACTCATTTTTGAAATGAGTCTAGTGTGAGTGTGACACAATCTTCTGTGCCACAAAGTAGTTTCCTCTTCTTGTGTTAGAAAACACTTTGTTGAGGATGTTGGTAGATTAATTGAATACATATTATTTATCCTAAGTCCCTTAAGTAAGATTTCAGGATTTTCAATGTTTTTAACTAAACACCTGGTTTTGTCAAAAGTTACTAAGTATCCGCTATCACACAATTGACTTATACTTAGTAAATTAAACTTGAAATTTTCAACTAAAAGGACTTTTCGAATAATAAAATCGGAGTTGAGTTCGATATTACCTCTTCCGATTACCTTAAGTTGACCTTCGTTACCGAATGCAACTGATCCTAAGTTTTTGTATGTGAGTTTAGTAAACTTCAATTTATCTCCAGTCATGTGTCTGGAGCAGCCACTATCCAACATCCATTGATCCAATTCCTACATAGGAAGTGGTTGAATTATTTTAATGGATTTCACGATAGTTAAATTGAAGTAAACTTGTTAGAGATAAATTTTGAAATTAACAATAATTTTGAAATTGAGTTTTAAAATAATTTTGAAATTGAGTTTTAAAAATAATTTTGAAATTGAGTTTTAAAATAATTTTGAAATTTGAGTTTTAAAACTTAGTCATCTCACCCGATCTAAGTTTTCAATCAGGGAATCCTATGATTGATGTGAGATGATTTATTGTTGAATTCAGGATTTTGGTTTAACTTGTGTTAGATTCAGGTTTGGCTTTGGGTTCAACAAGTAAGCATTCTTTGGATAAACTTCTGGGCTATGGTGAGTCACAAGGAGCTCATTAAAGTAACCATGCCTTCGAGGTTTTCCAAATAGTCCTACCCATTGAACTTAATACCAATCCTTGGTCTAACTAGTCAGGATTCATTTAAGGGTAGCTTCGGTCAGTTCCACTTGGCCAAATGCACCAGGTTGAAGCCATATCTTCCTAGACATGCGATGCCCAAGCTTCCCTAACGTACTATCATCCAAAAATTTCACCAGTACTGTGGGTCAAGTTAAACCTAGCCCGTTTTAACCTTAATTACCCTGCCGGGTAATCTACTCTTGTTTTACCCATTTCGGGTAGATTAGGTTTAGTTACCCTGCCGGGTAGTTTAGTTGGGGGTGCCAGCGAGTCTGGATCCTCCATTTTTATTTTCAGTGTTAACTTAATTTCGACTCTTGAATATCTTAACTTGATTTTAATTTTGAGTTTTGAATTGATAGTTTAATTTTGAATTTTGAATTTTAAATTTAATTTTAGTTTTAAATTTCGAATTTTGAATTTAATTTTTAATTTCGAATTTTGAGTTTAATTTTTAATTTTGAATTTTGAATTTTAAATTTAATTTTAGTTTTAAATTTCGAATTTTGAATTTAATTTTCAATTTTAAATTTCGAATTTTGAGTTTAATTTTTAATTTAAATTTTGAATTTTAAATTTTTAGGATTGTTTTTCGTTTTGCTCCCCCTGGATCATGGCCTCGATATGGTCTATCGAGGTAGTATATTTGATCCTTTGGAACCCAGTATTGGTCAGGTCTAACTTGATTGACCAAGTTAGACTTGGAGACCCATGCTTGGACTGATTTAACACTTTGTTTGTTTATTAATGATAAATACGATCTATATTTACTTTTGTATCCCAGCCCAGTTCTGTTGTAGACGGCTCTTTGTGTCCCAAGAATCAAGTCCAAATTCTTGGAGCCCAAAGTAAACCGTTCTAAGGTATTTTCTAAATCTTTAACCCGATTTGTTAGACTTGAATTTTCTTCCTCAAGTTTTTGAACTTGAGTTGACTCTGGTCAGGTAAGGGTTTGGTGTTAGCCACTTCTTTAAGGACACTTACTTCCTTTAGAAGTGACTTAACCTTCAGGTTTGACTTAGCTAATTTGCGCAATAAATAGCTAACTAAAGTGTTCAACCGGGAGATACTTACAGCGGGGTCTGGTCCTTCGGAAACGGATACGGATCCGTGGCTTTGCTCGGACTCTGCCTCAGACTCGCTCTCGCATCCGGATTCGACGACTTGGTCCCGGGCCATTAATGCGAGTAGACTCGTTTGTTCGAGCTCGTCGTCGTCGTCCTCTGATGAAGATTCGTCCCATGTTGCCTTAAGGACCTTTTTCCTTCTTTGCTTTTTGATCTCCTTCAGGTTAGGGCAGTTGGTTTTGATGTGCCCTTTTTGGTTACACCCGTAGCATGTAACTTCAAACTTCATCTTTGTATTTTGTGGGCCTTCCTTTGATTTCACTGCCTTCTTTAGATCTCTTTTGTCGAATCCTTTCGTCTTGTAGAGCTTCTTCACGAGATTTACCAGCTCGGTTGTAATGTCACCTTCTTCATCATCAGAGTCTGGTTCAGCTTCCGATGCTGGTTCGGTTCTCCGTCGAGGTCTCGGTTCCCGGGTTCGGCTTGTACCTGCAACCAACGCAATACCTTTCTCGGTAGGCTGTGCATTAGTCTGCTCATGAAGTTCAAATTCACTAAAAAGTTCATCTAGTTTTAAAGAAGATAAATCCTTGGAAACTTTGTAGGCATCTACCATTGATGCCCACAATGTATTCCTTGGAAACGAGTTTAGGGCATACCTTATTACGTCCCGATTTTCTATCTTCTGGCCAATTCCGTGAAGAGAGTTAAGGATGTCTTGTATTCTTGCGTGAAGAGAACTCGCCGTTTCGCCTTCCTGCATTTTTAGATTATATAATTTATTAAGTAAAAGATCTCTTTTACTTACCTTGGTGTCGTCAGTGCCTTCGTGGAGTTCGATGAGCTTTTCCCAGAGTTCTTTTGCGGAGGAGAATGGACCGACTCTGTTGAGCTCTTCTTTGGTAAGACCACATTGGATGGTGCAGGTGGCTTTTGCGTCAGCTTCCACCTTTTTGATAAATGCTGGCTCCCAATTTTCACAGGGTGTAGGCTTACCGTCGGTACCATTTTGATGATCATCCAGGTATCGAACTGGATCTTCAGATATATCTCCATTCGCCCCTTCCAATACCCGAAGTCTTCTCCGGAAAATAGTGGGGGACGAACGGTGCTATATCCTTCTTGTTGGGCCATTTTAGATCTAAAAGAACAAAAACAACAAAATCTATTCCAAGACTGAGTCTTGGATTAGTAGTGCGAGAGTAAAGGATAATAAAAACGAACTCGAGTGGTGTTGCACCTACTTCGAGCAAAAGTCGATTCGAGGGAAACAAAAATTAGAATATAGCTATAAGGCTAAATTCTAATTCGACTCCGAAAACAAAAAAAAAACTGCGAAAAATTTGTTTTGAAAGGTGGTTGCACCAATTCAAAACGACCCCGCTCTGATACCAATTGTTGGATCGAGATCGCGCTAGAGGGGGGGTGAATAGCGCTCGCGGCTATTTTTATCGTATCGGAAACGTAAAACTACCAAAGTAAATATACGCAGCGGAAAAGAATGCAATCACAGAAGGACACAGATAGTTTTACTTCGTTCGGAGCCTAGGTCGACTCCTACTCGAAGGCCCGCGATCCTTGATCGCTTTCGGTGGGCAACACTTATAAGTTCGAAAAAGAGTACAAGATTTACAATCAGTACAATAATTAAAAACAAGTTTACCGACGACAGAATCGTAATCTCGAAGCTCCTGGTCGTCGTGGACTTGTAACAGCACTTCAGGGTCGTTGAATGAGCAGCACGCAGCACAAGGATTGCTTGGAAGTTGTGTTTTGAAGCTGCTGGTCGAGACCCCTTATAAAGGGGGTTCAAGGCGCCTTACACTGTTCACCAAGGCGCCTTGAACGAGCCGAGTCACCCGCGTGGATCAGCACGGACCTGGTCGAACTCTATCTGGTTTAAGGCGCCTTCAGCCTATCCAAGGCGCCTTCAACCTCCGGTTCAAGGCGCCTTGAACCCCATTCAAGGCGCCTCCAGTCTGCTGCGCTGGGCTCGCACCCGAGGCGCCTCCAAGCTCCATGGAGGCGCCTCGGACACTGTTCATCCGAGTCCTTCTTTGTGTTTTTGGTACCTGCAAGTATGTTAATCCAAAGATACCTGCAACACAAAGTTAACACAACATAATAGTATGAATATGAAATTATGACAGTCTCCGGACTGTCCGGGTCTGACTTCGGGTTTCCAACCGGAAACCCTAGGTCGACCCGACGCCTACTGTTCCCTCTACGGGGAACGCGTCCTCACCTACTCCTCTCAGGAGATTTTACCTGTTGCCAGTACGATCCTCCAGATCGACTGGACTTTTGCTCGGCACTCGATGCTCCCGGACTTTCTGCTGAACATCCGCTTCACCGGCCAGTTCAGACTTTCACCTGGTTCGCGACACCAGGACTTTCCACCTAGGGTTACCACCCCCTAGGACTTTTGCCTGAAGCCATCGACCTGCCAAGACTTTCCGCATAGGGTTACCACCCCCTATGACCTAGGGTTACCACCCCCTAGGGTTTTACCTTGCCTAACCGCAGTTAGGACTTTCCTGAAACACTCAGCAAAAGCTGTCAGATAACAAAGCACCTTAACTTTGAATCCTTTGCCATTATCAAAACTTAGGTTCGATCGTCGGATGCTTCCCGCACCAACAGTCCAGTGTTCTCCATCTTCTCAGTTCAGATGCAGGTGCGTTCCCACATACGGCGTCAAATTTGATCATGTCCAAGAGTCAAGGCGATGGATGCTGGGAACGTGGCGCTCCCGTTGACCGTTAGTGGACTCCTCGTCAATGAAGCCTGCAACCACAACAATGTCAGTGTCGAGTCGGGGAAGGGTTCCCCGGTGATGGCCCTCCGACGCTCAAGTCAAACACCGGCGATGTAGAATAAACGAGGAAGCAAAATAGCAGAGTAATTGTAGCTATAGTAGAAATTATGCATACCTTCGTCGAAGCTTGAGGGTCTTTATATAGGACTTCCTGGGAGCACGTGCATGCTCCCCGATGCATACACGCTCCTCAAAGCATACCCTGAAGAGACATGTCAGAAAAGTGTCCCTAATACCATATTTTAACGACCCGAGCATATCTCTGACAAGACAGCGGAAGCTTCCATCGTACAATCTTCTGCCTGACCATGCCGCCAAGCATGCCATCTGTCGACGGCACAGGTTCCCAGAAGGATATCCTCTGATCCTCCTTTTGTCTGTTACAGGCCAAGCGGAAGAGTCGCTCGGCTAGCTATCGACCGTCCGGGCGATCTTGTCCTCAGACCGAGCGGAATGGCCGCTCGGCCAGCATCCGCTGTCCAGGCTCCACTGCTATGTAGAACGGAGGAGTTGTGTCTGAATGTAGTCTGCTCGTTCGTCACTATTTTGCCTGTGTGAGTCCAAGCGGGCTGGCCGCTCGGCGCATACCTTGTCTGTCTGAGTGCCAAAAGCTCGGTACCTGATCGAGTTGTTCTAACGTCTGCTTCATGTAGGCTTGACGGTTCTTTTTCCCAGTCGAAAAAGGGGATTGTCCGATCAGACAATAATATCGGGACGTTGACCAGCTTGACTTTGACCTCCACCATGTCATTAACCACCCTGCTGACCGAGACCCCTCCTTATCACCGGATCACATAGAAAACGTAGGAAAGACTTGATCTTATATGTTGTTCGTGTATTTCATGAAGAACACAAAGAATAGTGGTGAACCGTCATCGTGTTCAGGAAGAACTATCGTATTTAACCTAATTTTAAATCAAATTGTGACTGCTTAGTCGATTAGCTTGATTGGTCAATCGATTACCAAGTCTAAAATTATGAACAGAATCAAGTCAAATCGATTACCTAATTGATTCAGTGGACATCAATCGATTGACGAATTTCTCCGATCGATTTGCAAGACTGGATCAAATACGAGATCAATTTTAATCGATAAGGTCAATCGATTCGATGCTACCAAATTATTTTTCGTCAATCGATTGACCGCCTTTAAAATATGATAAAATTGATTGGAATCGATTAATTGATGCCATTAATTGATTAGGGTTTATTTCCCATCGATTAATGGTTAAAAAAATCATAATTAATCCATTGGAATTGATTATGCCAATCGATTAAAATTACCAATTAACTTTAAGTTGCTAAAGGATTAATTGTTATTGGATTGGAATTTGTTTCGAATCGATTAGCAGAATGTCTTCTACATAAAACAATTGTTTCACGCATGGGAATGATATTTAATTCCATCAATCGATTAGAAGGGTTGCCACCGATTAAGCATTTCTTTCTAACGTGAAACAATGCAATTCATGCATGAAAATAGTAATTAAATGACTTTAAACAATTATAGCAATTCATGCATGAGAATATTAATTAAATGACATTAAATAAATAAATAAATATATATATATATATATATATATATATATATATATATATATATATATATATATATATATATATTGAATTATGGTAATCAATTGGATAAAACTAATTAATTATTATATAATATCAATTGATTAATAAATTTAATTTTAATTTATTAAGACTGATTTAGTAATTATTTATTCAATTAAAACTCTTAGGATTTTTTTTACGTCTATTTATACATATACTATTAAATTGATCACTAATATGTCAGCTCAAAGAAAGAGATCACTATAGAGAGATTTAGTACATTTTATATCGATAGACGTATAACTATGCTAAAAGTGATTAGTCCAAAAAAAAATTACTTTTATGTCATATATATGTTCAAGTAAGCCTACAATTATAGAACAAAATTTATTTTTCTCATATTATGCACCAAATATGTCGGCCCAAAGGAATACATATTGCGTGGCAAATTAAAGTTGTTATAAGCTATGAACCAATTTATAACTCATATAAAGTGTCGAATTATGCTCATAATGGGTCGGGCTAAAAGAAGACTCATTATGTGACCAATTAAATTTTGAGTTATATTAGAAAGTACCACTAACAAATTATATTTTAGTCCATAGAGTAAAATGTAATAATGTATTTGGTATCTCATAAAAACTCATTTATATGCATTTAAAATTTTATTTTATTCTTGCATATTTATTCATGTTTTTGGGTTTAATTAAATCGTGAACTTATATAATCTACACTCTTTTAATTTCAGTGTAATCTATAACTATCAGTATTAATAACATACTCACACTAATTAGTTCAAATTTTACTAAGCGAAAAGAATACATTATTGTAATCTTAGGCTGCATGAATTTAGATTATGCATTGAGACATAATTGTCCAACACCACTGACTAGTGGTAGCACCATGGAGTAGAGGGTAGAATTTGGAAAGTGAGAACGATAAAACCACATGTGTCTAAGTATCATGAGGCTTTATGGAGATGTCTAATATCGCCACAAGTCTAAAAGCACTTAAAGTCTATTTGTCTGAGTCTATGTTCGTGCATTTCGTCTTAATGTTTCTGTCTACACGGTTCACTACTTTTAAGATTTCTTATAATACTCAAAATGAAAAGTGGAGATTAAATGAGTTTATAGCTCAATATGTGCAAAAGGAGAAGAGACTGAGGCATGAGGCACTTGAAAGTGCTTACTTAGTATCTGGTTCCCAAGGTTTGGCCAAGAAGAGAAAGATGATTAATAAAGGAAAGGAAAAGTAAACTACAGATTCTGGGGGGTTTAGCCATTAAGAGCAAAAGAAATATGATAAGGAGTCCATTTATTTCTTATGCAAGTACGTCAATTAATGTGTAAAGAAGGGTAAATTTATCACTCCTGTTAGTTCAGAAGTCAATTTAATTTTGTACCCACTGACACTTGGTGAATAGATACCGATGCTATTATTCATATAAGTGTCACTATGTAGGATTGTAGCAGGAGTAGACTTCCTCTTGATAGTGAAAGATACATTCATACGAGGAATGGAAAGAAGGCTAAAGTAGAGTTGATTGATATTTTTATACTTTGTTTATTAACCAATGTCTTTCTGAATTTAGAAAATATATTTATTATACCATTTTTTTCAATGAAATTTTAGTCTGAACAAATTAGTTTATTCTTGTTTAGTTAGAAATGAAATTTTCATTATTTTCTTTAATTTAGTGTTAGTTGGCAATTGTTCTTTGGTTGATAAGCTTTATAAATTAAATATCATAATTCTTCTGAATGACAATATGATAATGCATAGTATAGACACGAAACACAAATTAACTAATGAGATTTCATTTATGTTGTGGTATAGACGTTTAGAATATATATCCAGACAACACCTAAAAAGGTTAATGCCATATGAAATTCTCGATTCCCTTGGTATGTCAGATTTTGATGTCTCCATAGAGTATGCTAAGGGGAAGACAACTAATAAAAGGAATAAGGGAACAAATCGATGCACTGACATATTAGAGCTAATATATACGGATATTTATAGATCATTCCCTAAGCAAGCTTTGAATGATCACACATATTTTATTAGCTTCATAGATGATTATTCTCGATTTGGCTATCTATACCTTATTCATGAGAAGTTATAATTGTTGGACATGTTCAAAATTTTCAAAATCGAAGTTGAATTTCAACTAGGTAGAAAATTAAAATCGTCCGATCTAACCATGGAGGTGAATATTATGGTCAATATGATGGATCAGGTAAATAACGTCTAAGACCTTTTATGAACTATCTTGATAAGTGTGGGATCATCCCTGGTACACCTAGTCAGAATAGTGTAGTTGAGCGACGTAATCGTACCTTAAAAGACATTGTGAGAAATATGATGACCTTCACTTTTCTACCGGAGTCTTTATGGGGTGATTCACTTAAGACTAGAGTTTATCTACTCAATAGAATATCTAATAAGATAGTAACCAAAACCCCATTCGAGATGTGGATGAATAAGAAGCCTAATATTAGATATTTACATGTCTGGGATTGTTTAGCTGAGGCTAAGGCCTTACAGGCCTAACGAAAGGAAACTACACTCAATAACAGTTAGTTGTAATTTTACAAGTTATTCTAAAAAATCAAGAAGATATAAATTTTATGATTCCACTAAAAGTTCTTTCTTTGAAATGGGAAACATCAAATTCATTGAGAACAGTGAGAGTGATTAGGTTAGGAAAATATCTTTTGAGAAAAGTGTTAGCAATGCTCCTATGGTCACTACTAGTGCAATAAGTAGTGTTAGTGCAGTGGGACCAACAAGAGGGAGGGGAGAATTGCCTGTATGAAAATTATAACCTTTCTCAATCTTTCAATCCAGATTAATAGCAAAATTAAATTAACAAAATTGAACAACTAAAAATTTAAAGAGACGGAAGAATGAGTTGGTTACAAGCTAGGTTGTTGTTAATCCAAAGAAAATGAAATCACTAACAAAATCTCCTTCGTTTAAGGCAGAGAAGTCTCTTACATTCTTTAAACACTCAGAAATAAGTTAGGAAATGAATACCAGAGTTGTTGAATATTTCCTACCTTCATGGATCTTTTTATAGCCTCTGGAAAACTCTATTCGTACCTTGAAGGCGCCTTCAAGATTGTTCAAGGTGCCTTCCATTAGATAAGTTTTATTCATTTAGGATAAAACTCTATCTGCGACTAACGACTACTAGAAGATGTCTTCCATAACTAGAAGACACCTTCGCACTGTTCATTGAAGGAGCCTTCCAAGAGGCAGATCAGCTCCTTAGTAGCTGATCTCTTCACGTGGGTGATTCTCCGGCTAACCGGAGTTAAGCCCACCCAAATCTAACTCCAACCTTCTCCTCGAGCAGGCTTTCTCCCCGGCTTTTCATCCCTCAAATGTCGCACACATCCTTCTCGTCCACCAATGTACTCCTTCACAGCATCTCATCCTTAGGATGCACCGAGCCCGTCGACTCTTTCCCATGCCATTCTTCTCGCTAGTTGTGTCTTCCACTCGACTTCTTGTGTTCCTAAGCTCCTACACACTTGGACACAAGGATCAAATATAACAGGACCTAACTTAACTTCATTAACCATATCAAAACTACTATGGAGTACTTACAAATAGTAGTATGATTTTCATACAGTACATTATGGAAATTGCACATCCAATGGGAGCAGTGAGTTAAGATATGCTCATGTTATCTTCAATGCAATTGAAGGAGCTTACTGTTAGGACCCTTGGCGGCCGACTAGAGGGGGGTGAATAGCCCCTGTACAAAAATAAACAAAAATACCTTCCTCATCTTATAACTTAAATAAACACTTGCATAAGAATAAATAAAAGACTAAAAGGAAGAGACACCGAGAATTTACTTAGTTACAACCGGGGAGGTGTTAATCCAAGGAAGTTGAAGCGTACTAAGAATCTCCTTCAGGCGGAAAATCCTCTTACAACATTCAAGATTCATAAAGTAAAGCTAAACTCTAACAAACTCAAGTACAAGTGTTGTGTCAAACTATTATGCATTATTGTAAAGCTTTAGGAGCAATGCTACTTATATAGTCTTGCTTAGGGCGTTTGGAAGCGTTCTAGGTGTCTGGAATGGGATAAAACCTTATCCCCGACACGTCGATCAAAATCCACATCGATTTTGATAAAACTTGGGTTCCGGACGCCCCGAAGGGGAAAGTCAATATTTTGTTGACTTTCTCTCCGGGACTCTAGCTTTGGCTCCGCTTGCTTCGGTCTGGGTCTTCTGCTCTGGCTCCCTCACTTGGGTGATTTCGGCCATCCGGAATAAGGCTCACCCGAACCCAACTTCCGACCTTCTCCTCGAGCAAGCCTCCGCTCTGGCTTCTCGTCTCTCAGAAATGTCGTGTGCCTCCTTTTCATCCGCCTGCGTACTCTTCTGCAGTACCTCGTCCCTCAGACGCGCCAAGCTCATCGGCTCTCTCCTGTGACGTCCTTCTCTCTAGCTGCGTCTTTTGCTCGACATCCTATGCTCCTAAGTTCCTGCAAACTTAGACACAAGATTAAACACAATAGGACCTAACTTAGCTTGTTTGATCACATCAAAACAACCTTGGGGTATCAACAATCTCTCCCTTTTTGATGTGAGCAACCCAAGTTAAGTTAGGGTAAACTAACATAAAGTAAAAACAATAAATTTGCAGTTAAAGTGCAAAAATTGAAAAATATTTTAATCTACCTCCCCCTTGACTTAATCTTCCCTTCTCCCCCTTTGATTACATAAAAAATAAGGTACCAAAAAAAATTTTAAGGGTAACTTTTTCAAAAAAATAGGAAAGTTTTTAGTTAAAAGAAAATGATTTTCAACATTTTGAAAAACTTATCAAGTTTTTAAAAACTTTGAAAAATAATTTTGATAGCACTTAAAAAAATTATAAACATTTTAGAAAAAAAAAATTTAAGTGAAAAATATTTTTGATATCACAAAAAAATATCAATAATTTCCTAAGTTTTCCAAAAAAACAACTTTAAGTTTTTTTTAATTTCTAAGTTAAAAACACCGAAGAAAATTTGAGTAACTATTTAAAGCATTATTTAATTACAATTAAATGCGTTATCAATTAGTCAATTAAACATTTTATTTCATTAATTGGCTTCCAAGTTGTAGCGAGGCACTAGGCCTTCTTGGTTATTGGAGCAACAACCACTTTTTAGACAAAGCCTCTTAATTAGGAAATTCAAACATTTAATTTTCTCGTTGAAAGCGCTATGTCTAATTATAGTTCAATTTAGACAAGACTTTGGAACCCAATTTAGGTTCCAGCCAATTGGGTTAATTAAAATTTTCTTAGGAATATTTTTCTGAGAAATTTTCCTAATTTATCCCTTGTGGTAATTAAAATACCAGTTCAATTTATTATATTTCCTAATATTTTAATTTTTAACATATAAGCATGCATGATTTTTCAAGTTATTTATCTTTTTGTAAATTATCATTTTCCAATTTTATTTTATCAAATTCTTCTAATGGACAAGATTTTGCTAGAATTAATTTTAACTCTTTAATTTCTTTTTCTAATTTGCAACAATCTTTAGATAATAATTTAACAAATTTAAATAACTTATCGGGAGGAAGATATCGTATCTGACTTACCTTGTCGATCGCATTATCTGTAGCTCCCCCTGAACTGTTGCTCTCTCCCGATGTCGCTCCCCCTTCATTGATGCTCTCGATGCTCATTTCAGACGAGCTTGCTTCGTTTTCGTCATCTTGATGACTTGCCATTAACACAAGTCCGACAACAACTTCAACTTCTGATTTGGACGACGTTTCGTCCCACGTCGCCTTTAACATCTTGTACTTGTTCGATTGGACATGCTTCTTGTTCTTCCCTTTGTCCTTGATCTTTAACTTAGGACAATTATCTTTAACATGCATTTCTTCATTGCAATGGTAGCATCAGATTGTTCTTTTCTTTCTACCTTGCAGATGGTTAATTTTTCTAGATTTAAATAATTTTTTAAATTGTCTTACCATCATTACCATTTCTTCGTTGTTGAGAGAGGATTCTAAATCTTGTGCGTCCATCCTTGCCTTAAAGGCAATGTTGTGCTTCGGCTCCTTCAGATCTGCACATCTCGTTTCATGGACTTCAAATGTTGAAAACATTTCTTCTAAGGTAATAGAATCTAAATCTTTAGAAATATAGTAAGCATCTACTAATGATGCTCACTCAGTCGATCTAGGAAATGCATTAAGTGCGTACCTTAGCGAATCTCGGTTGCTTACCTTTTCTCCGAGATTCGTGAGTCCGGTGATTAGTTTCTTCATTCTCGAGTAAAGATGTGCAACGGTTTCTTCTGCTTCTAGTTTTATGTTAGTTAACTGATTCCTTAGCAGATCCCGTCTCGTGAGCTTGGCTTCAGACGTCCCTTCGTGTAGCTTAAGGAACTTCTCTCAAAGCTCCTTTGTTGAGTCGTAGGCGCCGATCCGGTTGACTTCTTGTGGCGGTAGGACGCTCAGCAGATGGAACTCTGCTTTGCCGTTTGCCATGAAGTCCGCCTGCTCCTTCTTCGTCCATTGGTATTCTTCCTTTCCTTTGGGTGCTACAAAACCGAATTTCATTATTAAAAGTAATTCAAAGTTGGTTTTAAAAAATACCTCCATTTTCTTTTCCAGCTTGCGAACTCCCCCTTGAACTTCTATGGATAGATGCTCGGTCCGGCCATCTCGTGTGCTTCGTTCGACAGTTAGCCCTCTTGAAGCGTCCTCGCTCTGATACCACTTGTTAAGACCCTTGACAGACGGCTAGAGGGAGGGTGAATAGCCCCTGCACAAAAACAAACAAAAATACCTTCCTCAGCTTATAATTTAAACAAAAACTTGCATAAGAATAAATAGAAGATTAAAAGGAAGAGGCATCGAGAATTTACTTGGTTACAACCGGGGAGATTGTTAATCCAAGAAAGTTGAAGCGCAATAAGAATCTCCTTCAGGCGGAGAAGCCTCTTATAGCATTCAAGATTCACAAAGCAAAGCTAAACTCTAACAAACTCAACACAAGTGTTGTGTCAAACTATTCTGCGTTATTGTAAAGCTTTAGGAGTAAGGCTGCTTATATAGTCTTGCTCGGGGCGCCTGGAAGCGTTCCAGGCGCCTGGAAGGGGATAAAATCTTATCCCCGATGCGTCGGTCAAAATCCACGTCGATTTTGATAAAACTTGGGTTTTGGGCGCCTGGAAGGGTTCTGGGTGCCCCGAAGGAAAAAGTCAACATTTTGTTGACTTTCTCTCCAAGCCTCCAGCTTCGACATCACTTGCTTCGGTCTGGGTCTTCTGCTCTGGCTCCGCTCGCTTGGGTGATTTCGGCCATCCAGAATAGGGCTCACCCGAACTCAACTTCCGGCCTTCTCAAGCAAGCTTCCGCTCCGATTTCTCGTCCCTCGGAAACGACGTGCGCCTCCTTCTCGTTCGCCCGCGTACTCTCCTGCAGCACCTCGTCCCTCAGACGCACCGAGCCCATCGGCTCTCTCCCGTGCCGTTCTTTTTGCTAGCTGCGTCTTTTGCTCGACATCTTGTACTCCTAAGTTCCCGCACACTTAGACACATGATTAAACATAACATGACCTAACTTAGCTTATTTGATCACATCAAAACTACCTTGGGGTACCAACACTTACTACTCAAATTGAGATAATATCTCATATTGAGGAGCACATACCTCAACCACCTCAAACACAAGTGTTATTAACGCGATCCACAAGTGAATGGAGAACCACGACTTCTTGTAATTATATTTTTCTCTAAGAGCATGATTTTAACATAGGGTTGAAAAGTGATCGTGCATCTTTCCAAGAGGTCAAACAATGCTTTAACATTGAAAAGTGGATTAATGTGCCCCCAAGGTGTAGCGCAGATGGTGGGCGCATAACATCTCTGGCGTAATGGCTAGGGGTCAATTCTCAGGAACTGATGACCTGGGATTTACCCCACCATGCGCCTATGGCCTGTGTATAAGCATTTACCTCCCTCCATATCTATGGGGCCCGTAATAGGGGGTTGCTAAGGTAGAGGATCTACCGTTTTAAAAAGTAGATTAACACCATTGAGAAGAGTTGAAGTATATGACAAATAATGACATTTGAGAACTTGTCAAATTGGTTGAAGGTAAGAAGTCCGTTGGTTATAAATAAATATTTAAAATCAAATGGGATTCAAGAGAAAATGTTGAAAAGTATAAGGCTCATCTTGTAGCCCAGGGATTCACTCAAAAGGAAGACATTGATTACAAGAAAATTTTCTCAACTATGTTGATAAAAGACTCTCTTAGAGTAATTATGGTACTTGTAACTCATTATGACTTGGAGCTACACCAAATAGATGTAAAGACTGCATTCCTCAATGAAAGCATTGAGGAATCTATATATATGGTGCAACTGGAGAACAGGGTCGGCCCTGAGACATGTCGCCGGGGGCAATGGCCAAGAGCCCCCGATTTTTAGGGACCCCCAAATTTGACATGCATAAATAATATATATCATATATAATTAAATTGTTTTAATAAAAATATATATTTTATTAGATTATTTTAATAAAGGTCCAAAAATATATATATTGTTGAATTATTTTAATAAAGGTCCAAAAAAATATATTTTCTATTAAAATTTAAGAAAAAAAATTAAAAAAGAAAAGAAAGAAAAAAAAAGAAGGTAAACGATCCTTTTTTCTTTTTCCAAGATTCTATTTATTGTACAACTCTTTCTTCATTGATTTGTTTATAGAAGTCATAAGATTCTAAAGAGAATCCTAAATACTAATGTCCTCCCTTCTTTTCATATGAATCTCTTTTAATTAAATTAGAAAAGTTTATTCTCCAATTAAAATTTTAGTTTCATCAATATCATCATTCATCAATATATAAAATTACAACGTAAGTTACCTACTTATCTATATTTTTTTCTATTGTCAATATTCAATATTGATTTTTAATATTATATTGGAGTCAATATTTTATGATTTTTCTTACAGATTTGAAAGAGTCTAAATCAATCATCCCAAGTTTAATCATCATAGAATAGATTATATCGATTGCTTCAAACACTTTATTATTCTTTGACTATTATTTTCACTATTTGTGTTTATTTCATTTTAACTTTGTTGCTAGTTTTGTCTGTTTTATTTTTACACTTAAAATTTGTAGTACAAACATATTTTCAAAAAAATATCAATCTTGAAGTCAAAAAAGAAACAAAATAAAAAAAGTGGAACAGATTATTAAAATTCACAAAGGTGTTCTTCATAAGTTTTTTAAAGTTAGTTCTTCAATTGAAGATTCAGTTGATGAATTACAAGAAGAAAGTCAAGAAGAACTAAATGATCATACAATAAATAAGCAGCAATCATGTAATCAAGAAGAATTAAATGATCATGCAATCAATGAGCAGAAAGAATTGAGAGAAAATGATGATTATAATTATGCAATGAATGAGTAGAAAGAATTGAGAGAAAATGATAATAATGATTTGAATGTAAATGACTTGATAATTTTATATATCGAAAATGAGGTGTTAGAAAAACTTAATTTTGAAGACCTTATTGATGATTTTGCTTCTCAAAATGCTAGAAGATATAAATTTTTTATTATGTCATACTTTTTTTTTTAGTGTTTTAGGTATTATACTTTTTGGAGAAAATTAGGAAATATATTTATTTTGTCTGGTATTGCACTTTTTGAAGAATTTTGATAAATATATTTTTTATGGAGTTTAACATATTTTAAATAAAATATATTAATTTTTAAAATTTTCTATTAAACTATATTCAAATTGTACGTTAGTAACAAAAAAAATTCTATAGAGGCCTTTTTTCGCCCAAGGGCCCCCAAAAATCAGGACCGGCCCTGCCGGAGAACTTTGAGTTCTCAAACTCAAAACACCTAGTATGTAAATTAAAGAAACTCATTTATGGTTTGAAATAGGCATCCCGTCAGTGATACTAGAAATTTGATTAAGTGATTGTCTCATTTGGATTTTAAGAGTACTCGGTTGATTAGTGCATATATGCCAAGTTTAGTGGGAGCAAGTCTGTTATACTTGTTCTGTACGTGGACGATATATTGCTTGCAAGCAATAATAAGGGTCTACTGTATTAAACTAAGTCATTTCTATCTGCTAATTTTAAAATAAAAGATCTTGGTGAAACATCCTTTGTTTTAGGCATAGATTTGTCATGATCATATCGTTCAAGAGATATTTTTGGACTTTCATAACAGATCTATATTGAAAAGCTACTTATAAGGTATGATATATAAAATTGTGCACTAGTGACACTCTTGCGTTTAAAGGTGACAGATTTAATCTGCAGTAGTGTCCATATCTTAAACTTAAAATAAACGAGATGAAATAATTCCCTATGCGTCAATTGTGGGAAGTCTCATGTATACACAGGTTTATATACAATCATATATAGCATGTATAGTGGGGATATTAGGTAAATATGTAAATAATCCAGGACTATCACACTAGAAAGTGGTAAAGAGAGTGATGTGGTATTTGCAAAGAACTAAAGGACATATAGTCACACATCAGAGGTCAAATTACCTTGAGGTGATTGGTTATTCAAACTCTGATTTTGCTAGATGTTTGGATAGTAGGAGGTCCACTTCAGACTATATTTTTATGCTTGCTAAAAGGGTTATATCTTGTAAGAGCATTAAGCAGACACTATTAGCCACTTCGACTTTGGAGGCAGAGTTGGTATCACACTATGAAACATCCAATCACAAAATTTGGCTGTAGAACTTCATCATAATATTACAGATCGTCAATGACATTGACAAGCCACTGAAGATCTACTGTGATAATAAAATCACAGATCTTTATACCAAGAACAACTATAATTTGTTGAAGTCCAAGCATATTAACATCAAATTTTTAGAGGTTAAAAAAAAGTTCAGAGTTGTTGGGTCAGGATAGAGCACGTCAGCACAAATTTCATGTTAGTCGATTCACTCACCAAAGACTTGGTATCTAAGATATTTTATGCGCATGTTATGGATATGTGAGTCCTTCTTATGAAAGAAGAACTCATCTAATGGAAGTCTGTATTTATTTTATTGCTCTATATTTATTAATAAAAATAAACATTTTGTTTTGATTATTGTACGTACTTAAAGTTCAAAATATTCATGGGATTTTATTTCTTTGACACTCTAAAATATAATATTATGATTTACTACTGTTGTTTTACATTTGGTGTTTGTAAATGTGACATAAATTCTTTTTTGGAATCACAAAGTTTGGATAATGATTTACTCTTGTAGTTTAACATAAAGTATATATTTACAAATATATATAATCTAACCTTTTTTAATGTCACCTTAGGACCAGTTTGAAAATTGACATGTGCTGATAAGATTTCATGTAATTTCTATCTACACATCTTTAACTATGTCGTTAATGACATTGATACTATGATTACTGTTAGGACTTATTACAATCATATATAGTAACTATGACCTCTTTAGTCTTATATCAATAAAGTTAATAAACTAGATTATTTATAGGGGTATTCTATATCCATTAAGTAAGATATCAACTAAAGTTATATTTGTGTGTTGTTTATAATCACATATAGCCCACAAGTGGAAGATTGTTAAATTTAATATTTTTTAAGGTAATCACATGTGATTTAAAACTTGCAATATCGAAACATATTAAATGATCTAACTTAAGGTTATTAGATAACAGGTTATTTGATGTAGATCTCATATGTGTAAAACTCATTATCCACATCCATTATCACTTATGGGCCGATAATATATATTCACTATATATAAGATTGGTCCCCAAGGGTTTAAAAATCTTGACATAACTTGTTCCCCATCGACATGAAGTTTTGTGGCATTGTCACCCTTAATTCTCTTGGAAGATCATCTTCTTGCTTCCGCTTCTTTTTTTTTTCTTCTTCAAGAATTCTTAGATGACGCTAAAGATAAAGACATGATACTTCAAATAGATTCCTATTTGATTTATACTTTCATATTATTATGTCATGCTTTCATTGAAACAAGATTATATTCATGCTAAGTTCTATTTTCTATTTGAATTCTTATTTGACTTTTAAAATTATGTGGCTTAGGTTTTAGAATTTTCATAGAATTTCTGTGTCTATATATATTAATTCAAAATTTTAGTTTTTATAAAATCATAATTTATTCTATTCAATTTTGATTATAAAATTATTAAATCAATTAAATTGAACTGTTAATATATAATCATCAATAACTATTATACATGAGTTGACTACTAGTCCACAAATCAAATTATTATATATAATCGATTATCCAGGTAGTCATTTGAATTGCATCATTAATTCATTATTGATAAAAAAAAATTAATTTAGTCGATAATCAATATTATATCAGTTTAATTTATTCTATTTCAAAGATAAAATTCAATAGATTAAATTTATCCACATATTTTGTTTTTCAAAAAAATATGATTTCACATTCTCATGGCGGATCATTCGATATATATGCTCTAATATATACCCATGTGTCAACCTGATATCTCATATCCATGACTTGTGAGATCAAGTCATCCGTTGACCTACATGCTAGTCTCAACGCATTAATATTGTCCTTTGTATATTAATGTTTGACTAGGAATAGTTAAGAGTAGTGTTCTCTACAATATCTCACTATCAATTCAACCAATTGATATATTATAGATAAGAACCTACTACTCAAAGACATTATTATACTTATTCAATTGGCACTGAACTGAAATAAATATAATAACCAACTTTGCCTTTTATTAATAATGATATATGATACAATAATGTGTCTTTTACAATCATCTCATAATTAGTATTAGGGCTAATACTAACAGACATAACTTATTCTCCATCGACATGAAGTTTTGTGGCGTTGTCACCCTTAATTCTCTTGGAAGACCATCTTCTTGCTTCCGCTTCTTCTTTTTCTTTTTCAAGAATTCTGGGAAGATGCTAAAGATAAAAACATGATTCTTCAAATAGATTCCTTGCCATATTTGATTTATGCTTTCATATTATTATGTCATGCTTTCATTGAAACAAGATTATATATATTCATGCTAAAGTTCTGTTTTCTTATTTGACTCTTAAAATCATGTGACTTAGGTTTTACAATTTTCATAGAATCTCTGTGTCTATATATATTAATTCAAAATTTTAATTTTTATAAAATCATAATTTATTTTATTCAATTTCGATTATAAAATTATTAAATCAATTAAATTGAACTGTTAATATATAATCATCGATAACTATTATACATGAGTTGACTACTAGTCCACAAATCAAATTATTATATATAATCGACTATTCAGGTAGTCATTTGAATAATTGCATCATCAATTCATTATTGATAAAAAAAAATTAATTTAGTCGATAATCAATATTATATCAGTTTAATTTGTTCTATTTCAAAGATAAAACTCAGTAGATTAAATTTATCCACATATTTTTTTTAAAAAAAAATATGATTTCACATTCGATTTTAACCGAATACTACTGCATGCGTCAGGAACTGCTTAAACTTACTGACTAACAATGCGATCTCGTGAAAGCCACTTTTCTTTTCCCTCGTAGCTATATATCTAGCTAGCTAGGAAAGCTAGATTGTCGTTGCATGGCTAGCTGATGACTGACGCGCAGCTCTCAAGGATCAGACTCTCACCTCGACCGGTCTAAAGCCTTGCACTCCCACGGCAAATTATAAAGCAGCAATATTACGCACATCAGTCTGATCATCAGAGCTGCCTGACCACGTCCCCATGACATGCCATCCACGCTCCCGAAAGCTAATTAGCAGCGATCGATCAAACAACAACAACAACAAAAACAAACAAAACAAAAAGGACGTAGATCACTGCAGAAGCTTCAGTAGATCAGCTTCTTGATGCAGGATCATTCATCGATCAGCTAGCTATAGCAAATATTAATGCACATCGATAGGGGGGATTAGAACGTACTACTGTTCGTGGTCCCATGCAAAACCTTAGCCGCATCTGCATTCGTCTGCACGCGTTGATCGACTTTAGAAAAAAGAAGCCCATCATTCCCTCTAGCTGTTTCTTACATGGGTTGAGAGGGACAACTCACAAGTTCCACTCCTTCCTCCTAAAGTTAATTAGTTCGTATATATATATATATACACATGCAATTAATTAATCTACACGCTTTGCATGTATATATGTCGACGACGCAGAGCTAGCGAGTGGAGGGGGGGTTTCAGTTTGATTCTGCGAACCCCACAGCTATCGCCATGCATGACAGGTCGCTCTCAGGTCATGCATACATATGAGGTGGGAAGTTCACCATGCCGGACGGCCGGGCAGGCGGGGCGGGGCGGGGCGCAAGGGAGGATCGAGGAGAGTAGGCCTGAGGAGAACTTTTGATAGTCACATGGACTTACAAGGACATTTCTTTGTTGGGAGGGCATGAGATGGAAGCAGATGGGGGAGACTAACTTCGGGCCCTCTCTATAGAGTTAATTAGTAGTATAGGAATGGACCACTTTGGAGATGAAGACAAGCTCATCAGAGATATATGCATTCCTTGTGATCCGGACTGAATTGTAGCCAGTGTGTAATATAATGAAGTATTTTGGAAGATCAAATTCATAATTGAAAAAAAATAAATAAAATTAAAATTGTGCACATATCATGATCAAGGTTATTAATGAAAGAACAGTATATTTAGAATATATTTACACCACATCACATCCTGTACTTGAATTCTTTTATAAATATGAAAGTGATTGTGTCAGTTTAAAAAATTCATAATGTTCAACTCATTTTGTACATGTATATATATATGCTTTAACTAGATAGCAGCAAACCATTGATAGCAGCATATTAATTAGCAAAGTATAGATTTTAAGCTAGCTAGTGATCAATGCCTTTGTTTTCAGCATATATATATATATATATATATAATAGCCAAGCTATAGTTACTAAGTAAATAATCCTCATTTTATTTCTCTAAAATAAAATCAAAATTCAAATTTTCAGCTTTGTTATCATATGCTTAGAGAGAGGAACATAATTCAGTTCTGCAAAGATGCCAAACTGCATAACACTAACACAGAGCTGAAGTATCAGTATCTTTTTCAAAAGCTTAGATATATCATTGCAGTAATTTCAAGACCATGAGATGCCATTATCATCAGACCTGGAAGGTTTTTTGTTTTCCCTCAAGCAGAAATGAGATATTCATATATAGTTCATGAACACAAAGACTAGTATATATGCAGATCAAGAGGAAATCTATATATTGAAGTATGTGTAAAGCAAGAACTTGTTCTCCATTCAAACAGTGTCATATATATTTGTATAGCTTCAAGGTTCATAATTATGAAGTTCAGTTATCTTCAGCAGCATAAGAACATTAAAAGAATGCACGGTGATGAAATGAAGTTTATGAAGAAGGAATAAGGAGAGATATTTTGAAATGGTCGTCTTCTTCTTCTTCTGTCATCTTTCTATGAATCTTATGTCGATTGATTAATTCCTTGCTAGCTAATGGAGTAACGCAATGTATTATTAAATAACTAATTATTCGAATAGAATATATATCTATATATATAAGTAATTAGCTTTTCTAAATTGATTAATGTTCAGCATCTGAATTGCTCATGAGGATGATGCATGCATACATATTGTGTATTATAATTAAGTTGTCTTCTCATCGATCGTCTCCTGTTCTTCTTCACAAGTCAAGGTCCAATGTCAAGTGGTGTTCTTCGTGCGCCGACGGCGACGAAGAGGCTTGCGAGGGCTCCTCGAGGAACGGGATGAATCGCTGCGTAAAAGTCGACAACCGCGGTGCGGTAGTACTGCTAGTCGCTGATAGATCGCCGAGGAATTGGCCGGCTGCAGCATTGCAGGCGCCGTCAGATTCGGCGCAGCAGTCGAGGTTGACTCCGAACAGCCTCACGCGCTTGGCTGCTGCGGCCGCCTGGTTCCGACCCAGCGGAAGCGAATTGAGAACCACCGATGGGACCCCGAGCTGCGGTTGCGGTGTCCGTGGCGGACCGCCGGCAGCCATCGGAGACCCGAAAAAGAGGAAATGACCGGGAGAGGTCTGGTATCCGTACGGCGACGCCCGGTTGTGGTGGTCGTAAGAAGCTGCCGCCGGAGGGACGAAGAACCGGGCGCCGCCGCCCCAGGGTGTCAGCGGCGACCTCGCTGCCAATGACGTCACACCCACGAAAGAGGGCGGCAGGCGTGGGATCCGGCCGACGTGGTGCTGGTTTTCCGGGCGCCGCCGCCAGTCGATGTAGAGGTTTCCCCTGTCGCCAGGGTCGTCTCCGACGCCGCGGCCGAAGGAGACGACGTCCCCGGCGTCTAGGCGCTTCTCCTTCACGAAGCGGCTCCAGCCCTTGGTCATCACGTAGCTCTGGCTGCTGTTCCAGTAGGAGTAGCGGAAGCGCCACGACTTCCCCGTCCGGTCATCGAAGCTCAGCAGCATCCCTTTCTCGTTGCTCGCCGGATTCAGCGGGAAGTACTTCTCCGCGTGCTGCTTGGGGATCACCAGCCTGTTCAGCTTCCCCACGTCGCTCGGCGTCACCACCTTGTCGAACATGTGCTCCTTATTCTCCAAGAAGAAGCTATAATTAGCCCTCTCTTGATCAGCCCGTCCTGCTACGCCGGCGGTTGTCGGACCGACCTGCCATTGGAGCGGCGCAGAAGAGGAGGAAGCATATGGTTGTAAACTATTAGTAACCGAGGAAGGATCATGCTTCGACTCCTGATCATCGTTGATCAAGTAAAAGCCATCTGATCTTGCTCTCGAATTGAACTCCATCGACAATCGAGATCACTAATTGTGAAGCTCTTGCTGTTGACTAGTGACTATAATTCATGTGCCATGTGAATTTCTGTACAATCTACATATGATCAGGAAAGGAATTGCATACGAAAAGGGGGAGAGGAAATTAAATTGGTACCTTGAGCTTTGACTACTGAGGGAGAGGTAGAAATTAGTTGTAGCTGGGAAAGGTAGAACCATGAAAGCATGTCTACGGTCTGCTTGGCTTTGTTTCTGCTTCCTCCCTAGCTTTCCTCTGCCAATCCATGAAGGTTCCCATAAGAAGGGTGCATTATTGTCGCCTCACAGTAAACCAAACAGGAATAATAGAGATGGACAATGGAGAAAGCTAAGAGAGAGGAAAGTAAGAGAGTAATAGTAGGTTCGATCGTTCTTTATAAGGAAGTGCAAGAGAGGAGAGTGTAGGGATATGAGCCCATGAGCTTTCTGGTTGCATTCATGTGAGCTTGTCCTTTTCATCTCAGCGAGTGTTCAGATACATGAGTTGTGCTAAACCCCTAACACAGGCCAGTTCCTCTCTAGATATCCTAGATCCCTCCCTTGATATGTCAAGGTGTTCACACATCAATGAGCTCTCAATGCCATCTCTCGCATCATTTCTTTTACTTACTTTGATCATTAATTGTGAGGATGAGGAGGTTGGAATTAGGGGTTGACGAAGGCATGAGTTGACTCTCGGGGGTGGGTCAAAACTTTTGTTGTACTGCTTTGGCCGGTCGCCACTATTAAAGTCCCAACAGTGGAGATGGGAATTAAGAATGAGACATAATGGAGGATTTCTCTTTCTCCTAGCATTCTGTTTCCGATCCTTCCTTGTCTCCCAAAATCCATGGGGGCCGGGACGGAAAGATTCCTAAGGCCAACCAGCTGATTATTTTGGACGATTTAATCATTGAATATTATGTCGAAGTAAAAGAAAAAGAGGACGCAATAAATTAAAGTGATTTGTCAAATTTTATTATGGATCTACAGATAAGCAATGGACGGTGCAAGTGCGTCGAGTACAAAGGGAAAGATGATCGATCCATCCATGGAAAATTAAAGTAGGGCTGGAAGATCCCAACATCGACCATCATGATGTTTACGTATTAATGTACATGGACTGCCACAGAGAGGCGGAGGAAGGCCACGACAGGGTTAGCGAGGAAGAGAGTAACTGAATCTTTAATGAAGACAGCAGAGTTTTGTCCCAACCCAAACGGCAATCTCATGCATGTAGCTACTAGCAGTAGCATGTGCAGTTCTCTAGCCCTATATGCCATTAAATAACACCCACAATCTTCTTCCCCAAAACTCTCCCTCGATCGATCACCTTCTTCCCTGAGCTAGAAAACAATTTGGTGTGTACCATCGCCACTGCCTCAATTTGGCTAGAGTACATCGCCAAGGGTTGGGAAGGAGAGAGGAGGGTACGTAGTGAGAGTGTGGACCATTAATGGTGAATGAGATTTCTATACGAAGAAGTAACTTGGGAAGGAGGCTAGTCGTAGATGCAGTTAGATTGGCAGTGTACGTATGTAAACATGTGAGAGTACTCTCGATCCTAGAGATGTGAGTGGAGCCTTGGCACACTTGGAAGCATGCACCATGCATGCAGAAGCAGTAAAGCTAGCTAGCTAGCTAGCGTTGGTTCAGCTAGCAGCTTCATGTGCCAGATCTGTCATCGACACCATGGAGGAACCTCAATGATCCATACATGGATCAGTGTATCTCACAGGTTGTGCCACTTGGGAGCTCCCCATGCAGTCTCCCAATGGAGCTGGATTATTGGCGTTGGGCCACCTATGCAGTAACACATGCTTCAATAATTCAATGGCCGTGGAGATAAAAGGCTGTATGATGGGGACCCCTCCCTCTCTTTCTCTCTCATTATTTCTCATCCCATTTTCATTACTCTTTAATATTAATTAAAGGATGACAGAATTTCATTATAAAATTTTGACAGATACTTCTCTTTTCTCATCCTTTAATTAATGTAATGATCGACTATAAACTTATTTTTTCATTTACCTTCTATATAATGTAGAGAGGTGCTATAAGAACTTAAGGAACACTTAAAGTGAACATAATTAATTTTTTTTACTATAATTTCTTATCACATTCTCTCATGAAGAAAGCCTCTTTCATTTCTTAGCCAACTTAATAGTTAACTATAAATTGATCTTATAATTTATCTTCATTTATATAATCCGGGACGAACTATAAGAAATATTTAAAAGGAACCTAATCATCTCTCTTACCCTTTCTTATCATTCCATGCTACTGAATTGCATAATCAAAGCGTCATTAAGGGTTAATAATGCCCATTAAATGATTTATTTTTCACCTCATCCAACACCAGTAAGTGCATCATGACCCCTTCCATTAGGCGCATGAGACGTTGTCATATGAGATGATCCTGTCTAAACCAGGAGTCAACGGACACTGGGCACGTGGCGCTCCCTGCTGAATCCTCGAGCGCTCCGGCGAACCTGCAGCAAAACCGAGCCGGGAGGGGTGTCCCGGCGACGGCCCTCCGACGCTCAAGTCAGGCGAGGAAATAGCAAAGAAGTGGCTTTCAAGTAAGAGACCCTCGTACCTCCGATGAAGAAATGGAGGCCTTATATAGACCTCTCGAAGAAGCCTAGGCGCACCAGTCAAAACAACCACCTGCCTTCGACCATGCCCAGGTATGAGTCTGTCAGAAGGGCCATGCCCAGATATGGATCTGTCAGGAAGACGTCCCTGAGGCCATACTACTACTGTAGCAACCTTCCCCTGATGTGACGGCAAGATCCTCCATCGTGTGATCTTGTGTACGGCCTAATCATCAGACATGCTTCTGCTGATATCCCATAACCCGTGCCGAGCGCATAGGCCGCTCGGCCACCTTTGTACCCTCGCCTCTATCCTGGCCGAACGGACCACCCGATCGGCCCTTCGGTCTCAGCCGAGCGGACTTCCGCTCGGCCCTTCGATCTTCCTGCCTTGGCGTCGGAAACCCAAGCCCGTGGATGGGTTATCTATAGCTCCGCTCGGACCATTATTCGCTGGGCCAGCCCTCCATCCTTCCTTAGGCTGGGACCCTTCAGAGGGTGGGCCCTCCCTTCTTACCGCCGGATCACTTGCCTTCACTTCAAGTCTAGTCGAAGGAGGCAGTGAGCCCGACTGACTGGACTATGTGTCTGAGCGGGCGTTCGTCGCCTTTCCGTTGCTTATAGTATTCGTGGGGCCGTTCGGCCCTTCCTCCAAATTCAGTCGCTCGGCTCTTCGTTATGGTGGTCTCGTCGCTCAACAGGAATGTTTGCTTGTCTAAATCTTCTTGAAAATCACACAAATCCTCTCCATTAAGTCGAATCATGCGCAGTATGGGCGCATTAATTGCGCTTGGTGACAGAGCGCCACGTGTCGACCGTTGTGTGACAGCGGCGTCACTTACGATGGGACGCCTCCGTTTAAAATGGACGACCCGATGGCGTCCTTGTTTCCCGTGACCTGGATCGGACGGTGGAGGCCCATCGACTTCGGCCGTATAAAGCCTTAGCCCTCCTCCGCCTACGCATCTTTGCCCGTGCTTCGCCCCCCTGCCTCTTTTGTTGCTGCGGCCTCCGGCGATCCAGCTCCTGTTCTTCGGTAGCTACCATCTCACCGGCGATCTTCTCCGCCCATCCCCTTCTTAGTGAGCCTTCTTTCCTTGCTTACCAGGTCTTTCCTAACCGTTTTACCTCTCTTTCGTTGCTATCCTTTTGTCTCTTCGAGATGGCGAGCTCTTCTGACCCCTCTACCCATGTTCACGGTCCATGGTATATGAGTATGGAGAGTCGGTTTGACGAAGAGGGCGCTCGGCGTCTGGTTCGGACGTACGGGATCCCAGATGACCATGAAATAATTATAGCCGACCCAGCCGATCGGCCCCATGACCCGCCGACCGGCACCATTTGTTTCTTTCTGGACCAATTCCAGGGCGGCCTTAGGTTTCCCACCCATCGATTTATTTTGGAAGTTTGTAACTATTTTCGTATCCCGCTCGGCCAACTTGTGCCGAATTCCTTTAGGCTGCTGAGCGGGATGGTCGTCCTCTTCAAGCTGCATAGTATCCCCCTTGACCCCAAAATATTCCACTTCTTCTTCTACCCCAAACAATCCGAGCCGGGCACTTTTATCTTCCAAAGTAGAATAGACTTTAGATTTTTTGATAATATGCCGACCTCCAACAAACACTGGAAGGAGTTTTTCTTCTATATCCGACTTCCCGAGCGGCCAGATTCCGAACCAAATGGCAGCCGGAGCTAGGCAAGTTCAGAAGCACTCCAGCTTATCTCCATGCGGCGAACTGGTTGTCCGGTCAGCGATACAAGATCGACCAGTTGCTGCTCAAGGGGGTGTTGTATATTTTCGGATTGTCTCCCGTTCGGGCAAATCTACCCTTCCGCATGAGTAAGGATTCTTTACTTTCTTACTCTTTTTTGTCTAACTGATTTTAATTTCTTTTACTGCAGCTGAAGTCATGTGGCGCTCCAAGGCTACCGCTAATTTGAAATTAAAGTCCGTGGAGATTGAAGCGGCCACCAAAAAAGAGCTCGCCGAGCGGGGTCTCATCCCCAGCCGGGGACGCAGTCCGCCCCTGAATGAAGTTGCCCAATCCGCCTAACGGAGGTTGAGGCGGATCCTGTTTCCTCGGCCCCAGCCGAGTTGGGATCCCCATTGGATGTTCGGCGGAAACGTCGAAGAGACTCCAGCCGTCCGCCGACCCAAGAGGCGGAACCACAGGCGCCAATCGACGTAACTTCGCCGAATCGCACGCCATCACAGATCGGGACCCCTGTGGTTTCGCCCACCGCACAGTCCTCCGGCTCTCCTCCCCGAACTCGCCGCCGCTTACGTCGGTTGGGCGAAACTTCCACCATAGGGGAGTCCTTGCATCAGGCAGCCGCGACTGAAGAAGCGCCGTCCAGCCATCCGACCATCAAGACTACCCTCCGATTCCCATCGGAGGAATATTTACTATCAGCCGATCGGCCATCGAGCCCTGTCCACGAAGTAACCCTGACGAGTCCACTCGCCAAGCTCTTTGAGGACGCCCAGATTCAAGTGGCCCTCATGACGCCCAAGCAGCTCGGCGACAACAATATGCAGCAGGCCACTCAGGTAAATTCATTTTTCTTCCTGTACCATGCCACTGTTTGGTTACTGACTTCATTATTTCCTTTACAGCGCTGGGCTGAGCAAATCGCCACTAGCCATCGGCTAGTCGAGTTGGAGGATCTCCTGGAAAAACTTCAAGTATCGGGAGGTCCCACGGCCGAGCGGGAGAAACAAGCTCTTGAGGCCGAACAGAAGAAGGCTGTCGATCTGGCTGCAGAGGTGGCCCGACTCGAAGACTTGGTGAAGAAGCGGGACGGGGACGTGAAGCGTGCCAATGGTCGGAAGAGGCGAGCAATTGCTGATCTAGATAAAATGAAAGTCGAAGTCCGTGCGCTAGATCAGCGATCCAAGGATCTGGAGGCCCAGCTGAACGCCGAGCGAGAGGACCGTTCGGCAGAGCGCACAAAGGCTGCAATGGACTTGAAGGCCCTCCAAGATTCCTTAATCGCCTCCCGGGCGGTGCTCAAAAAATATAAAGAGGGAGAGCCGAGTCGCTTAGCAGCAGCGCGCCAGGAATACCTCCATTCGGAGAGGTTCGGCGTAAAATTCGGTGGCAGCGTCTCCTCTACTTTCGCCGAAGCGGTCAAGGTCGCCATGGCGTACTTCAAGAGGGGTGGCCACCTTCCTGAGGGAATGCATATTCCCGCCTCCGACCTGGCGGCCATGATCGATGATATCCCGGACGCCTTTTTTAATTTTGAAGACCCTGAGTGAGGCGAGTTAAGTGCTTTCTGTATTTCATCCGCTCGGCGGATGCAAAATTTTTGTACGTGTCGTTCGGCCTAATTTTTCCTTTAATGCAACGATGCCCATCTGCTTTTGTCTTCTTACTCATTATCCATAATATTCTTTTGTTTGCTTAACGTGTATGCTTAGAGTCAGTCATGCTCTTAAGCGTTTACCGTCACGCGTCCGATCGGCTTGGCCCATTGCATAAAGTCCGAGCGGGGAGGCCTATTCGCTCTGCACGTATTTTGCCTGCGCGAAGTTAACAAACGTCGAGTATCGAAGGACCAACCCCCCATCGGGCCTGAATGTTTTAATATTTGTAGTTTCCGCTGTTTCTTACTCTGATATTCGTTCGTCTGTTCGGGGTATTTATAGTCGCCGGTTCGACTTGATTTTTAACGACGGTGCTCGTCGGCGCGGCTCTCGATCTTTAACGACGGTGCTCGTCGGCGCGGATGTTTATAGCCGATCGGCGCGGCTCTCGATCTTTAACGACGGTGCTCGTCGGCGCGGATGTTTATAGCCGATCGGCGCGGCTCTCGATCTTTAACGACGGTGCTCGTCGGCGCGGATGTTTATAGCCGATCGGCGCGGCTCTCGATCTTTAACGACGGTGCTCGTCGGTTTTCCGCTCGAATTTTATAGCCGGTCGGCGTGGCTCTACGGTTTAACGTCTGGGCTAGACGGCCTTGAAGGCTAACTCCTTACCAGGTCGAGCGACCTTGGCCTTCATAACTTATCTCGCGTTTGGACAGTCTTTGTGCCCGGCCGAACAGCACGGGTCATTTGCTTGCGAATATAATCGGCTGGGGGGGCCTTCGCTATTCGGGCGTCTGGCTCGGATAATCCATATGCCCCTTCCACCCAGCTCGGAGAACGTACTCCTGGCCGAACGGCTCAGGGTCTGCTGCGTCGAGCATTTTGGCTCGGATAATTTACCTCCGTCCGAATGGTACGGGGCCTTCAATTTTCGAGCACTTGGCTTGACCCACTTACCTCCGGCCGAGCGGCTCGAGGCCTTCGTTCTCTTGTTGGCGATGTCTTATTTGTTCTCTTGATTTTTCGTTTCTGCAATTTAAGTATTCAGTCGAAAAAAATACACAAGATGATTTACATAGGCACACCTTTCACCCTGCCCGGTAAGGCTGGAGGTGGTTCGCGCTCCACGGCCTATCTAGCTGGCGACCTTCCTCATCTTCCAGATAATACGCACCCGAGCGGAGCTTCTCGATGATTTTGAAGGGACCTGCCCACGGAGCTTCAAGTTTGCCGACGTCGCCGACCGGCTTGACTTTCTTCCAGACAAGGTCGCCGACCTGGAATGATCGGGGAATGACGCGCCGGTTATAGTTTTGCTTCATTCGTTGACGGTACGCCATCAGCCGAACGGATGCCTTTGCCCTCTCCTCTTCTACCAAATCCAGCTCCATGTTTCTCCTTTCGGCGTTGTCATCATCGTAGCTCTGGATCCGGGCTGACTCAACGCCGACTTCGACCGGAATGACGGCCTCACCGCCATATACCAAATGGAACGGTGTGACTCCTGTCCCTTCTTTTGGCGTCGTTTGGATGGCCCACAAGACGCTCGGCACTTCGTCCGGCCAACTTCCTCCTAAATGATCGAGCCGAGTGCGCAGAATACGGAGAATTTCCCGGTTGGCCACTTCAGCTTGACCGTTGCTTTGAGGATAGGCCACGGATGTGAAATGTTGCTCAATGCCGTAGCTCTTGCACCAATCCTCTAACATCTTCCCTGTGAACTGCCGCCCGTTGTCGGACACTAGTCGGCGAGGGATGCCGAACCGACAAATGATGTGTTGTCAGATGAATTTTTTAACCATTTGCTCAGTGATCTTTGCTAGTGGCTCGGCCTCCACCCACTTGGAGAAGTAGTCTACCGCCACTAGTAAAAATTTCCTCTGCCCGGCCGCCATTGGAAATGGACCAACAATATCCATTCCCCATTGGTCGAACGGGCATGAAACGCTTGACGCCTTCATTTCTTCAGCCGGTCGGTGGGAGAAGTTGTGATACTTCTGGCATGAAAGGCAGGTAGATACTGTCCGAGCGGCATCTGTTTGTAAAGTTGGCCAAAAGTATCAGGCCAAGAGGATCTTCTTGGCCAACGAGCGCCCGCCCGGATGACCCCCGCATGATCCTTGATGTACTTCCTGGAGGATGTAAGCTGAGTCCTCCGAGCTTACACATTTCAGCAAAGGGCGCGAAAAAGCTTTCTTGTAAAGCTGATCTCCGATGAGTGTAAACCGACCGCTCTTCTTTTGAGGAGTCGGGCTGCATATTCATCGGATGGTGTGGTGCCCGAACGGAGGAATTCTATAATAGGCGTCCTCCAGTCACTTAGAAACGCGAGGCCTTGCATCCGGTCGACATGCGCCACCAGCAGTATTTTTTCAATTGGTTCTGAATGGCTATTGGTGTTATTGAACTCGCGAGTCTGGCTAGCTCGTCTGCTGCCTGGTTCTCCGTTCGGGGGATCTTCTGTATAAGAACCTCTCGGAAAGTGGCTTTGAGTTTTTCAAAGGCCTCAACGTAGAGTTTAAGCCGAGCACTATTGATTTCAAAGGTGCCAGAAAGTTGTTGAGCGGCCAACTGTGAATCCGAATAGAGAGTCACCCGACCGGCACCCACATGCCGGGCTGCCTGCAATCCGGCTATGAGGGCCTCATACTCTGCTTCGTTGTTGGTAGCTTTGTAATCCAGCCGGACGGATAGGTGCATCTTCTCTTCTTGAGGTGAGAGCAGCAATATTCCAATCCCACTTCCGAGCCGAGTGGAGGACCCATCCACATATATCCTCCACATAGCTTCCGGCTCTGGCCTTTGCACTTCGGTCACAAAATCAGCCAAGGATTGGGCTTTGATCGCCGAGCGGGGCTGATATTGGATGTCAAATTCACTCAATTCTGTCGTCCACTTGATGAGCCGTCCGGACGCTTCTGGATTCAACAGTACTCTTCCGAGTGGACTGTTTGTCCGGACAATGATGGTGTGCGCCAAGAAATACGGTCGAAGGCGCCGAGCGGCTAGAACCAAAGCAAAGGCCAACTTCTCGAGCCCGGTGTAACGAGATTCAGCATCTTTTAAAATGTGGCTTAGAAAATACACCGGCTGCTCTTCACCACTTGCCCTCACAAGTGCTGAGCCTACAGCATGCTCAGTCGATGACAAATAAATATAAAGTGACTCACCCCCGATTGGCTTGGCTAACACTGGCAGAGAATTAAGATACGTCTTCAATTCCTCGAACGCTTGGTCACATTCTTCATCCCACTGGAACTTAGTAGCTTTGCGCAGGATCTTGAAGAATGGAAGGCTCCGGTCGGCGGTTTTGGAGATGAATCTGGACAAAGCAGTTATCCGACCGGTCAACCTCTGCACTTCTCTTGTATTTCTTGGGGGTGGCATGTCCTGCAGGGCTTTCACTTTGCTGGGATTTGCTTCGATTCCCCGCTCGGTCACTATGTACCTCAAGAAACGCCCTCCTTTTGCTCCGAACAGGCACTTCTGGGGATTTAGCTTGACTCCATATTTGCGCAGCGTTCGGAAGGTTTCTTCCATATCCTTGACAAGATCGGTCGATCGGTCGCTCGGACGGATTTGATAAGAATGTCGTCCACATAGACTTCCAGATTACGCCCGATCTGCTCCTTGAACACTCTGTTCATCAAGCGTTGATAGGTGGCCCCGGCATTCTTCAATCCGAACGGCATCACATTGTAACAATACGTGCCGTCGGCAGTCACAAAGCTAACATTTTCTTGATCTTCCCGGGCGAGCGGCACCTGATGATAGCCTTGGTATGCGTCGAGCATGCAAATCAATTCACAACCGGCCGTAGAGTCCACCAACTGATCTATCCGGGGCAAGGGATAAAAATCTTTGGGGCATGTTTTGTTTAAGTCTCGAAAGTCGATGCAGACCCTCCACTTGCCGCCCGGCTTGGAGACCAATACTACGTTGGCCAGCCAGCTTGGGAACTGCACCTCGCGTATGTGGTCGGCCTCCAGAAGCTTTTCTACTTCCGCCCGGATTATGGCATTCTGCTCGGCACTGAAATCTCTTTTTCTCTGCTTCACTAGCAGAGCGTCCGGTCGGACATGCAACTCATGCTGCGCCAGGCTCGGTGAAATTCCGGGCAACTCATGTGTCGACCAGACGAAGACATCATGATTTCGTTGGAGGCATTGGACCAGTTCCTCCTTCTGCTCCTCCTCCAGATCAGAAGCGATAAAAGTCGTGGCCTCCGATCGAGTCAGATGGATCTGAATTTCCTCCTTTTCATCATAAATCAAAGCGGGAGGTTTCTCGGTTATGGCGTGTACCTCGATTCGGGGCGCCTTCCGAGCGGAACAAGCTTCTGCTCGGATCATCTCTATATAGCACCGCCGAGCTGCTAGCTGATCCCCACGCACTTCTCCCACTTTGTCCTCCACGGGGAACTTTATCTTCTGGTGGAAGGTTGAGACAACCGCTCGGAATTCGCCGAGCGCCGGTCGTCCCAAAATGACGTTGTAGGATGATGAAGAGTCGACCACCATGAAGTTTATTGTCCTGGTCCTCCTGAGCGGCTCTTCTCCCAGCGAGGTGGCCAGCCGGACCTGTCAGACCGGCTGAACTTCGTTGCCCGTGAATCGCTTGGCTCGATCAATTTGCAGTGATCGAACGCCTTCTTGAATATGATGTTGACCGAGCTCCTGTGTCAACAAATATGCGGTGAACGTGTAATTTGCTATTACCGCTTTAATGAGCAGGTCGTGGGGCACTTCTACTCCTTCTAAGTCTCCGGCCCGAAAGTGATTTCGGTCCACTTGCCCGCTCTGGCTACACGTGGATCTGCACGCCAACGCCTTCGCCCTTGGAGTCTCCTCCGCCCGCCAAAGAATGACGTTGATCTCGCCCGCAAGATTGCTCTGTTTTCCTCTTCCCGAGTGGACGGTCGTGATCGTTCTCGACGCCCGATTCTCCTCGGGAGATCGGTGCCGATCAGTGTCTGCTGATGTCGACTTTCGCGGGTCCGGCTTCACGGGTCATTTGTCTCCTGTCGATGGGAGGAGACCTTCCTGGGAACGGGATTAGCCACGAAGGGAAGACTTCGACAATCCCTCGTGTTGTGCGTATTTGACTGGTGGAAGGAGCAGAACATAGGGGTCCACCTCTTCTTTGGCTTGGGCCGAGCGGCAGCCACTCCTTGTACGTGCGATCTGGCGTGGGGATCGTTCTCTGGACTCCCGGTGGTGCTGAGCGGCGTGCTGTTTCCGCTCGATCTGAACAGGTGTGCGCTCGGTTGGAGTTTCCTTTTTCCGAGCGGCTTGCGCTTCTTCCACATTTGTGTATTCGTTGGCCCGATGCAGCATGTGATCATAATCTCGGGGCGGCTTTCGGATGAGCGACCGAAAGAAGTCCCCATCTACAAGGCCTTGTGTGAAGGCGTTCATCATCGTCTCCGATGTGGCCGTTGGGATATCCATCGCCACTTGGTTGAATGGCTGGATGTAAGCTCGAAGCGATTCTTTCGACTCTTGCTTGATGGCAAACAAGCTGACACTTGTCTTCTGATAACGCCGACTGCTAGCGAAGTGGTGGAGGAAGGCCGTTCGGAAGTCCTTGAAGTTAGTGATGGATCCGTCCGGCAACCTCCGAAACCACCGTTGAGCCGATCCCGAGAGAGTTGTAAGGAAGACGCGGCACTTTACTCCATCTGTATATTGATGGAGTGTAGCTGTGTTATCAAACTTACCCAGATGATCATCCGGGTCCGTTGTTCCGTTGTACTCGCCGATCGTCGGAGGCACGTAGTGCTTGGGTAGAGGGTCTCGTAGAATAGCCTCCGAGAATTGGCGATTGATCCGCTCGGGAGATGAGTCCGCCCGGGGAGCTTTCCCTTTTCTGTCATCCCGCCTTGGCATCTCGTCTGAAGATGATCCCCTATCTCTTCGAGCTGGTACGGCTTCAGGGGTGCGAAACAAGGCTCGATGGAATGCGACGGTGGCTGGAGGTGCTTCCGCTCGGCCACCTGACGCAGATGTTGCTTGTTGCTCAGGCCGCTCGGCTGCTGCTTTCTGTTTTTGTTCCACAAGTTTGGCGGCCCTTATCTCGACCAGAGCTTCGAGTTCTTCCGTCGAAAGCGCCACCGTATGTTGTCGTCCAGCTTCGTCCATTGTTTCCAGTCGGATGCAGGAGTGTTCCCACAGACGGCGCCAATTTGATCCTGTCCAAACCAGGAGTCAATGGACACTGGGCACGTGGCGCTCCCTGCTGAATCCTCGAGCGCTCCGGCGAACCTGCAGCAAAACCGAGCGGGGAGGGGTGTCCCGGCGACGGCCCTCCGACGCTCAAGTCAGGAGAGGAAATAGCAAAGAAGTGGCTTTCAAGTAAGAGACCCTCGTACCTCCGATGAAGAAATGGAGGCCTTATATAGACCTCTCGAAGAAGCCTAGGCGCACCAGTCAAAGCAACCACCTGCCTTCGACCATGCCCAGGTATGGGTCTGTCAGAAGGGTCATGCCCAGATATGGATCTGTCAGGAAGACATCCCTGAGGCCATACTACTACTGTAGCAACCTTCCCCTGATGTGACGGCAAGATCCTCCATCGTGTGATCTTGTGTACGGCCTAATCATCAGACATGCTTCTGCTGATATCCCATAACCCGTGCCGAGCGCATAGGCCGCTTGGCCACCTTTGTACCCTCGCCTCTATCCTGGCCGAACGGACCACCCGATCGGCCCTTCGGTCTCAGCCGAGCGGACTTCCGCTCGGCCCTTCGATCTTCCTGCCTTGGCGTCGGAAACCCAAGCCCGTGGATGGGTTATCTATAGCTCCGCTCGGACCATTATTCGCTGGGCCAGCCCTCCATCCTTCCTTAGGCTGGGACCCTTCAGAGGGTGGGCCCTCCCTTCTTACCGCCGGATCATGAGATCTTGGGGTCGAAACTTGGCATGTCTGAGTATGCCTTCTTCCGTGTCTTGTCACCTGTACTAATGGTTAGTAGCCACCAGTGATTTACTTTCTCCGTGTTAGCCTAGGGACAGATTGATGAGAGCGCTAGGGACAAACAAATCACCTTTTGTCATATCACGACCCCCTCCATTTGTCTCCTCTCCTTCTTCTTCCGATAGGACACTGCTCATCTCTTGTCATGGCCTTCGCAGTCCCTTTATTTTTGTCTGATGCATTACATGGCTATACGATTAGAGCTCAATATAATCATATTAATTGTTTATGCATGAGATTATCAATGGATGAATCATCGATGAACTATCTTTTATATTGACAAAGTCACCAAATGTTCAAGCTAAGAAAGAGAAGGAAAGAGAGAGTCGGATTACCAGGAGCACCTATTATACCTAAGAGGGAAAATGAGAGTTAGAATGGAGGGGCATGTCTCAATTTAGTCATTCTGATGCTCAAATCGTTAGTCTTAGGTGGAGAGGGAGAAGATGAACAGTGAGGAAAAGATGCAACTGTTATATGTGTGTGTTTGTGTATCTTTGCCTACAAGTGCGGACTCCTTTTATAATACTGTTGAAATGATACTTTTCATTTATTGAACGTCGTATCACAATAGAGCAAATGTTTCATCATCATATCTCCATGATATCATACAATCACGTCACATATATTTTGTATCTGTATAATCATATACTGCTCGACATGCTCTAACAACTCATATATTATCCCATGTGGTGTACCACTTATGGTGTCATTCCATGAGATCGGGAAGACTGAAAGAATGAGTTGGGAGTCCTGTTGTAGCTGCAAGGAGCGTCAAGTTAGCTAGGTCGAGCAGGGAAGAAGCTGTCGGATAGGCAGAACAGGGCATAGCAGAGTAGAGTAGAGCATATATAGTTGATCCCCTGGGTTGGATAGACCGAATTGCAGGAGTCAAGTGGATTGACTTAGAAGAGTCGGGTGAACTGACCTAGGGGAGTCGAGTGGATCAACCTAGAGGAGTTGAGTGACTCAAGGGGTCTTTGCTTTGATTTCTACCCTAGTTGACTTTTGACCAGCCAACAAGGCCCGACCTCACTACGTGTAAACCAAAACAAGGAAATTTGCGTGATTTTTCTTAATTATATATACAAGTTTTTTTATTGCTTTCATTATCTATATCTATTTTTTTAAAATAAAAAAGTATATACACTCTATTAATATTATAATTAATACAATATTTAAATTTTCTAATTTGTTTTTATAAAATCCAATAATTTTTATAAAATCAATTGGACTAGTCTAATGCATTGGCTAAACTAGCCACATAGATCGGGCGGGCCAAATATAGTAACTTAATTTGGACTAGTCAAGCTACATGAGCTAGTTGGTTAATTGAGTCTGCTGATTTGATCTAGACACGAACAGTTGATGGGGCTAGATAGGTCAGCTAGGTGCCTATCAAAATGAGTAGTTTAGACAAGAAATGAATTTAGAACTAACCAATTGGTTGTTGGTCAGACTAGGTGGACCGATCAGGCTGTCCGACAATACGAGTCAGTCAAATTTATTTGATCAATACTACTTATTAGACTATAGATGAGTTGGTCAAACCAATCAAACCAAATAGGTTGTTTCGATTAGTGTCGGCAACATGCCAATTCAATCAAACCGATCAAGTTAGGCAGGATCGAACAAAAAATTCCCTTTGAGCTAGGATTGATCGGATAAAATTTATCTCTATTTTATTTCTTAGAAATAAATATGGAATTCATTATCATTCCAAAAAGATGAGATGCCTAATTACATACTATATATTCACAAATCGAGCCCACTGATCACAAGCGTATCATTGATGAACTTTTCATCATCTCCAAAGTGGTCCATTCCTACGGCTCAAACTGTAGAGAGGCCTGAACATTGTCTTCCCCATCTGCTTCTTCATCTCATGCCCTCTCCACTAGGAAATGACCTTGTATTCTTTGGATTTTTAATTAAAGGGGATGAATTTAATAAATTTAAAAATTAATACAACACAAAATATTTAGCTTTTGATTTTAGTTGTAACAATGATCTATCCATCCCTAAAATTTATGTATGACTCAAAGTGAATGAAGCATTTATGATTCCATTTCCTCGTAATTAATATTTAGCCTATTTTGATCTAAATAATTATCCTAATTAACTATTAACCTAATAAAATAAAGTTTATATTTTATAACTTTTTCTTCAATTAATGAAATATAAAAGAAGAAATGAATAACTTACTTCTCTTGTTGTTATTGTGGGTGGACAAAGGGGAAAAAGATATGCTTGTAAAGAGCTACTCGTTGGAAAAAAATAAAAGTAAGATAGTTGCTTTTGAGAAAATAGAAAAGAAAAGATAGGAAGGAAGAAGTAAAAGAGGAGAGTTTTATCTTCGTCATTAGTGATCTCATCTGAAATCAATGAAGGTTGGACTACCGATGAGGTGACTAGAATGTGGACCAAGTCGTCATGAACTGGAGGAAGAAGAAGGTTATGAGTTGTCTTCTAGGTTGACTGAATTTCTGGGCCTCCAAGAAAAACCAAGAAGAAGAGACTGAAGGTGCCAGAAAGTCTCCTATCAATGGTGCTTGCAAGGTTGCTAGAAGACGGGAAAAGGCAGACGGAGCATTAGAGGGAGTCCGGGTTACTTTGGTTTTTCACTCCAATACTCAAGTCAATATCCGACAATAAGAATGAAGAAGATAAACAATGCAGTAAGATAGTATATGTGTGTATGTAGTAATGAACATCCAACATACTTAAGCCCACGGAGGTGAGAGTTTTTATAGCACAAGGGGTGATGTGTCACATCCATGACTATCAAAGGAGATGGTGAACTTCTGACAATATGTCATGTCATGGTAAGGAGAGTGTCCCGTCGTCGTATCAAGGAGTCATGTCACCCATATCTGGTATCGTAGAAGATCTCTTGGGATCACCCTGTTATAGTGTATACTAAAAGCCTAGCTTTTGGTATAAATATTTATTATGAATAAAGAATCACATTTGGTCAAATTGTCTACATTTGTTTGTAGTTGTTCATTTAATTTATATTGTAGATAACATAGTATGTGGTGTCACATGCAGAAGATGATGTTATCAGAACCTTATAAATTATAAACAGTAGCTCACGACCAAAATGGAAAGGAACAAACCATTAGAAGGTCGTAGTGTAATTAGGTATTAGTTTATCTTGACTATATAATTACACTAGTACACTCAGAGTGTATTGAGTAGGATCATTTGAGGTCGTTTCTTTTATACTGACTTTATAAAGGAACAAAGACCTCGGTTATTATGGAAGTGTGTGCTCTTAATCCTAATATAATAACAAGCACATATATTTGATATTTATTTCTTTAATTTATCAATGGGTGAGATTTAGTTCGATGAATCAACAAGCCCGATAAGTTGGGAAATGGTATCACTTATAGTGTGTGTTGTTGATTATAGAAGGAAACTATGTCCTAGAGATACTAGGTTGATAATGTCCTCAAGAGGAGCTCATAAGGATTGTCATGTTAAACCCTGCAGGTGGACTTGGTCCGACATGATAATAAGGTTGAGTGGTACTACTCTTGGATTTAGATATTAATTAAATGAGTTGTCAGTAACTCACTTAATTAGTGGACATTCGATATCTTAAACACAGGGAGACTAACACACTCATAATAAGAAGGAGCCCAAAAATGTAATTTGGGATTGGTGCGGTAGTTCAATAATAATTCTCTAGTGGAATGAATTATTATTGATAAAATTAAATTGTGTGTTCGGGGCGAACACGGGATGCTTAATTTTATCGGGAGACCAAAACCAATTCCTCCTCTCGGTCCCTATCGTAGCCTCTTAATTATAGAGTACTATACCCACCTATACCCACCTTCTTACCCATCCTATAGGAGCCGGCCAAGCTAGCTGGAGACCAAGCTAGGGCCGGCCATGGGTATGTTCATGGGTGAATTCATGTGGTCGTCCCTATTAAAATAAAAAGGAATTTTAATTTTAAAATTTTTCTTATGTGGATAATATAATTTAAAAGAGATTTTAAAAATTTAAATCCTTCCTTTTATAAGATTCTACAAAAGATTAAAGAAGAGTTAAAATCTCTTTCCTTATTTGTAGATTAAAAGGTTGATTTTAATTTTGGTAAAAACTTTCCTTTTAATTATATTCATGATTTAAAAGAAACTTTAAAAATTAAAAATTCTCTTTTATTAGTTTCTACAAAAGATTAAGAAAAGATTTAATATCTTTCCTTATTTGTAGATTGAAAGGAGATTTTAATTTTTAGAGATAACTTTCCTTTTTGGAAATTATCCACATGTTTAAAAGAAAGATTTTAATTTATAAAATTTCTTTTTATTAGCCAATCATGAAGGGATTAAAATTATTGGAGAAATTTTTATAAATTTCTAGAAACAAATTAGGAAGTTTTAATTTTTGTTTTAATTAAAACTCTCCTTGTTTTGGGGAGAAGAGTGGCCGGCCATTATAATTTGAAAAGAGAAAATTATTTTAATTAAATAAATTTTCCTTTTCAATGGCAAAAGAATTAAGGAAGTTTTATTAAATTTTCCTTATTTGCCAAGACCAAGGATTATAAAAGAGGGGTAGAGGAGGCTTGAAGGCTAACGACTCTATTCTATTTTCCTCTCTTTTCTCCTTGGGTGTGGCCCCCTTTCTTTCCTCTCCTCTCCTTTGTGTGGCCGAAACCTTCTCATGGTGGAGATAGCTTTGGTGGCGGATCTAAGAAGGAGAAGAAGGAGAAGCCTCTTTTCTAGCATCCCTTGGAGCATGGTGGTGGTGGCCGAACCTCTTCATCCTAGGAGAAGTTTTGATGGCCGAAACTTGTAAGGAAGAAGAAGGTGCTTGGTGGTTCTCATCTTGGAAGATCGTTGCCCACACAACGTCCGAGGTTAGAAAAGGAATACGGTAGAAGATCAAGAGGTCTTTCTAAAAGCTATAACTAGTAATTTTTGTTTCCGCATCATACTAGTTATTTTTGGAAATAATACTAAATACAAGAGGCATACGATTCTAGAGTTTCGAATTTGTTTTCGATATAGTGTTCTTTTGTTTTTCTTTCCCTTGTGATTTGATTGTTCTTTTCGGTTAACCTAAAGTTATTTTAGGAAATTAAATATTAGCTTTCCATAAAAGGTTTTGTCTAGTCGGTGGTGGTTGCTCCCATATCCAAGAAGGCCATGTTCCTCGCCACGTCAGTACTGGGAACTAATTATGGAAATTAATATTTAATGGAATTAATAACTTAAGGTGATTTGGGTCGAACGTGTTAAGTTCCGCAGGAGACCCAAGTCAAAACCTAAAAGAACGAATAGATTAAGTTTTGGATCAAACGTGTTAAGTTCCGCAGGCGATCCAAAATTTAATTTAAAAGAACACATGGTAGCTAGGAAAAGGTTCAGACCTTTGTACAAAATTTTTATACAGTGGAACCTCTAGGTTTTCCGAGTAGCAACCAACAATTGGTATCAGAGCTAGGGTTTTGCCTCTGTGTATTTGGTATTAGGATAATTATGCACATGTCATACATAATTTAGGCAGGTTAATAGTAGGATGTGCTAACTTTGTGGATGCAGGATCCAACTATTATGGCTTTTAATTATTATGTGTGTGATTGGACCCTTGGACATGTCAAGGGCATTTATATGTGTGTGCATGATTGTATTAAAATACAGCAGGAGCTGTATTTAGTTTTATTAGGATTTTATTTTTGATCTAGATATATGTACATTCCTTTTATGGAATATAGGATCAAAATGTAAAATTCTATTTATGTCGCGGATCGAATCTTGCAAAGCGTGGAACTTTCTAAGGACCAGAGGCGCAGCGGAACTAGGAGCAAGATGGAGGCGACAGCTAGACCCGGTGGCGGTGGCCAAATATGGCAGCAGCTTGGGATGACAACACACGGAGGACAACTAGAGATAAAAGTCATAATAGTTGAAAATTAGATTTTCTATTTATTGCTTTTATATTGTGCTGTGTGTGCATGTTAGTTTACAAGTTTAGTAGGCTAGCATAGTTTAAAATTCCTCATTTATAAATAACTAAGTGGGAGAGGGATTTTTAAGTAAATCCCATGGTCTCCATTACTGGTTTGTAAGTGATGCAAACAAGCTTGCGCGTTGGCTCTGAGTGCCTTCCTCCATAACGGATGAGCTTGTTTGCAGATCACTAGAACATACTTCCATTTTTGGATGACTATAGGAAGTTAATTAAGAGCGTGTGATCTTCCCCAACGGAAGGGGCATAATCTTATTAATGGACTTAGTGTCAAGTAATGGTATACACTTAGACACATCTAATAGTATCCTACCCATCGGAGTCACTGCTATTATTTGTGTGACCAAATGAAACCAACTATTAATTTGTCATAAAACTAGGTTGACAAGATAATAAAATTAAAGGGTTAAAACCCCTCTTACAAATGATTGATTTTGTATACGTCCACACTAACGTGGCATACAAAATTAACGGTGTTTGAGATAATTTTATTTGTCATAAAGTTACGTTGACAAGATAGTTAATGGGTAAAACCCTCCTCTTACAAATGTTGATTTTGTATACGCCCACACTAACGTGGCATGCAAAATTCACGGTGTTTTGAGGTGTTGGTAAATTTAAATAGTATTGTTAGAGGAATCAATATTATTTTAAATTTAGAGTCTTGACCAAATATTTGATTAAAGATAGACCAACTATTAATTTTATTCGTCATAAAGTAAGGTTGACGAGATAATAAAATTAAATGATAAAATTTCCTCTTTGAATTTGTATACGTCCACACTAACGTGACATACAAAATTCATGGGGATTTTTAAGGAGTTGGTCTTAACCAAATATTTTTGTGATTCTTAGGATGATGGTCAATCCCTAGCTGATATACTTTAGGATAGACTTAGTGGTCCCAATAATAATTGATTGGAAATAGGATTTGGACATTAAGGTAGACTGTCCTCTTAGAACTAAGAACAATTTAGGTGTATTTAATTCATTAGTTGAAACATGTCCAGTGGTGTTATCTACCAGAACCTGGAGTGTAGATACAGATGCCATTAATCATGTCTGCAATTCATTGCAGGGTTCCAGGAAACCCGACAACTAAATGAAAATAAAAACACCGTCCACATGGGCATTACTGCAAAAGTAGCAGCTGTTGCAGTGGGAGAGGTTTATTCTCTAATAGGAATAAAATATGGATTATTAGAAATTGTCTTTACATACTAAGTTTAGAAAGAACCTGATTTCAGTTTCTAAACTATTATAGAATAGATATTGTGTCTATTTTGATAACAAAGTTGTTATCAAGAAAAATAGGGAAGTTATCTATTCTGGTATGTTGGTTGAAAATTTATAATCCAATAACTCCCACGATGCAACAAATAGAAATTAGTAACACATCTTCTAACTTTAAGAGAAAGCAACCTTCGGAAATGAACCAATTATATCTTTAGCATCTAAAGCTAGGTTATATTAACTTAAGTAGGATTCATTGGTAGCTGATGAACTTTTGGGTTCATTAGCAGTGGAAATCTTCCAACCTACGAGTCTTACTTGGAAGGAAAAATAACCAAGAAGCTTTTAAGTCTAAGGGGTATGGAGTCAAAGATATATTGGAATTGGTTCATTCTGATTTGTGTGATCCTATGAGCATCCAGGCAAGAGGTTGTTTCAAATATTTCATATATTTTATAGACAACTATTTGAGTTACGGATATATTTACTTGATGTACCGCAAGTCTAAGTGCTTTGATTAGTTCAAAGAGTACGAGGCTGATGTGGAGAAACGACAAAGTAAAAGTATCAAGACACTACGGTAAGATCGTAGTGGCAAGTACCTCTTGGGAGAATTTAGGAGTCATTTATCAGAAGTAAGGATTCAATCCAAACTAACTGCACCTGGTACACCCAACATAATGGTGTAGGAAAAGGAAGGTATAGGACTCTTATGGAAATAAGTAGATTGATGAGTTATTAAGAATATTATCAAAATCATTTTAAGGATATACTCTGGAAACAGGAGTGAATATAGTACCTTCTAAAGTCAGAACTCTCTACTCATATAGAATTGCTGAATAGGCGTAAGCCTATTTCGAAGCATATTCGGTTTCGAGAAGTCCAGCACATATGCAGAAGAGAGACAATGATAAGTTGAACAGGAATTCACTTGTTTGTGGGTTATCCTAGTAAAATGAAAGTAGGTTTATAGTCTTAAAAATCAGAAGATCATTGTTAGTATTAATGACCGATTTTTAGAAAAGGACTATGTAATAAACCATGTGCCCATAAGAAAATGTGTTCTTAAGGAAATAATAAAAGGCATGTCTAATCTAGTACCAACTGTACAAGATGAGATACCACAAGGAAACTGCAACACGTATCACAAATGATACACAATTGCAAAAAGTGTCTTGTCGTAGTGGGAGAGTTGTTAGGCAACCTAAAAAGATTCATGTTTTGGGAGAGTTTTTGGACTCGATCCCTGGAGGACATGAACCTGATCTCCGGACATATGACGAAACACTCCAAGATAAAGATGCAACATCTTGGCAAAGAGTAATGAATATCAGAATTAGAATATATGTATTCTAATAAAATCTGGAAGCTTGTAAAACCACCAAATGGTGTAAAAGCCTTTGGGTGTAAAAAGGTCGATAATATGAAAAGAGGGATAGAAAGGAAGGTAGTAACTTTCAAAGCAAGACTTGATGAAAAAGGAAACTTTTTCACTGGTAGTCATGCTTAAGTCTATCCGGATTCTTTTATCTATTTGGCAAGTGGATGTCAAGACAGCATTCCTTAATGGAAGTATTGATGAAAGCATCCATATAAAGCAACCAGAAGGGTTCATTGCAAAGGGCTAAGAGCATCTTGTGTGCAAGCTCAATCAGTCTATGGACTGAGGCAAAGCTTCAAGGTCTTGGAACATCTGGTTTATCAAAGTAATCCAGACCTATGGATTTATTGAGTAAACGGATAAGTCTTGTGTATACAAAAGGTGTGATGGAAACGTGGTGGTATTTCTTGTACTATACGTAGATAACATTTTTGGTAGTTGGAAACAATATCAAAATGTTGTCAGAAGTAAGGGTATGGTTGTCCAAATAATTCGATATAAAGGACTTGGGAGAATGTATATATTTTTGAGATCAAAGTAATAAGGGATCGAAAGAAAAAAATATATTTTACTTATCCCAAGCTTGATACATCAGAAAATCCTTGCTCATTTTAAACATGAAAAACTCCTCAAAAGGTTTCTTACCTTTTAAGCATGGAGTGCCTTTATCTAAAGAGATGTCTCCGATGACATCAAAGGAGATTGAGGACATGTAGGCAATTCTTTATGCTTCGGCAGTTAGACAACCTAATGTATGCTATGCACAAGATCAGAAATCTGTTTTGCCAAGGGCATAGTTAGCAGATATCAAAGTAACCCTAGACAAGGACATTGGACTGCAGTAAAACATATATTAAAGTACCTTAGAGGCGCTAGAGACTATATGCTAGCTTACAAGGCAATTAATTTGGTCCCTGTGGGTTACACGGATTTTAACTTCCAATCGGATAGGGACAATAATAAGTCGACCTCGGGGTTTTGTGTTTACTTTAGGAGGAAAAGTCATAACTATGGAAGAGTGATAAGCATAGGTGTTTTTCTGGACTCCACCATAGAAGCTGAGTATATGGCAAGCCTCTGAGGTAGCCATAAAAGCTGAATGACTTAATTACCTCAAGATAGACTTAGATATGATTTCTAGTTTGTCCAAAGATTATTACAATTTATTGTAATAATAATGGTGCAGTAACAAACTCGAAGAAACCATGAGTCTATAAGGCAAGTAAACACAATAGAGCGCAAGTACTACCCAATACGAGAAATTGTATAACGAGGAGAAGTTGTTGCCACCTAGATTTCATCAGATGATAACCTAAGGTCCTTAAGGCAAGAACTTTTTGAAAGGCATGGGAATCAAATGTATGGCAGCATATATGGCAGCTTAGTCTTTTAGTATAAGTGGGAGATTGTTATAGTGTATACTAAAAGCCTAGCTTTTGGTATAAATATTTATTATGAATAAAGAATCACATTTGGTCAAATTGTCTACATTTGTTTGTAGTTGTTCATTTAATTTATATTGTAGATAACATAGTATGTGGTGTCACATGCAGAAGATGATGTTATCAGAACCTTATAAATTATAAACAGTAGCTCACGACCAAAATGGAAAGGAACAAACCATTAGAAGGTCGTAGTGTAATTAGGTATTAGTTTATCTTGACTATATAATTACACTAGTACACTCAGAGTGTATTGAGTAGGATCATTTGAGGTCGTTTCTTTTATACTGACTTTATAAAGGAACAAAGACCTCGGTTATTATGGAAGTGTGTGCTCTTAATCCTAATATAATAACAAGCACATATATTTGATATTTATTTCTTTAATTTATCAATGGGTGAGATTTAGTTCGATGAATCAACAAGCCCGATAAGTTGGGAAATGGTATCACTTATAGTGTGTGTTGTTGATTATAGAAGGAAACTATGTCCTAGAGATACTAGGTTGATAATGTCCTCAAGAGGAGCTCATAAGGATTGTCATGTTAAACCCTGCAGGTGGACTTAGTCCGACATGATAATAAGGTTGAGTGGTACTACTCTTGGATTTAGATATTAATTAAATGAGTTGTCAGTAACTCACTTAATTAGTGGACATTCGATATCTTAAACACAGGGAGACTAACACACTCATAATAAGAAGGAGCCCAAAAATGTAATTTGGGATTGGTGCGGTAGTTCAATAATAATTCTCTAGTGAATGAATTATTATTGATAAAATTAAATTGTGTGTTCGGGGCGAACACGGGATGCTTAATTTTATCGGGAGACCAAAACCAATTCCTCCTCTCGGTCCCTATCGTAGCCTCTTAATTATAGAGTACTATACCCACCTATACCCACCTTCTTACCCATCCTATAGGGGCCGGCCAAGCTAGCTGGAGACCAAGCTAGGGCCGGCCATGGGTATGTTCATGGGTGAATTCATGTGGTCGTCCCTATTAAAATAAAAAGGAATTTTAATTTTAAAATTTTTCTTATGTGGATAATATAATTTAAAAGAGAGTTTAAAAATTTAAATCCTTCCTTTTATAAGATTCTACAAAAGATTAAGAGAAGAGTTAAAATCTCTTTCCTTATTTGTAGATTAAAAGGTTGATTTTAATTTTGGTAAAAACTTTCCTTTTAATTATATTCATGATTTAAAAGAAAGTTTAAAATTAAAATTCTCTTTTATTAGTTTCTACAAAAGATTAAGAAAAGATTTAATATCTTTCCTTATTTGTAGATTGAAAGGAGATTTTAATTTTAGAGATAACTTTCCTTTTGGAAATTATCCACATGTTTAAAAGAAAGATTTTAATTTATAAAATTTCTTTTATTAACCAATCATGAAGGGATTAAAATTATTGGAGAAATTTTTATAAATTTCTAGAAACAAATTAGGAAGTTTTAATTTTGTTTTAATTAAAACTCTCCTTGTTTTGGGGAAAGAGTGGCCGACGATTATAATTTGAAAAGAGAAAATTATTTTAATTAAATAAATTTTCCTTTTCAATGGCAAAAGAATTAAGGAAGTTTTTATTAAATTTTCCTTATTTGCCAAGACCAAGGATTATAAAAGAGGGGGTAGAGGAGGCTTCAAGGCTAACGACTCTATTCTATTTTTCCTCTCTTTTCTCCTTGGGTGTGGCCGGCCCTTTCTTTCCTCTCCTCTCCTTTGTGTGGCCGAAACCTTCTCATGGTGGAGATAGCTTTGGTGGCCGGATCTAAGAAGGAGAAGAAGGAGAGAAAAGAAGCCTCTTTTCTAGCATCCCTTGGAGCATGGTGGTGGTGGCCGAACCTCTTCATCCTAGGAGAAGTTTTGATGGCCGAAACTTGTAAGGAAGAAGAAGGTGCTTGGTGGTTCTCATCTTGGAAGATCGTTGCCCACACAACGCCCGAGGTTAGAAGAGGAATACGGTAGAAGATCAAGAGGTCTTTCTAAAAGCTATAACTAGTAATTTTTATTTCCGCATCATACTAGTTATTTTTGGAAATAATACTAAATACAAGAGGCATACGATTCTAGAGTTTCGAATTTGTTTTCGATATAGTGTTCTTTTGTTTTTCTTTCCCTTGTGATTTGATTGTTCTTTTCGGTTAACCTAAAGTTATTTTAGGAAATTAAATATTAGCTTTCCATAAAAGGTTTTGTCTAGTCGGTGGTGGTTGCTCCCATATCCAAGAAGGCCATGTTCCTCGCCACGTCAGTACTGGGAACTAATTATGGAAATTAATATTTAATGGAATTAATAATTTAAGGTGATTTGGGTCGAACGTGTTAAGTTCCGCAGGAGACCCAAGTCAAAACCTAAAAGAACGAATAGATTAAGTTTTGGATCAAACGTGTTAAGTTCCGCAGGCGATCCAAAATTTAATTTAAAAGAACACATGGTAGCTAGGAAAAGGTTCAGACCTTTGTACAAAATTTTATACAGTAGAACCTCTAGGTTTTCCAAGTAGCAACCAACACACCCTACGTCTACCATACTTCTCCATAGGTCACATCAGTCTGCGTGCTATGATGCATAGATATTTGGGCTTGGGAGAGACATCGGGTCAGAGTGGAGGTGAGTCGGAGTGTCTGATCGACAGAGCCAGTGGGACATGAGCTAAATACTCAGGAGCTAACCCCCTAGATAAGACCAACCGAAGATTGGGGGGTTAGCCTTTACTGGGAAGACTGTTAGGACCAAAAGTAGCTAGAGGGGGGGGGGGGGGGAATAGCTCGTCGCGTGCTCGTCGCTCGGCGTGGCTTGTTTCTTCAAGGATATGCAGCGGAAAATACAGAAACAAATACAACCACGCTAACACTAGGATTTTACTTGGTATCCACCTCACAAGAGGTGACTAATCCAAGGATCCACACCAACGCACACACCCTCCACTAAATAAACTCTCCTTTATGATAACTACCAAAGGCGGAGAAGCCCTACAACACTCAATACAAGAAGAAAGGGAAAGAGTACAAGAAATAGAAGCTTACAAGCTTACAATGAGTGCAAACCCTAACCCTAGTTTCTTCTTCTTGCAATAGATCCGCCTCTTGACTTGGAAAGCCTCCAAGATCCTTCAAGAACTGGCGATCACGTGCTTGTAGAGAGCTGTGGAGAAGCTGGCGAGGAGCTGAGATGAGATCGTGAAGAGATGCCGAAGACCACGCTCGCCTGCGGCTTTAAACACGACGCAACGGTCGGATCCCGTGTTCTGAATCGATCGGGGAGGCTTTGGATCGATCCACGGATCGATCCAGAGCGCCTCTGTGCTCTGGAAATAGCGTCTGGATCGATCCACGGATCGATCCAGCGCTTGTCGCGCGAAGCAGCATCGTCCCGATCGATCGGCAGATCGATCGGGACCTCTGGATCGATCCACGGATCGATCCAAAAGCTTTCTGTTCGCTGGGAAGAGTCTGGATCGATCCACCGATCGATCCAGAGCCTGGATCGATCCACGGATCGATCCAGCACTTGATTTTTGCCCAAAAACCAAGTCCCAAACCTCCCTAACCAACATCCGGTCAACCTTGACCTGTTGGTACATCATGCCTAGCATCTGGTCACTCCCTTGACCTGCCAGGACTCCCCACCAAGTGTCCGGTCAATCCCTTTGACCCACTTGGACTTTTTCTCGTCGTGCCAAGTATCCGGTCACTCCCTTGACCTACTTGGACTCCCACCAGATGTCTGGTCAACCTTGACCCATCTGGATTTCCTTATGCCAAGTATCCAGTCAATCCTTTGACCTACTTGGACTTCCCAACACCAGATGTCCGATCATCCTTGATCCATCTGGATTTCCCTTGCCTGGCTTCACTCACCAGGACTTTCACCTAGCTTCACTCACTAGGGTTTCCATCTGCCTAGCTTCACTCACTAGGACTTTCACCTGGCTTCACTCACCAGGATTTCCTTCTGCCTAGCTTCACTCACTAGGACTTTCACCTGGCTTCACTCACCAGGATTTCCTTCTGCCTAGCTTCACTCACCAGGACTTTCACCTGGCTTCACTCACCAGGATTTCCTTCTGCCTAGCTTCACTCACTAGGACTTTCACCTGGCTTCACTCACCAGGACTTTCCAGTCAAGTATCCGGTCACTCTTGACCTACTTGACTCTACTTCAATCACTATCTTATTGTCAAACATCTAAACCCAAACCAAGACTCAGCTTGGTTAACCAGGTCAACCTTGACCTAAGGGATGTTGCACCAACAATCTCCCCCTTTTTGATGTTTGACAATACCACAATAACACTTACAATACCACATGTAAGTTAGGCTAATCCCATAGCCTCATTCTTCATGCCACTAGGTAATGAAAGCATAAGTTAAGCTCTTCATTCTCCTCCTAAGAGGGCAAACTCCCTCTAGGTAATGAAAGTCTAACTTACTTCCTTTCACAAGCCCTTTCATTCTCCCCCTATTGGCACACATCAATCCCCTATTGATAAAACACATCAACCCATCTTTGGACACACATCAACCGATGCTCCAATTTTGGGCACACTTCAACAACTCCATTTGTTGAAAACTCTCCCCCTGAAAAGTTGCTCATCGTTGTTCACAACATCACTCGTTGTGATCAACACGATACTGAAGGTCCCATACTCTTCATTATTCTTACCCCTACATTCTCCCCCAATGTAGGCAAATGCCCATCCTTGAGCATTATCCAATGAAATCACTGAACAATGAGGATATACACTCCTCATTCAGGTTCAACCCATGCTCAACCTTGAGCATATTCTTTAAAGAAGGTTAACCACCTTCCAAGGTTCATGAAAAATAATTTTCATGCCTTTAAAGAGTCCCTCCCCCTAAAGACATGGTGGTAACTTCTGTCATTGCACCAACAATGACTTGGAATCCCTAAACCTTTAGGAAACCCAATTGTAGAAGTTTTGAGGTTCAAATAGTCAAAATTTGAAACAAACCTCAACCTAAACTTCAACTTAGCCTTCCTTAACCAATCCATCCTTGTTTTCACATGAAAACACCCTCCTTATGTATACAAATGTATATTTAGGGGTTTGGAAAGGTTACATTGACTAAAATAGGTTCAAAGTGCTGAAATCAGGCTTTCCCAGCCAAAATCAGCAACTTGGATCGATTGGAGTTGGGTTCCAATCGATTGAACCTGTCTGAATCGATCCACTGATCGATTCAGACTACCTGGATCGATCGGCTGATCGATCGGGAGACTTGCCTTCTGAATCGATCCATGGATCGATTCAGGCACTCCAATCGATCCATGGATCGATCGGAGCTCTGATAGTTGCTGAAATTCCATTCCAGTCAACTTCAGAAACCCCTAGAAAATTCTACAAAAATCCAAAAATTATGAAATTTCGTGTAGACATTGTTTAGGGCATATATTATCAAGGAAAAATAGTTTTCTATGAAAATACATCATATTTTCAAAGATTGACACAAACTTGAAAACTTCCAAAAAACTTTAGTGTTTTCTTCAAGTTTGTGTCTAACTATTCAATGGTGATTACTATCAAAAGATAGCCTTCACCAAGGTTTTCCAAAATCATTTTGAAAACATTTTCAAAACCAATATCCCACCATATTCCTTGGGCTTAATGCACATGACTTGTACATTAGCTTTCCCAATGATGGGAAAACACATATCTATGTGTTTTGATGAAACTAAAACTCAAAAGAATGCACTAAATCAACATCTTGAGTTTTGTTCATCATCCTAACATCTCACTTGTATCTAATGTGCACTAAAATACATACAAGTCATCTTATAGGTCTTTGTGAGATGTAGATTTTGGTTTTGCCCTAATCTAGGGATCATGCATATCTATCTAGGCATTTTGGATATATTAGACACCCACTTACGATGTCACTTGTTAGTAAGTGTTGTTAAATGCCTTTTGTCCTTAATTACAAGGAATTAAACTTAATGCATGATAATGTTATGACATACATCAAAAAGAAATAATTTTCAAAAGAAAATATCCTATAATTACATGATGTATGAATGTCATGACATGGTATTTTTGTATTTTTCATAATAAGTCATGAATGCAAAAATAAACATGATGTCATGGCATATATTTGGCAAACAATCATGGCAAGATTTAGCATAAATAAAATATACCTAGATTAACTATCTAAGTATCCTTAAAACCTTAGCTAAACTTACAACTTAAACCTAGATTTTTTTTTTTCTTAAAGTGCTTCAAGAAAATGTCAAAGCCTAAATTGGCATTTCTAATTCCCTTGATTAATTTATGCCAGTCGAAATTAAGCATATCCTCAAATGTTGGCATATTTCATTTTTCCACAAGAGTAGCACTTCAAAGTTAAGGCCCGGATTGCCTTAAATTTCCTAAGAACATACCAAAATCCCAACTTAGTAGCTCTTATGAATTTCCCAATATGTGCCTTTTAAGATTAAAATCAAATTTTCACCACTAGGCACATTTTACTCTTTCAAGGAGTAAATAATAGTTCCATTTCATTTTCAAAGGTTAACAAAAACCTTGAAAATGCTCCTTGAGTGTCAATTTCCTCAAAGTTGGGTTAACTACCCTTCTAATTGGAGTTGACACTCTCTAACCCATCTATGGGGTAGAGAAGATGCTCCTAGGAACCCAACACCTATTGGTGCTCCTTGGATGCTCTAGGTACTTACTAGGGATAACTTCCCTAGATACCTTCCTAGTGACCTTGTTGGGCTTCTTAGAAGTCTTGGTCACATTTTCTAGGTCAACCCTAGGGATAGCCTCCCTTGTGACCTTGTTAGTGACTTTCTTAGACTTCTTAGAAGTCTTAGTCACTTTGGTTGCAAAAATACTCTTAGGGATGACTTCCCTAGTATTCTTGACTTGACCACTAAACCTAGGGTTTGTTCCATAACTATATGGAACCCTATGATAACTAGACACATCCTTCTTAGCCTTTGGTTTGTATCCCAAACCTCTATGGCTATTTGATGGCTTTGACTTTCCTAGCCCTAGGTTTTGCTCATTTTGCCCTTTTAGGATATTTTCCATCCTTTTTAGGGTCTTTTCAATTTTATCAAGTCTTGATCTCAAGACTTGATTTTCTATCATTAAATCCTTAGAATTTGGTTTTTCATTAAGTCCATGAGCATTTTTGTTTCTAGGCTTGTATCTACAATCCTTAGAGTTCTTGCCTAGACTTTTACCTACATTCCTAGCCTTAGGTGTAGTAGTTTTGGCATGTAGGGCCACATGCTTTTCCTTAAAGCCCTCATGCTTCCTATTCTTATGGTAAATCGCATTAAAATGATAAAAATTAGAACTATCATGCTTTTTACCATAATTTAAAGGAGTAGGCTCAATAAATGTTACCTTCTTCTTTACCTTGGAGGCTCCCCCTTGACTAATGCCTCCTTGAGCCTTGACCATCTTCTTCCCCTTGAGGCATTGACTCCGGTAATGCCCCTTTTGATTGCAAGAGAAGCATATAATATGCTCCTTGCTCTTCTTTGTGTTGGGGATGGTCTCCTTGGGCTTCACCTTGCCCTTTTGTGCCACTTGGCCCTTCTTCTTGGCTAATTTAGGGCACTTGCTCTTGTAGTGCCCATGTTCCCTACACTCAAAGCATATTATATGATTTTTATTATTAATTGAAATATTTATACCTTTGCTTGTAGGGGTGGCACTTGTTTTGGATGTAGAAGCTTCTCCATTTGATTTTTCTTGACTTGTGGAGGTAGAAGCTTCTTCCTCCTCTTCTTCTCTTGACCCGGATGTAGAAGCTTCTCCTTCTTCTTGATCCGGTGTCACCAAGGATTGCTCCCCCTCAATCCTAGAGGTGGAGGCTTCATCATCTTGAATATGAAACAAGGAGTATGCTCCCTCCTTGTTCCCTTCGTTGCATTCCCTTGAGGATGAAGCTTCTTGGATTTCCTCTTCTTCGGAGGTTGAGCATCTCCCAACCTCGGAGTCCTCCTCTTGGTCTTGCTCCAAAGAGTCACCCTCTTTAGATACTTCTTGATTCGGTACAGTGGAGGGGATCTCTTCATGAAGCTTGGCCAATTTGCTCCATAAATCCTTTGCATCTTCAAATTCTCCAATTTTGCAAAGGATGGTGCTTGGCAATAGATTGACCAAAAGCTTGGTCACTTTGTTATTGGCCTCGCACCTTTGGACTAGCTCCGGGCTCCATTTGCTTTTCTTTAGAACTTTGCCCTTGGAATTTGTTGGAGCTTCGAAGCCTTCCGTAAGAGCAAACCATTGCTCTATCTCCATCATAAGAAAGTTTTCGATTCTTGATTTCCAAGAATCGAAGCTCGTGGAGGTGTATGGTGGAGCCACCCTTGTGTCAAATCCAAGTCCATCTTGGAATTGCATCTTGAAGTTGAGCTTGATAAAATCTTGAACTTGAAGAATTTGCTCCAACTTCTTCACCCTCTAGCTTTTCTTGATATGCTTGACCCTTCCGGCGATGATTTCGGTGAAGAGCGGCCTCGCTCTGATACCACTTGTTAGGACCAAAAGTAGCTAGAGGGGGGGGGAATAGCTCGTCGCTCGGCGTGGCTTGTTTCTTCAAGGATATGCAGTGGAAAATACTGAAACAAATACAACCACGCTAACACTAGGATTTTACTTGGTATCCACCTCACAAGAGGTGACTAATCCAAGGATCCACACCAACGCACACACCCTCCACTAAATAAACTCTCCTTTATGATAACTACCAAAGGCGGAGAAGCCCTACAACACTCAATACAAGAAGAAAGGGAAAGAGTACAAGAAATAGAAGCTTACAAGCTTACAATGAGTGCAAACCCTAACCCTAGTTTCTTCTTCTTGCAATAGATCCGCCTCTTGACTTGGAAAGCCTCCAAGATCCTTCAAGAACTGGCGATCACGTGCTTGTAGAGAGCTGTGGAGAAGCTGGCGAGGAGCTGAGATGAGATCGTGAAGAGATGCCGAAGACCACGCTCGCCTGCGGCTTTAAACACGACGCAACGGTCGGATCCCGATCGATTCAAATGTTCGAATCGATCGGGGAGGCTTGGATCGATCCACGGATCGATCCAGGCGCCTTTCCACGGGAAAAACGTGCGGATCGATCCACGGATCGATCCGGCGCTTATCGCAGCATCGTCCCGATCGATCGGCGGATCGATCGAACCACAGATCGATCGATCGATCGACTTCCCTTTGACTTGCTTAACCAAGTCCAACCTCCCCAACCAACATCCGGTCAACCTTGACCTGTTGGTACATCATGCCTAGCATCCGGTCACCCTTGACCTGCCGGGACTCCCCACCAAGTGTCCGGTCAATCCTTTGACCCACTTGGACTTTTCTCGTCGTGCTCCTCCTCCTTGACCTACTTGGACTCACAGATGTCTGGTCAACCTTGACCCATCTGGATTTCCTTATGCCAAGTATCCGATCAATCCTTTGACCTACTTGGACTTCCAACACCAGATGTCCGGTCATCCTTGATCCATCTGGATTTCCTGCTAGCTTCACTCACGGGACTTTCACCTAGCTTCACTCACTAGGGTTTCCATCTGCCTAGCTTCACTCACTAGGACTTTCACCTGGCTTCACTCACCAGGATTTCCTTCTGCCTAGCTTCACTCACTAGGACTTTCACCTGGCTTCACTCACCAGGATTTCCTTCTGCCTAGCTTCACTCACCAGGACTTTCACCTGGCTTCACTCACCAGGATTTCCTTCTGCCTAGCTTCACTCACTAGGACTTTCACCTGGCTTCACTCACCAGGACTTTCCAGTCAAGTATCCGGTCACTCTTGACCTACTTGACTCTACTTCAATCACTATCTTATTGTCAAACATCTAAACCCAAACCAAGACTCAGCTTGGTTAACCAGGTCAACCTTGACCTAAGGGATGTTGCACCAACAAAGACTACCGATCGACTCAGTCGGGAAGACTGGTGGCAGCTCGACCAAGAAAACTGGAGGGTTGGCTTAGTTAGGAAGATTGATGAGTCGGCCGTGGCAGGTTGGCTTTCACTAGGAAGACTAGCGGGTTGACTTAGTCGGATGAGATGGTCCTATTGACTTTAACCCAACTGGGCATCTGATTGACTTTCATTACATCTGTGGTAACCTTTCATACTCACTGTATTTGTTAGTAACCTCGACTAGATTTGATGAACTCTACAATGATACAAAGAGAGCAAGATAAAGCAAAACATGACTGATGGTCTCTTTTTATGCTTGCTCGGGCTCCTCCTCTCTAGAAAGCTTGGGTTGTTCTTTCAACTCGTGAGATCTGACACCCTGAGATTTAACACTGATTAGAACTTAGGTCAATTGTCTGCACGACTTCTCGATGCTCAAGTCAATCACTGAGAAGAAGGAAGAAGATAAAGTAAAGAAGAGGAGGGGAGAAGCTTAGTGGAGAAGAGATGCCTCCGCTTACGAGAATAAAAAGATCAATGTGCTTGTGACTTACCTCCTTCCACTCTTTATACAACCTTCCAGATGGGAATTTCCATTAGCTATCTGCATGAGGAGTGATTAGGGGACCAGGTCTGATAACTGTCACCTGCTTCTCTATTCATTGATCACCACGTATTATTAATCAGAAACTTCGGAGCTTCTGATGCTCGACAGAACTTGATAATGTTGGACCACATTGGCCGGATAGAAGGGGGGGTTGAATATCCCTAAACAAATACAAACACAAAATACCCTTCTCGAACTTATAACTTAAACACTTGCATAAAATTAAATAAAGAAAGCAATAAACTAAAAGAAGAGGCTCACAGACTTGACTTGGTTATAACCAGGGAGGTTGTTAATCCAAGGAATGAATCACACATGATCCGGTGGTAAGAACAGGGGACCCCGTTCGGTGAGGTCAACGCCACGTGGGAGTCAAAGTGGAAGGATGCCCATCCGGGGATGGGAGGTTCGAACGGCCGACCGGCCGTTCGGTGGAGTCAACGTCCGTAGAGGGCTGGGTCCGACCGGACGGCCGTCCGGCCGGTGTCGGGCTGATGGTTAAAGGCGCCCTGTAGGAAGTCAGGGTTCTGGCGCTCAGGGGGAAAGATCGCAGGGACGAGCGGACTGCACGCTCGACCAAGTCCATAAGGTAACATACTGCTAATGGTCTCCACAAAGCACGTGATGGAGAATCTCCCCAAGTAAATCACCGCATACGTCCGGCCGGATGTTGAAGGAGCTGGCCGACCGGACGACAGATCTGGAGCAAAGGGGAAAAGGTCAAGGGACGTCTTTTTCTGACAGCAGGTATGTTTCACGCGCAAGCCATGCTCCAAATCTTATGACAAGAGATTTCGCTGTCCCATCGAGGACATGCTTGGACTGTAGCAGTATGGGTCAGGGAAGCTCACTGACAAGCCCTTACGGGGGTATGGGTCATGGACACGTGTACACCTCGGTAGGTGTACACCCACTTCTTCGCTGCCCTATATAAAGGCCCTCTTACTTCGCCGGAGGTACGCACGCTACTAGTTTAGGAGCCCCTTTCTCTCTATTGAGCTTCGCCTGACTTGAGCGTCGGAGGGTCGCCGCCGGGAACCCCTTCCCAGGCCGACTTCTGTGCAGGTTCGCCGGAGCTTTGGAGGCCTACGCCATCGACTAGGAGAGCGACACGTGCCCAGCGTCCTTTGGTTCGGCGATTCGGACAGGATCAATTTGGCGCCGTCTGTGGGAACGCTCCTGCTTCCGACCAGAAACAATGGACGAAGCTGGACGACAACATATGGTGACGCTCTCGAATGAGGAACTCGATGCTCTGATCGAGATAAGGGCCGTCAAGCTTGTGGAGCAAAAACAGAAAACAACAACCGAGCGTCCAGAACAGCAAGCAACGTCAATGTCTGGTGGCCGAGCGGAAGCACCGCAGACCACCGTTGCATTTCATCAAGCCCTATTTCGCACCCCCGAAGCCACAGCAGCTCATAGAGATCGGGGATCCTCTTCGGATGAAATGCCCAGATGAGACGAGAGAAAAGGAAAAGCCCCCCGAGCGGACGCATCGTCCGAGCGAATCAATCGCCAATTTTCAGAGGCTATTCTACGAGATCCTCTGCCCAAGCACTACGTACCCCCGTCGGTCGGCGAGTACAATGGGACAACCGACCCGGATGATCATCTGGGTAAGTTTGACAACACAGCTACTCTCCATCAATACACAGATAGAGTAAAGTGCCGAGTTTTCCTCACCACCCTCTACGGGTCGGCTCAACGGTGGTTTCGGAGATTGCCGGACGGATCTATCACAAGCTTCAAAGATTTCCGAACGGCCTTCCTCCACCATTTTGCTAGCAGTCGACGCTACCAGAAAATGAGCGTGAGCCTGTTCGCCATCAAACAAGAAGCCCGTGAATCGCTTCGAGCTTACATCCAGCGGTTCAACCAAGTGGCGATGGACATTCCAACGGACACCTCGGAAACCATGATGAACGCCTTCACACAAGGCCTAGTGGATGGGGATTAAAGCCGCCCCGAGACTATGATCACATGCTACACCGGGCGAACGAATACATCAACGTGGAAGAAGCGCAAGCGGCTAGGAAAAAAGAAACTCCAACCGAGCGGGCTCCTCCTGCCGAGCGGAAACAACACGCCGCTCATCAGCCGCCCAGAGGACCGAGAGCCGAAGCAATCTGATCCCCCCATGTTAGGTCCCACGTGCAAGAAGTAGTTGCCGCCCGGCCCAAGCCAAAGAAGAAATGGACCCCGATGTTCTGCTCCTTCCACCGGACAGATACGCACAACACCAGGGATTGTCGAAGTCTTCCCTTGTGGCTCATCCCGTGCCCCGAAATGCCGGACGACGGTCTCCTTCCGTCGACAGGAGAAGGTCTAATGAAGTCGATCGGACGTGCGAGAGGCGACATAACAGACTCCGATCGGCACCGTTCCCCAAGGCAGGAGAATCGCCGGCGTCGAGAACGGTCTCGACCGTCCGCTCGGGAAGAGGAAAATAAAAGCAATACCTCCAGGCGAGATCAACGTTATTGCTGGCGAACCGACAGCTCCAAATCCATGCCGTTGGCTGCAGCCAAGAACGGGCGAGCGGACCGGAAATCAGTTTCGGGCCAGGGGACTTGGAAGGAGTTGAAGTACCCCACGACGATGCTCTGCTCATCAAAGCGGTAATAGCCAATTACACAATTCATCGCGTATTTGTTGACACAGGGAGCTCAGTCAACATCTTATTCAAGAAGGCGTTCGATCAGCTGCAAATTGATCGAGCCGAGCTGTTACCCATGACAACTCCGCTCTACGGGTTTACGGGTAACGCAGTTCAGCCGGTCGGACAGATCCGGCTGGCTATCTCGTTGGGAGAAGAGCCGCTCAGGAGGACAAGGACTACAAACTTTGTGGTGGTCGACTCTCCCTCGTCCTACAACGTCATTCTGGGACGACCGGCGCTCAGCGAATTCCGAGCGGTCGTCTCAACCTTCCATCAAAAGATCAAGTTCCCCGTGGAGGACAAAGTGGGAGAAGTACGAGGAGATCAGCTAGCAGCTCGGCGATGCTACATCGAGATGGTCCGAGCAGAAGTCAATTCCGCTCGAAAGGCGCCCCGGATCGAGGTAAATGCCATCACCGAAAAACCACCCTCTTTAATTTATGAAGAAAAAGAGGAAGTGCAGATTCACCCATCCCGATCGGAGGCCACAACCTTTATTGCGTCCGATCTGGAGGAGAAGCAGAAAGAAGAGCTAATCCAATGCCTCCGAAGAAATCATGATGTCTTCACATGAGCTGCCCGGAATTTCGCCGAACACAGAGAAAAAGAGATTTCAGCGCCGAGCAGAACGTCATCATCCGGGCGGAGGTGGAGAAGCTTCTGGAAGCCGGCCATATTCGCGAGATTCAGTTCCCGAGCTGGCTGGCGAACGTAGTATTAGTCTCCAAACCGGGCAACAAATGGAGAGTGTGCATAGATTTTCGGGATCTCAACAAAGCTTGCCCGAAAGATTTTTATCCTCTGCCCCGGATAGACCAGCTGGTGGACTCTACGGCAAGCTGCGAATTAATCTGTATACTCGACACCTTCCAGGGCTATCACCAAGTGCCGCTCGGCCGTGAAGATCAAGAAAAGGTCAGCTTCGTGACGGCCGACGGCACTTATTGCTATAATGTGATGCCGTTCGGATTGAAGAATGCAGGAGCCACATATCAGCGTTTAATGAATAAAGTGTTCAGAGAGCAGATCGGGCGGAACCTAGAAGTTTATGTGGACGACATTCTCATCAAATCAGTCCGAGCGGCAGATCTCTTCAAAGACATGGAGGAAACCTTCCGAACGCTGCGCAAATATGGAGTCAAGCTAAATCCCCAGAAATGCCTGTTCGGAGCAAAAGGGGGGCGTTTTCTGGGGTACATAGTGACCGAACGGGGAATCGAAGCAAATCCCAGCAAGGTGAAAGCCCTACAAGACATGCCACCCCCAAGAAATACAAGGGAAGTGCAGCGTTTGACCGGTCGGATAACCGCTCTATCCAGATTCATCTCCAAAACCGCCGACCGGAGCCTTCCTTTTTTCAAGATCTTACGCAAAGCTACAAAATTTTACTGGGACGAAGAATGCGACCGGGCGTTTGAAAATTTGAAGGCATATCTGAATTCGCTCCCGGTATTAGCCAAGCCGACTATTGGTGAGCCACTTTGTATTTATCTATCCTCGACCAAGCACACTGTAAGCTCAGCACTTGTGAGGTCGAGCGGCGAAGAGCAGCCGGTGTATTTCCTGAGCCACATTTTAAAAGATGCTGAATCCCGTTATACCGGGCTCGAGAAGTTGGCCTTTGCTCTGGTTCTAGCCGCTCGTCGCCTTCGCCCATACTTCCTGGCGCACACCATCATCGTCAAGACCAATAGTCCGCTCGGACGTGTGTTACTGAATCCAAAAGCATCCGGGCGGCTCATCAAATGGACGACGGAGTTGAGCGAATTCGATATTCAATACCAACCCCGCTCGGCAATCAAGGCACAATCCTTGGCAGATTTTATCACCGAAGTGCAAAGGCCAGAGCCGGAAGCTATGTGGAGAATATATGTGGATGGGTCGTCCACTCGGCTCGGAAGCGGGATTGGAATATTGCTGCTCTCCCCACAAGAAGAAAAGATGCACCTATCCGTCCGGCTGGATTATAAAGCTACCAACAATGAGGCGGAGTATGAGGCCCTCATAGCTGGCTTGCAGGCTGCCCGGCATGTGGGAGCCGGTCGGGTAACACTCCACTCGGACTCGCAGTTGGTCGCTCAGCAGCTCTCTGGTACCTTCGAAATCAATAGTGCTCGGCTCAAGCTCTACGCTGAAGCCTTCGAGAAGCTCAAAGCTGACTTTAGAGAAGTTATTGTCCAGAAGATACCCAGAGCAGAAAATCAAGCAGCCGATGAGTTAGCCAAACTCGCGAGCTCAATAACGTCGGTCGCCATTCAGCAATCAATTGAGAAAGTACTGTTGGTGGCGCACGTCGACCGGATGGAATGCCTCACATTTCCAAGCGACTGGCGGACGCCCATCATAGAGTTCCTCCACTCGGGCGCCACACCATCCAATGAATATGAAGCCCAGCTGCTAAGGAGGAGAGCCGGTCGGTTCACACTCATCGGCGATCAGCTTTATAAAAAGGCTTTCTCATGCCGTTGTTGAAATGCGTGAGCTCGGAGGACTCGGCTTACATCCTCCAAGAAGTACATCAAGGATCGTGCGGAGGACATCCGGGCGGACGAACACTAGCTAAGAAGATCCTGCTAGCTGGATACTTCTGACCGACTTTACAAGCAGATGCCACTCGGACAGTGTCAACGTGCCTTTCATGCCAAAAGTACCATAACTTCAATCACCGACCGGCAGAAGAAATGAAGGCATCAACAGTTTCATGTCCTTTTGATCAATGGGGAATGGATATTGTTGGTCCATTCCCGATGGCGACCGGGCAGCGGAAATTTTTGCTAGTGGCGGTTGATTATTTTTCCAAGTGGGTGGAGGCCGAGCCGCTAGCCAAGATCACCGAGCAGATGGTCAAAAAATTTATCTGGCAACACATCATCTGTCGGTTCGGCATCCCTCGCCGATTGGTCTCAGACAATGGGCGGCAATTCACAGGGAAGATGCTAGAGGATTGATGCAAAAGCTACGGCATCGAGCAACACTTCACGTCCGTGGCTTATCCCCAAAGCAACGGTCAAGCCGAAGTGGCCAATCGGGAAATTCTTCGTATTCTGCGCGCTCGGCTCGACCGTTGGGGAGGAAGCTGGCCGGATGAAGTGCCGGGCGTCTTATGGGCCATCCGAACGGTTCCAAAGGAAGGGACGGGCGTTACTCCTTTCCACCTGGTGTATGGCGGCGAAGCGGTCATTCCTGTTGAAGTCGGAGTCGAATCCGCTCAGATCCAAGGTTATGACGAGGGCAACGTCGAGAGGAGGAACGTGGAGCTGGATCTGGTCGAAGAAGAAAGAGCCAAGGCGTCCGTCCGACTGATGGCGTACCGACAACGGATGAAGCAAAATTACAACCGCCGCGTAATCCCCAGATCATTCCAGGTCGGCGATCTCGTCTGGAAGAAAGTCAAGCCGGTCGGCGACGTCGGCAAACTGGAGGCACCGTGGGCGGGCCCCTTCAAGGTTATTGAAAAGCTCCGCTCGGGCGCATATTACTTAGAGGATGAAGCCGGGCGGCAGCTGGATCGACCGTGGAGTGCAAATCATCTCCAGCCTTATCGAGCTGGATGAAAGGTGCACGAATGTAATTTATTTTTGTGTATGTGCTAGTGGCCTATGTACTTGTAATGCAGGAAGCAAAAAGATGAAAACACATTGAGCATTCTCCGCCGAACGGCTTACTGCGTGAAGACCCCGTGCCGTTCGGCCGGGGCATATAAATATACGAGCCGAATGTTCGAGGACGAAGACCCCGCGCCGTTCGGCAGGGGGAATTGTATCCAAGCCAAGGGCTCGATATCGAAGGCCCCGGACCGTTAGGCCGGAGGTATATTGTACGAGCCGCACGCTCGATAACGAAGACCCCTCGCCCCTCGGCAGGGCGTATATAATCAGTTAAAGTTAGCCGTAAAGACCGTCGAGCTTCGACGTTAAATATCGAGAGGCGAGCCGGCGTCTATAAACCCTCCGAGCGGAAGACCGTCGAGCTCCGACGTTAAATATCGAGAGACGAGCCGGCGTCTATAAACCCTCCGAGCGGAAGACCGTCGAGCTCCGACGTTAAATATCGAGAGACGAGCCGGCGTCTATAAACCCTCCGAGCGGAAGACCGTCGAGCTCCGACGTTAAATATCGAGAGACGAGTCGGCGTCTATAAACCCTCCGAGCGGAAGGCCGTCGAGCTCCGACGTTAAATATCGAGAGACGAGCCGGCGTCTATAAACCCTCTGAGCGGAAGGCCGTCGAACTCCGACGTTAAATATCGAGAGACGAGCCGACGTCTATAAACGCCCGAGTGGAAGATCGTCGTGTGGGTGAGGCCAATAAGAAGGATGCAATTCCTCCGGAAACTCGCCTTCAATATCGATAAAACCGACTCCACGTCCTGCTCGGCTCAGAGCACAAAGGTACTTGTCGGCTTCTGGCAGCAATTCTTCAGTCGGGAGATGAAGGGTGACCCGTACTGTGCGGCCGTGACCAGGGATTGTCCGACCGGGATCAGAAGTCGGCGCAGAAAACTGCGAATGGATAGTTGAGCGCTTGACCGAGTGCCGAGCGGGTGGGCGGGTGCTGACCGGAATAGCCTCAATGGGGGCTTCCGGCTCGTCCCATTCAGAAGGAGTCCGGTCGGACGAAATGGCTTCGACCTCTGGCGCCTTGCCTCGAGCGGCGGCGGTTGCTCGCTCGGACGGTTGGACCGTTGATGTGGCCGAGCGCAGAGGAGTCTCCACTCGGCACCTCTTTTGTAGAGGCTGCTCCTCCTCCCGAGCGGAACCTTCCTCGGGTGCAGTTCGTTCTTGGGGAGGGGTGGCTCCGCTGGCCACATTTTGTTGAGAGGCCTGAGCGGCCGACTCAGCCTGAGTCCCGCTCTCCCCTTCGTGGGATCCGACCGGATGGATACCCAAAGCTTCCATTTCTCTGGCCGCCGCGGCTTCCAGAGCGGCCGCCTTTCTCTTCAAAACGCCGGCCATCACTGAATCCATGACGATGTCCGCTGCAAAAGAAAGAAAGGAAATCAGTTAGCGATCAAAGCAAATGTCCAAGTAAAGTTCTTACCGAAGCTGGCCGGAAGAGGAGTCCGTATAGGACTCAGACCGAAGATATACATCACTCCTTCATGAAGGAGCTTATTGATGTCGAGTCGCAGACTGGCTAGTATGTTTGTAGCGTGGAGATAGTCCGGTCGGGTCTTGAACTTCTTCAGCTCGGGAGTAGGGGGCAAGCTGACTTGCCACCTTGTTGGGAAGGTGGCCTGATCGGGCATACGGATGTAGAAAAAATAATCCTTCCAATGCTTATTGGAAGAAGGGAGTTTGTTGAAAAAGACGAAGCCGGGTCGAGCTTGGAACATGAAGGTGCCCGGCTCGGCTTGCTTAGGGTAATAGAAATAAAAGAAGACCTCCGGTCGGAGGGGGATGTTGTGAATCTTAAACAAAATGACAACACCGCAAAGGAGACGGAAGGTATTGGGTACTAGACTGCCGAGCGACACCAAAAAATTGCAGACATCTATGATGAAAGGATGTACGAGGAACGAAGACCGGCGGTAAATTGGTCTCGGAAGACACAGAAACGGCCTATGAGGCCGAGCGGAAGGACCGGCTAAGCAATTTGAAATCCTGGGATTTGAAATTGTCTATCAAAATATCAAAGTCCCATTGTCGAATCGAGCGCATGGTGGTGTACCATGGGCGGCGAGCTTTGGGGTTTGAAGAGCTAGCCATGGGCGATCGGAAGGAATCAAAAGGCAAAAAGGCGAAAAACGACGGCAAGCGAAAGGAGGTTTCAAGGATCGAAACGAGGAAAAAGCGGAGGAAAGGAGGAAGGAAAGATATAAAATCTTACTGCGAGGAAAGGGATCGCGAAAAAGGCGCCGGAGAGCGTCGGAGAGCAGAAACAGGATCCCCGGAGCTCCAAAGCACTGGAGGCAGTGGTCGAGATCGCGGAAGCAAATGAGGGAGAGAAGGAAACGAAGGCTTTATAGGGCGGAGGTCGGCCGACCTCCACCGTTGGATCCAGGTCACGGGAATCAAAGCGTGCATCTTGCCGTCCATTTCGAATCGCTTCGATCGCATCAAAACACCATGCCGCCGCCGCCGTAGGCTGATGGCATTGCACCACGTGGCATTCTACCATTCTGAGCATTTAATGAAAGCATGCTCAACCTTAATGTCGAAGATTGGCGCAAAACCCGAGGAGATCCGGTGAATGCCATTGTTGATTTGTTCAAGGCCATCTCTGCGGTAGGCCGATCGAAGGATACTAGCACGGAGGAGCTGCCCGGCTAGATTCGCAGTCCAGTCAGACGGACAATTCGCCTCCTTCGACTAGACTTGAAGGGGAGGCAAGTGATCCGGTGGTAAGAACAGGGGACCCCGTTCGGTGAGGTCAACGCCACGTGGGAGTCAAAGTGGAAGGATGCCCGTCCGGGGATGGGAGGTCCGAACGGCCGACCGGCCGTTCGGTGGAGTCAACGTCCGTAGAGGGCTAGGTCCGACCGGACGGCCGTCCGGCCGGTGTCGGGCTGATGGTTAAAGGCGCCCTGTAGGAAGTCAGGGTTCTGGCGCTCAGGGGGAAAGATCGCAGGGACGAGCGGACTGCACGCTCGGCCAAGGCCATAAGGTAGCATACTGCTAATGGTCTCCACAAAGCACGTGATGGAGAATCTCCCCAAGTAAATCACCGCATACATCCGGCCGGATGTTGAAGGAACTGGCCGACCGGACGACAGATCTGGAGCAAAGGGGAAAAGGTCAAGGGACGTCTTTTTCTGACAGCAGGTATATTTCACGCGCAAGCCATGCTCCAAATCTTATGACAAGAGATTTCGCTGTCCCATCGAGGACATACTTGGACTGTAGCAGTATGGGTCAGGGAAGCTCACTGACAAGCCCTTACGGGGGTATGGGCCATGGACACGTGTACACCTCGGTAGGTGTACACCCACTTCTTCGCTGCCCTATATAAAGGCCCTCTTACTTCGCCGGAGGTACGCACGCTACTAGTTTAGGAGCCCCTTTCTCTCTATTGAGCTTCGCCTGACTTGAGCGGCGGAGGGTCGCCGCCGGGAACCTCTTCCCGGCCCGACTTCTGTGCAGGTTCGCCGGAGCTTTGGAGGCCTACGCCATCGACTAGGAGAGCGACACGTGCCCAGCGTCCTTTGGTTCGGCGATTCGGACAGGATCAACACACTAAAAAGATCTTCTTCAGGCGGAGAAGCCTCTTACAGCAGTGAAAGCGCAAAAAGAGAAACTAAACTAGAAAAGGAAGCTCACAAGTTTGTATTGTTAATTCGTGTTCTGTTAAAAAGCTTCTGGACTAAGGCTGTATTTATAGCCTTGGTCGAGGGGCCTGGAAGGGTTCTAGGCGCCTGCGAGGGGATAAAATTTTATCCCCTTCGTAACGGATCATGTTTGACCGTGATCCAGTCAAAATCAAGTTTCGGGCGCTCGGAATCGCTCCGAGCGCCTGGACTGGTCCGGGCGCCCAGTATTGGTCCGGGCGCCCGGACCACTAAATTCAACTTAGTTGACTTTTGGTCCGGGCCCTCTGCTCCGGTGCTGCTCGCCTTGGTCCGGGTCTTTTGCTCCGATTCCACTCGCTTGGGTGATTTCAGCTAACCGAAATAAGGCTCACTCGAACCCAATTTCGGCTTTCTTGAGCAACCTTCCGTTTCGGCTTCTCGTCCCTCGGAAATGCCGCGCGCTTCCTTCTCATCCGCCCGCCTACTCTTCCGCAACACCTCATCCCTCAAACGCACCGAGCCCATCGGCTCTCTCCCGTGCCACCATTCTCGCTAGCTACGTCTTTTGCTCGACTCCCTGTGCTCCTAAGCTTATGCACACTTAGACACAAGGTTAAAATACCACAGAACCTAACTTAACTTTTTGATTACATCAAAACAACCTTAGAATTCCAACAGATAATACTGCTTGTCATAACTTAATAATATTGTTTGACAAAATGAATTGATTTCCATAGCATCGTAACTTTGTTTTACTGTAGCTCAATATAATAGTGTGATATTATAGCATGAGAACGTGAGTGTTCGGAGATTAATATGATTTCCAAAAATGTTGTAGCATCACTGTAGCTATTGTAACAGTGTTGTATTGTAGCATCTAGGCACTTGGATTGCTTGGAGAAATAATGATTTCTAGAAACACTGTAGCAACATTGTAGCTGTGTTGTATTGTAACATCTGTGCACTTGGATTGCTGGGAGAAAGAATGGTTTCCATAAACACTATAGCAACACTGTAGAAGTATTGTATTGTAGCATTTGGACACTTGGATTGCTCGAAAAAAGAAAGATATCCAAAGACACTGCAACATGCTAAAGCTATTGTAGCAAACGGTAGCATTTTGAGATTTCCAGAAACATTGTAGCTACTGTTGCAGTGAGCATTTGGACACTTGAATTACTCAGAGAAATGCTTAGTGAAAGAATGGTTTTCTAGAAATACTGTAGTACTTTTGTAGCATTACTATAGCTATTGTAGTAGTGAGCATTTGGACACATGACATGCTAGGAGAAATGGTTTTTAGAAACACTATAGTACCATCGTAGCAACTATAACAGTGATTATTTGGACACTTGAATTATTCAAAGAAATGCTTGGAGAAGCAGTGGTGTTACTGTAGCATCTGAGAATGTAATTACTTGGGAGAACTTATCCATATTGCTTGGCGGAACTTAGTTATATTATATGAAGGAACCTAACCATATTGTTCGCCTAGGTAGGTCTTTGTCATATTGTTCGACATAATTTGCCCTAATACTTGAATGAAAATAATCTCAAAACTTTAGATGATAACCCCATTACTCGGGAATAAATTCAGTTACTATCAGATGTCCCTCCTTCAAGTTAAATGAAGTCCGATAAAGAAGTGTTTAAAAATACTTGGTTGGGGGATAAATCTAGTTACCATTAATGACTATTCTAGCAGTGTCAATAAATCCCTAGAAAACACAAGAAGAAGAAGAAGATGTAAGGGTCGAGGGCTGCTCTTGTTGTTGGAAGAGGGAAGCATATGATGTTGCGTTTCTTGCTTGCTAGATAAAAGAAAGGGAAGAAAAGAAAGCTCTTATACTTGAGAAAAGGAGAGAAAAAAATAGTAAGTTTACTGCCATTGGAAAAGAGAAGAAGAGAATAGGGGAAGAATAGGAAAGTAAAATATAAAAGAGAGGGATGGGAGACGATGGCAGTGTATGGCAAGGTGGGGGCTACAATGTGCGTAAGGAGGAAAGGGAGATTTTTTTTTAAGTATCCTAATTGATTTTTATCGATCGAACCCGTTTGAATCTTAAAATTGGTTTGATCATAACTTGATCAAATCAACTTCAAATCAATCTTGATTTGAACCAACATAATCCTTATCTCTAGGGGTGTAAATGAACCAAGCCGCTCATGAGCTATTCGAAGCTCTATTCGATAAAAGATTGTTTGAGGTCGTTTAATGAGGCTCATTAAGATAAACAAATTATGCTCAAACTTAACAATACTCGGCTCATTAGCTCGTAAACATGTTCGTTAGTAAATTCATGAATCAATTTTTAAATAAAAAATAATAGTTTTATATTGAATTTATAGTTTTTACACTCTACTTATTAAAAATATAGACACATATATTAAATTTATTTATTAGAATAAAATTATAAATTTTAATAAAAATATTATAATTTTTTCTAAATATATAATTTAATTTTTAATAAATATTTAAATTTATAATTTATATTTATTAAACTCGTTTAGGCTCGATAAAATTAAAACTCGAATAAGCTCGTGAGCCATGAATATATTCGTTAAATAAAGCTTGAACTCGACTCGATTATAAACGAGTCAAACTCAAATATTCAAAAGTTTGACTCGACTTAGCTCGATTACATCCCTACTTATCTCCGCGACTCCCGTTAGATTTAGTTCGAATTAGATCTAATTTAAATTTAGTACTATGATCACTTTGTATTCTATTCTATGATTTAATTCATCAATTTATTATTATATATTTTATTTTTAAAATTTAATAGCGGGGTGAGGTATGATAATAGTACCAATTGATATTTAAGTCGAAAATTTTTTAAATATATGGTCAATTCTAATTTTCCAATGATAAACAGTGATGAATCAGTAGCTAAGTAGCGGGGTGAGGTATAATATTAATTTTTTTAAAAAAATATAAGCCGTCGCCCCACTTGGCTACGCCCCCCCCCCCCCTCATGGATGCCTACTAGCTCCTCGATCCTTCCCTCCGGCCTCACCTCGCCTTGCCTCGCTTGCCTGCCCGGCATTGCAAACCCCCACGATCATGTACGCATGAGCTGAGAGCGACCTGTCACACAATCAAATTAAACCCCCTTATTCCTCTTGCTCTGCCTCGACAAGCAAAGCATGCACATTAATTGCATCTGTACCGATTGTGATCAAAGATAGGGCCTAACTCGAGGAGGAACGAGTGGAACTCCTGACTTGTCTCTCTCACCCTATGTAAGAATACAAATGCGATCGACTAATTAAGGTTTTGCTTGGGACCATCGATGTATATGCATATTAGTACTCGACTAATTAGTTGGGGTTTAGACACATCGCCGTGACTGTGTCTGCAGTTGCGCCCACTGATGAGTCTTGGGGCATTACGTATTCATGCTCATGCATATGCAGGGTCGGGGGACAAAAATGGCAGACGATATTGATGATGAAGGTGGTGGTGTGTTGCATGGCATACAGGGGACATGGTCAGGCAGGCAGCTCTGAGACGACGACGACGACTGATCTGCTTGATTACTGTTTTTGAAGATGCCTACCTCTGTATAGTATATCTCGATCGGTGGCTTGCTTTTCGGTTTGCTGTAGGCGTACTGTAGGCTTTGAACCTGGAAGATGTGTGAATCCTGAGACCCTTGAGCCGCGCATGCAAAAGGGATTAATATTGCAGTGAGCTACGAAGCAGCCACCACCCGCGCGTTCATTGACAACTTAACTTTGCTTTTGTTCACTGCAGTAATTAAGTCCTCGCAACAGGCCAACTGACCTAAAGAGCAATGAGAAGAGTAAGATTTAAATGTGCATATATAAACTTGTGCTCCAGATTTACTTGAAAAGTGAATTAGAAGAAAAATTCTCCTCCTTTATATTACATTAATTGCTGCAACATGAAGGGAGAAGGCGACCTAGAGAGAGAGAGAGAGAGAGAGAGGGGTCCCCTCAAAAAATTATTGTTCTTATCTGCACCATTGGAAAGTTTTTAGCTCGAAGAATGTGTTATAATGAATGAAATGATGAATGCCACATATATACAGTGATATTTACTTATTTTATTACTTCTGGATTATAAGGGCATATGTAGTCGGAGCTTTTTTGGACGCTCCTATTGTAGATGTGGGTCATGTGACAAAAAGTGATTCATTTGTCAATAGTATCATCATCAATTCATCTCTAGATTAATATGGAATAAATAAATTATAGATAGTTATTAGTTATCCTTGCAGATGATCAAGGAACGAGGAAAGGATGAATGTGAGCCACGTGACAATATGGAGAGAGTTCCGATGAATACTTATTATCCATCTTCATATCCATACTCATTAAAGGATTAGATATCTTTTATACTAATAATTTTTACTTCCATCCCACTCCATGATTATTATTCAATAAAAGTATATTATAATTAACATCATATTAAAAATTATTATATATAATTAAAAAATAAATTAAACATTTATATAACATATTCTTAACATCAACAAAAATAATTAATGGATTTTAAGAAAAGAAAATTTTCTATATATCTAATAAGATATTCGGATCAAATATTAGATATCACTAGTTCTTTTATACCCTCCTCCATTTGGATTGGATATTGAATCCTTTATGGGATTTTGAGAAAATTGTCATCCTCATCCCTCCCATAGTGGAAGAGAGTTCTCCATTGTCAGGAGCCGCTTCTTCCTTCCTTTTATTTTTCATTTTTTAATTAAAATATTTTTTATTTTAAATTAACAAATTAATAAATTTTTTATTTAAGTCTTTTATTCGATGTTATATAATTTATTTTTTAATTATTAATATTATTTAATGATAATTTATGAATTTAAATTTTATTTATATATTAGATAAAGTATAATGAGAAAGTGTGAGACAGTAATTGTTTAGAGATTTATTTTTATAGAGAAGAGATACATAGAGATTTTTCTTTTATTGTGACACTGAAGCAGTATTGAGGAAGTTAATATTTCTTTAATCGTCCAGAAATCCAAAATAAAAAACAACAACAACAACAACAACAAAAAAAAACATTCTAGCCTTTGGAATCTTTCCCTCCCCCATGGATTTGGGGAGGCGGAGTAAGGTCGTTAGGAGAAAGAGGAATCCTCCATTGTCTCCTTTCTACTGCTGGACTATAATAACAGTTTCGACCGTCCAAAACTGAAAGTCAACTCATTCCATTGTCAAACCCTAATTCCAACATCCTCTTCCTCCCTGCCCGTGCTTAATGGTTTCTAGCTCATCACCTACTAGCTTAATTAATTACAATTACATCTTTAATGATCAAAGTAAGTAAGAGAAATGATGTGTGAACACCTTGACATATCAAGGGAAGGATCTAGGATATCTAGAGAGGGACTGGCCTGTCTTAGGGGTTTAGCACAACTCATGTATCTGAACACTCGCTGAGATGAAAAGGACAAGCTCACATGAATGCAACCAGAAAGCTCATGGGCTCATATCCCTACCCTCCCCTCTCTCGCACTTCCTTATAAAGAACGATCGAACCTACTATTACTCTCTTACTTTCCTCTCTCTTAATTTCTCCATTGTCCATCTCTATTATTCCTGTTCGGTTTACTGTGAGGCGACAATAATGCACCCTTCTTACGGGAACCTTCATGGATTGGTAGAGGAAAGCTAGGAAGGAAGCAGAAACAAAGCCAAGCAGACCGTATACATGCTTTCGCGGTTCTCTCTTTCCCAGCTACAACTAATTTCTACCTCTCCCTCACAAGTCAAAGCTCAAGGTACAATTTTAATTTAATTTCCTCTCCCCCTTTTCGTATGCAATTCCTTTCCTGATCATATGTCGATTGTACAGAAATTCACATGGCACATGAATTATAGGCACTAGTTAACAGCAAGAGCTTCACAATTAGTGATCTCGATTGTCGATGGAGTTCAATTCGAGAGCAAGATCAGATGGCTTTTACTTGATCAACGATGATCAGGAGTCGAAGCATGATCCTTCCTCGGTTACTAATAGTTTACAACCATATGCTTCCTCCTCTTCTGCCCCGCTCCGAAGGCCGGTCGGTCCGACAACCGCCGGCGTAGCGGGACGGGCTGATCAAGAGAGCGCTAATTATAGCTTCTTCTTGGAGAATAAGGAGCACATGTTCGACAAGGTGGTGACGCCGAGCGACGTGGGGAAGCTGAACAGGCTGGTGATCCCCAAGCAGTACGCGGAGAAGTACTTCCCGCTGAATCCGGCGAGCAACGAGAAAGGGATGCTGCTGAGCTTCGATGACCGGACGGGGAAGTCGTGGAGCTTCCGCTACTCCTACTGGAACAGCAGCCAGAGCTACGTGATGACCAAGGGCTGGAGCCGCTTCGTGAAGGAGAAGCGCCTCGACGCCGGGGACGTCGTCTCCTTCGGCCGCGGCGTCGGAGACGACCCTGGAGCCAGGGGAAACCTCTACATCGACTGGCGCCGCCGCCGCTCCGAGAATCAGCACCACGACTGCCGGATCCCCCTCCTGCCGCCCTCCTTCGCGAGGGTGACTTCATCGGCGACGAGGCAGCCACTTGCACTATGGGGCGACGGCCTTCGATTCTTCGTCCCTCCGGCAGCAGCTGCTCACGACTGCCACCACCAGGAGTCGCCGTACGGATACCCGACCTCGCCCCGTCATTTTCTCTTTATCGGGTCTTCGATGGTTGCAGGCTGTCCGCCACGGACACCGCAACCGCACCTCGGGGTCCCTTCGGTAGTTCTCAATTCCCATCCGTTGGGTCGGAACCAGGCGGCGGCCAAGCGCGTGAGGCTGTTCGGAGTCAACCTTGACTGCTGCGCCGAATCTGACGGCGCCTGCAATACTGCGGCCGGCCAATTCCACGCCGATCTAGCAGCGACTAGCAGTACCCCCGCGCCGCGGTCGTCGACTTTTAAGCAGCGATCCATCCCGTTCCTTGAGGAGCCCTCGCCAGCCTCTTCGTCGCACGAAGAACACCACTTGACATTGGACCTTGACTTGTGAAGAAGAACAGGAGACGATCGACGAGAAGACAACGTAATTATACACATGTATGCATCATCCACTAACAAGGAATTAATTAATCCTCGGAAGATTGATAGAGAGATGACAGAATAAGAAGACCGTTTCAAAATATCTCCTTATTCCTTCATCATAAACTTCATTTCATCACCGTGCTTTCTTTTAATGTTCTTCTGCTTAATTCTGAAGAAAACTGAACTTAATATTTATGAACCTTGAAGCTATACACATATATATGACAGTACTGTTTGAATGAAGAACAAGTTCTTGCTTTACACATACTTCAATCTATTTCCATATAGTACTAGTCTTTGTGTTCATGCACTATGAATATCTCATTGTTGCTTGAGGGAAAACAGAAAACCTTCCATGCCTGATGACAATGGCATTTGATGGTCTTGTGAGAGCACATTGTGGAAAGGTATGTAAGTCTGGCCTAATTAATCTTTAGTAAATATATACTTCATGTTGATGAAATGATCTAATTAATTAAGCTTCTTAAAAATACATTGATGCTTCAGCTGGCCTATGTGTTTTTTAGTTCATTTTTTTTGACTGAACAAGGATCTTTATATGCAGTTCAGATCCTTCTCTCTAACCATAGGGTACCGAAGCTAAAAAGTTGACCTTTTATTTGGTTTGGGTTTTCACAACTTAAACTGCATGCAAGAAATATTTTATTGAAATAAAAAGGGGATTATTTAATCAGTAACCAGCTAGTAATTATATATACTGAAAACAAAGGCATTGATACTTGATGAAATCACTCTAGTAAAAGTGATTAGGTGCCTCTGATAATCCGTCTCAGATCAGATTATTTGAAGAAAGTTAAATCACAGAGTTAATTTATAATTGATCATCAAATTACCATAAGATGAGAAGAGTTTTTTTCTCCAATGACATACGTCTGTTGAAAATTAATCTCTTGCACCTATTGTAATATATTTATCATCCTCTAACTAACTCGGCATCCAAAAGCATCCATAAATTTAGGTGAAATCATGCAATATACAATGATGAACAATAGCACTGATGAAATAATTATATACCAAGCACTATAGAATAGCCGAGATTAGCAACTAAAATTTTGATAACTAATCGATTTCTATTTGCAATTAGCGACCGAATTATTCGGTAAAATATTCTATAAAAATATTTTTAAAATTATTTTAAAAATAAACTTTAAAATATTTTGAAAAGCCGTTACTTTTAAAATCTTTGAAAAACTTCATTCAATATTACTTATACATTTAGAAAGTCTTTCAAATTACTTTACAAGTACGTTTCTAAAAAGATCTTCTTTAGTAAAATTTTCTGAAATCACTTTAAAATGAAATTTTTGACAAATATAAGTTTTTTTTTCATTTAAAATAGTTTACTTAGAAAATTAATTTTTTTAAAGCTTTACTTAAAAAATGCTCCTAAAAATAATTCCTTAGAAGATTTTTTTAACTTTGAAAAATATTTTTTCAATCTTTTTTAGAAAAATGTTCTTCAAAATTATTTTGAAAATTTTGACAAATTTTACTTAGAATTTTTTGAAGTTTTCTCGTAACTTTACTTACAAATTTTTAGAAATCTACTCAAATATTTCAATTTTCCTTAGAAATTTTGTTTGAAATATTGACTTCAAACCTCTCCCTAAGTCTGAAATATACAAAACATTGCTTTCAGTTATTTTTTTCATTACTGTCTGACATTATTTGTATGTTTGCATTTCCTTTACCCTAGTTTTTTAATGAATGTTAAAGGGGAGGGTAAGAGTTAATATAGAAAAACAACAAACAAAATTAATCATGTAAAACAAATTTAATCATTTGTTTATTTTTTTATCTCAATATTATTTTTTTCTAACTTTAAGCCAATTGTCATTGCATCAAAAAGGGAAAGATTGTAGGTGCAATTTGCACTAATGATCCAACTAATGTTTTGATGAACGATAAGGGGTCTAAAGTTAGAGTGTTTTGTTATCTAACCTTTCTATCAAGTGTGTAGGAGTTGACTGGTCTGAAAGACTTGACATCAGGCTAAAATCTACCTAGGTCCGCGGGACCCGATAGCTGGTGCGAAGTCCAGATAGGTTCTTTGGGCCTTATATTTGGTGGGAAGTCCGGTTGGGTTAGCGAGACCCGACGATCGACCGAAATCTAGTTGGGTCTGCGAACTTGACAACTAGTAGAAAGACCTAGTGGGTCAAAAGCAAGTCAAGTGACTGCAAATGGTAAGTGAAGGTAATCAACTGGAGGAGAGATCCAGTGAGGACACGTTCCCCCTTAAGGGAATAGTAGGTATCGATCCAGCTTAGATCCATTTGAGAAGCCTAAGCTGAGACCTTGACTAGATCCTAGTATCGGGGAGACGGGATCTAATTACTACTCATATTTTATCATGTTGTGCTAACTCTGTTTTGTAGGGTAAACATATTTTTTTATCATCACAACTAACCTTTTTTTGCAAGGAGAAGCTGCTGAAGAAAAGGGGTCTAGGTGCCCGGAGCTGGTCCGGGCGCCCAGATCAAGCTCGCCCTGAGCGAGTCATGGGTGCCCAGGCCGTCCGAGCACTCGGACTCGGTCCAGGCGCCCGGACGTGAAAAATGATCCATAAGCTGATGTGAAGCGTGCCGATTGGTCGAGCCATGTGATTCAGGCACCCAGAGGGGTTCCAAGCGCCCGGAATGGACCTATTTAAAGGTCTTCGACCAGGAGCTACAAGACAACAACTGCTACGATTTTCTCTTCTGCTCGGTGCACTAAAAAATCTCCTGCGACACTGAAAATCTCCTCCGACAACCGGCGATCAAGATCCTTTTGTTTTGTTGTCGGTAACACTGTTTTATAGTTCTTGTACTTGAAATCTGTAACCATTTCGAACTATTAGTGAATTACCCAACGAAAGTACTCGACGAGTGTGGGCAGGCTCCGAACCAAGTAAAAACAACTCGTGTTAGCATTATTTTTTTTGCTTCCATTTTCTGCTGCGTAACTTAGTTTTAAATCGAATTTTTGACGATCGTTATTCATCCCTGTAGGATCGTTGCGCTAGAGGGGGGATGAATAGAGCTCGTTTTAAAATAAAACTCGGAGATAGGCAGTGGAATAAAGACACAACAAAACAATCGCAAACACCAAGAGTTACTTGGTTCCGAGCATGTGGTGACTCCTACTCCAAGGCCCGCACGTGAGAGTGCTTTCGATGAGCAATCCACTATCAATTCCGAATAAGTATAAGAGTGAACTTACAATATTAAAACAATTGTAAAATAAAGAATACCGACAACTACATATCTGAAGATTCTTGTTCTAGGTCGTCGGAGTAGCGTTAGGGTGTAGAGGAGGCGTTTTCTGATCAGCGTGCAAGAGCAGAAGTCGTTCTGAATGTTGTTGTGAAGCTCTTGGTCGAAGCCTGCTTTTATAGACTGTTCTAGGCGTCTGGAACCACTCCAGGCACCTGGACCACATGGTTCGGCCAACAGACACACGTCACATCAGCTTGCAGATAATTTTTGGGTTCTAGGTGCCTAGACCTACTCCGGGCGCTCGGACCAGCTTTTTCCAGTCCCTTATTTTCTGAAAATAAAGTTAGTCCAAACAAAAAATAATATATATATATATATATAATATGAAATTTGACAACCTCTAACTGTCCGGTTCTGACTTTGAGTTTCGTCGAAACTTTAGGTCGAACTGACGCCTACTATTCCCTCAACAGGGAACGCGTAATCACCTACTCCTCTCAGGAGAAGGTACCTGTTGTCAGACTGGTCCTCCAGACCGACTGGACTTTTGCTCAGTGCCCGAGGCTTCCGGTCTTTATGTTGGACATCCGCTCCACGACCCGTCCAGACTTCGACCCGGTTCGCGACCACTAGGATTTCAACCTAGAGTCCCTGACTCTAGGATTTTGCCTGAAGCACTCGACCCGCCAAGACTTTCCATCTAGGGTTATCACCCTCTTGGACCTAAGGTTACCGCCCCTTAGGACCTAGGGTTACTGCCCCTAGTGTTTTTCCACTTGCCTAACCACAGCTAGGGCTTTTTCATCACCTAGGGTTACCACCCCCTGGGACCTAGGGTTACCACCCCTAGGATTTTCCACCTGCCTAGAATCCACTAGGACTTTTGCCTAAGAACACTTAGGACTTTTCCTGCAAGCTCAATCAACCTTGCTAGATCATAAGACAACTTAACTTTGGACCCTTTGACATAATCAAAACACAGGTTCAATCATCTAGTGCTTCCCGCACCAATAATCTCCCCTTTTTTGATTATGACAACCTAGTTCAAAGTTAAGTAAAACATAACGATAATTAAAGGAATTTTAGCATGAGCATAAATACAATAATTTGTAAAAAAACTTCCTTATGCTCCACCTTTCATAAAAATTATGTTTAACTCTTAACTTTTAACTTCTCTCTCTCCCTTTGACATAAATCAAAAATAAAATAAGTACAGATAAAGTTTGTTTAATATATAAAGATAGTAAAAAAAAATTACTCTGTTTAACTTTAAGCTCCCCCTGAAGGGTAGTACTTAAAAAACTTAGCTAATTTTTAAGCATTAAAAGTGACTTAGGTGAAAAAAAACTTAGCTAATCTTAAGTTTTGAAACTGTCTTAGCTTTTTCAAAAAAAAAAAAAACTTAACTAAATTTTAGCTTTGAAAATAATTGCTTTGAAAAACACTTTATTAAATACTTAGCTTTCTAAAAAGAAATTTTGACAAAAGCTTAGCTTTTAAAAAAAACTTGGTCTTAAAAAAGATTTTGATAAAAAACTTAGTTAAATACTCAGCTTAAAAAGGATTTTGATAAAAGCTTAATTAAGTACTTAGCTTAAAAAAGATTTTGATAAAAATTTTAGTTAAGTACTTTAGCTTTATAAAGGTTTTGATAAGAACTTAGTTAAAAGTATTTTTTTTTCAAAAACTTATTCAAAAATATTTGAACTTACTTTTCCAAAGAAGGTTTATTTTCAAAAATAGTTAAACAAGAAAACTAAACTTCCTTTTTTTTAAAAAAAAACTTTGAAGTCTTGAAAAACAATGCTTTAATAAAACAAAAACTAATGCCTTAACCTTCATTTCACTCTCCCTTAATTAATGCTAAAAATTTAATTAAGTGATTTTAGTTTGGGAATCCTAGAATCCAAGCATATAAATCAAAAACATAAAAGTTATTATTTATTTTCTTGATTTTCCTTCTCTTTTCTTTATTCCACTACCGCTTGTCTCTCTAAGTTTTAAACGAAGTTGAGAGTCACAAGCATTATTCACCCCTCTAGCGCTTTCAATCTTACAATTGGTTTCAAAGTGGGACTATTTTGAGTCGGTAAATGTTCCATCCGCCACTTCTGAAATATTAGTAAGTGTCTTTTCTCAAGACCTTTTAGAGGGAGAATTCTTTTGAGCCCTCATCAGAAAGCACGCAACAAACTTTGATGACCTGCTGGGGAAGATGATCAAATACATTCACGAAGGGGAAACCCAGGTCGCCCGAAAGAAGGAGGTGATTGGCCCAGCTCCGACATGCCAAGATGATCAGAGATCATTGCCACCTCCAGTATGCTCTAGCGACCCTCGACCGAATCTTCCACTGGTCTAAGAAGAGAGAGCTAAACAACACGTCGAGGTCATTCGAACCTCTTCTTCTGAACCCCTCCATGGGGTATTTCAATATTGCATTTACTATCAATCTCATCATCATTCTACCAGTGAATGCCATCAATATGCCAAGAGGCTCCGTCGAATGGTAGAGTTAGGAGAAGTGAATAAAAAAGCCTAGTTGGCGCTCATACCAAACATCTGAGTGGCATCTTCACATAAATTCCACAGGAAGCTCTAAGTAGAAGCCAGTCTGCAAAAATCAAAATGGATGATGTCCAACAAACAAGTTAAGTCTAATCGACAAAAGTCACAATGGGCATCTGATCGGGAATCCTGAAGGATCAAAATTTCAATCTGACCGACAGCTCTAAAACAGCTCTAGTTGCAGGAATTTTAAATTGTAGGAATTTGATTCGGCAAATCCTTTCGGCATTCCAATTTTGGATAAATTTTAAATTTATCGTCCACTTGGTAGGCCTGACCAAAAGCTTGACCATACCAAGCCACTCAGCCATCCGTGCTTAACAGCTTGAGATTATCTGCTCAAGCTAGCTTGACAGATAAGTCTATAAATTAAAATTTTATATTTTAAAATTCAAAACATATCTCTATTTTTAGCAAAGCAGAGAGTCCACTTTCCAAGACATCTGGGTCATACATCGTGCTTCCACTGTCTAAGGTATTCAGGTCATGCATTGTACCTCCCAGCTCCAAGGCATTCAGGTCATACACCGTGCCTCTAATCTCCAAGGCATTCAAGTCAAATACTGCGCATCCAATCTCCAAGGCATCCGAGTCATACACCGTGTCTCCAATCTCCAAGGCATTCAGCTCATACATTGTGCCTCCAAGCTCTAAGGCATTTAAGTCATACATCGTACCTCTAAGCTTCAAGGCATTCAGTGTTGGTGTAATTATGCCCTGAAAATTTCAATGTTTTGACAATTATTAAAGTTTAGGTTAATACGTTGGATCTAACATGAGCTGCGAGTTTGCAGAATAAGTCCTTGCAGGTCAGAAGACTGGATGTGAGGCAAGGAAAGTCCAAGGAGATCGAGAACTAGATTCTTGGCAAGCAAAGTCCTTGTAGGTCGAAAGACTGGATGCAAGGCAAGAGAAGTTCAAGAAAATCAAGGACCAGATTCTTGGCAAGAGAAGTCCTTGCAGGTCAGAAGGTCGGATGCAAGGTAAAGAGAAGACCAAGGAGGTCGAGGACTAGGCTTTTGGCACAAAGGTCCAGTGATGAAAAAGCTCCAGGCACAAAGTCCAGGGAATATGTGTTGATCTGGCATGAGGTATTGTATTAAAAGAAATATGTATTAATTCACTTATTATTAAATGGGAAGCCAACAATCGATTGGCTAATCGATTGAGAAGCTCGGGTGTGAAACAGAACACTCCTGGATCGATCAGCCGATCGATTGGAGTTAACTATTCAATCGACCGATCAATTAATCCAGCCTTTGCACAAAGCTCAGCACGCACAGAGTGCTCCTGGATCAATCAGCTGATCGATTACAGGAAACTAATTGATCGGCCGATCGATTGACAAAGCTTTGTGCGTGAAGCATAGCGCGTGTCTGGATCGATCAGCCGATCGATTGGAGGTAGCCAATTGATCGGATGATCGATTGACCGAGCTTCGCGTGAGAGCACAGTACGTATTTGGATCGATCAACCAATCGATTGGAGGTAATCAATCCATCGACTGATCGATTGATTTAGCCTTTGCACAAAAGCTCAACGCGCTTCTGAATCGATCTACTGATCAATTGATGAGCTCAATCGATTGAGAATACTGGCCCAATCGATTGAGATTATCTACACCGTTGATCTGGATGTGATGGCGCTCAACAGATACTTTTGAATCGATTGGAGATGTATCCAATCGATTCACGGCGATGCCCATGAGAGAAACAGCTATATTTCGAAGATGTTTAAAAGGATGAAGAATAGAGAACGAAATATACACAGGAAAAATACGGTTCAATTGCTCTCAAGTGCTCAAGAACAAATTCAAGCTCTCCTCCTTGCCAGATTTTCAAGTTGTACTCTACAAAGAGAAGCTATTCCAAGTTTATAAATCATCCTCTTCTTCTTCTTTGTAGTTGTTGTGAGCTATTTCTTCAGAGAGAGAGCTGTAAATCTCGTAAGGTTTCTCCACCTTTGGTGTAGTTCCGAAAAGGAGAAATTCCATAGTGGAAGAGTACTGTGGTGTGGATCCTTGGACTAGTCACCTCCTTGAGGAGGCGGATACCAAGTAAATACAAGAGTTAGCATTGCCTTCAAGTTTTCACTGTGCAAAATCAAGTCAATGAAGAAATCGAAGTGAGCCATTCACCCCCTCCCCCCTAGCTCAACCGGTCCTAACATTCAGGTCATACATTGTACCTCTACTCTCTAAGGCATCAGGGTCATACACCATGCCTCCAATCTCTAAGGCATCAGGGTCATATACCATGCCTCCAATCTCTAAGGCATTCAGCTTATACACTGTGCCTCTAAGCTCCAAGACATTCATGTCATACACTGTGCCTCCACTCTCTAAGGGATCCGGGTCATACACGGTGCCTCTACTCTCCAAGGCATTCAAGTCATACACCGTGTCTCTCAACTCCAAGGCATTTTGGTCATACATCATACCTCCATTCTCTAAGACATGCAGGTCATATACTGTGTTTCCAAGTTTCAAGATATTCAGGTCATACACTGTGCCTCCACTCTCTAAGACATCCGGGTCATACACTGTGTCTCCACTCTTTAAAGCATCCGGGTCATACACCATCCCTCCAATCTCCAAGACATTTAGGTCATACATCGTGTCTCTAATTTCTAAGTTATTCAGATCATACATTGTGCCTCCACTCTCCAAGACATCTGGTCATACACCGTGCCTCCAGTCCTAAGGCATTCAAGTCATACACTGTACCTCCAAGCTCCAAGGCATTCATGTCATACATTATGCTTCCACTCTTCAAGGCATCTGAGTCATACATCGTGCCTCCACTCTCTAAGGCATTTAGGTTATACACTATACCTCCTAGCTCTAAAACATTCGGGTCATACACCATTCCTCTACTCTCCAAGCATTCAGGTCATACACCGTGCCACCAAACTCTAAGGCATTTAGGCCATACATTGTGCCTCTATTCTTCAAGGTATTCAGGTTATACACTGTACCTCCACTCTCCAAGGCATCCGGGTATACATCGTACCTCCACTCTCTAAGGTATTCAGGTCATCCACCGTGCCTTCCAACTCTAAGGCATTTGAGTCATACATCATGCCTCCAATCTCCGAGGCATTCAGGTCATACACTGTGCATCCAAACTCCAAGACATTCGAGTTATATACTATGTCTCCACTCTTCAAGGTATACGGGTAATACACCATATCTCTAATCTCCAAGGCATGCAGGTCATACACTGTGCCTCCACTCTCCAAGGCATCCGGGTCATACACCGTGCATCTACTCTCCAAGGCACTCAGGTTATACACAGTGCCTCCTAGCTCCAAGGTATTCAGATTATATACCGTGCCTCCACTCTCCAAGGTATTCAGGTCATACACTGTGCCTCTAAACTCTAAGGCATTCAAGTCATATACTGTGCCTCCATTCTCCAAAGCATTCAGATCATACACTGTGCCTCAAATCTCTAAGACATTCAGGTCATGCACTGTGCCTCCAAGCTCCAAGTCATTCAGGTCACACATTGTGCCTCCACTCTCCAAGGCATCTGGATCATGCACTGTACCTCCACTCTCCAAGACATACGAGACATACATCGTACCTCTACTTTTCAAGGCATTCAGGTCATACATTGTGCTTCCCAACTCTAAGGCATTTGGATCATACACTGTGCCTATGTCCTAGACTCTCATGTCGCCCGACTGAATTATAAGCGAGCTTGCCCTCACACCCATATCCCAAACTCTCATGTTGCTCGGCTGAGTTATAAACAAGCATGCCCTTGCGCCTGTCCCAAACTTTCGTGCCGCTCAGCCGAGTTATAAGAGAGCATAACTCTCGTGCCCAACGACCATCCAGTCGACTATCCGAGATTCTCACCCAACTGCGAGTTGTAAGCGATTATGACTCTCACACCTAATGACCATCCGGTGGCTATCCTAGACTCTCGCCCTCGCTGTGAGTTATAAGCGAGCATGACTCTCGCGCCCAATGATCATCTGGTCGGCTATCCCAAACTCTCACTCCAAGTGCAAGTTATAAGCGAGCATGACTCTCGGTCCAATGATCATTTGGTCAGTTGTACCAGACTCTCGCCCGACTGCAAGTTATAAGTGAGCATGACTCTCTCGCCCATCGTCCATTCAATCGGCTATTCTTGACTATTGACACTCATACTCTTGGCCATGAATCCTAACACTCATTGTCTTGGGCATGACTCTCAGCTCCTATTTACATGGGCAGGGCTCACAATCTATCAGCATTCATCATCAAATGTCGCTCGCTCGGCAAACTCATATCTCAGTCGATCAACACTCATCATATATCGTCGCTTGCTCAGCATCTCTCACATTCACCGTCCGATTGACATCTCTCACATATCGCCGCCCGCTCGACATCTCTTACATATCGCTACCCACTCGACACTCACATATCACTGCCCGTTCGACATCTCTTTCATTACTCTCTCAACATCGTTACTGTCGCTCGTCCAATCTCGCCACAACTACTCGCTCAAGGTTATGCGTCAGGCCCAATGGTGTAACTTTGTGGTCAAGAGCGATTCAATCTTTGTAATAGGTTGTCTAGTCAGTCGAACTCGTGCCTCCTTCGACTAGACTTGAAGGGGAGGCTTGTGATACGACGTGTTGTGAGTAACCCCAAAGGTAAGGTGTGGTTGATAGTCAAGAAGATGTGGTGGTCAAAGTTAAGGTGAGGTAGTAGTCAAAGTCCAAGTATACGTATCCGAGTGAACCACCTCTCAGAAGCAGGGTTTCCAGCACAAACTCAAGCGGCCAAAAAGTCGGTCTGACTTATAGGGCCTAACTCCCTACTCTTTTAATGTAAGGTTCTCAGCATACAACTGATCGGTCCATTAAGTTGGCCAAGCATATGGGGCTTTGCTCCCCACTTTTCTTATGTAACTCTCTCAGCATAAAATTGATTGGTTCCAAGAGCCGGTCAAATATATGGGGCTTCCCTAGTTCTCCTATGCAAGTCTCTCAGCCTATAGTCTGTCGAGCCTTAGAGCCGGCCAGATATACGAGCCTTAGCTTGCCACTTCTCCTGTGTAAATCTTTCAGCATACATCTACCGAGATTCAGAGTCGGTCGGACCTCCGGATTCAGTTCCTCATCTCTTCGGGGTGTGTTCCTAGTCTACATCCGCCCGACCACATAGTCGGTCTGACCTACGGGGATTAACTCCCTGCTCTTCACATGGGTATAGTTCTCAGTGTTAGGATCTCTTCGTACGCGGCTAGAGAGGGGGGGTGTGAATAGCCGCCCCAAATCACTCGTTTCTTCCTACAATTCGTTAGCGCAGCGGAAAAATAAACTAGAAACGACAGGAAGAATATCAAACCTTAACACAGCGATGTACGAGGTTCGGAGATGATGCTCCTACTCCTCGGCGTGTCCGTAAGGTGGACGAGCCCTATCAATCCGTCGGTGGATGAGTCCCCGGAGAACCGGCTAATATAAACTCCTTCGGGGTGGAGAAACCTCACCACAATCTTTGCAACAGCAATAAGGAGTACAAGAAGAACAAGAACACAAGAACAACAGGAATGTAAAAACACTTGCTTGCCTCTTGTTGTCGATTGGAACCCAGATGAAACAGCAGCTTCTAGGATCCAAACTCAGCTAGAAAACCAGCAGGAAACTCACACAGAGCTTCAGCACAATGAGAGCTCAGCAAAGCTCTAATCGCAGTAATCAGGAAGAGGAAGTTGCACCAAAGCCTTGATCTCCTTTTATAACCTGCGAACCTGCACAGCGAAGACAGAAGCCAGCGGAGAAGACGGAGCGACCCGTTGTGACTCAACGGTCGAATCGTGGACCGATCAGGCTCCACCCTGATCGGTCCAGGACCCTTCTGATCGGTCTCGGGGACCGATCAGGCTCTGGGCTGATCGGTCCCTAGACCGATCAGAATGCTTCACAGAAAGTTGCCCAACTTTCTGTCCGTTTCCTGATCGGTCTGTGGACCGATCAGGCCACAGCTGGATCGGTCCACAGACCGATCCCACCTCTCTCGGCTGCGTCTCTGATCGGTCGTGGAGACCGATCAGGCTTCATGCTGATCGGTCCCCAGACCGATCAGTAAGCTCACAGAACTGCGCTTTGCCTTCTGTTTGTTATCTGATCGGTCACCAAATCGATCAGATACACAAACGTATCACTGGATCGGTCTGCAGACCGATCTAGAGCTTGGTTTTTGCCCAAACCAAGTCCCAAACCTTCAAACCAATATCCGGTCAACCTTGACCTATTGGTACATCATGCTTAGCATCCGGTCATTCCCTTGACCTGCTAAGACTCCCCACCAAGTGTCCGGTTAATCCCTTTGACCCACTTGGACTTTCCTCTTCGTGCCAAGTATCCGGTCACTCCTATGACCTACTTGGACTTCCCATCACCAGATGTCCGATCACCCTTGATCCATCTGGATTTTCCCTTGCCCGGCTTCACTCACCAGGACTTTCACCTAGCTTCACTCACTAGGGTTTTCACACTGCCTAACATCCCAGTTAGGACTTTCTCCTTGCTTCACTCACCAGGACTTTCCAACCGCCTAACATCCAGTTAGGACTTTCCCAGCTTCACTCACGGGACTTTCAAACGCCTAACATCCAGTTAGGACTTTCCCCTTTCCACCTCACCAGGACTTTCCACACCGCCTAACATCCAGTTAGGACTTTTCGTGCCAAGTCTCCATACTTGGACTTTTCGATGCCAAGTCTCCATACTTGGACTTTTCGTGCCAAGTCTCCATACTTGGACTTTTCGCGAAGCCCTTGCTTGGACTTTTCCAGTGCCAAGTCTCCATACTTGGACTTTTCTAGTGCCAAGCTCCCTGCTTGGACTTTTCCGTTGCCAAGTCTCCATACTTGGACTTTTTCCCGAATCAGGTCAACCTTGACCTACGGTTGCCCCAATAATCTCCCAAACATCTATTCTTGTCCCATATCAAGAATACAACTCTTCCACGAGTGTCAAACATCAACATGCAACTCAACTAGGTCAACCTTGACCTAAGGTTGCACCGACAATCTTCCTAAGTCAAACATCAAAATACAACTCGAGTCAGGTCAACTCGAGTCAGGTCAACCAGGTCAACCTTGACCTAAGGTTGCACTAACAATCTCCCCCTTTTTGATGTTTGACAAAACCCATAATCAAGTTAGGTTAACCCGATAACCTAACTTAGGTTTTCCACTCATCTTCCAATGTCCAATGTTCTTTCCTTGAACATTCTCTGGACATTCTCCCCTTAGGTTAACCCGATAACCTAACTTAGGTTTTCCAATAATTCTCCCCCTTTTTGACACACATAAAAAAGAATTCCAATGTTCTTCCTCGAACATTCCTTGACATTCTTCCCCTAGCTTAGGTTAACCCGATAACCTAACTTGGGTTCTCCAATAATTCTCCAATGAACACTCTCCTCTTTTTGACACACATCAAAAGGAAAAAGGAGGGTATCAAGGTCAAAAGTTTCTTCCTAATGAAAGTCCCATACCTTTCATTTGAAACTCTTAATTTCCCCCTTGACACTAGAGTTAATAATTAACTTAGTGATAATCCCATATCACTCAAGTTTTTTAGAAGTAAAAACTCCCCCTAAAAGTCAACTCCCCCTTGACTAATAGGTAAAACTCCCCCTAAAGGTTAACTCCCCCTTGACCATTGCACCAACAATGTCTTGGTGAGTTTCAAACCTTTAGAAATCCAAAACACCAACTCCCAGCTGAAATTTCAGACAAAATAGTCGAAAAATCAGCATTTGGCACGCCCTGATCGGTCACCAGACCGATCAGGGATTCCCTGGATCGGTCACAGTGACCGATCCAGCACCCCCTGGACCGATCAGGCTACCTCCTGATCGGTCCACAAGTCTGATATCAGATTTCTGATTTCTTCTCCCGAAATTCAGAAACCTCTAGAAAATCACAGAAAATTTCAAAAATTATAAAATTTTGAGGATACATTCCTCATAACATACACTATCAAGGAAAAATAGTTTTCTATGAAAATAACTTCCATTTTTCAATCTTGATACAAAGTTCAAAAACTTTGAAATAGTTCAAGTTTAACTCAACTTTGTATCACAATGTTCAATGATGAATGCTATCACTAGGAAAGCTTCATCAAGGTTTTTCAAATCAATTTTAAAATGCTTTTAAAACCATTTGACTTTAGGACCATAATCTTAGGGCTAGATGTACATGACTTGTACACAAGCTTTCCCTATGATCCTTAATTTCTTGAATTAGGGTCATCTAGGTACAAGGACAATGCACCTTGATCCTAACTCATGATCCTAATATCTCACACACATCTAAGGTGTATCAAACCACATTCAAGTCAATTTGATGTGAGATATGGGTTAAGGTCAACTTAGGCTAAGTTCTCATGCATTTTCTAAACACCAATTTGATCTCAATATCAAATTATATGTTTGTCCTTAAATCAATTTCATTGATTATAATGCAAGAGATGATGATATGACATATAATGATATCATAAGTAAAAACATGTGACAATGTCATGATGTCATGGCATAAAGTTTGAAAACTTAAATAAAGCATGACATATAAACTAGCCTAAGCATTATCATGACATTTCAAATGATAATAAAACTAAACATGATGTCATGACATGTGAGGGCAAACAATCATGTCAAGATTCAGCATAAATAAATATACCTAGATTACCTATCTAAGTATCCTTAACCACTTTGCTAACCTAAAATTTAATCCTAGATTGCCCCAAAATGCCAAAATCCTAATTTTGACACTTCTTGAACTCTAGATTAATTCATGCCACTTAAAGATCAAATTTATCCTCAAAACTTGGCATGTTTCATTTTTCCTCGAGAGTTCTCTAAATTTTCCCAAATTGTGCCAATTGAGATTAAAAATGAAATTTCCAATCTTTAGGCACATTTAACTCTTCAAAGGAGTAAATGACAATTCCATTTCATTTTCAAAAGTTCTCAAAACCTTGAAAATGCTCCTTGAGTGTCAATTTCCTCAAAGTTGGGTTAACTACCCTTCTTATTGGAGTTGACACTCTCTAACCCATCTATGGGGTAGAGAAAATGCTCCTAGGAACCCAATACCTATTTGAACTCATTGGGTTCACTAAATATTTACTAGGGATAACTTCCCTAGCAACCCTCCTAATGACCCTTTTAGGCTTTGAAGCCTTGGTCATTTGGGACTCATCAAGATCAACTCTAGGGGCGACTCCCCTTGTGACCTTGGTGGTGGTCTTCCTAGCCCTAGGTTTTGTTCCATAATCGAATGGAACATTGTGGTAAGTGGGCTTGACCACTTGGGACTTAGATTTGTGACCCAAACCTTTCTTGTCCTGGGACTTTTGACCCTTAGGCCCTAGAGTTGACTTCTCTAAATTTTTAAGGGCCTTTTCTAGGGTATCAAGCCTTGACCTCAAGACTTGATTCTCCTTTTCTAATACCTCAAGTTTTGATTTGTCATTCTTTCTTGAGGTGTTCCTAGGCATGTGTCTAGTTGATTTAGGGTTTCTACCTAGGTTTTCCTTAACCTTAGAAGTGTTAATCCTAGGGTTAGCATTCCTAGTAGTATCCCTATCTAGGTTGACATGTTTAGCACCTAAGCACATGTATTGATTTCTAGTGTTAACATGCTTATCATTATTGACTAATGCAATAAAATTACTAGCATGTATCCTACTAGAATTGCACAAATGAACCTTAGAGGTTACCTTAGGGTTTGCCTTAGCTCTCCCTATCGATGTGCCCGGTCTCTTGCCCTTGTGAGGTTGCCTCCCCCTCGGACAATGGCTCCTATAGTGTCCCCTTTGCTTGCATTGGAAGCACACGATGTGCTCCTTGCCCTTGCGTTTCGGGACTCCGGCTTCCTTGACCTTTGGCGCCGGTGGAGTCTTTCTTACCCTCTTTGGACACTTACTCTTGTAATGTCCATGTTCCCTACACTCAAAGCACATAATGTGTAATTTAATTGAACTTAAATTGCTTGAGTTACCTAGGATTGAGGGTGGATGCGAGCTCTCTTCTTCATCCCTTTCGGAGGTAGAAGCTTCTTCTTCTTGCTCCGAACTTGAAGAAGAACTCTCCTCCTCTTCGTCCTTAGATGTTGAGTAACCCTCAACTTCTAATTCCTCTCCTCCATGATGTGAGCTACTTGATGACTCACTTGTCTCCTCTTCATGGCTTGAAGTGGAGCTCTCCTCATGGTACTTGGTCAAGTTATCCCACAACTCCTTGGCATTGTTGTATTTACCTATCTTACACAAAACATTAGTAGGTAATGAAAATTCAATTGTTTTAGTTACCTTATTGTTGATCGTGGATTGGTGGACTTGTTCCTTCGTCCACTTGTTCTTCTCTAGAGGCTCTCCTTCTTTATCCATTGGAGGAGTAAACCCTTCTTGTACACAAAACCAGTTCCACATATTAGTCCTAAGAAAATACATCATCCTTACCTTCCAATATGCGAAGTTGTCGTTGTAGAAGGGTGGAATGGTGATGTCTTCTCCGAATTGATCCATCTCTAGCTTGTGCTCCCACGGGTGTGAATCCGATGAAGAGCGACCTTGCTCTGATACCACTTGTTAGGATCTCTTCGTACGCGGCTAGAGAGGGGGGGGTGTGAATAGCCGCCCCAAATCACTCGTTTCTTCCTACAATTCGTTAGCGCAGCGGAAAAATAAACTAGAAACGACAGGAAGAATATCAAACCTTAACACAGCGATGTACGAGGTTCGGAGATGATGCTCCTACTCCTCGGCGTGTCCGTAAGGTGGACGAGCCCTATCAATCCGTCGGTGGATGAGTCCCCGGAGAACCGGCTAATATAAACTCCTTCGGGGTGGAGAAATCTCACCACAATCTTTGCAACAGCAATAAGGAGTACAAGAAGAACAAGAACACAAGAACAACAGGAATGTAAAAACACTTGCTTGCCTCTTGTTGTCGATTGGAACCCAGATGAAACAGCAGCTTCTAGGATCCAAACTCAGCTAGAAAACCAGCAGGAAACTCACGCAGAGCTTCAACACAATGAGAGCTCAGCAAGGCTCTAATCGCCGTAATCAAGAAGAAGAAGAAGTTGCACCAAAGCCTTGATCTCCTTTTATAACCTGTGAACCTGCACAGTGAAGACAGAAGCCAGCGGAGAAGACGGAGCGACCCGTTGTGACTCAACGGTCGAATCGTGGACTGATCAGGCTCCACCCTGAACGGTCCAGGACCCTTCTGATCGGTCTTGGGGACCGATCAGGCTCTGGACTGATCGGTCCCTAGACCGATCAGAATGCTTCACAGAAAGTTGCCCAACTTTCTATCCGTTTCCTGATCGGTCTGTGGACCGATCAGGCCACAGCTGGATCGGTCCACAGACCGATCCCACCTCTCTCGGCTGCGTCTCTGATCGGTCGTGGAGACCGATCAGGCTTCATGCTGATCGGTCCCCAGACCGATCAGTAAGCTCACAGAACTGCGCTTTGCCTTCTGTTTGTTATCTGATCGGTCACCAAATCGATCAGATACACAAACGTATCGCTGGATTGGTCTGCAGACCGATCCAGAGCTTGGTTTTTGCCCAAACCAAGTCCCAAACCTTCAAACCAATATCCGGTCAACCTTGACCTATTGGTACATCATGCTTAGCATCCGGTCACTCCCTTGACCTGCTAAGACTCCCCACCAAGTGTCCATTCAATCCCTTTGACCCACTTGGACTTTCCTCTTCGTGCCAAGTATCCGGTCACTCCTATGACCTACTTGGACTTCCCATCACCAGATGTCCGATCACCCTTGATCCATCTGGATTTTCCCTTGCCCGGCTTCACTCACCAGGACTTTCACCTAGCTTCACTCACTAGGATTTTCACACTGCCTAACATCCCAGTTAGGACTTTCTCACTGCCTGGCTTCACTCACCAGGACTTTCCAACTGCCTAACATCCCAGTTAGGACTTTCTCACTGCCTGGCTTCACTCACCAGGACTTTCCAACTGCCTAACATCCCAGTTAGGACTTTCCCACTGCCTGGCTTCACTCACCAGGACTTTCCACACTGCCTAACATCCCAGTTAGGACTTTTCCGTGCCAAGTCTCCATACTTGGACTTTTCCAGTGCCAAGTCTCCATACTTGGACTTTTCCCGTGCCAAGTCTCCATACTTGGACTTTTCGCGTGCCAAGCTCCCTGCTTGGACTTTTCCAGTGCCAAGTCTCCATACTTGGACTTTTCTAGTGCCAAGCTCCCTGCTTGGACTTTTCCGTTGCCAAGTCTCCATACTTGGACTTTTTCCCGAATCAGGTCAACCAGGTCAACCTTGACCTACGGTTGCCCCAATAATCTCCCAAACATCTATTCTTGTCCCATATCAAGAATACAACTCTTCCACGAGTGTCAAACATCAACATGCAACTCAACTAGGTCAACCTTGACCTAAGGTTGCACCGACAATCTTCCTAAGTCAAACATCAAAATACAACTCGAGTCAGGTCAACTCGAGTCAGGTCAACCAGGTCAACCTTGACCTAAGGTTGCACCAACACTCAGCTTAAACCTGGTCAGCTCCAGGTCGATCGGACTCCCTCTAAGAGACAACATTGTTAGAGAATCATAACAACTTGTCAGAGAATATTTCATCACTGTTATATATATACAATGGAGTCTTCTTCTGTCTATAAGAAGATTGTCAAACTTCCTCCACTACCTGATATATTCTGACGTCTGATATTCTCTGCCACCTCATTAATACAGAGGTTATGAGAGGCGATATAAAAAAGGTCCTTTCCATTAACCAGGTACGCTGAGATATGCATGCTCACGTGGGTACACACATTCATTCTATTGTTCTACTGTTCATCTTTTCTCTATTTTCGTTCGGCTACTATTCTTACTTGAATGTCGGAGTGTCTGCACCAGGGACCCCCTCCCTAGTTCTCACTCAAATGTTCCTGTAGGCTCTATCTGTGGTGTGAGTAGGTCTGCAACTCCTAGCTTCAGGATCATCTATATCATTAGGGTCTTCATCCTCTCACCATTTACATCGGAGCCATCTAGTTAGTATGTTATCTCCTTAAGTGTTAGATAGGATCATTGTTATTATTATTATTTTTCCTAATGAAAAACATTGGAAATTAAATAGATGGATAAAAGCATTAGAAGGCCAAATTTTGGTTGTACTGGGACAAAGCTACCAATGAGCCCAAAGGCGATGCAACAATTACATATGGGGACCCATATGCAGCTATGGCTAGCTGTGGTTGAATGGATCAACAACAAGGACTTTCCTGGATCCCTTATTGAGGTACACATTGCAGAGTTGAAATCCAAGGAGCCAATTGATAACTCCTATGATTGCCAGCCAGAACTTGGAGTAAATGCAAGCATGGAAGCTGAGGAGCAAGAAGGAGATATGAATGTTGGCCAATTTATTATCAGAGATATTAAAAAATTATTAAATTAAAATTATATACAATTAATTTTAATTTATGTATTAGATAACTTGAGCAGATAATCTCAGGTTGCCAGTGGGACTAGTGCTGGCAAGTTTCCGGTGGTATGAGTTGCGGAGTTATGTAGTGCGTAGCAGAATAAGGAGTTGATCGCTGAGTCGGGAAGGGAATTTACTGAGTAAGATACCGAGATCTACGCTAAACGCAGTTTTCGTAAAACAGATTCGCCCCACCTCCAACTATGTTTTGAAGTTCTCTCGGATCGTCTATTTCCCAGGATACACTAGAAAAACCACGCATGTAACCAAGGATTGGTTGTTTGTGGCGAACTAAGAATGCACCTGAGTGTTATCACGAGTAGTTTAGCCGAACGAATGCAAGGCTAATAGAGTTTTTGTGGGAAAATACAGGTGGATAGAGGTTCATTTTCTGCTCTTCCTCTCACTCTCTCTTTCACTTATCTTCCGTTATTTTCTCCTTTGCTAAAGATCCAACCTCCTTATATAGGAGTTTTTTTACTTTGTCTGCAATAAATAACCAAATTATGGTCATTTAATGTTAGGTTTAATGTCGACATTAATGGATTTAATGTCTTCATTAATGTCGAGACATTACGGAATTATTATTAATGAGTTTAATATCACCATTAATACTGAGACGTTACGAAATCATCATTAATGAGTTTAATATTATCATTAATATCATTAATGAGTTTAATATTGTCATTAATATCGAGACGTTACAGAATCACTATTAATTTCATATTAATACTTTTGTTACACTCTTGGGCAAGTAGCATAAATAGATTCAGGTGGTAAAATATTGGTTCATTATTTTGGGCAAATTTTGCCTTAACCGATCTAGCATTCGACGTGCACAAGTCGTGCTCGCACACAAGTCAACGTTGATTTAGTACAATCTAGGCCCTAGATTTGTACTCACCCCTGCACACCCATGTGTGAGAGAGTCTCTCCCCATGCATATGTTTATAATGTCAATACATATATCATAATTTAAACTGATAATAAAGCCAAGAGACTTAGAGCATTCACATCAGATACTCTAAATATACATTTTACTTTAAATTTTACATTTTACCTAAAAAAATCCCTTGTATCAGATACCCTATTAGTTTCCTAAATTTAGATTTCAAGAACAGTAACTCCCTAAATTTAGGGAATGAAAATGCTACCCTAAACATTAAATAATAATAAAAAAGTATAGAGGAGAGAGAAATAATAATAAATAAATAAAGATATGGTAAATTATAGAGTAGCTGGTGTACAATGCATTGAAAAGAGATTATCTAAATTTAATAAAGTTGATGATTTACCTTAAATTTTAGAGATATTGATAGGGAAACTGATGTGGATGCTCTAATAGAGTTTCTTCATCTCCACCTCTTTATTCCATTCATATTTTCAATAATTAATGACAGTGCAGGTAGAGGTAGAGGTCGTGGCGATGCTTTGGGAAAGTCATGGCAGTAAGATGGAGAGGGGATGTGTCTAGATCTCACTAGTTCGTGGCTGAACAAGCTCGACTTCGCCAAGTTGTGGCCATGAGCTCATGGCTTGACCAAGCTCATAGCCGGCCAAGCTCCTGGCCATGAGTTCGTGGCCAACCAAGCTCCTGGTCGCGAGCTCGCGGCCAACCGAGCTCCTGGCCGGTCGAGCTCGCGGCCTCGAGCTCGCGACGGGAAGCTAGGGGAGAGGAGAGGGAAGGAGAGAGGAGCGTATCAACGGAGAGGAAAAAAGGTTGAGTGTCAAAGAGATCGGAGAGGAGAGGAGTTAGCCGGAGATTGGGGCCATGAGTAAAACTGCTGGAGAGAGGAGAAGTCAGGAATTGAGAGATCAAAATTAGGAACGAAACCCTAATTTTGATCTCCCAAACTAGCAACAAAACTAGGTTTCCGTCGCTAATTAGTGATGAAAAATCTAATTAATTCCATCACGAATTAGCGATGGAAACCTAATTCCATAGCTAATTAGCGATAGAACAACGATAGAATTAGATTTTCTGTTCCTAATTAATGATGAAAATCTAATTCAATTGCTAGGTTTTCATTGCTAATTTGGTCGTTAAAATCGATTATTTTTGTAATGAAGTTGTCTGAATGATGCAATAATAATGAATCTATGTTAACTAGTTGAAATGATATATATAATTCTTTAAAAATTATGCTTCCAAATAATTTTGTCCCTAATTCAAGGGTTTTCGTGTAGCAGTGAGTGCCAATTAATATGTTGTACAAGGCTTTGTGTAAAAAGAAAAAATGTTCTTGCTTTATAATGTGAGCATATTTTGAAAAAGCAACACCGTGAGCTTATTTTGAAAACTTCAAATAGACCCGTTCTGTTGCAAGAAGCATTTTGATAATAGTTGATTTCCATGAAGTTGGTATAAAATACCTTTTCATAGGGTGACTTGTTCGATTTTTTTATTTACCTTTTTATATATATGACTATAGAGTTAATCATGTGGGACGGGGTCAGCGTATGATAAAAAATAAATATTTTGATAAATTTAGTTGAAAAAATAAGTATGAATATTTAAGCTAATGTGATTCGGACAAGGTTTATTGGTCGAACCCTAATGCCTAGCTAGGTAATGTTGATCAAGGTAGGACATGAGGGGAGGCCTAAAAGGCCTCAGCCTGATTCCCAGCCACTTAGGAGATCCTAAAATATTTATTATAGATTAATTATAAGTTAAAAAATTAATTTTTTTAATCCTTAAAAACCTAATTATCCAAACATATAGATGGTCTAAATAAATGTTTAGGTCCCTTTTAAATCATATAACAAAAAAGGTAAAAAAATTTACAACATATATACACTGTGATGTGGTGATGACCGATACTGAATCAGTGTACAATCTATTTTCTTTGATATTTCATTGTCTTTCACTTTTTTTAATTATTTTTTAAATAAAATATATGTATAATTCATGCATATATTTATGTGTATTGTGTTGATATTGTTTGAGTTAGATTTAAAATCTTTGATGAATTATTATTTATATATATATATATATTTATTGTCTTCAGTTAGTTCTTACTTTAATTGATTAAATGTTTAAGAGAGGTGGACTCTTCATATTGATACATTCATAATTCAGATAGTATATTTATGCTAATATAGTTTTTTTTTAAAAAAAAAATGAGTGAAATGATTTCATATGTTCATTTTCTGCTGTACATACCTGAGTTGATGTAGTCATGGTTCTAGAATTTGTTTCCTTGGTCAACCATGTGTCTGTTTTGAGTTTCATTAGTCAACGGGAGCACTCATGGCGTGAACATCAAGTGACGCTTGAAAATTTCAAATTGACTTTGTCAAAGCACGTGCTTCTGATAGTCTTCCATTTCAGTAGGCAGAATAGAAAATTATACTCCAACCAAAAGCGACAAAACCAAACTATACTCGTTAAATTTGCCCCAAAAAATCACACCATTAATTATGAATATTTATAGAGATAATAATATTCTACTGTAAATTAAAATAATAATCAGAAGTCAAAGGGAGTTTTCCCCCCAAATCATCACAGACGCATACTTGATTTTTTTTTTATTAAAAAAGATATTTTATTATTTATAATTACTCATTATTTCTAATCTAAATATGCATTATAACCAATAATATATACTTAATTTATTTAACGATAGGAATTTATATTGTAATAATTACTATTATATTATTATAGCAGTTGATTTCAATATATCCGATTGAATAAAAATTAAATAGGAAATTTGGACGGAGATAATAAGAAAGATAATTGTGTAATTGTGGTGAGCGTCTTTTTCGCCCGGATGATTTAGAAAAATAGAGACACCTTCCGTTTTTGCCTAATAAAAATAAAAATAAAAAATAAAAAATATATTTGCCTTCCTTGGCACATGGGAGTTGAACATTATAACACTGCCTCCCTTTATGTCTCTCACTCCGTATAAAGATTAAACACAAGAGGAGAAGAAGAGAGGGAGAGGGAGAGGGAGAGGGAGGGATGGCAAGCAAAGCTCAAGAATCCCCGCTGAACCCTAATGTCTTCACCCTCGACTCGCCTCACCCAGTCTACGCCATGGCCTTCTCCTCTTCCACCGCCGCCTCCTCTCCGCGTCTCGCCCTGGGCTCCTTCTTGGAGGAGTATGGCAACCGCGTCGAACTGGTGGGCTTCGACGACGACGCCCTCGCCTTCCGCCCCGAGCCAGCTCTCTCCTTCGACCACCCTTACCCTCCCACCAAGCTCATGTTCCACCCCCTCACAATCCCTCTCCTAGCCTCCGCCTCCGACTCGCTCCGCATCTGGCACGTCGGCTCCGACGCCACCGACCTCCGCTCCCTCCTCGACAGCAGCAAGTCCAGCGGATACTGCGCGCCCCTCACATCCTTCGACTGGAACGACCTCGAGCCCCGCCGCATCGGCACCTCCTCTATCGACACCACCTGCACGATTTGGGACGTCGACCGTGGCGTCATCGAGACGCAGCTCATCGCCCACGATAAGGAGGTGTATGACATTGCCTGGGGCGAGGCCGGCGTCTTTGCCTCCGTCTCGGCTGACGGATCTGTCCGCATCTTCGACCTCCGCGACAAGGAACACTCTACCATTATCTACGAGAGCCTTCGTCCCGACACCCCCCTCCTCCGCCTCGCCTGGAACAAAATTGACCGCTGCTACATGGCCGTCACCATGATGGATAGCAACCGCGTCGTCGTGCTTGACATCCGCTACCCTACCGCCCCCGTTGCCGAACTTCAGAAACACCGCGCCAGCGTCAACGCCATCGCTTGGGCGCCGCAGGCCGCGCGGCATATTTGCTCCGCGGGGGATGATGGTCAGGCGCTGATCTGGGAATTGCCTGCGGCCGCAGCAGGTAGTGGATCCTCGACGGCGGCCACCACCGCAGTAGCTCCAGAGGGCATAGATCCAGTTCTGGTCTACCCAGCTGGCTCGGAAATCAACCAGCTTCAGTGGTCTGCTGCACACCCTGATTGGATTGGAATCGCCTTCTCCAACAAGGTGCAGCTGCTTAGGGTCTGAATAGACTTAGTGAATACCTAAAAGGTATGCTTCGCGACGCATCCCCGAGTTTTATATTTCCCGACTTTCAAGCTTCATTTCTCAGTTCTCTTCTTTAACAAATTGCAAATCATAGTTGCCATTTCTCCGAGGAACAATTAGATTAACATACAAGTGCTACTGTCAGTTATGTTTGCATTTGAAAGTGAGTAAACATGTTAGTTTTTTTTTTTTCCTGTTGAAAATCATAAATCCTCTCGTTTAACCGGGATCTCCGATTGTGAAGATCCAAGTTTCAACATAAACGCCCTGGTTCCCAGTTCTACATGAGATTACTTATTCCAAAGTACCCTAATCCCTGGATCTATTTGTGGGAGGTAAAAAGTGGATCTAGATAGTCAATGGAACTCCAACGTATCCTCATAAGCTATCCAAACAAGTGAACAGGTGCTACTTAATTCTTTCAATTAAAGCATGCCATTGAGGAGTTTTTTTGTTTGTTGAACGCAACTATGCAAGCTTTTAGAAACAATAATTGGTTTCATACTACATAATTGCCGCCTAGTCTTGAATGTGGCTGCCAATGTGATTTTTGTAGGAAAGAGGACAACGACAATCACACTACTGAATTAAAGCTTGTCATCAAAGCTTGTTTGGTTTGTTCAACACCTATACACCCACTTTTATAGATTACAGTATCATACTACATAACTGGCGCCTGCTTCTGAATGTGAACCATAAAAGCAGGCTACGTTAGTCCCAACTAATTTGGGTCAGCTATATAGATATAAAGACTATACCTCTGGTGATTTTTAATCTTTTAAGTCACTTTTAGTTACATTACATAGGGGTTGTAGGAAAATGACCAAGTTCTATTATTTAATGAGTAGGAGGAAAAGGTTTTTAGATGCCATTGAAGCCCATATGTTCTGAGTTGTTTTTACCAGTAATATGGGTACGCATATGCTTCAAATAGCTTGGTGAAGTGCATTTAGGTTCAAATCTGAGAAACAACTAGAAAGCAGTAGCCAACAGGCAGATTTAGATAAATGTATCATATTTAATCTTTTATTTCTGGCAACAGCCTTCTATTTACTTGGTTTTCTTATTATCTATCAATTAATTGAATGGACTTGGTTTTTATATGCACTTTAATGTTCTGATGGTAATTAATCAATCCCATTAGTCCACACATATATTATTACATGCCAGCTAAATTGAGTCAAAACAACAACAACAACAAAATGCAACAAACTGGATATTGATCTCAATATTTAACTTTGCTTCTGCAACCTGGAATTCTTTAGATGCTGATAGCCAGAAGTCTTGGATAGCTTTTCTAAAGAAGCTATGATACAATACAGATTTGATTTTCTGTCATCATTTATCTTTGTCCAAATCTGAAGTTCTCCATTTCTTTCATATAGGAAAGATGATCCAGAATAAATTTGCAATAATAATTTCAAAGCTAATATCTTGTATAAGACAGGATCTTGATTCATAAAAAAGTTGGAGACGATTGTTTTAGCCACATTGATAAGGTGAAGCATTCAGCTTGTCTCTTCGGGAGGACAAGAATGTCATCCTTTTCCATTGCTTTTCAAAATAAAACATTTCAATTGTTTTCATTACAGTTTTAATTGTCCTGTACTGGACGTCCACCAAAATCATATAGATTTGTCTTAGATAAAAATGGAACAAGCTTGCTCCTGCAGTTTTTCCTGTCAATCATAGGTTTGATTTGGTTGCTTGATGATTAGTTATATTGACTAACCCAAGCTTTTATACAAGTAAATGAATAGGTGGGCTTAAGCATTTTTTTTCTAACACTAAAGATTTTTCTTTCTCTTGTGATCTTTTATTAATTATTCCATTCCTTTGACTTTCCACTTTTGGAATTAGTTATGTATGTCTCCGGTTCTCTTTTGGTTCTTGAATTTGTTCTCCATTTTTGTTTTGATTTTGGTGAGAAACATTCTAAAAATCAGGTTACATTCTCAATTTCACATTCACGTGCCTTTCTGTAATAATTATATATGTTTATGTCGTACTGTATTCTAAGAAATGCCTTCAAGTTTCAATTAAATCTGATTGTTTTATTCGAGGTTTCATTTTTATTTCTTTTGACTAATTCGATGAGTTTCTTATTTCTATTTTCATTAATGCTGATTTTTTTTGCCAAAATAATTTGGGTTATCTTAGGTAGCATACTGAAAGTGAAATTTTAGAGTCTGGAATGAGCAACACCTCCAGTTCATATATTTGGTCTAGTGAGTTATCCTACACATGAACCTGGCATTAGTGTCTCCTTATTGTATTTCTTCATATGAGATGCTCAAGAATTGTAGATGAGCAATCTTGAGTTATGTTATGAATTTAAGAAAGTTTTCTTTTAACAAAGGTAATTTCTTATCCATTTGAATCTGGTGTTCTTATAAAGTTCCTCTTCCAGCTATTGTCTTTGTTTGCATACCTAAGTAATACTGTAAGAAGATTAGAAAGTAGTAAATAATTTGGTGAGATAATTTATAGAAAATTGAAGTGAGATAGCTTATTGAAAGATGACTAGCAGTAAGTTTTATGAACCTACAAGACTACAAACATTATTTAGTGTGAGGAGCAAGGGTGTGAATTGATCCTTCGCATGATTAAAAGGGAATGTGAGTACCATCGACAATGGAAATATGCATCTCTGGGTGATGAGAAAACGTGGAATAGGATCTTCTTGCTGAGATGAAATCCAGCATCAAGAAACCAAAAATATGATAAAAGCCATACCTGAAACCAATGGAGCAATAGCAAGGCATAATAAAGCAGAGTCCATAGAAGACTAGAGTGGACATTCACTGGATCATAGATATGATGACATGAGGGGAGAATTTGAGCAGAACAATCGGAGTAAAATAACAGCATAAATTTTTTATCTAATGGAAAAGTTATATATATACATATATATAAACAAATTACTACAGATTGGACAATAGCTAATGAAGCTACCTGTTGGAATTATATCTGCCAGTACAAGCAGGAAGTAGCACACTAGGAAGATTGTCCGATGCACACACAAAGCTTATAAAATTGGGTCGTCCAAGTGTTTTTTCCTCATCAGATCAATATGTACCTTTCATATTAGGTTGTTCATTATGATCCTTCAGAAATGTTCACTAGTTTATACATGTTTTTAAATCTTGACCGGTAATGTGTATCATCCATTAATTTATTTGCTCGTCAACATCATTCTTCAACTTCAGAAAATATGCCATTAGAGTTGCGTTGGTTAGTACATGGTAGTTTATGGAGTGGTCTTGAGCCATATGCTTTTGTGGGATTTATAACTTTATAACAACTGTTATGTTCAATTTAGGTCTTTTGGTGTCAGTTTGGGATGAGATGATGACAATCAAGTTTCTGTATGAAGGATGTTGGATGATCGATCCCTCGTTGAGGTTTCTTATTGAGTCCTTATGGATTTCCAACCTTCTTCTGGCACTGCAATGCTTGTTCCAATAGAGAACTCAAGACATCAATAGCCAAGTTATGGGTTGGAAAAATGATAACCACCACATTGTATCCATATGTACACACATCTGCCTTTCCCTCTATAATTAGTCACTATCTTTGACCATCAGACTGATTTTGAGATGGAAATACAATAATAACAATATCTATCGTCTTTCCTTCTACAATTTTCCAGTTTCTTTGATGATGCACCCACTTTCCTCTCCCCATGCTACGGATGCATCTTCTTGCCTTGGATCTTCTTGTCTTTCTGATGTGTCTGAGATCTGCTGTCTTGGCACATCATCTGAGGTTGGAGGGTCCTGTAATAGCAGCCCTCCTAACATATTACTTAGTAAATGGTGGTCTGTAGACTGTACGATGGTACAAAATAAAATTGCCCAAATGATATGCAATAACAACTATGGTAATATAAAGATTTGGATCTGGCGACTTTCCATTATCATGTTCTGACTATGCAATCTATGAATAAAGCCAATTTTAGTTGTTTGATTAAAAATAATCTGTGCAAGGCTTCTGAGAGACTTGAATTACACCTTGGAAGCTAACAAGCTCTATGGGTTGTAGAGGCTTTTCATATAAAAGTTAACAAGCTTTATTATGCAGAGATGCAAGAATTTCCTCCTGATTTTTTTTTTTAATGTAAATGGATTAATTTAATGCAAGTTACCTCTACCATCACCAATGAAATTTTCTTCTTAACAAAATCCCAATGTTATTTGCTCATATGATCAATTTTACAGCCTGTGTAGATAAGATTTGGTTTGCAAAGTTAGCTCTTTATCTTAATGGCCTTAGAGTTAGAGATTATAGATTTAGCCATATATCCTATTTATGCTTGTTTTCCATCCCTTTACAGGTTCAGAGTCGACTGGACATCCCACCTACTTTTTATCATCCGGGAGCTGATTGTCGTCACGAGTAAATGTCAGAATTAGGTTTATGCTCTTACTCTTCATTTTGTAAGATATGTATGATCTTCTTAACCACGTCTGCTAAAGCTTGTATGTGACTAGATGGATAAGTAGTATTCTGCATTTACTAGATTGTTGTTTGTTGGCCTATCGTGAATGTAACTAGGTGGCAAATTTGCTATAATGGTAAAAGGATCAAATTTTAGTAGGTGCATATTCTTGGGAAAAAAATCTCTTACACCCTTAGTCAATTTGACGATATAAGTTAACTTCATGATTTATCTTTTTCCACATAATTAGGGAGCTGATTGTAAGAGGTGCCTGAATCAATGTAATTATCTTTTACGATAAGTAGTACTCTTCAATTATTATTATTATTATTATTTTTTGTGAAATCAATCACTCTCTATGAGCGTGTATATACAAAACTAGGTGTAATTGTTTTATTTTTTTAGAAAATAAGAATAAAAGTGGGGCAAAATATCTTTATTTCATAATACCTTTTAATAACTTTTTAGATTTATCAAATGAATAAAAGTAAATTCGATTATATATCTCTCCAAAAAATTAGTAGCCACTAAATCATTTGCATATTAGGATAAATGTCTCAATCATATCGGGAAGCTTTCCAATTAATAAGCAGTTTAATTAAGAGAAGGAATCAAAATATCCACTTCACTTTTTTTTTTCTTCTTTTTGTGAATTCTCATTTTCTACAAAAATACGGTTGTTTCATAAGAACTAGTAGTGTGAAGTTTTTTTTTTTAAAAAATATTTTTTTAGTCAAATTTATCTATTTTTTATCAATTATTCTTTTTTATAATTTAGGTAAAATATTATTTTAACATATATATATATATATATATATTTGGGAATTGTTTGTTGCCTCTCTAACCAACCTTATCATAAGTTGAAGTGATTAGAAGGTTGATCGATTTCATTTTATATATTCGACCACCTACTTCATCTTCTCCCAACTAATGGTCTCTCCACCTTGTTATTTTACGTTCATTGTACCCTAATTAAGCAAGTCATGTCATTGTTCATCCTATAAAAAAAGTATATAATATTACTTTGTTACACACTTTTTAATATTAATTTATATCATTATAAAATTAGATGAAATAATTTTATTTTATTTTTATTTTATCTTTTTGCGCAAAAGTAGGAAGTATCCCACGGGATGATGGAGACATCTCCCTACCAAATTAGAAAAGGAGGAGGCCCAAAGTGAGCTGCCGACAAGACCACAACCACTGCCTCCTTATTGTTGAGTGTGGTGGAGAATTTTCTTGGACTGAAATACTCCTCCGAACATTGTTGTTATCTTAATTTATAAACTTATCTTTTTTGTATTTAATATTATATAAATGATTAAATAAATATTTCCAATCCATTACCGCACGGGGAGTAGTAGTCAATGATTAGGAACATGAGATAAGAGAAAAATAAATATTTTTTTTCTATGAAAATAATAATTAGTTACTATAACTCATGGCACATTTAATTTTTTTTTAATTTACATAATGCACGAGGGTATTTTTAAATTTTAAAAGTACTTATAATTAACATCCTGTAGAATTTATCTTAATTTATTAATAAATATATGGAAGAATCAATCGTATTTACTTGGCCTTTTGATATTTTTGTCCACTGCATTAGCATGTACCATACGATGTAATTATACTAATTCAGACTAAAAGGGAAGCGTGGTTAGCGACCGGTGCAAGCAAATGATCGCCAACAACAGTAATTAATTACTCGCCATTCTTTAATTATATATCATTAGTTCTGGTAATCAAACTGTTGAGAGGTTGAAGGCCACATTGAGCGGCGGCGAGAGGGCGGAGGTCGGTGCGAGCTAAACAAACTTCTCCGTTTATTTGATTTCTGTTCCTTTCTTTTTTCTCTTTGATTTCCTCCTCTTCGCTAGCTAGCTCGATCGGTTTGTTTTTCTGTTTCCTTTTTGCTCTCGGCGCGAAATGATCTAGCGGTGCAGGGTATGGAGACGGCGGCGGCGAAGGAGGAGGAGCAGCAGCTCGTGAAGGCGGAGATGGCGGTGCACCCGCTGTGGGAGCAGCTGCTGGGGGCCCACGTCGGATGCCTGCGCGTCGCGACGCCCACCGACCACCTCCCGCTCATCGACGCGCAGCTGGCGCAGTCGCACAACCTCGTACGCTACTACGGAGCCGCCGCCGGCCTCCTCCGTCATCCGGTGCTATCCCCCCAAGACAAGCAGGAGCTCGACGCCTTCTTGGTGAGCCCTTTTTTATAAAATCTAAAAAAAAAAAATCTTCCGGCGAACTCATCGCCCCCTGTAACTTTACCGATCGTTTTTTCTATTTCGCTCCTCGTAATTTAGAATATTGCATCCGGTTCAGGCGCAGTATGCGATGCTACTAGGCTCGTTCCGGGAGCAGCTGCAGCAGCACGTACGGGTGCACGCCGTGGAGGCGGTCATGGCGTGCAGAGAGATGGAGCAGTCTCTGCAAGGCCTCACAGGTGATCGATCCAACTATTTCTCAACTGAACTGAATTGTCATCAAATTTGAGATGTAGTTGTTACCGGTGGTGGTGTTTGACTTTGAGGAAGGTTGTGGTGGATGGACGGATCGGACGGTGGGAGTGGGAGAGGGTGACCCGAAGGCATTAGTTAAAGTGGGTTTAGTGAATGGCGACAAGGGAGATCGTCGTCACGCTTGACGTCTCACCTAATTGCAGTTGAAAATTTGAATGAAACTATCTCCCATATTAATGGGAGAATAGTCTCGTATTAAAAGTTTTATGGCAAATTAAGGGTTCAGATCGCACTAAACTTCCTATATGTGTGTCTCCTCAAGTTCTCCAAACCCCGATAAGTTTGATGTTTAGATACTAGCGAGCATTCGATTAATTCGATTAATTCGGTTAATTTGATATTAATTTTGTATAAATTCTTTTTATTGTTATTTTAAACAAATTTAGTTAATTCGGTGTTAACTGAAATAACTAATTCGATTAATTCAGTTTTAGTAAAATTTTGACTTGATTCGGTTAGTCAATACTAAATCGATTTTCGATTAATTTAGTTAATACCGAATTAATCGAATGCTCACCCCTAGATATCACATTTCCATTGATAATTCTATACTTACCCGGGCCAACACTCCACACTGCTAAGCACAAACGAGCATTCATCTCTAGCAAATTTACCATCTAACATATAATTGGATTGCCCATGTTAGGAGTGACCCTCGAAGAAGGGTCGGGAGCAACTATGTCGGACGACGAGGATGAACTCGGGCCGGCGGATTGCCCCATGGATGTGGGGGTGGAGGGGCATGACATGGTAGGATTCGGCCCACTTCTTCCCACAGAATCTGAGAGGTCCCTAATGGACACGGTACGACAGGGATTGAAGATTGAACTGAAACAGGTACACAAATATGTCACTGTAACTCATGGTTTCTGCAACGAATATAGTTAATGTCCTCATTGTCGATTAACTTCTTGCAGGGATTTAGGTCGAGAATTGAGGATGTAAGAGAAGAGATACTTCGAAAGAGAAGAGCTGGGAAGTTGCCAGGCGACACCACTTCAATTCTGAAGCAATGGTGGCTACAAAATTCTAAATGGCCATATCCAACTGTAAGTAGACATACATGTTTACATGTTGATCAAGTCTTAACTATTTGGGTTGGCTACATGAATCTTATTCGTCGTCGTCGTCTTCTTCTTCAGGAAGACGACAAAGCTAAATTAGTCGAGGAGACGGGCTTGCAGCTAAAGCAAATTAACAATTGGTTCATCAATCAGCGAAAGCGCAATTGGCACAGCAATTCTCAATCAGCAACAAATCTCAAGTCTAAACGCAAAAGGTATACACATATAAATGAATATAATGTATTTGTTATGTATTGATTTATATTTGGAAGATATGGTTCATTATAATTATTTCTTACAGGTAACAAGAACAAGATTAACCAAGAAGATTCCCATAACTTGATGATGTTCTATTTACCCTACTATCGATTATGTCTTGATCTTCAATTGAAAATTGTATAATTTGATTCTGCGTTGGAGATAAATGCATTATTTAAAATATGATATATGTGAGATTATTCTCTTTATATTTAAACTTTAAGATTTGCGCCGAAGTTTTTTTTATGCCACAGAAGGCCCACTAGCAGCGTTGGGTCACTACCAGGTCCTCGGCCTCCACGCCGCTTTCTCTTTTGCGGAATGCTCGGTGAGTTGTGTCACGATGACTTCCGTGACGAGATCCGGCGATTCCGCTCCGGTGGAGATCGCTTCAGCTTCTGCTTTGTACTCGCCAAGATTAGGGATGCAAAAGCAATGTACCATAGCCAAAACTGCCTGTTGCTGTAGCAAAGGCATGCCGAAAGCTTCTGAGAATCAAAACATCAGGTTCTCTCAGAGTAGCTATGCTTAGCATCTCATTTCAAGGAGAATACGCCTCCTAATGTGCATGACGCTGAGTCCATGGCTACAAGAATATATGATTTGCTTGGGGTGTCTCTAGGACAAGTTTTCTGGAAACCAGAATCAAGACAAAAAGGAAAACCAGTAGTTCCAGAGAAGGGTGACCATGATAAGGCGATATTGCCAAAGATGAGGTTTGTGCGAGCATTTACAATGTAAGTTCTTCCCTTGTTTTAACCTTTTTGGTGTTGGATACTTGCTCTAGTTTATCTGACTTATCCCTTTGCGACCAACTATATCAAGGTTAGCAGATCATTGATGGTTTATTTCTTTTTTATTTAATTCTTAGCTATTCTTCTAGCTAGCAAAATCAAAGTTTTTATTGAAGTAACATGAGAGGCGTGCTACTGCTATGTACAGCAAAGTGAAAAAAAAAAAAGAGAGAGATTAGAGAAAAAAAATTTTCTAAATACCCTGTTCGAGAATCGAGGCGATGGACGTTGAGAGAACGTGGCGTTCTTGTTGATCATTGGTGGACTCTGAGCTGGAGGATCTTGCAATCACAGCAGCGTCAGTGCCGAGCCAGGGAGGGGTTCCCCGACGATGGCCCTCCGACGCTCAAGTCAGTATCCGACGATCTATGTAGCATGGATACGGATACGGGTATCGTATCGGACACGATACGGATACGGCGATATGAAATTTTTTGAAAATATAAGACACGATACGGCTAGGATACGGCGATTATTAAAATATATATATATATATATATATATATATATATATATATATATATATATATATATATATATATATATATATATATATAAAATTAAAAATCCTAGAATAGAAAACCACATTACATCAATCATAATATCCATTATAAACAAAAAGTAAACATAACAAAATATAAAACACCAAGTCCATCTTAAACAAGTAAAAAAATCAAACATCCATATCTGTATCATCACCAACACCACCTTCGTCAGTAAATCAGACTGACTTCAACTCAGGTTCATCAAGAGATAAATTGACAATTTCAAGGATAGAAGCACCCTCCATGTCCATGGAATCAAATCCATCTGCTCCAACATTCCATATCTTACTTTCTCCTTCACTATAATGTGGACTCCTCCTAGATAAAAGTCGAAGATTATAGTGAACCTACACCAAATCTTCCGCTTTTGTGGTGTTATCTTGTTCCTCTTCAATGAGTGTATGAAACTGTAGGTGCTCCAATTTCTCTCATAACAAGAAGAAGAAGATGGTTGTCCAAGTAGCTTTAAAGCTAAACTTTGAAGAGTTGGTGCAGAAGCACCATGGATAACCCACCACTTAGTTGGAGACATCAAACCTCGATCACGCATTGCATCATTATTAGAAAAATCATCAATGGTAGCTGAAAAAGAGTCAAACTCCTCATTGACACTTCTTCGTTCGGATGAATTGGAGTTATATCTTTCAATGCACTTTTTCCTTTCCCTTGAAACTTCGATGTCCCTATGAGGAGGAAGACGATTGGGAGATTCTTGGAGCCACTCATGGCTATAATACCTATATAAAAAGATTGATAGTTTAACATCATTCACAAACTAATATTTCTAATTTGCTAAAACTTAGAAAGTTAAAATTTTTTAGAGCTTTACCTTGGATTCAAAGAATGCGCCAAACAATGTAGAGGTGTATTGCTTTTATTCCATCGCTCCACCAGAATATTATGAACAACCTCATAAAACTTTGAATCTTTACTATGAGCCCCCTTTGAGATAGCAACTCTCATTTTCTCTATCATTTCATCCCACCACTCATAGTCTAAATGAAGACAAGGTTGATCAGTGTCCGCTTTCCTTAGCATCTCATAAATCGGACTTGTGAAAGCAAGTATATAATCAATCTTTTCCAAAAATTGATCATCCAATATCTTGTATTTCACTACTCTGGCCTTCACTACATCATCCTCCTTGTACACATCCTTTCACTAATCACCATGTTTTCAAGACATTTCTTGATTTGTCTGAACCTTTTAAGCATAATGATCGAGGAAGCAAATCGAGTATCTGCAAGTGATAGCATCTTTAAGTTTGAGTTATCGTTGAACATCGATAATCTCATTTTGTGATTCAGGATAAAATTCTTGATCATTGAAGCATCATTTGCTACTTCTGCTATCCACTTGCACTTATCAAAGGCTTCTTTGTTTTGTAGAGAGTCAATTGGTGCACAAATATTCTTCAAAGCAAGATTCAATGTGTGCACAACACAAGGAGTCCAAAATATGTGTGGATACTTTGCCTCAACGAGTAACCCAGCAGCTTTGCAAACAGAAGCATTATCGGTGACTACTTGGACAATATTCTGATGTCCTACTTCATTTATATCATTAATGAGCAACTTAGAGATGAAAATTTTATCCTTGTACTGGCCTTCACAATTTATGGCCTTCACAATTTATAGCCTTCAAAAACATAGGACCACTTTCACACACGGCTATGATATTAATTAGCAGTCTGCTTTGCACATCCGACCACCCATCACTACAAATACTAACCCCCTTTTGTTTCCAAGCAGTTTTTGTTGGCTCCAACAACTTTTCAATATGAGCTTTTTCTTTTTGAAGAAGTGAAGTTCTCAATAAATTGTATCCAGGTGGAAGATAACCTGGAATCGTTCGTTGAGTAGCCAAACTGAAAGCATAAACATAATGAGGATTCCTAGCAATATTGAAAGATAATCCTCCGGTGTAAAAGAGCCTTGCAATTTCAGAGTGGAGCTCATCTCTAGCATTCAAGTTAAAAGCTTTTTCAAGAGGGCCAAGTTGTCCTTTCCTCTTCTTTGTTAGAGTTGGATCATCATTTTGCAAAGAACCAGGACCACTAAATGATGGTTTTAAAGCCATGTTTGATGATGCAGATGACGAAGGCAACGAAACTTCTTTCGGTTTAGAATTCTTCTTTCTCAATTCTGCATCATCCACAAGTTGTTGCATACACTTCATTTGATCCATTGTAACAGCTGTACAACCAGCAATTCCAGCCCCTTTTTGTTTTAACAGATGTGCTTTCACCCTCAAATATGATCCTTTGCACACTTTAGTACATATATTGCATGACCAAGTGACATTTCCTCCTCCAACTGCCTTTTCCACCTTGGTTACAAATTTCCACAGAGGAGAATAATCATTAATATCCTCCTGTCCACTCTCATTTTGAAAACTTTCCATAGCAAATAGGCTGGAGAAATAACATAAACATATTGATCAATAGACTTTCCAGTTTCCAACAAATTAAAAAAGTGTTGTTCTATTGACCATTGCACTATTTGCACACTGCAGAGGAAGCCCTAACCAAAATGTGCAGTGCAACCAAAATGTGCATTGTTAAAACTGCTATGAGAAAGGTCTCATGGATGTGCAGTTCTTTTTTTTTCAGATGAAAGAAAAGCGAAAAAACAAAAAAAAACAACTTCAGAACCGTGAATTCAAAAGAAAAAACAAAAAGGGAAACTTGCCAGAAACTAGAGGGTGGCAGCGAGTAGTGACGAGGCGAGCACGGCGAGCAGAGGCGAGCAGAACAATGGCGACTCTGGTGAGGCGAGCAGAGCAGGCGAGCCGAGAAGAGAAGCGCCGAGAGCAGAGCAGCGGCGAAGGTTTGCACGAGCAGCGGGGAAGGTTTGCAGCGAGCAGCGGCGAAGGTTTGCACTTTGCAGCGAGCAACGACGAAGATTTGCACTTTGCAGCGAGCAGCGGTGAAGGTTTGCAGCGAGCAGTGGCGAGAGTAGGGAGGAAATAATCGGGAGCAATACAAAACCAAAGGAATTTAGGGTTTTGTTATGTCAAATTCATTTTAATTTATTTATTAATCAATCCTTAGAAATTTATTATTTTTCAATTTGAGCCTTATAACTTTTAGTTTTTTTACATTTGAGCCCAAACATATCCGGAAACGTGTCTCATCCGTGTCCTAGCCGTATCCTAACCGTATCCGGCTGGTCAAACTTTAAAAAAGTCAATGACACGAATTTTGCCGTATCCGACACGCGTATTTGCGTGTCGTGTCCGTATCCGTGTCGTGTCCGACACTTGAAAAAAAAAAAAGACTGCAAGTGTCCGTGCAACATAGCCGACGATGTGTAAGTAAGGAAGCGGAGAAGCAGAGTAATAGTGTAGCTACAGTAGAAATTATACATACCTCCGTTGAAACTTGGTGCTCCTTATATAGGGCTACCGGGAGCGCGCGTGCATGCTTTTCGAGGCGTGCACACTTCTCAAATCTTTCCCTGAAAAGACATGTCAGAAAAGTGTCTCTGACACTATACCTCAATGACCCGAGCATATCTCTGACATGACAGTGGAAGCTTCCGTCGTATGGTCCTCTACCTGGTCATGCCGCCAACCATGCCGTCTGTCGGTAGCACGAGTTCCCACAAGGATATCGGCTGATCCTCCTTTTGTCTGTTAGTGGGCCGAGCGGGATGGTCGCTCGGCTAGCCCTCAACCGCCTGGGTGTCTGACCCTTGGGCCGAGTGGGGTGGCCACTCGGCCAACATTCCATTGTTCGAGCTCCGCTGTTGTGCCGAGATATATCTGAGTGTGACTGCTCGGTTATGCTCCCGTTTCGCCGGCTCTGAGGTTCGACTTAAGTCCGAGCGAGCTGGCTGTTCGGCGTGTGCCTCGTCGACACATGGTTTTCTGAGCGTCGAAAGCTCAGTATGCGACCGAGCTGTGGTAACATTGGGTTGATATCGGCCTGGCTATCCTTCGCCCCGATCGGACAAGTAGGTTGTCCGATCGGCCAGCGATACAGGGACGTTGACTGCCTAGGCTTTGACTTCCACCATGGCAACGACCCTCTGAGTGGTGGTCCCTTATCACCGGATTACATGTCTCCCCCTCAAGTCTAGTCGAAGGAGGCTGCAAGTCCGACTGACTGGACAAAAAGAAGCATAGAGATCGGTTGGCCGATTGACCATCATATTGGCAGAACTCCGATTGGTTCGTCAAAGAGTGTCGGTCGGCCCCGAGACCGATCCTTGTAGCCAATTGGTGCTCCAAGTATTTGCACTTGGGCTTTCTCCTTCAGTGTCCTCGGACGTGTGCAGTTAATGCTGACGTCACCAGAATCTCTTCGGAATTCGTGTAGATCACCCCCGTTAAGACCGAGCACGCACCCATTAAATGCGAGCCAATGAGGGAATGCCACGCGTCGCTGCCGTAGTCGCCGCACGCCTAAAGCGACAGGCTCTGACGCGACGTCCGGCGGTTTGAATTCGACGGCTGGATCTGCGTCTTGGGTTTTACGCCCTAGATCTGACGGCTCTGGTTGGCCGAGCAGAAGGCTTATAGCCTTGCTGAGCTCCCTTCCCCCTTTACCTTTGCGTTTTGCTTGTGTCCGGCGATTTCTGTGCACTCAGTGCTCCGGCGACTTCCGTCTTCTTCTGCGGCGACCTTTTCTGCTCTTTCTGTAAGCTCTCTTCTTTTTGCAGTTCTTTTGGATCCTCGCCTCTTTTCCGTGCTCGTTGTGCTTTCTGTCCATCTCTATTTCTGTCGAAGTCTTGTTTTCTTGTTTTCCGGCAATGGCTAGCTCTTCTCGGCTGTTTGCCCTCGCTCCTGGTCTCTGGTACAGTACCATGGAGACCAGATTTGATGCGGGCGACGCTGAGAACCTTAGGAATGTCTTTGATATCCCCTCTGATCATGATATAATCTTAGCCTCCCTGTCCGATTGGCCAAATAACCCGCCGACCGATACTATCTGTCTTTTTTGAGACCAATTTGTGGTCGGTCTCCGATTCCCGATCCACCCCTTCATCATCGAAGTTTGTAACTATTTCCGTGTTCCCCTTCCGCAAGTCGTACCAAACTATTTTCGTTTGCTGTGCGGCGTCGTAGTTTTGTTTTGGCTGCACGACATTCCCCTGAACCCGTGCGCCTTCCATTATTTTTACTATCCCAAGCAGTCCGAGCTGGGGACTTTCCTCTTTCAGTCGCGGGTCGGGCTGGTCTTTTTTGACAAGATGCCTACTTCCAACAAGCATTGGAAGGAGTATTTTTTCTTTTTGCGTCTTCCCGAGCGGCCTTGCTTTTGAACGCGCTGCCAGGACGACTTGCCTCCTCAGCCCGATCTGAAGAAGTATAAGAGCCAGCCGGACTATTGGTAAGCGCAAAACTGTCACTTGCGCAGGATCAAATTAATTCATTTCTAATCTACCGAACCCCTTAACCTACACTAAGTAGTATAGTAGAGGACCGGGTCGTCTCCCAACGAACGCAACGATAGGATGATATCTTAGGATTGATTTGTTATTACTTTTGGATTTTTAATATGGAATTGGGGTTTGAATTTTGATTCTAAACTTAATAAATGAAAAGCAGAACAAATAAGAAACTAATCTAATACATAAATAAAATCTAACTAGGTGTCAACAATTAACTCACAACGCATTGTCACCTTACGTTATGATTTAACCATCAACTCACTTAAACTAAAAATGAAATAGCAAGACATAATTGAATTTTATCTAAAGCAAAAATTAAACCCTAACTTAAAACTAGCCACTTAACAACTAACCAAGCTTAAACAAGACCTAAACTAAATTGCATCAATGAAGTTCTAACTACTTAACACGAATTTAACTTTAACAAGGTAAAATAATGCTAGATTACTGATAAGGACATAACAAACATCAAAAGAAATCTGTTCTAGCTACAAAAACAGTGAATAAATGAAATAAATCGATCTAACTCACAACCAATCTACACAAACAATACTTCTTGCCGTCACACAAGAAGCCGGAGACGAGAACGCCCAACTTCGGTCATCAGTGAAGAACATTCAGCTGTAAATGAGTCCATGATTGCTTAGCCACACCAGAGGAACGCCTCCGACAAGCTAGAAACAACCCGGAACCTGTAAATGAACGAAAATCTAGATTTCTACAACCCTGGTTCTCTGAATATGGATGGAAGCTATGGATGGTGGATGATCGTCGGATGGAGCTCAGTAACATCGGAGGAACGCCTCCAAATGTTGTTAATGGAAAGTGGAATCACAGATCGGAGGAACGCCGCCAAATCTGGGTCAGAAACAGAGAATCTGAGAAAATAGACTTGCGTCGACAAAGCAATCGCCGACGACTCCAGATGATCGGGAATTATGACTAGTAGCTTCCTTGAAGCTCTCCACCGAGGATGTCGCCTGAGAAGATGATCGGAGCTGGAATCGGGGTCGAAATCGCCGGATGGAGCTCGCGCCTCCGCTTGACGCGAACACTGTGGAGATTGACGAATGAGCTACTGTACCTTCTCAATTTAAATCTGATCATATCTGTGATGGACGACTCAGAATGATTTGGATCTTAATCCACGGTGAAAAATCGCTTAAAATCCGATCCAAAGGTGTCAATCTTGAGCAAGGGTCTTGATCTACTCTTCCTTAGGTTGGATGGACCAGATCTTCAATGGATGGCTCAGATCTCTCTTGTTCTTGATGAATGGTCCCAATTGATTCTGGATCGGTTCTCCTTGATTAGTCCTAGATTTGAGCCCAAATTTGATCTGATCGATCGGGCCCATGATTCTTTTGATGCCTACAAAATAATCAATCACATATTAGCATCAAATATCATGATAATAAACTAATTTACAATTAAGTCTAAGATAAATGTAATGCATGAAATGTAATGTAAATATAGGTTTCATCTATGAAAACAACATTAAATCATGCATGTATGAATTAAAATAGTATAACAAAATCATGGTTATCAAATCCCTCACACTTATTCTTGTTCGTCCCGAACAAGCAAACAAAACTATGAAACTATTAAAAAATTATCTCCATAATAATTCCCTAGCAATACCTAGAAGATGATAAAAGGTAATTAACTAAGGTCATCTAAAGATCACAAACAATCATGAGTTCAATCTAAATAATAATCAGTAGGTATGGTAGTTTCAATCTAATTGAAAAATTAAGCAAGATGCAATCTCATAAAGTATTCACCTATTCTAATTCTCACACTCAAACATGCATATAAGTGGAGCTCAACTCAATGTCACTCACAACATTTCACTACCATAAGCTTGCTTATTTTCTAATTCTCCACCACCATAAAACATAGCATACACGAATCAAAAGGATTCCTTAAGAACTGAAATAGAATCAAAAGAATTAAGTGAAGTGAAGGTAGTAGGCAAAAGAAAAGAATTCAATGAAGAAAGTGAGAAAATGAGAGTATTAGAAGAATAAACATGATGAGTTGACTAATTTGATGTGAAAAGAGATGAATATCATTTGTCATTACCAACTTAAAAGATCAAGCTAAACTCTCCATCAATTTGATGGTCATCCACAATTTTTGATACTCTATCTCCACACTTGATACTCTTTTGATTTGCAACTGTGTTTTTTTTTTCACTTCAATTCCAGAATTAAAAAAACAAAACTAAAATATCACCTTATGGAGAAGAGCTCCCCCCACACTTAAAGTATTGGCCGTTTCGGACAATGAAACACATCATGCTTTATAATGACTTGACACTCTTTAAGCGATTGTTTACTCGTTTTCCTGTTTTAAAATTCAACAGTCATTCTCATTTCTGTTTCAAAACTCAGCTCCTCTGAATAAATTCAGAAATTTGGAATTTTCAGGTTAATCATTTTGTAGGTTCCTGATTTCTTAATAGCAATAAATAAATCCTATCCCTTGATTAGCAGATGAAGTACTCTCCGGTTCTATGGTTGAAGATGCAAACAAAGTTGATTTTCAAACAACAGCAACATGAGACCATTTTGGGATCCTACATCTCCACTCCTGAAATTCTGATATGAATTTCAGATTCAAGCTGACGTATTTCTGCATATAAGACATTCGAAAACCTGATTTAATCCTTTCAAGTTTACTTATCAATGAGATAGAAATAGCTTCACTTGGCCTATTTACTAATTAGGAACTTATAACAAGATCTGGGCATGCAACATGTTGAGGTTGATACATTAATGGCAGCATCAAATATTGCAATGACAAATAGTTGCAGCTCCTACATTCTAACTCCAACAATTTGATTCAGTTACAGCTTTCAGATTTCAGGATTTGAGTTACTTAGTCTTTTCATTGATCACGAAGCCGCATAAGAAACTTGAAACACAGCTTATAATAACTGATACATCACAACTGCATATTTCACAAAGCTGCAACCATTTCAGCACTCTATTTTTCTGTTCTGTTTTTTTACTAGAAATTCAAAGATTTCAAAAATTTGAAACATTCTCTGGCTCGCAACAATGTATTTCAGCAAAACAATTTCAGAAATTTGCAGAACTTGGTTAGCTGGAATAGCACACTCACTTTGTGTGATTGAAAACCAAAACAGAACCTATGCCCAGCAGCAACACCCATAAATCAAGCATCTCAAATTCTTCACTTATTTCAGATTCTGGTAAATCTAGATTCTGAATTCTGGAAATACAGCAACATCAATTAAAAAAAAAAATTAAAGATTTGAATGTAGCAACTTCTTCAGTGTTCAGCAATTCAGAAACATGCTTTTTATCCACTCTTATTCAATCCTTCCTTTGAAAGACAATCCATATGAATCCCTTCCTAGTCATTCCAACTCACTGATTTCAGCACTGAAGTGCAGCTGACCAATTCCAGAAATCAACAGCTTCTGCATTCTACAGTTCCAGAAATAAGCTTAAGAAATTGATTCAACTATCAGATTTAAAGAATTTGCAGACTCTTCACAATTGCACCAAATCAGTAACTCTTTTCCTTTCTTTCTCTTGCTCTAGTTTTTTTTTTTTTCAATCTTTTCTCTTCCTCCTTCTATTCCAACACCACAAAAATCAGTGCTGAAAATAGATCTGAAGCTGATTCTGAATTCTGGTTCCCTTACACCATGTGCTAGTGATCTTGCTTGCTGTTCGGAATTGTTATGATGCCACCAACAGCTGCAAGACAGCTTCTAGGATTGAATTCATTCTTGCAAACTATGAATTTAATAACCAGATTCAGAAATTGTGTCAAAGATCTCCAGAATTGAAGCTCTTTTCTGAAATTAACAATTTTCAGAGTTCAGTTCAGAATTCTGTGATCATAGTAATTTTAACTTATGTTATAAAGAGTTCAACTTCTCAGAGGGTTGCATTTGACACTAGGTTAGCAAGATCTCCATTCAGAAATGTTGCTGAAGCTTAAATTCTGGATTCTGGTTCAATATCACATAACTACTGTATTTCAACAATTCACCACCCAATTTCAGATAAAGTTCAAAGCATTTGAGTTGCCAAGAGCATTTCAGAAATTCAGAATTCTGTTTCAAGTTTAAGAGATTCCATTTAGCGCTGAAATGATGAGAGCTTATTTTGCGGTTGTCTTTGTTCAGAGATTTCCATAGAATTTGGCATACAATAATCCAAGTTGATATCTCAATTAAAATTCTTCTATGTAAGTGTTCTCTGTAGATTTCCCATGTTACACCAATCCAGCAGCTAACTAAAATCCAGCAACTGCATTCTTCCAAGCTTTAGAGTATAGAACATCAAATAACATTGCAAATTATATACTTAACTTGGATTAGTCACCGTCCAGGAAGTTTGTAAGAGGAATTGGCACAAAACAAATTCAATGGTCACATAATCCCTTCTTACATCTTGAATTGCTAAACTCGGGAAAGGACTACAATTAGCATTAGAATATCTAGAACTTGAATTCACCATAATGTCAATTAAATCAGATTCAGCCCTTCCAATTCCAGAATTCATCTCATAAAGTGTGATTCCAAAATTCAGATTCTCAGAAATCAAGTTTCCATTTACTATCTTCATACTAGATTCAACCTTCCCCATTTACAGTTGAATTTCCTTCCGTTATAACTGACACCCATCCCTTGATTAGCTGTGTAAATAGTTTAAAATTGTATGGTCAGAAAAGTAAACAGCATTGATGCCAGCAACAACAATCAGAAATCCAGCCTCTCAATTCTATTCATACTGATTTTCAGAATTAAGTAATCCGGAATTATACCTCTAGTAACTTTGTTTTCTCAAAGACTTTGAATCACTATAGAATGAGCTTCATGTAACAACAAAACACCAAATATCAATGCAAAAGCAGAACTTACTTGGATAACAACAACCTTTAGAGAATTTGAGATTGAACTTGGCACAATCAGATGAGGTTGATACAAACTCATTGTTCTTTTGTTTTTTTTACAACAACAGAACAACTTGTTCATTAATTGCTTTGATTTCAGCAGCCACCAGCTACTGTTATTGTGTCACTATTCTTTTCAAACTTCATCCATCGCTGTTGAGATAAACCAGCAGCAAGTTCTTGGCTCCATTACAATTAGAAGCTGTTCTGACAAAATTTCCCAACTTCTTACTTCTGAATTTTTTTTTTACAGCACATCCACAACTCAATATCTGAGTTCAACTCCCTAATCTTGAGCTCAAATCTCCACATATATTTCCCCCTTAGGTTGGATTGATTTCATAATCTCAAGATTTCCCAATCAATTTACAATAGGAATCCTCTATGTACTCAAAGCATATGCGTCTTCCCCCACACTCAACCTTTGTCCACATCTTGGTAAAGCTAACTCATCAAGCATTCAACACAACTCTCACTAATCTCAATAAAAGAATGACAAGCAAAGATGATCAAGCTAAGGGTTAAAATGCTAGATGAGAATGTTTCAAGGAAATTGTAGAGAAAGAAATTGAAAATTATGAGGGTACAAGAATGATAAACATCCTTCCTTTCCATGCATACATATGCTATTGTGACTTCGAAAAGAAACTAAGCAAGTTCTAGAGTTCAATTGTTATGAGTGCATATCACACAAAGAGAATAATAGAACATAGGTTTAAGGTGACCCTCTCTAGGTGATTTTTGCAATCAAACTCAATTAATCAAAATAGAATCCACCTCCACACTAACCAATATCATGCAATTAAAGCATCCAATCATGTCAAATGACCTAGAATTGATGGTCAAATTTAAGAAACTTTTACCATCTTTAAAATATTACTAGAACAATTCCATGGAGACTTTTATTCAAAATAAAATGCTATGCATACTAAACAAAATGCAAGGTATGGAAGTAAAATGCAAATGTAAAAAGCAACAAGAAAAACAAGGAACAAACTCTCCTTAATTCCCAGTGGTTGAAGAAGATTTAGAAGAAGAATCCACGCCGGCAGTGGAGTAATTATGGTTCCACTCAAATTCTTTTTATTCATCATTTTCCCCTTGAAAATTCTCTCTAGAGGTCAGAGATGGTTCAGATTAAGTACCCATTTCAAACATCTATTGTGTCCTGCAAAAGTAAATAAAAACAACCCCTCCCGAACACTTTCATGAAAAGAAAAATCGGCATCACATTCTATAAATTCAATTAATGATACCTTTATGAAATTTTCTGATAAATCAAAAGAAATACAAATCTTATCATGTTGAAAGGTACCTGGAGGTTCTAGAATGGTGATTGTGACCTCTTCATCATCAAATAATGGTTCAAACTCTGGTTCAGGTGAATGTGCAACCAAAGGTAGTGATTCTTGGGTCCTTGCCTCCATAGCACAAGGCCCTACACTCTCTTCATCATCATCATCAAATTCAAGTGATTTTTGGGGTATTGCTTTGAATGTGCAATCCCCTACACTTAAATCATCTTCAAGTAAATTTTCAATTCCTGCATCATTCACAACATCTAAAGCAACAATATTAGTAGAATCAGAAATCCGTACAACTACATTATCTTCACAAATAGAACTAGAGAAATCTTATGAAGTAATGGAAGTAGGGTCAGGCCTGACAAAATCTCTACTTTCCATCTCTCCACTGGAATTTTGTGTTTGTAATTGGTTGATGGATGATGCAATTTGATCTAATTGACTCTGTATATTCAGTATCCTTAAAAATTGTTGCTATTGATGCTCTCTCATTTGTTGCATAACCTCATTGACTCTCCATGTTGACTCTTCAATTTGAGAATAGTTCTGTTGAAACCCATATGAATTTTGGTCGGCTAGATCTGGCTTAAAAAATGGCCCTTGTGCATTTTCATACTTGAAATGTGAATGATCCACCCAATTAGCATTATATGTATTAGAAAATGACTCATACCTATTATGCTGCTCTATAGGTGGGTAGTACTGATATTCATGCTGATGGAACTGAGTCTGAGGCTGATAGTAATGACTCTCTCTCCTACCTCCAAAATGCTGATAATATGGATCCATGGTCAAAGAGATTTCTTGTTCTTACACGGACAACTAGCAAATAAAATCAGAAGACTCGGGAATATATAAAATCACACACATGGATATATGATCATGAAAGCAATTAAAATAACAAAAAATTTTAAGTTTTCCAAATAAAGAACAATCCTAAGATTATCAAACACCGCTACAAGTTCCCCGACAACGGCGCCAATTTTTGATAAGCGCGAAACTGTCACTTGCGCAGGATCAAATTAATTCATTTCTAATCTACCGAACCTCTTAACCTACACTAAGTAGTATAGTATAGGACCGGGTCGTCTCCCAACGAACGCAACGATAGGATGATATCTTAGGATTGATTTGTTATTGCTTTTGGATTTTTAATATGGAATTGAGGTTTGAATTTTGATTCTAAACTTAATAAATGAAAGGCAGAACAAATAAAAACTAATATAATGCATAAATGAAGTCTAACTAGGTGCCAACAATTAACTCACAACGCATTGTCACCTTACGTTATGATTTAACCATCAACTCACTTAAACTAAGAATGAAATAGCAAGACACAATTGAATCTGATCTAAAGCAAAAATTAAACCCTAACTTAAAACTAGTCACTTAACAACTAACCAAGCTTAAACAAGACTTAAACTAAATTGCATCAATGAAGTTCTAACTACTTAACACGAATTTAACTTCAACAAGATAAAGTAATGCTAGATTACTGATAAGGATATAACAAACATCAAAAGAAATTTGTTCTAGCTACAAAAACAGTGAATAAATGAAATAAACCGATCCAACTCACAACCAATCTACACAAACAACACTTCTTGCCGTCACACAAGAAGCCGGAGACGAGAACGCCCAACTCTGGTCATCAGTGAAGAACATTCAGCTGTAAATGTGTCTAGGATTGCTTAGCCACACCAGAGGAACGCCTTCGGCAAGCTAAAAACAACCCGGAACCTGTAAATGAACGAAAATCTGGATTTCTACAACCCTGGTTCTCTGAATATGGATGAAAGCTGTGGATGGTGGATGATCGTCGGATGGAGCTCAGTAACACCGGAGGAACGCCGCCAATTGTCGTTGATGGGAAGTGGAATCACAGATCGGAGGAACGTCGCCAAATCTGGGTCAAAAACAGAGAATCTGAGAAAACAAAATTGCGCTGACAAAGCAATCGCTGGCGACTCCAGATGATCGGGAATTATGACCAGTAGCTTCCTTGAAGCTCTTTACCGAGGACGCCGCTTGAGAAGATGATCGGAGCTGGAATCGGGGTTGAAATCGCTGGATGGAGCTTGCGCCTCTGCTTGACGCGAACACTGTGGAGATTGACGAACGAAGCTACTATAGCTTCTCAATTTAAATTAGATCAGATCTGTGATGGACGGCTCAGAATGATTTGGATCTTGATCCACGGTGAAAAATCACTTAAAATCCGATCCGAAGGTGTTGATCTTGATCAAGGGTCTTGATCTACTCTTCCTTAGGTTGGATGGATCAGACCTTCAATGGATGGTTCAGATCTCTATTGTTCTTGATGAATGGCCCCAATTGATTCTGGATCGATTCTTCTTGATTAGCCTTAGATTTGAGCCCAAATTTGATCTGATCGATCGGGTCCATGATCCTTTTGATACCTACAAAATAATCAATCACATATTAGCATCAAATACCATGATAATAAACTAATTTACAATTAAGTTCAAGATAAATGTAATGCATGAAATGTAATGTAAATATATGTTTCATCTATGAAAACAACATCAAATCATGCATGTATGAATCAAAATAGTATAACAAAATCATGGTTATCAACTATCTTCACGCAGCGACCATGTTGGCCGGCTAGAAATATGACATTCATAAGTTGCTGCTGAAAGGTGTCATGCATATCTTCGGCCTGAGTCCGATCCGATCCCGACTCCCGCGCGGCTTAGGTAAGAAACTTCTTGGGCTCTTTCCTTTGAGTCTAACTGATTTCCTTTTTTTCTTTTGCAGCCCAAATCATGATGCGAGCACGGGTGGCCGCCTATAGCAAGCAGAAAGATGTCGAGATTTAGACGGTCGCTGCAAAGGAGTTGGCGAGCCTCGGCTTAGAGCTGGTCAGCTCCCACGAGGTCACGCCTACTAGGGAGACGCCCGTTGTGGTCGAAGGCACCACCGACCAGACGACCGGTATTGAAGCGGCTGGTGACCCGCTCCCAACATCTGAAGCACAACCCGCTGCTCGGACTGGAGGCTCCGAGTCTTCCAGTGATGAAGTGCCACTTACTAGGCGCAAGAGGCGCCGCACGGACAATCCACCCCGCTCTGCCACTTCGGCGGTGGGGGTCGTCGAGAGGGTCGACACCTCTTCTCCCGTGATCCTCCCTGTAGCAGCGGAGGTTACTTCATCTGACCGGACACCATCTCTAGCCGAGCTGCCACCAGAGACCCTTGCGACCAGTCGATCGCATCTCTGCCGCCGACCCAACGGAGACCATTGCGATCTAGGATCGATCCTGCGTCTGCTACCGCTCCTTCCGTTCCGGTGGCCTCCTCGTCGGACCTGAGCGGTCGACGATCCGTGACGGCGATCTACAACCTTCCAACAGAGGACTACCTCGAGTAGTGCGCCCGTCCGAATATTCCCGAGCTCAAGATTTTGATCCACGGGCCACTTGCCGGTATTTGGGAGGAAGCGAGGGCCCGAGCGGCAACGATGTCGCCAAGGGCACTCGGCAACAGCCACCTGCAGATGTCTGTTGGGACCTTTGTGCCCACTAGGGGGGTGAATAGTTTTCGTCGCGCTCCTTGCGTCGTCTGCTTTGTCTTGATAATGTGCAGCGGAATACAAAGACAAAACAAAACACAATACTCACAACGCTAACACCTAGGGTTTACTTGGTATCCACCTCAAGAATAGGTGACTAATCCAAGGATCCACACTCCGAGCACACACCTAACACTCCTTCTCGGTCGCAGCCGAAGGCGGAGAAGCCTTACACAAACACCTCACAACAAGAATCACTCAAACAAGAAGAAAATACACAAGTGTATAAAATAAAACCTCTCCTTGCTTGATCTTGCTGATGTAGGTTGCCTCTTGAACCTTGGAAATGCACCCCAAGAGCCTTCAAGAACTGACGGTGAAGATCGAAAGAAGCTCGGTGAAGATCGCACAAAAAATTGCAGGAAGAATGCAAAGCTCTATCGAAGAAAACGCTCCGCCCAGGCTTTATACAGTGCTCCCAATCGATCCAAATTAGTCCCAATCGATTGCCACGTCACATCTGCACAATCCCGGCCGTCCATTGCTGGTTTCCTGCTCAACGGTCACTTCCCAATCGATCGACCGGTCGATTGGGACCATCTGAATCGATCGGGCGATCGATTCAAACTCATTCTGTGCTCTCGCGTCCGCGAGAGAGCTTCTCCTCCCCAATCGATCGACCGATCGATTGGTAGATCCCAATCGATCGCCCGATCGATTGGGAAAGCTTCTGTGCTTGCGAGTAATGCTCCCAATCGATCGGTCGATCGATTGGATTCATCCCACACTCGCAGCGCACTCCAATCGATCGACCGATCGATTGGACACTGTTCAATCGATCGACCGATCGATTGAACACTGGTTCAATTGATTGACCGATCAATTGAACACCTTGAATTTGCCTCAAACTCAAGTTCAAGGTCCCAAACCCAACTTCCGGTCAACCATGACCTATTGGGTATCCATGCCTAGCATTTAGCCACTCCCGACCAACCTCGAACTAGCCTCCTCCATCAGCCTTGTGTCCCTCGGATATCTCCCCATCCTTCACGCCTTGCCTTCTGGAGTTTCCATCGGCCTCATCCTAGTTGTTGGGTTCTCCTAGCCAAATCACCCTAGGACTTGCTATTTGCCTGGCTCCTCACCAGGACTTTCCCTTTGCCAAGATCACACTTGGACTTTCCAATTGCCTGGCTCCTCACCAGGACTTTCATTTTGTCAAGATCACACTTGGACTTTTCAGTTGCCTGACTCCTCACAAGGACTTTCCCTTTACCTATCATACTAGGACTTTCCAATTGTCTGATCTCACTTATCAGGACTTTCACCACCAAGTCTGGTCAACACTGACCTATTTGGATTTTCACTCTTGCCAACCTTCCTGTTGGACTTACCTTACCTAATCTCCAATTAGGAATTTCCCAGTCAAGTCTCCTGTCAACCTTGACCTACTTGACTTCTCTCTTGCCTAACCTCCAGTTAGGACTTTCCCATTGTCTAAACTCCAGTTAGGACTTACCCGGTCAAGTCTCCGGTCAACACTGACCCACTTGACTTGTCTTCTCATCAACCTGGTCAATCCCTTGACCATCTCCACAATCGGACGATTGCTCCAGCAATCTCCATATATTGTGAAACGGACGATTGCCCTAGCAATCTCCATATATTGTCAAACATCAAAACTCAAATCCCGACTCAAGCTTGACTCAACTCAAGCTTAGTCAAACTGGTCAAACTTGACCTAGGAAAATTGCCTCAACAATCTCCCCCTTTTTGATGTTTGACAATTCCTCTAAGTTAGGCTAAATCTCATCTCATAGCCTTAACCTTTTCCTTATACCAAGGCTAAGTCCCATAGCGTTAATCTCTTCTTTATACCAAGGCTAAATCCCATAATCTTAACCTCTTCTTTATCACAAGGCTAAATCTCATAGCCTTAACCTTTCCATGACAAAGTATGAATGAAGGTTTCCTTCATTCTCTCCCTTTCCTTGATGGCAACCTCCCCTTTCTTGGGATGAAGGCCTAACTTAACCTTCCATTCTCCCCCTTTGTCACACATCAAACCAAGAAAATAAACTCTTCTTCATAAGAGTTAACTCTCCGTTGTTTACAACCTCATATGTTGTTAACAACCCCACAATGCAGATCTCATATTCTTCATTGTCTCCAAAGCTTCTCCTTGAGCTCTACTTCACTTCACAATGCTCATCTTATAGCATGCATTAACTTCCCAATGAAACTCTCATTCATTGTATTCAATGCTCCCCTTGAGCAGTAATCGTCTTCACAATGCTCATCCAAGAGCATTTTTCACTTTACCAATGAAGGTCTGATCCCCCTCATTGAACCCAATGCTCCCCCTTGGCAAACATCTACTCCAAAATGCTCATCCAAGAGTATTTAACATTCTAGCAATGAAGATAACCAACCCTCCATTGCTCTCTAATACTCGACCCTAAGTATTAATTCATCACGAAGGTTTAACCCACCTTCCAAGGTCTTTGAAAATATTTTTATGTTTTCAAAGAATAACTCCCCCTTAAAACATGGTCAAACTTCTATCATTACACCAACAATGACTTGGGGTTCCTAAATAATTAGGAAAACCAAAACTCGAAGTTTTGAGCTTCAAAATTCAATAATGAAGCTAACCTTAACCTAAACTTCACCTAAGTCGACATTAACCAAACCATGTTGTTTTCATCATGAAAACTCCCCCTAAGTGTATACAAATGTATTCCAAAGGGTTAGGAATGGTTAATGACCCTTGAAAACCAAAACTTGAAGTTTTAAGGTTCTAAAATTCAGAATTGAAACTAAACCTTATCTTAAACTTCACTTTGGTATTTCTTAACCAATTCATACTTGTTTTCACATGAAAACTCCCCCTAAATGTATACAAATGTATTTCAAGGGGTTTGGAATGGTTAACGGGACTCAAAGTGACTTGAAGTGTTGAAATCAGACTTTTCCAGCCAAAATCAGACTTCCCAATCGATTGAAGTTGGGACTCAATCGATTGAAATCACTTCAATCGATCCATTGATCGATTCCGCAAGCTACTGCTCGCAGAAATTCCCTCTGAATCGATCGACTGATCGATCCAGGCTGGGTTAATCGATCGGCTGATCGATTCACTACCCTTCTATTCACGGGAACTGGGAAGGATCGGCTGATCGATTGAACCCAATCCAATCGATCGGCTGATCAATTGAACCCAATCCAATCGATCGGCTGATCGATTGAGTTTCTGATTTCCTGAAATTCAATTTCAGCGAACTTCAGAAACTCCCCAAAAATTCTACAAAAATCTAAAAATCATGAAAATTCATGTAGACACTACTTAGGGTATATACTATCAAGGAAAAATATTTTTCTATGAAAATACTTCCTATTTTCAAAGATTGACACAAACTTTGAAACTTGTAACAACTCTAGTGTTTTCTGTCAAGTTTGTGCTCAACTATTCAATGATGATTACTATCAAAAGATAGCCTTCATCAAGGTTTTCCAAAGTACATTTAAAATCATTTTCAAAACCAATATCCAATCATGTTCTTTAGGTTTAATGCACATAACTTGTATATTAGCTTTCCCAATGATTGGAAAACACATAACTATGTGTTTTGATGAACCTAAAGCTCAACATGATGCACTAAATCAACATCTTAAGTTTTGTTCACCATCTTAACATCTCACTTGTATCTAATGTGTACTAAAACACATACAAGTCACCTTATGATTCTTTGTGAGATGTAAATTTGATTTTGTCCTAAACTAAGGGATCATGCATATCTATCTAGGCATTATGAGACTTATGATCATCCACCTAGGATGCCATTTTAGTAGAATCCCACTTGTTGGGATATTCACCATTCATAATAAATGCCTTTGTCCTTAATCACAAGGAAATTAATTTAATGCATGATGCTATATGGCATACATCAAAATAAGTAATTTTCAAAAGAAAAACATGCTATAACTACATGATGTATGTATGACATGATATGGTATTTTTATATTTTTCATAATAAACATGAATGCAACACATGATGTCATGACATATGAAGAGCAAGCAATCATGACATTTTAGCATAAATAAAATATACCTAGATAATCTATCTAAATATCCTTAAACCTTAGCTAAGCCTTAAACTTAATCCTAGATTGCCTACGCCTTCCTTAAGAGAATGTCAAAACCAACTTGGCATTTCTTTTGCCTTTATTCTATTTGTGCCAATTGAAATTAAGACTTCAATACTCAAGTATTTGTTTGGCACATATTACTCCTTTTAAGGATTAAATTTGCCCTTAATCCCTTAAGAACATACTAATATCTCAACTAGACAATTCCTTATCCTGTTTCCAAGTGTGCCAACTTACATTAGATGTGATTCCTCAAAGTTTGACACAACTTACTCTTCCAAGGAGTAATTAATTTGATTAAGGTTTAAATTTTCCCTTAACCCCTTAATAGAATACCAAATTTCCAACTTGGTATTTCTTTTTGCATTTGTGTCAATTTAAATTTAAGTCCAATTCCTCAAGACTTGGCACATTTTACTCCTCCAAAGAGTAAATGCAATCAAATATTAAAACTTAGATTTTCCTTTAATTACCCTAAGAAAATACCAAAACTCCAATTTGGTATTTCTTATATTTTCCCAATTGTGCTAAGTTAAACTAAATCCAATTTTCTTAGGTTTTGGCACATGTTACTCTTTCCAAGGGTAACAATTTAGATTAAGGTTTACATTTCCCTTAATTCCATAAGAAAATGCCGAATTCCTAATTTGACATTTCTTTTGTTTCTCTCAAGTGTGTCAATTTAAATTAGATTCAACTCCTCAAATTGTGACACATTTTACTCTTTCAAAGAGTAACACTATAATCCTTTTCATTTTCAAAGGTTAACAATAACCTTGAAAATGCTCTCAAGTGTCAACTTTTAACAAGGTTGGGTTAACTACCCTTCCAATTGAAGTTGACACTTTCTAAACCCATCTAGGGTGTAGAAAATATGCTCCTAGGAACCCAAAACCTATTGGTGCTTCTTGGGTACTCTAGGTATTCACTAGGGATAACTTCCCTAGATACCTTCCTAAGGACCTTTCTAGGCTTCTTAGAAACCTTGGTCACTTCTACTAGGTCACTCCTAGGGATAACTTCTCTTGTACCCTTCTTTGTGACTTTGTTTGGCCTCTTTGGCACCTTAGTCACCTTGGTCTTGACACAAGTACTCTTAGGGACAACTTTCTTTGTACTTTTAGCTTGACCACTAGTCCTAGGTTTGGTTCCATAGCTATATGGAACCCTATGAAAGGAAGTCACATCTTTCTTGACTTTATGTTTGTATCCCAAACCCCTATAGCCATTGGATGACTCTTGTCTAGCTCTCCCTAGGTGATGCTCATTTTGCCCCTTAAGCAAGTTTTCCATTCTTGCTAGGGTTCTTTCTAAGTTATCAAGTCTTGACCTCAAGACTTGGTTTTCACTCCATAAATCTCTAGATTTAGGTTTTTCCTTAAAATTTTGTGCATTTCTATATGTAAGCATGTATCTAAAATCCTTACAGTTATTGCCTAAATTGTTATTTACCTTCCTAACCTTAGGTGTGGTAAATCTAGCATGAGGAGGAATGTATTTACCCTTAGTGCCATCATGCTTTCTACTTTCATGATAATTTGCATTAAAATGATAAGAATTATTTCTAACATGCATTTTATCATGACTCAAAGGAATTTCACTACTAAAAGTCACCTTGGGTTTGCTCTTAGAAGCTCCCCTTTGATTTGTGCTTCCTCCTTTGACTTTAACCGACTTCTTCCCCTTTGGACATTGACTTCGATAATGTCCATTTTGGTTGCACAAGAAACACACAATGTGTTCCTTGTTTCTCTTTGTTGTGGGGATTGTCTCCTTGAGCTTTTCTTTGTCCTTTGTTGCTACTTGACCCTTCTTCTTGATCAATTTGGGGCATTTGCTCTTGTAGTGTCCATGCTCCCTACACTTAAAGCAAATGATATGATTTTTATCTTTAATAATTGAAATCTTTATACCTTTGCTTATAGGGTTGATGCTTGATCCTCCATTTGATTTTTCTTGCAATGTAGAGATGACATTATCTTCTATTTCTTCCTCTTCACTTAAGGATGTGGATTCTTCCACTTCTTCATCTCTTGAGGATGTGGAAGATCTCTCCTCTTCCACCTCTTCCTTCTCTTTCTCTTCCTCCTCGAATGTTGATCTCTCATCAACATCGGATTGCATCTTTTCTTCCTCCTCTTCTTCGGATGTTGACCTCGTGTCAACATCGGATTGGTTCTTCTCTTCTTGGACCAATGAACCCTTCTCCTTGGGCTCTTCCACTCCCTGGACTTATGTAGGGCCTTCATGATAGGCAACGATCTTTTTCCACAGATCAATCGCATTTGTGGTTTCACCTGCACTCAACAAAATATTAGAAGATAATAAATTATGCAAAATTCTCGTTACCTCCTTGTCCGCCTCCGATTGCTCTCGTTGCTCTTCGGTCCAATGTCGATGTCGGAGGCGTTTACCCTTCTTGTCCATAGGAGCTTCAAATGGGTCACTCAAGACAACTCATTGGTTCCAATCCATTTGGAACTATGTCTCCAACCGATTCCTCCAAAAAGTGAAGTCTTCCTCGTCATATGGCGGAGGAATCCGGATGTCCCATCCAAGTGGACCTCCCAAGTCCATCTTCTTCCTCTAGCGATTGCTCTCTTGGCGGTTAGTCCTCAGAAGAGCGGTCTCGCTCTGATGCCAATTATTGAGACCTTTGTGCCCGCTAAGGGGGGGGGGGGTGAATAGCGTTTCGTCGCACTCCTTGCGTCGTCTGCTTTGTCTTGATAATGTGCAGCGGAATACAAAGACAAAACAAGACACAATACTCACAACGCTAACACCTAGGGTTTACTTGGTATCCACCTCAAGAAGAGGTGACTAATCCAAGGATCCACACTCTGAGCACACACCTCCATTATGAAACACTCCTTCTCGGTCGCAGCCGAAGGCGGAGAAGCCTTACACAAACACCTCACAACAAGAATCACTCAAACAAGAAGAAAATACACAAGTGTATAAAATAAAACCTCTCCTTACTTGATCTTGCTGATGTAGGTTACCTCTTGAACCTTGGAGATGCACCCTAAGAGTCTTCAAGAATTGGCGGTGAAGCTCGGCGAAGATTGCACAAAAAATCGCAAGAAGAACGCAAAGTTCTATAGAAGAAAACGCTCCGTCCAGGCTTTATACAGTGCTCCCAATCGATCCAAATTAGTCCCAATCGATTGCCACGTCACATCTGCACAATCCCAGTCGTCCATTGCTCATTTCCTGCTCAACGGTCACTTCCCAATTGATCGACCGATCGATTGGGACCATCTGAATCGATCGGCCGATCGATTCAAACCCATTCTGTGCTCTCGCGTCCGCGCAAGAGCTTCTCCTCCCCAATCGATCGACCGATCGATTGGTAGATCCCAATCGATCGCCCGATCGATTGGGAAAGCTTCTGTGCTTGCGAGTAATGCTCCCAATCGATCGGCCAATCGATTGGATTCATCCCACACTCGCAGCACACTCCAATCGATCGACCGATCGATTGGACACTAGTTCAATTGATCGACCAATCAATTGAACACCCTGAACTTGCCTCAAACTCAAGTTCAAGGTCCCAAACCCAACTCCCGGTCAATCATGACCTGTTGGGTATCCATGCCTAGTATTTAGCCACTCCCGACCAACTTCGAACTAGGCTTCTAGCCTCCTCTATTAGCCTTGTGTCCCTCGGATATCTCCCCATCCTTCACGCCTTGCCTTCTGGAGCTTCCATCGGCCTCATCCTAGTTGTTGGGTTCTCCTAGCCAAATCACCCTAGGACTTGCTAATTGCCTGGCTCCTCACCAGGACTTTCCCTTTGCCAAGATCACACTTGGACTTTCCAATTGCCTGGCTCCTCACCAGGACTTTCCCTTTGCCAAGATCACACTTGGACTTTCCAATTGCCTGGCTCCTCACCAGGACTTTCCTTTTGCCAAGATCACACTTGGACTTTCTAGTTGCCTGGCTCCTCACCAGGACTTTCCCTTTACCTAGTCATACTAGGACTTTCCAATTGCCTGATCTCACTTATCAGGACTTTCACCACCAAGTCTGGTCAACACTGACCTATTTGGATTTTCACTCTTGCCAACCTTCCTGTTGGACTTATCTTTACCTAATCTCCAATTAGGACTTTCCCAGTCAAGTCTCCTGTCAACCTTGACCTTCTTGACTTCTCTCTTGCCTAACCTCCAGTTAGGACTTTCCCATTGCCTAAACTCCAGTTAGGACTTACCCGGTCAAGTCCCCTTGACTATCTCCACAATCGGACGGTTGCTCCAGCAATCTCCATATATTGTGAAACGGACGATTGCCCTAGCAATCTCCATATATTGTCAAACATCAAAACTCAAATCCCGACTCAAACTTGACTCAACTCAAGCTTAGTCAAATTGGTCAAACTTGACCTAGGGAAATTGCAGTGATCCTCAACCTTCCAACAGAGAACTACCTCGAGTAGTGCGCCCGTCCGAATATTCCCGAGCACAAGATTTTGATCCGCGGGCCACTTGCCGGTATTTAGGAAGAAGCGAGGGCCCGAGCGGTAACAATGTCGCCAGGGGCACTCGGCAACTGCCACCTGCAGATGTCCACCGGGGTACATATTTCATCAATTAATAATTTACCTCCGATCGGTGCTTAACATTTGCCTGTTTGTCTGCAATACTGGGTGGAGAGCGTGGCTATGTGCCAGCGGCTCACTTTTGTGGAGGACGAGCTGAAGAAGCTCAAGATCTCGGGCGGCGCCTCTTCCTCCCAAGGGCCATCAGTCGCCGAGTTAAAGGTCGATCTGGAGAAGACCCAGAAGCTTCTTGAGGCCGAGCAGAAGAAGTCTGCCGATCAGGAAGTCCGGCTGGGCCAGCTCAAGGCGCAGGTGAAGACTTATGATAAAAAGATCGATCTGGCCATTACAAGGAAGAAACGAGTCATCGCCGATCTGGAGCTAAAGAACCAGGAGGCTCAGCGGCTCTCCCAGAAGTTCAAAGAAGTCGAGGACTACCTGATCACCGAGCGGGACTGCCGCACGGTTGGAGAAGCCTCTCTGAAGGGGTAGCTGAAAGACGCCAAGGATGCCCTGGAGGCCTCCCGCTTGGCTCTAGTGACCTACCAGGAAGCTGAGCTGGCTAGGCTCGAGGCGCTGAAGCAAGCTTACCTCCGCTCAGACCAGTTCACCGACAAGGTTGTCCAACGGATCATCCGCGTCTTCGAGCTGGCCATCGACGGGATGCTTCAGCAGCTCAAGATGGACGACCACCTTCCCTTCGAGACGACGGACAACATCATCAGTCGCAGCAAATTGAACGACTCAACGCCTAATGATGTTTTTGATTATATAAAGTGAGGCCGAGTGTCCGTCTTGTAGAAAATTTTGAAGTCTTATTGCATGTACGCCGATCGGCGATCCTTCCTTTCGATTAATGAATTATCTGCCCGCTAGGCGGGCTTTCTCTTAAAAATGTTTCGTTTGTTTGCATGTTTGGCCCTGATCTTTCCGGTCGGCTATAGTCATCGTCTATCCTTACAATTTATGCCCTCTTAGGTTTAAGGTCATCGTTCGACCGTCGATGGAGACCTGGGTTTAACGTTGCCGCTCGACGATTTGACGAAGTCGTGAGTTTAAGGTCGTCACTCGACCGTTGATGGAGACATAGGTTTAACGTCGCCGCTCGACGATTTGCCGAAGACTTGGGTTTAAGGTTGCCACTTGACCGTCAATGGAGATAGGGGTTTAACGTCGCCGCTCGACGATTTGACAAGACTTGGGTTTAAGGTCGCCGCTCGATTGTCGATTGAGACAGGGGTTTAACGTCGCCGCTCGATAATTTGACGAAGACGGGTTTAAGGTCGCCGCTCGACCGTCGATGGAGACATGAGTTTAACGTCGCCGCTCGACGATTTGTTGTGCCTTTCGACACAGAGTTCGGAATTGGAATCCTTTATTTCTGCCCTGCATATAAGGAGCGCATGGATATAAAGATACATTGATTATTACACTCGCGCACCTCTCACCTGGCTTGGTAAGGTTGGAGATGGTTCGCGCTCCACGACCGCTCCAGTCGCCGTCCATCCTCATCTTCCAAGTAATAGGCGCCTGAACGAAGCTTCTCCACGACCTTGAAGGGTCTAGCCCACGGGGCTTCTAGCTTGGTAACGTCGCCGACCGACTTTACTTTCTTCCATACTAGATCATCGACCTGGAACGACCTCGTGATCACCCTCTGATTGTAGTTCTGCTTCATCCTTTGGCAGTATGTCATCAACCGGACGACGACTTTAGCACGCGATTCATCCACCAAGTCTAACTCCAGCAGCCTTCGCTCGGCGTTATCCTCATCGTAGTGTTGTAGCCGATCGGACTCAACTCCGACTTCGACGAGGACGACTACTTCGTCGCCATACACTAGGTGGAAAGGAGTTGCCTCGGACCCTTCCTTAGGAGTCGTGTGGAGCACCCACAGCACACTGGGGAGCTCATCGACCCAGCTACCTCCCATATAATCGAGCCAAGTGCGCAGGACTCGGAGGATTTCTCGATTGACGACCTCTGCTTGCCCGTTGCTCTGAGGGTAGGCCACTGAGGTGAAAGCTTGCTGAATGTCATATCCTCCGCACCATTCTTTGAGTCCCTAATCGGCAAACTGCCTTCTGTTATCTGAGATGAGCTAGCGTGGGATGTCGAACCGACAGATGATATGTTGCCAGATGAACTTCATGACCATCTATTCAGTTATTCTCGCCAGCGGCTCGACTTCGACCCTTTTAGAGAAGTAATCTATGCGACGAGCAGGAACTTGCGCTGTCCTGTCGCCATGGGGAATGACCTAACAATGTCCATGCCCTACTGGTCGAATGGGCAAGAGACTGTGGACGCTTTCATCTCCTCGGTTGGCCGGTGTGAGAGGCTATGATACTTCTGGTAGGACAGATAGGTGGTCACCGTCCGGGCGGCATCCTCTTGGAGGGTCGGCCAGAAGTATCCAGCCTATAGAATTTTTCTTGCCAGTGAGCGGCCGTCCGGATGTCCTCCGTAGGATCCTTGATGTACCTACCGCAGTATGTAATAAGCGTCCTTCGATCCGACGCGCTTAAGCAGAGGCCTAGAGAAGGCCTTCTTGTAGAGCTGATCCCCGATCAGGGTGAACCGACCAACTCTCCTCCTCAATATGCGAGCCTCCTCCTGATCGGACGGTGTAGCTCCTGACCGCAAGAATTCCACTAGAGTCGTTCTCCAATCACTTGGAAAGGAGAGTCCCTCCATTCGGTCGACATGAGCCACTAAAGATACTTGCTCGATCGACTGTGGTATGACGATCGGCTGTGGTATAACGATCAGCGATAGCGAACTGGCTAGTTTGGCCAGCTCGTCCGCAGCTTGGTTCTCCGATCGGGGGATTTTATGTATGACAACCTCCCGAAAGTTGTCCTTTAGTTTTTCGAAGGCTTCGGCGTAGAGCTTGAGTCGCACATTACTTATCTCGAATGTCCCAGTCAGCTACTGAGCGGCCAATTCAGAGTCCGAGTGGATGAGGACATTGATGGCTCCAACGTGCCGGGCGGCTTGCAAGCTAGCTATGAGCGCCTCGTACTCGGCTTCATCATTCGTAGCTTTGTAATCCAGTCGAACGGACAACTGCATCCACTCCTCTTGGGGTGGGATGAGCAATATGCCGACCCCGCTGCCCTGCCGAGTGGATGAGTCATCCACATATATCCTCCAAACGACTTCCGGCTCAGGATTTTGCACCTCAATAACGAAATCCGCCAAGGCTTGCGCTTTGATGGTTGTCCGGAGCTGATATTGAATGTCAAACTCGCTGAGCTCCGTCGTCCATTTGATAAGTCGACCGGACGCCTCTGGATTGAGGAGAACTCTACCCAAGGGGTTATTGGTCATTACGATGATGGAGTAAGCGAGAAAGTATGGGCGAAGCCTTGGAGCGGTCAACACCAATGCATAAGCCAACTTCTCGAGACCGGTGTAGCGAGACTTGACATCTTTCAATATATGACTCAGGAAATACACTGGCTGCTCCTCGTCGTTTTGCCTAACCAGCGCCAAGCCGACCGCGTGCTCGGTCAAGGACAGATAAATTCGGAGTGGTTCGTCGACAATTGGTTTAGCTAGTACAGGCAATGAGTTAAGGTATTCCTTAAGTTCTTTGAATGCTCGGTCGCACTCCTGGTCCCATTGAAACTTGGTGGCTCGGTGTAATATCTTGTAGAATGGTAAACTCCGATTGGATGATTTAGAGATGAACCGAGACAGTGTTGTTATCCGACCGGTGAGACGTTGGGCTTCCTTCAAATTTTTTGGCGGCGTCATGTCTTGTAGTGCTTTTACTTTGCTAGGATTTGCCTCGATGCCCCGCTCGGTGATGATGTAACCCAGGAATCGCCCGCTCTTTGCGCTGAACAGACACTTGTTAGGATTCAGTTTGATTCCGTATGTCCTGAGTGTTTCGCAGGTCTCCTTGATATCTGCACATAGGTCAGCTGCTCGGAGGGTTTTGATTAATATGTCATCGACGTATACCTCCATGTTACGGCCGATCTGTCGTCGAAACATCTTATTCATCAGCCTTTGATAAGTAGCCCCGACGCTCTTCAATCTGAACGGCATGACGTTGTAACAGTACGTTTCGTCGACCGTAATGAAGCTGACCTTTTCCTGATCTTCTCGGGCGAGCGGCACTTGGTGGTACCCTTGATATGCGTCCAACATGCATATCAGCTCGCACCCAGTCGACCATCTGATCAATCCGAGGCAGAGGGTAGAAGTCCTTCGAGCATGCTTTGTTGAGGTCCCGGAAGTCGAGATGCAGACTCGCCACTTGTTGCCCGGTTTCGAGACCAACACGACATTTGTGAGCCAGCTCAGGAATTGAACTTCCCGTATGTGGCCGACCTCCAGCAGCTTCTCTATCTCTGCCCGGATGATCAGATTTTGTTCGGCGCTGAAGTCTCTCTTTTTCTGCTTTACAGGTCGAGCGTCCGGTCGGACGTGCAACTCATGCTGCGCGACGCTCAGGTATATCCCGGGAAGCTCGTGCGTCGACCATGCGAACACATCATGGTTATGCTGGAAACACGTGATCAGCTCCGCCTTCTGCCCCCAGATCGGACGCTATGAAGGTTGTTGCCTCTGCTCGGTCGCGATGGACTTGCACTTCCTCTCTCTCCTCATAAACTAAAGTAGGTGGTTTTTCAGTGATGACGCTTACCAGAGTTATCAAAAGCGCTCGCTTCGCTCGCTTAAGCGTAAAGCGAGGCGAGGCGCAGCCCTTGCGCTTCTGGGAAATTGGAAGCGCAACATGTTTAAGAAGCGCGCGCGTCGCTGCGCTTCACGCAGAAGCGAGCGAAGTGTAGCGACCCTAAAAACTTCCTTTTTTGTTTTTTATTTTATTTAAAGCCCTAATTAATCTCTTTAAACCTGTCTCTTCGTCTCCCGCTGCTGTTGTTGCGTCTGCCGCTGCTGCAACTAGACGCATCTGCCGTTGCTGCTTCTTCACGTGTGCTGCTGCTTCTTCACGCGTCGCCTGTAGGTAAGTTTTCAATTTATGTTACTTAAATTCAGTTTGAAGCATCCTGGGCATTCTACGATCGCCTCCGGCGGCGTCGGAGGCGTCGCGGGAGGCCTCCGACGCCTCCAGCGGCGTCATGGGAGGGCCCTGACGCCTCCAGCGACGTCGCGGGAGGGACCCGACGCCTCCAGCGGCGTCGCGGGAGGCCTCCGACGCCGACGGAGGCTTCCCCTGATGCCACCGGAGGCTTCCTGTGATGCCTTCGGCGGCGTCGGTGGCCTCCCGCGACGCCACCTCCGGCGGCGTCGCGGGCATCACGATGGCCATGCCACCGTGGTCGCGACTCGTGTGAAAGGAGAAGAAGTTTGATTTTATTAAATCAAATTTAAATATATAAACAAAATTAAAAATATTAAAAAATTGATAAAGTTTATTAATTCATATAAATTTAATTTAAATATATAAAAAATAAATTAAAATTTTAAAAAACTTAATAAATTGTGTTAATTTATATAAATCAGATTTAAATATATAAAAATTATTTAAAATAAAAAATCTAATAAATATTATTAATTCTAATTTCTAAATCAGATTTAATTATTTAAATTTTAAATGTATCAAAAATATTTTAAAAATCTAATAATTTTATTAATTTTAAACTATATTTAATTATTTAATTTTTAAACATATAAAAAAATATTTTAAAAAATCTAATAAACTTTATTAATTATAAATCAGATTTAATTATTTAAATATATAAAAAAATATATTTAAAATAAAAAATCTAATAAATTCTATTAATACATATAAATCAGATTTGAACATATAAAATATATATAAAAAATAAAAAATCTTATAAATATTATTAGTACATATACATCAGATTTAATCATTTAAATATATAAAAAATATATGTAAAATAAAAAATCTAATAAATTTTATTAATACATATAAATCATATTTAAATATATAAAAATATATATATATTTAAAATTAAAAATTCTAATTAATTCGTATAAATCAGATTTATATTTTAATATTTTTTTTACTGTTTTATATTTTTTTACTTATTGATTGTTAATTATTACTGATTGCAGCGCTCTTGACTCTTGATTCTTAAGTTAACCATGTCAAATATAACAATTTCATCCACTCAAAAAGATATTGCTTGGAATTATGCAACATGTTCAGATCCTAAAAATCCAAATGTTGTCAATTGTATTTTTTGTGGTAAAATAACAAATGGCGGAATTTATCAACACAAGTTACATTTAGTTGGGGGCAATAGAAATGTGAAAGCTTGCCCGAAATGTCTCGAGCATGTTAAAGAAGAAATTAGAGAGTTCATGCAAAAAAAGAATAATTTGAAGAATCAAATGGATGAAATTCCTCATTCTGATGATGTTGATAATTTGGAAGGTTTGGAAGAAGATGATCACCAAACTAAAGTTAAAGGGAAACGATCAATATCCAATTCAAGTAACCATCCTACGGTCCAAGGTAAAAAGTGTAAACAAACTGGACCTATTAATCTTTATTTTATGAAAGATGTCGATGAAATTGTCAAACAAAGACGTGCAAAAAGCAAAGGACAATTTGATGAAAATAAAAAGAAGTTAAGAGATATTGTAGTTGAGAAATTTGCAAGATGGATGTATGATGCTGGAATTCCCTTCAATGCTGTTAAATATGATTCTTTTGAGCCTTGTATTGAAGCTATTGGACAATTTGGATCAGGGATGAAACCTCCATCATATCATGAAGTGAGGGTTAAGTATTTGAAGAAGGAGTTGGCAAATACGAACTCACTTCTCAAATCCCATGAAGAAGATCATGCTAAGTTTGAGTGCACAATCATGGCAGATGGATGGACAGATAAAAAGGGTAGGACTCTTATAAATTTTTTGATGAATGGTCCCCAAGGAAGTGTATTTGTCGAATTAGTTGATGCTTCAGGCTATTCTCACACAGCAGACAAAATGTTTGAGTTGCTTTCTAAATTTGTGTATCGCATTGGAGAAAAAAATGTGGTTCAGATTGTAATAGATAATGCAAGCTGCAATGTCAGTGCAGGTAATATTTTAAATTTTTGTTAGCTATTAGCCTATTACTTCCAATTAATAATTGAATTATATTTTAAATTTTTTTTGATTAAATGTTTTTGTTTTTTCAGATCGTCTTTTGGAAAACTGATTTCCACACTTGTACTCGACTCTCTTTGCAGCTCATTGTTTAGATTTGTTGCTCGAGGATATATTCAAAATTTCTCATCTCAGAAAATTGCATGAACGGGCGTTGATGGTTAATAGTTATATTTACAATATACCACAAGTATTGAGCATGATAAGAGAGTTTACTGGACAGAGAGACATGGTAAGAACCGCAAAGACACGTTTTGCAACCGCTTTTTTGACTTTAAAGCGATTTCATGTACAACAAGCAAATCTGAGAAAGATGTTTACATCTAAAAAGTGGGTAAATAGTCGATTTTCCAAAGAGGCCGCAGGAAAACGTGTAGCAGAAGTGATATTGATGTCTTCTTTTTGGAAAAATATGGTTTTTGCATTAAAAGTTGTGGTCCATTGGTGAAAGTATTACAGCTGGTAGACGGTGAAAAACAATCTCCTATGGGTTATATTTATGAGGCAATGGACAGGGCCAAAGAAGCTATCGCTGCGTCATTTAACAATAATGAAGAGAAATATCGTAACATTTTTGAATTCATTGACAAAAGATGGAACATTCAACTTCATCGACCTTTGCATGCAGCCGGATATTTCTTGAATCCAGAGTGTTTTTACTCAAACCCTGACATAGAAAATGATACAGAAGTGATGGAGGGTTTGTACAAGTGCATATCTAGATTGGTGAGAGGTGAGGATTTACAAGATAAGATCACGAATCAATTGGAAAAATACAAGAAAGCAGAAGGACTTTTTGGTTTGCCAATGGCTATCTGACAAAGAACTTTAAAATCACCTGGTAAATTTATAAATAATATATTGTGCAATATCAATATTGGATGGTAATAAAGTTAATCTTATAATTTATATGTTTTTGTTTTTCAAGCTGATTGGTGGTCTTCTTATGGTGCATCAACTCCTGAATTAAAAACATTTGCAATGAAAATTTTAAACCTCACATGCTCTTCTTCAGGCTGTGAACGTAATTGGAGTGTTTTTGAACATGTAAGTTGGATTTTTTTTAATGCATATTAAAATTTATATTATGAACTTAACGTTTTACTTTTTAATTTTTTTTTGTAGATACATTCTAAGAAAAGAAATAGGTTGTCTCAACAACGATTGAATGATTTGGTATATATCAAGTACAATAGAGCTTTGAGGAGAAGATATGACATGCAAGATAAGATTGATCCTATTACTTTGTCAGAGATAGATGATAGTAATGAATGGTTGTTGGGAAAATTGGATGACAGTGATAAAGACAATGATAATGATTTTGTCTTTGAAGGTGAAGATTTGCGTTGGAGTGATGTAGCACAAGCATCTGGGGTTGGTGAAAGTGCATATGACTTTAGATCTCGAAATACGTCTTCTTCAAAAGGGACATCATCATCTGCATTAGCAAAAAGAAAGCAGTCTTCAGCACAAACTAGTCTTGTAAATGAAGAAGAAATTAATCTTGATAATGAAACTGAAGAAGAAGATACTAATGGATACAAATCAAGCGATGGAGCTGATGACATAGATTTGGACAATGAAGATGAAGAAGATGATTATTTTGATATTTGATATTTCATGTATCATATTTTCAAAGACTTTTAATTTTCAGTAATCTGCAATTTCATCAAAGAATATTTTGTTTATTGTTATTTGGATTTTCAAAGACATTTTGAAAGTTTTTTAATAGATATAATAGCCCTTTTGTTTATTACGTTTTTTTCCGTAAAGCCCGCGCTTCGCCTTGCGCTTTAAGCCCAAAGACCCTTGAGCGCTTTTTTGCGCTTTGCGCTTTTGACAACTATGGCGCTTACCTCTAGACTGGGAGCCTTCCGAGCGGATCTAGCCTCGGTCTTGATCATTTCAACATAGCAACGCCAAATGGCCAGTAGGTCACCTATGACTTCTCCCACCCAGTCGTCTACCGGGAACTTGATCTTTTGGCAGTAGGTTGAAACTACCGCTTGGAACTCATTGAGGGCCGGTCGGCCCAAGATGACGTTGTAGGCTGAGTGGGCGTCTACCACAATGAAATTTGTGGTTCTGGTCCTCCTGAGTGGCTCCTCTTCAAGTAATATGGCCAACTTAGTTTGACCGATCGGCTGCACCTCGTTGCCAATGAACCCATAAGTGGGGTCGTCATTGGCAGTAGCTTGCCTCGGTCGATCTGGAGTTGATCGAAAGCCTTCTTGAAGATTATATTCACCGAGCTACCTGTGTCAACAAAAATTCGATGAATGGTGTAATTCGTGATTACCGCTCGGATGATAAGGGTGTCATCGTGAGGGACTTCCACTCCCTCGAGGTCTCGGGGACCGAAGCTGATCTCATGCCCACTTATCGTTTCTCGGTTGCAGCCTACTGCATGTATCTCCAATCGGCGAGCGTATGACTTCCTGGCTCGGTTGGAGTCACCGCTAGTCCGCCCACCGGCAATAATGTTTATTTCTCCTCGAGCGGTATTACTTCTATTTTCCTCCTCTCGAACAGATGACCTGTTTTGCTCGCGAGAGGCTAGGGGATGGTCGATGTTGGACTGCTGATGGTCGCGCTGTCGCTCGGGTGATCTTCTTGCACCCTCTCGTCGTTCGACGGATTGATGCCTGTGCCGCCTATCAGGAGAGGGCGATCGGCGACGATAGCCCCTTGGGGTTGGCCGGGCGATCGGTGGCAGGCCGCGACAGTCACGTGTATTGTGTGACGCCGACTGGTGGAAGGAGCAAAACATGGACGTCCATACCTTGCCTTTCGATGTCTTTGGTCCGTCGGAAGTCACATGTTGTATGGAATATGCCCTCGTTTCCTGGCGAGGCCGGCCTTCGGCTCTTGGCCCTTTCGGCGGTTGGTGGCTGGCTGCTCAGTGGTCATCGTTCAGTCGTCATCGAGGGTTCAACTGGTGCCTCCTTCCTTTTTGCCGCCTGGGCCTCCTCCACATTTATATACTCATTAGCCTTCTTGAGCATGTGGTCGTACTCGCGGGGTGACTTCCTGATGAGGGACCGGAAGAAGTCTCCCTCGACGAGCCCCTGGGTGAAGGCATTCATCATGGTTTCAGATGAGACTGAAGGGATACCCATAGCTACCTGGTTAAATCGCTGGATGTACGCCCAGAGAGCTTTTCTCGGTCCTTGCTTCAAAGAAAATAAACTGACACTCATTTTTTGGTAGCACCTACTGCTCGCGAAGTGGTGCAGGAAGGTCGTTCGGAAATTCTTGAAGCTCCGTATTAATCCGTCCGGCAGCCTTCTGAACCAGCGCTGCGTCGAGCCGGAGAGTGTGGTGAGGAAGACCCGACATTTCACCCCATCTGTATATTGGTGAAGTGTAGCTGCGTTGTCGAACTTGCCCAAATGATCATCCGGATCAGTTGATCCGTTGTACTCTACGATCGTCAGCGGAGCATAGTGCCTCGGCAACGGGTCCTGCAATATTGCTTCTGAGAACTGGTGATTGATCCGCTCAGGGGATGCGTCGCCTCGCGGCGCTTTGCCTTTCCGGGCATCTCGAACGAGCGCTTCGTTTGAAGAAGATCCCCGCTCTTGATTCGCCTGCGCGATTTTTGAGGGCGTCTGGTACAAAGCCCGGTGGAAAGGTATCGGCGTAGGGGGTGCTTCTCCCTGCGTGTCGGTTGACCCTCGATTTTGTCCCCGGATGAAAAGTTGTTCCGGCCGGTCCTCCTGCACCGCTCGACCTCCTGACGCTGACGTGGCCTGTTGCGCCAGCCGATCAGCCAGCGCCTTCTGCTGTTGCTGCTCGACTATTTTGGCTGCTCGAGCTTGCACGAGCATATCGAGCTCCTCTTGAGTGAGCATCACGATGTGAAGGCGTGCAGCTTCTTTCATCTTCTCTGCTCGGATGCAGGTGCGTTCCTACAGACGACGCCAAATTTGATCCTGTCCGAGAATCGAGGCGATGGACGCTGGGAGAATGTGGTGCTCTTGTTGACCATTGGTGGACTCCAAGCTGGAGGATCCTGCAATCACAGTAGCGTCAGTGCTGAGCTAGGGAGGGGTTCCCCGACGATGGCCCTCCAACGCTCAAGTCAGTCCCCGACGATGTGTAAGTAAGGAAGCAGAGAAGCAGAGAATAGTGTAGCTACAGTAGACATTATGCATATCTCCGTTGAAGCTTAGTGCTCCTTATATAGGGCTACCGGGAGCGCGTGTGCACGCTTTTCGAGGCGTGCACGCTTCTCAAAGCTTTCCCTGAAAGGACATGTCAGGAAAGCATCACACTATACCTCAATGACCCGAGCATATCGCTGGCATGACAGTGGAAGCTTCCGTCGTACGATCCTCTGTCCGGTCATGCCGCCAACCATGCCGCCTGACGGTGGCACGAGTTCCCACAAGGATATCGGTTAATCCTCCTTTTGTCTGTTAGTGGGCCGAGCGGGATGGTCGCTCGGCCAACCCTCAGCCGTCCAGGTGTCTAGCCCTTGGGCCGAGTGGGGTGGCCGCTCGGCCAACGTTCCACCATCCGAGCCCCGTTGTTGTGCCGAGATATATCTGAGTGTGATTGCTCGGTTGCGCTCCCGTTTCGCCGGCTCTAAGGTTCGACTTAAGTCTGAGCGAGCTGGCCGCTTGGCGTGTGCCTCGCCGACACATGGTTTTCTGAGCGTTGGAAGCTCGGTATGCAACCGAGCTGTGGTAACATTGGGTTGATATCGGCCTAGCTATCCTTCGCCTCGGTCGAACAAGTGGGTTGTCCGACCGGCCAGCGATACAAGGGCGTTGACTGCCTAGGCTTTGACTTCCACCATGGTAACGACCCTCTGAGGGGTGGGCCCTTATCACCGGATCACCTCTCTTAGAAGTTCACTCTACATCCAACTATTCTTCTCTCATTCTTGAACCTTTTCATTCCAACCTCTTAATTCCATGTAAAGTTTGCTCCAATTTTTCCAAATTGTGGATTCCTCTCAATTGAAGGCTTTAGAGAAATTTCACTTCTCTTGTAGGTTTTTTGTAGTTATCTTTAGAAATCTTCTATAAATGTTCTAACTATCAGGCGAAACATAAAAGACTTACTTTTATTCCTCTATTTTGTTACATCGTTTATCTTAATATTGCATGCAGAGCAGGAAATGTTTGTTGTATGCACTATGTAGTCATATCAGATACAATTTTAATTCTGTCTTGTTAAGAGAGCATTATGTTCATATCTTATCATTCTCTCTTCTCTGAATCTTATAAAGTTGATAGAAGCTTAATTGTCTCTGTTGAGACAGTTTAGAAGCTTAATTTTTATCTGTTGAGAGACAATTGTAATAGTTATGCTTGCAACTTAACTAAGAGAAGACCGGTGAGATAGAGTTAAATCAGGTCAAAGTTGTATGCCAATTTTCTGTTATTTCATCAACTGCTAGATTTGGGTCTGTATCTATTTGTTCCCGAATAATATTTTTTTCTCTCTATTTTATCTTTTCTAATAACCTCTCAAATTCATTTTGGCATAGTAATGTTTGCTTGTTGTATGTGAATAACATTCATCAAGGAGACTCATCTTTGATACTAGTAAAACAAGACTTAGAGCTGAAGCTGAATATAAATTTGGACGAAAAGCATTTGTTACACCCCTAGTAGATCCAACACTATTAACTGCATTGTCACACATATTATGGACCATATTATAGAACTCCAACATATAATGTCATGTAATAGCTATGTAGAATTTTAGGACTTCTGACCTCGAGAATAATATGCCCTGGATAAGCTTGGACTCAAATTTTCTTCTAATGCAACTGATATCCATGGCCTTCTTTATAGACTGTTACCTTCCCTCTCGATTGTCAGATTAGCAATTTTGGTTGAAGTGACAAAAAAATCCAAGGGGGCGTTTGGTTTAGGATAATAGGAGTGGGGAATGGGAATGAGAATCATTGATTCCCATTATTAATGTTTGGATTATAGGAATAGGAATATAAATAAGGGAATGAATCCTTGAAATTGGGTAATAACTCATTCCCATGTACCTCCCCTTCAATGAGTCATTACCCTATTTTCATCAATCAAAATATTCCCTTATTCCAAAAATACCCTTGACTTAAAACTAAAATTTTCTCCATTAATATCAAATATCAAAATATATTTATTTATTTTTTCTTTCATATCACTTATCTTTCCTTATTCTCTCTCATTATATTTTCTCTCTCATCATTTTATCACACACTTTCTCTCTCCTTAATCTCTCATATCACACTCTCTTTCCTCTTTTTTTCTCATTACACTTTCTCTCTTATCCTACTTTCTCTCTCCTCAATCTCTTCCATCACACTCTCTTCCTTCTTTTTTTTCCTCATCACACTTTCTCTCTCATCACACTTTCTCTCTCCTCAATCTCTCCCATCACACTCTCTTTTTTCTCATCACACTTTCTCTCTCATCATACTTTCTCTCTCCTCAATCTCTCTTATCACACTTCCTCCTTTTTTCCTCAACACACTTTCTCTCTCATCATACTTTCTCTCTCCTCAATCTCTCTTATCACACTTCCTCCTTTTTTCCTCAACACACTTTCTCTCTCATCATACTTTCTCTCTCCTCAATCTCTCCCATCATATTCACTGTTCTCTTTTTCTCTCACCATAATTTCTCTCTCTTCAATCTCTCTCATCACACTCTATCTCCTCATTTTTTCTCACTATATTTTCTCTCTCTTCATCCTCTCCCATTATACTTTCTCTCACATCATATTTTCTCTGATCATGCTCTCTCCAATCACACTCTCTTTTTTCATTTTCTCATAACACTTTCTCTCTTCATTCTTTCTTATCACATTTTCTCTCTCATAATACTTTCTTTCTCATCATTCTCTTTCATTATATTTTTCTCTCACATTCATCTTTCTCTCACATCTAATTTTTTCTCTTATTTTCCTTTAAGGGTAAAAAAGGAAACTTTGATTTATTCCGATAGAAGATATACAACTAACCAAACATTGCTTTTAAGAGTGATATTCATGCTCATACCCATTCCCATTCCACAATACAATGATTCCCATTCCGATTCCTATTCCTAGGAAAGAACCAAACGCCCCCCAAATCTGCTACATGAACTGTATTGCTGTGACGACAGTGCAACTGATGCACCGGTGAAAAGAAAAGATAAAGTTTGATACCATGTCATTGATGCTGATCTACTGTTTCAGTTACTTACAACTTTCTTATGGCGGTATACAATGGGGCTGGAATGCTACATCAAGGTAAGCAAAGAGTTTACTTGCCATTCAATTATGATATAAGAAAACTTTACTTTGCTGATAATTAGTTTGGACTCATACTCGTGATTTACAATAATTGCACGGTCTACTCTACCAGTATCCATCATATTTACAGTTCTATAGTCCCAATTTGTCAACGCATTGTTATTCTGAATTATTATTCCCATAGCATGTAGACTATATTTATTGCTCCATGTGTAATGTGGTTCTTAACGATGGGCACACTTGTTTTTTGTACTTCATTCAATTATTTAATTTTACGTGTAAATGCTGTTTTTGATATTTTTCAGTTGTGAAACTTTATTCTTACAAATATTGTTTATAGATGATAAGGATTATGGCCCACGGCTCTGTTGCTCTTAACTTTATACAGATAGGTTTATTATACTAAGAAAAACAAAATTTGGATAGATTTGTTTCCCCTTAAACTAGGAAAAGTTCGTAAACGTCATTACATAGTTCGTATGATAACCCAAAAAAAGTGCAGATGACAAGGCTTCCATTCAAACATGATAAATGTTGTTGGGGAAAAAGAGATGGATTTAAAGATATTGGGATGGTTTTAGAAAGACTGCAACCCCAGGCTTCATGAAACATGGCTTATCTCTTTAAACGACATCAAACCTTCTTTTCATGTGTTCTGAAAACGATTTGGGACCTGCAAGATCATTTGGAGCATGAGTCTAAAAAATTACTTAGTGCTGGAATTTTGGAATCCAAAAATATGATGGGAAAAAAGAGAAAATCAGAGATGCATTTTTAGCAAAAAGTGTGAATAATGAATGTGTGGGCACATGTCATCACAAAGTAGCATCCAGTCCCCAGGTTTGACCCCTCATCTATCTTCATCTTAAAATTACATTGCCTCTTTGACCTCCTAACTCGAACAAGGTTGGTCCTGTAGACTTTCTTCTAGTTCTGTATATTTGTTAAAAAGAAAAAAATAGTAGTGATGGCCCAAGCTTTGGATCTAAACTGTAGGTTAGGTTTGTACCGGTCCTTCGGTTTTGGGTCTCAATTAGCGTCGCTTCACCCAGTCCTTGACTAATTCTATGATTAAACATGTTTATTGTTTGCTGCATACGAATATTGTTATTTGATTGGATTCTAGTTACGGAGTTAGTTATGTTAGAACCGTAGTTGTGTTTTGATGTGTTATCAAATAAATAAGTTTAAGTTAGGTTCTCAATGAGTTTTAATATGTGCATATAAGAGTTTTCACATCAGTTTCTTTATTCAAAATGCATAATTTAGGATAAAAAAAAATATTTTATTAAATCTAGATATTCAATTTTCACTACATAATATGTCAACTTCTCTATTTTTTTTCTCTCTCTCCTCCATAATGTTTAAAGAATAGAATCCATTCTCTAAATTTAGAGAAGAATTATTCATAAATGTAAAATTTAGAGAATAAATAGGGTAGTTAATATAAAGTTTTTTTAGCTATTTTATTTAAAATTTAAAATAAAATTTTTAGATAGGGTAAATGATGTGAATACTCTAAGTCTATAGAGACTTAGGAAAATACACATATACTCAATGGTTAAAGAGCATCGGACACGACAGACCTTGGTAGAAGACGCAAGCGAGCGAGCGAGAATGATGACATAGGAAAAGGAGTCAATGGACTCAGTGCATTCGAGGTATGAGGAGTTGTGGAAGAGTACTTCGACAGAGCGAGAAGGATTCATATGAGCGAGTCGGAAGGGCTCAGTGCATCCAAGGGACGAGAAGCTAGAAGGAAGATTACGCAAGGTGACCGAGACAAAGCACGGACATCCAAGCGGCCAAAGAAGGTGAAGTCAGCAAATGGTCAAGTCTAAGGTTGATCATTTCTAGGTGATCGGAAGAACTCCAAACGATCAAAAGTCAACTGATGAGTAGCTAAGACCGTTGTCGAAATGGATCAGAACAACCATATCAGCAAGCCTCCAGTCGATTGGAAACTCTCCAGTCGATCGGAAAGGGTTGAGTAATCGAGAGTCGTTATTGAGCCATTGTTGAAACAAATAAAGGTTGAGGACATATTAGCATCATCTAGGCAATCGGGGAGTGTCTGGTCGGTCGAAAATGTCATGTCAGTACACTGATAAGATCGAGATGAAGACTATAAAAGGGATTGAAGTTCGAAGATCAAATACAACACACTCAAATTCATTGTTTTTGTTCTCAATTGTCTTTAAGATCGACGCTCGTGTTTGTTGGATATTGGGGCCTAAATGGACCAATACGATTGTGAGGAGGAAAAATCGGAAGCCATCAATTGTTGAAAGTCGTAATTGACTTCAAAATTGAAATCTACGTTTCGCGTAGATAGATTTAGACTATTAATTTGCTCAAAACCGATTAAGGGTGAATGAGAAATTAATGTTCAAAGTCGGCCCAAAATAACGTTGGTTATTCATTAAGGAAATGCAAGGGAGAATAGTCCCACATCGGAAATTTCCGATGTGCATTCCTTACTTATTAATGATGTTGAGTTATTGGAGTTAACTCAGAAAAGTACCAGGTACTCTCTGCTCAGGGGCGAGCAGGTGCTCGCACCTGTGAGCCCGCCACCCGCACGTGCGCAATGGGCGCTTTGGGCGCTTTGTAGGCGCACTTTGCACTTCGCACCGTCGCGAGGAGCATTGAGGAGCTTAAATTTATGCTCCAGGTGACATTGCAGTGCCTACATGGCACTCGGGTGACGTGTCAGGCTAGTACCTGAGCCAGCCATGTGGCAGTGCGCAATGGGAGCTTGTAGGCGATTGAGCATCAACGCGAGGTTGGTTGGGCGAACGGATGGCAGCCGTTGATCAACGTTGATCACAATGAGTCACGATCTGACGGCTTGGGATGAGACATGATCTGAAGCATCGGATCAATGGATCCAGATCCGATGGCTGATAGATCTGAGGGTCACAACTCTTAGATCTGATGGATGAGATTAAAGGGGCTATGTGAAGGGTTATAACTCTTCAGTCCGGACGGCCCAGATTAATCCACCCAAAGGTCACACCCCTCCCTAAAGCCTCTTCCTTCTGTATAAATAGAACCCTCCAGATTGGAATCAAATCACTCAACTTAATCTTCTCTTCCTCAAGTATTCACTCACTCATCTTGTGCATTCAAGAGTCCAAGAAGCCTACGAGAAGGTTCGCTGGTCTCGGAAGTCGGAGTGCTACGATTCCGAGACGATTGTCGTCGTTGTATCTTGGGAACGAATTGCAACAATCCGTTAAGCACCGTAGCGGAGCAATATCGTTTACGGAGATAGTGTCGAACACTAGCCTCGACGATCAGTTTGCATACTCCGGAATTTACCGGAAACAACAGTCGTAAACGATATTTCGTACAAACTGATATGGCTACCAACGACGTTCCAACCGCCATTCCTGTTGGGACCTTAGATGGCTAGAGGGGGGTGAATAGCCTCTTTGGAAAACACTAAACAACAATTTCTTCAAGAACTTTGTTAGCACAGCGGAATTAGAAAACTAAAACAAGAAAACACAGCACACTAACTCAGAGATTTACGAGGTTCGGGGATAACTTGCCCCTACTCCTCGGCGTGTCCGTAAGGTGGACGAATCCTCTTGATCTTTCGGTAGATCACACCCCGGAAGCTATCCGGCTAAAGGATTCTCCTTCTCGGTGGAGTAACCTCTCCACAAAGTCTTTAACAGCAGTAAGAAATTAAGCACAAGACTTACAGTAGTGGCTCAAGTGAAATGATCAAAGGAAGCTCACAGCCACAATCAGCGAAGAACAAGCGCACTGCTTCAATCTTCCAGAGAGTGTTTTCACATCAAGAGCACAAAAAGCATTGTCCCGAGAGCCTCTCCTCTCCACCTTCATATGCCTCTCTGCTCTGTAACGGATCTCTGCCAAACCTGCAGCAAATCCCTGCAAATCCCTGCAACCGTCCACGACGTCGCCAATCACACTTCTTCCTTGTCTGATTGTCTCAGCTCCCACCAATGGCATCCTCGTTTCCACTGGTACCTCTGAGCTTGAACCTATCAGCACAAGTCAAGCTGATTTCGACCAAACGGCTGCCAGCAGATCGCAAACGAGACGTTGCTACCAAAACTGGTTTGTCCGCAGCGAGACACAGCAAAAGCTTTTTGTTGCCTTCTACTAATGATCCTTAATTTGAATTCACCCAACATCGTAATCTGTAACCTGAAACTTCGAGAAAACTTGCAACAGATGGTTAGAAACGAAATAGGTAAAAGAAATTGCGAATCGTAAACAATAAGAGAAAGCGATGCAAAACAGTTACACCGTGGATCGGCCGCCAGACCGATCCACGCCTATTTATCGTCACCGATCGGTCGGGACCGATCAGTGCTTGTCTCGATCGGTCCCAAGACCGATCCACCCTTCACGCGAATCTGTCACCGATCTGGGGACCGATCAGGACTCACCGGATCGGTCCGTAAGACCGATCGATCCACCGTAGCTATCGAGATCATCCGATCGGTCCCCGATCGACAAGATCCACTGCTCGAGTGTTATCCGATCGGTCCCCGACGACAAGATACACTCGCTGTTATCGAGTGTTGCCCGATCGGTCCCGCATCGATCAGAAACCGGATCGGTCCGAGACCGATCACCGTTTATTAGCACCGGATCGGCCTGCACCGATCCAAAATCGTGAGTCTCGAGTCAAGCTTCCAAGGTTGCTGTCCTCACCCCGACGGTCCGGAGAGCGTGCTACCAACCCTCTCCGACCATACATGCCAAGCTTCCACACTTGGACTTCCCAATTGCTCGGTTTCACTCACCAGGACTTTCCAAATGCCTAACATCCCGTTAGGACTTTCCCAGTCAGCTTCACTCACCAGGACTTTCCCGTGCCAAGCTCCTCGCTTGACTTTTCCCACAAGTCAATCAGTTAACCAAGTCAACCTTGATTAGTAATTAGTCCGAGTTAATTTAATATCTGATTCAAACTTAAATCGTGTCAACATCAAAACAACATCCGGGTCGGATCGTATCAACAATCTCCCTTTTGTTGTTTGACAACACAATTTAAGTTTAGATCAGAAATTTCAGGGAAATTAAGATCTCCCCCTAAGATGGATATAACTCAGTTACTTTCTCTCTTTTTTTTCTTATTGATTCAAAGAGGTCAAATCGTCTCTAAACTTAATTATTTTCTCCCCCTTTGTCAAACACCGAAAAGGTGTAAAATAATGAATAAGACTGACAAACACCTCCCCCTATTAACTAATAACGCCTCAATCTTAATCCACATAAAAAAAACGGTATATGAAAAACAATGGCATATGAAACATCATAAGTGTATCATGAATAGTGAAGCATCATAAATAGCATGAATATAAGAAACACAGCTAACATCCAGTTCAGATAAATGTATCAAAGACATAGTATCAACAAAACAATCAAAACATAGAGAATGTCAGCCAACATCCTCATCAAGAGGCTCATCAGCAGCATCACCTGGAAGAGTGGAATCGAAGAGGCATGTCACGCCTGAGGGTAGCTCGCCCGCAGAGTGCTGAGGAGGTGGATGGCCGCCATCCATCCTAGAAATGCCTGATGTGTCGCCAACTGCTGTCTCTAGAGTATCGAAGCGCTGATCAACTGGAGGCGCAGGCCATACCATCTCCTCGTGGCGGTCAAACCGGCTCTCCAGCTCAGCGATCCGCCAGCACAGATCTGGATCCTCCTCGCCATATGCAGCAGCAGCAGGAGGACGAGCAACCTGTCGTGGAAGTGGTAGCTCACCCAGTGCCCTCCCATCCTTCCACCTAACCGGCCCATCCTGACTTAGGATTCCGGACTTGGAAAACGCACGTTTCCCAAGTCGACAATCCTGCCTGACCATCTTCACTATCCTCCCCCTAGAGACGTCAATACCCATGGACTCGAGCCAATCAGTAATTATATGCCCAAAAGGCATATAGATGTTGTCGCCGCTCGGTTCACTATGGGATATGATAGACATATAGACACTCGACATAATATCAAAATCTAGACGTCGACGTAACCCATAAAGCATCAGACAGTGATATGGTCGAATTTCTGCCAACGGTTTAGAGGTGATAGGTAGAAGACATTGTGTGACAACTTTGAAAAGGATGTAGTCAGGAGCAGAGAGTCTAAGGGCTGCAAATGTAGGAAAGTCGTCATCTAACTCATCTAAACCATCCAGTCTCGGATGACCAAAAAAGTACTCATAGATTGAGTCAGAAGAGACATTAAGAGGATAAGGTATGGGTTCAGGCAAAACAGGATAGATGGAGAACACCGTCCCCGAACACAAACGACAACCTAAATACCCAAAGAAGTCAATTATGTTGAGATCAACGTTTTGCTTAGCCACTCTTGTCCTATAACTACCATCAGGAGTCTGATGAAGGTTGTTATAGAATTCAGATACTAGATCAAAGTTGATGTCCCTTTCTAGAAAAACCAACGAATCGAGCTTGTAGTAGGCAATGGTTTCTAAAATAGAGGGACAAGATTCCTGCATGAACTTCTTATCAACAGATCGACAAGGGAGTAATTTGAAAGTCCTCTCCTTAAATGATTTTTCAAATTTTTGGTTGGGGAATCTCCCTGAACTAGCCGGTTGAGGTCGGGAGGTAGCAGGAGCTTTGGACTTGGATTTGGATTTCTCGGTTGGTTCCTTAGAGGTACTCTCACCACTAGTGGGTTTCTTCCTAACCATTTGGACAATGGGAAACAAAGAGAGAGCACCGAGCCACAAACAAACAAACCGAGACAAACACAACAACGGATGAGAAATGAAAGCACAATGCCAAGTTCTATAGAGGTAGGAGTTACCTTGGAGCCATGGAACTCTCGGCTAGGGCTTCCGAGGGCTGGAGCTTCGGCGTGCAAGGAGAAGAGAAAGGGTGGGCTGGTGGGAAGAATCGGCTAGGGTTCGCGTGAATGAGGGAAAGAGGGGATCGGGAGGTTTTAAGGGTTAAGATGGGTGTACAGTGAAGAAATGATCGGACGGTTGTCCGATCAGAAGGTATCCGACGCTCGATCGGTCACCGCATCGATTAGGAACCTCTGATCGGCGTGGACCGATCGGGTGATCGAGTATTCAAGCCTCGATCGGTCACCGCATCGATCAGAACTTCCTCGATCGGTCCGTGACCGATCGTAGATCGAACAAGAAGCCCCTAAGTCACAGCCTTAACCATTGGAACCACCGATCGGCCTATGGACCGATCAAGAGCCTATGCGATTAGATTATCCCGATCGGTCCTGACCGACCGAGTCGCACAAAATAACCCGATCGGTCCCCGGACCGATCGATTCATGCATGTAAAGATTGGGAAGTTGATCGGCCGTCGACCGATCCATCTTTCTCCCGATCGGGCAGAGTCTCGATCGCTGTCTCGACATCGAATTTTCGTGATTTCAAGAATCAAATCCTTTGATAGTTCGTAGAAGTTTCTCCAGTAAAACTTTCAAAATCAATATCTAGAACCCTGAGAATCTACAAGCATAACTATGTCCTAACGATGGGCTCTTATGGTGTGAATTTGTTTATAATTTGAGACTTTCATATTCGACTACAAACACTGAGATTTCAGACAAGTTTCAAGTTTGTCAAAACAGACAACTTGTCCTAATTTGCAATCAAGGCATGAAAGCTGAAATTCTTGATTCTTGTTATGTTTAGTTTCAAGTTTGTCAAAATATATTCAATTTATTATTATTTCCTTTAATAACCTATCGTTCTATCAATCAAAAGTCATGACATGAACCAAACAACAATACCAATCAACACATTAACCATCAACCATGATTAGAAAAATTTCTAGGCAAATGTCCAACCAAGATTCCTTGGTTGGAATATATGAGTAAGATCTAGGAACCAAATACACATGAATTATGTAATGGCCTTCCCCATACTCAATTAATGTCTCTTCAACCTAATTATTCAAGGGATGCATAATACATTTTGAATAAATTGGTTGTTCCTAGCATCTCACCCCATTTCTAGCAAACAAAAACAATTTGTTAAACCTTATCGTTTGTGTGAGATGTCCCCAAATTGCCCAAATCAGTTTCCCAATTACTCTTGTCATCTTAATAGTCCTTATTGATCATGGTGAAGTTCTAATGACCTAAGGAGCCAAACACATTCCCAACTCCCTCCTTAAATGACTAAATTCATTCTCCGGAAGGGGTTTTGTGAAGATATCGGCTAGGTTTGACTTTGACTCAACATATGTGAGCACAATGTCTCCCCTAGCTACGTGATCTCTTATGAAGTGATGACGCACTTCAATGTGTTTGGTCCTCGAATGATGGACTGGATTTTTAGTTAGGTTGATTGTGCTAATGTTGTCGCATAGCACTTGTACACCCTTATAAGAGAGTCCATAATCCTCTAGGGTGTGTATCATCCACAACAACTGTGATACACTCTCTCCCATGGCAATATATTCAGCCTCGGTCGTGGAGAGAGCAACACAATGTTGCTTCCGACTTGACCAACTAACTAAACATGAACCTAAAAATTGGCAACCCCCACTCCTACTTTTCCGATCCAATTTGCACCCAGCATAATCGGAGTCGGTATAACCTATCAAGTCAAATGATTCAGTACGAGGGTACCAAAGACCTACTCTAATTGTGCCTTTAAGGTATCTCAGAATTCTCTTAACTGCAATTAAGTGAGATTCCTTGGCACAGACTTGATACCTAGCGCACATGCCCACAGCAAAGAGTATGTCCGGTCGACTAGCTGTGAGATATAGAAGACTACCGATCATGCTTCTATATTGCGTTAGATCAACTGATTTTCCACTCTCATCATTGTCAAGACGAGTGCTCGTCGCCATAGGAGTGGATACTTCCTTAGAATCACTCATTTTGAATTTCTTAAGCATCTCTTGAGTGTATTTTGCTTGATGGACATAAATGCCATCTCTAGTTTGTTTGATTTCTAGTCCAAGGAAGAATGTCAACTCTCCCACAAGACTCATTTCAAACTCACTTTCCATGTGAGTGATAAATTCATTTAAATAGCCCTTGTTATTTGAGCCACAAATTATGTCATCGACATATACTTGGGCTACAAAAATATTTTCACCATCTCGACGAAGAAATAGTGTTGGGTCTATTTGACCCCTTACAAAACCCTTTTCTAATAGATAAGTCGACAACCTTTCGTACCAAGCTCGAGGTGCTTGTTTTAGCCCATAAAGAGCTTTCTTGAGCTTGAACACGTGGTTTGGAGCTTCGGTATTCACAAACCCCGGTGGTTGTTCAACGTAGACTTCTTCTTTAATGAAACCATTTAAGAAGGCCGATTTAACGTCCATTTGATAGAGCTTGAAACCTCTATGTGCAGCAAAAGCTAGCATTGAACGAATGGACTCCAATCGTGCCACAGGAGCATAGGTCTCATCATAATCGAGGCCTTCAACTTGACTATAGCCCTTGGCTACTAATCTTGCCTTGTTTCTTACTACCTCTCCCTTTTGGTTTAACTTATTTTTGAAGACCCATTTAGTTCCAATAATGGTGGTCTTCTTAGGTCTAGGAACCAAGTCCCACACTTGGCTTCTTTCAAATTGACCTAACTCATCTTGCATAGCTATGACCCAATCAGAATCATGCAATGCCTCATCAACTAGTTTAGGTTCGATTTCTGAGATCAAAGCAACCTCATTCGACTCATTTCTGAAGAATGATCTAGTCCTAACCCCTTGTTGGATGTCTCCCACAATCTGGTCTTGTGGATGACTAGAGACTATCCTAGATTGCCTTGGAGTTGGCGGTGCCTCATGAGTGGTCTCACTCAGCACAGGCAAGAGATCAGATTGAGCCCTTTCTTGCCTTTGCTCATCATCTTCAGAGTCAACTTCGACTCTTCCAATGTTTTGATCATTCAAACTTAGATTTCTAAGTTCGAATTGAATTTCTCCTACATCCCTTGATTGATCATTTGATTTAGGGATTTCTTCAAATGCTACGTCTGAGGACTCTTCAATCAATTTAGTCCTCTCATTGTAGACTCGATAGGCTTTGCTGGTAAGAGAGTACCCGACCAGTATCCCTTGATCAGCCTTAGCCGTGAACTTCCCAAGATGGTCCTTGGTGTTTAAGATAAACACTTTACAACCAAACACCCTAAGATGTTTAATTGTAGGCGGTTTCCCAAACCAAAGTTCATGGGGAGTCTTTCCTAAAAACCTATGTATTAAAACTCGATTTTGCACATAGCAAGTCGTATTCACAGCTTCACCCATAAGTAGCTCGGTAGTGAGTACTCATGCAGCCTCTTGTAGGACTCGGTTCTTTCTCTCCACAACCCCATTTTGCTGTGGGGTCCTTGGAGTAGAGAACTCATGTCTATATCCCTTTTCTTGACAAAACTCTAAAAACCTATGATTTTGAAATTCCCCACCATGATCACTTCTAACGGTTTTAATTGTTGTCGATTTTTCATTTTCAGTTCTTCTACAAAAGGAAATAAAAATATCTATAGTTTGGTCCTTATGTTTCAAGAAGAAAGTCCATGTGTATCTAGTAAAATCATCAACGATTACCAAACAATATCTACTTCCATTCAATGATATTACACTACTGCAATCAAATAGGTCCATGTGCAATAAATCTAAAGCAGTAGATGTACTTACATTGCTTTTACCTTTATGGACAGCTTTTGTTTGCTTACCCTTTTGACATGCATCACATAGTTTGGTCTTGTGGAACTTGATGCTTGGTAAGCCTCGCACTAATCCTTGGTTGGCCAACTTCCAGATGTTCTTCATGTTTACATGTGCCAATCTTCTATGCCATAACCAAGACTCTTCTTCTTTCGACATGAAACACTTAATCAAAGCATTAGTAGCACTTTTAAATGATACTTGATAAATATTGTCAACCCTTGTGCCTACTAGTACCGTGTCAAGTGTGTCAATGTGTTTAACCAAACATTGACTTGAATGAAATTCAATTGTGTAACCCGTATCACACAATTGACTGACACTTAGGAGATTAAAAGTCATCCCCTTGACTAGAAGGACATTCTTGATATGAAGACATTCGGATATATGAATGTCTCCAATTCCTACAACCTTAAGGCTACCATTATTACCAAAAGACACATTACCTCTACTTTTGTTTTGAATGGTAGTAAACAGTGATTTGTTCCCAGTCATGTGCTTGGAGCATCCACTATCAACAAACCAAGTTGATAGATGCTCCCCCTCGACCAATGCCTACAATACACTAAAAATAGAGGTTTTAGGTACCCAAATCTTGGGACCTAATGCTTCTACAACGAAAGACCTAGGAACCCATGCCTTGGTCATACCTTTCCTAGTTCCATAAACTCTAGAAACATGTGATCTACTATTTTGAGTTCTAGACATTAGAGAAATGAAACTCGACTCCTTGGGTTGATACCCTAACCCGGCTTTGTTGTAAACTGCCCTTTGGGCATTTAGAATCATGTCTAGAGTCTTAAAGCTAGTTGAGAATTTCTCAAGCATTTTCTTGAGTTTCTCAACCTCACCCTTTAAGGCCTTGTTCTCATCCTCAAGGACTTCTAGATGTAGGTCATCGACCTCATCTTCCCTAAGGGTCCTTAAGGTTTTTACTTCTTCTTTCAACAATTTATTTTCTGTTTTTGACTTTTTAAGCAATGTAGATAAGTGAGTGATAGTTTTATAACACTTTTCTATATGAGAAGGGGTTACCTCTTCATCATCCGAAGATGATGAAGCCGTGGTTGAAGCGCTTGAGTCATCACTCTCGGATTCGGACTCTTCCCTTGCCATGAGTGCCAATTGCCGAGTGCTCTTTTCCATCTTCTCTTCTTCCTCCGATGAGCTTGATGAGGACTCATCCCAAGTGGCCTTGAGGGCCTTCTTCTTCTTGGCTCTTTCCTCCTTCCTTTTGGCTCGTTCCTCCTTCCTCTTTAGTTTCGGACACTCGCTCCGAATGTGTCCTTTCTTGCTACACTCATAACATGTAACATTAGATTTATCAAAATTTTGATCATTAGTTTTACCTTTTCCTTTGTATCTTCGGCCTCTTCTCATAATCCTCCTTACGAAGTTCGCCATCTCGCTTGATGATGATCCACTTTCATCATCGGATTCGGAAGAAGAGGTGGATGAGGAAATCTCCTTTTCTTTCTTCTTTTCCTTCTTCCTTCTTCCATCCTTGCTCTTTGGTCCTGCAAATAAAGCAATACCCTTCTCTTTTTGACCTTTGTTAGCAAGCTCATGAAGTTCCATCTCACAGAAAAATTCATCTAGTTTAACAATGGAAAGATCCTTGGATACCTTGTAGGCATCTACCATGGATGACCACAAGGCATTCCTAGGAAAAGATTTAAGAGCGTACCTTACTAAGTCACGGTTTTCTACCCGTTCATCCACGGAGTGGAGACCATTGATGATCTCCTTGAATCTCCCATGAAGTTCACTCACCGTTTCATTGTCCTTCATGGTTAGATTTTGGAGCTGATTCAATAATAGGTCCCTCTTGGCAATCCGAGAATCCCGAGTTCCCTCTTGGAGCTCGATGAGTTTGTTCCATAGGTCTCTTGCACTTGAGAACGGACCTACCTTGACGAGTTGGTCCTTGGCGATTCCACATTGCAAGGTGACCATAGCCTTGGCATCGGCTTGTGCTTTGCGGAGTTGTTCGGTAGACCACTTTGACGACTCGAGTTCCTTACCTTCTTCATCCTTTGGTGGTGTGAAACCTTCCTTGACTGAGAACCACATGGCTATGTCGGTTTTGAGGTAGTACTCCATGCGGCCCTTCCAATATTGAAAATCTGCTCCTTCGAAGTAAGGTGGACGGTTGGTGCTAAATCCCTCCTTCATGGCCATTGTTTTGCTCTTTGGGTTGTTAAGCCGAAATGAAGAGCACCAGGCTCTGATACCACTTGTTGGGACCTTAGATGGCTAGAGGGGGGTGAATAGCCTCTTTGGAAAACACTAAACAACAATTTCTTCAAGAACTTTGTTAGCACAGCGGAATTAGAAAACTAAAACAAGAAAACACAGCACACTAACTCAGAGATTTAAGAGGTTCGGGATAACTTGCCCCTAGTCCGTAAGGTGGACGAATCCTCTTGATCTTTGGTAGATCACACCGGAGCTATCCGGCTAAAGGATTCTGGGTGGAGTAACCTCTCCACAAAGTCTTTAACAGCAGTAAGAAATTAAGCACAAGACTTACAGTAGTGGCTCAAGTGAAATGATCAAAGGAAGCTCACAGCCACAATCAGCGAAGAACAAGCGCACTGCTTCAATCTTCCAGAGAGTTTTTCTCCACAGTGTTTTTCACAGCAAGAGCACAAAAAGCATTGTCCCGAGAGCCTCTCCTCTCCACCTTCATATGCCTCTCTGCTCTGAAACGGATCTCTGCCAAACCTGCAGCAAATCCCTGCAAATCCCTGCAACCGTCCACGACGTCGCCAATCACACTTCTTCCTTGTCTGATTGTCTCAGCTCCCACCAATGGCATCCTCGTTTCCACTGGTACCTCTGAGCTTGAACCTATCAGCACAAGTCAAGCTGATTTCGACCAAACGGCTGCCAGCAGATCGCAAACGAGACGTTGCTACCAAAACTGGTTTGTCCGCAGCGAGACACAGCAAAAGCTTTTTGTTGCCTTCTACTAATGATCCTTAATTTGAATTCACCCAACATCGTAATCTGTAACCTGAAACTTCGAGAAAACTTGCAGCAGATGGTTAGAAACGAAATAGGTAAAAGAAATTGCGAATCAGAAACAATAAGAGAAAGCGCATGCAAAACAAGTCATACTGTGGATCGGTCAGCAGACCGATCCACGCTTCTATTTATCGTCACTGATCGGTCTGGGGACCGATCAGGTGCTTGTCTGATCGGTCCCAAGACCGATCCACCCCTTCACGCGAATCTGGCATCGCTGTGGACCGATCAGGACTCACCTGGATCGGTCCGTAAGACCGATCGATCCACTCGTAGCTATCGAGATCATCCGATCGGTCCCCGATCGGATCCACTCGCAGCATCGAGTGTTATCCGATCGGTCCCCGATCGACAAGATACACTCGATGTGCTATCGAGTGTTGCTGATCGGTCCCCGCATCGATCAGAAACCGGATCGATCCGAGACCGATCACCGTGCTATTAGCATCCGGATCGGTCTGCAGACCGATCCAAAACTGTGAGTCTCGAGTCAAGCTTCCAAGGTTGCTGTCCTCACCCCTGACGGTCCAGAGAGCGTGCTACCGAACCCTCTCCGACCATACATGCCAAGCTTCCACACTTGGACTTCCCAATTGCCTGGTTTCACTCACCAGGACTTTCCAAATGCCTAACATCCCAGTTAGGACTTTCCCACTGCCTGGCTTCACTCACCAGGACTTTCCCGTGCCAAGCTCCTCGCTTGGACTTTTCCCAATCAGGTCAATCAGGTTAACCAAGTCAACCTTGATTAGTAATTAGTCTGAGTTAATTTAATATCTGATTCAAACTTAAATCAGTGTCAACATCAAAACAACATCCAGGTCAGACTGTATCAACAATTCCGACCGCCGTTCCGACATCCATTCCGCACGGAGAAAAGCGGGAGAAATTCACCGGAGCCGACTTCAAAAGATGGCAGCAGAAGATGCTGTTCTACTTAACAACGCTAAACCTTGTACGGTTTTTGCGTGAAGACCCGCCAGTCGCTACGGACGGTAGCAAGGCTGCTTGCGATACGTGGACGCACGGAGATTTTCTGTGTCGCAACTACATTCTCAACGCCTTGGACAACACGTTGTATAACGTGTATTGTTCATTGGAGACAGCGAAATCTTTGTGGGAATCGCTTGAGAAGAAATACAAGACCGAAAATGCCGGACTGAAGAAATTCATCGTCGGTCGGTTTCTGGATTTCAAGATGGTGGACTCAAAGAGCGTCTCATCTCAAGTCCAAGATATGCAATTAATACTGCATGATCTGGACGCCGAAGGAATGAAGCTGAACGAGTCATTCGCAGTTGCTGCGGTAATTGAGAAGCTCCCTCCGTCATGGAAGGATTTCAAGAATTACCTAAAGCACAAGCAAAAGGAGATAGGGCTGCAAGACCTGATCCTGAGGCTACGAATAGAGGAGGATAATCGAAAGTTATCCGACTGCAGAGGAACCAAGCGGACTATAGACGATATGTCCAACCTGGTCGAGCCGAACGCTAAAAAGCCGAAATAGTTCAAGAAGAAGGCACAAGCAAAGAAGTTCAAGGGATCCTGCTACAACTGTGGAAAGGCAGGACACCTGTCCAAGGACTGCAGACGCCCGAAGAAGCCAACCAAGGGGCCAAAGGATGCTGCGAACCACGTCGCAACCTCTCTTGAGGACTTGGATCTCACTGCGGTTGTATTTGAAGCCAACTTGGTGGATACCAACCCAAAGCAGTGGTTCATTGATACTGGAGCAACTCGTCATATCTGTTCCGATAAGGCGATGTTCTCCAAGTATACTCCGATAAATGGCAGGAAGCTCTATATGGGTAATTCCACGACGTCGCCAATTGTCGGACTCGGAAAAGTTGTTCTGAAGATGACGTCCGGAAAGGAGCTAACACTCATTGATGTACTCCATGTTCCCGACATCAGTAAGAACCTAGTTTCTGGAGCGGCACTAGTTAAGGCCGGATTTAGGCTAGTGTTCCAGTCAGACAACTTTGTACTTACGAAGAATAATATCTTCGTAGGAAAGGGGTACCTAGAAAAGGGTCTATTCAAAATGGTTGTAATGCCTGTACTCCGAAATATTGATGGTAATAAAATAAATGCTTCCAGCTATGTTGTTGAGTGTTTTAATTTGTGGCATGATCGACTCGGACATGTGCATAATAATACTCTTAAACGTCTCGTCAAATTAAATTTATTACCAAACGTCAATGTTGACGGAACACACAAATGTGAAGTGTGCGTGGAAGCAAAAATGACGAAACTACCTTTTCATTCGGTGGAAAGGTCAACGACTCCTCTAGAGTTAATACATAGTGATCTATGTGACTTGAAATTTGTGCAAACTAGAGGAGGTAAAAAGTATTTTATTACTTTTATCGATGACTGCACAAAGTTCTGTTATGTCTTTTAAGAAGTAAAGACGAAGCCCTAGAGGCATTTAGAACTTATAAAACAGAAGTTGAAAATCAACTTGACAAACGAATTAAAATAATTCGTAGCGATAGAGGTGGAGAATATGGTGCACCGTTTAATGAATTTTGTTCAGAATCTGGCATTATTCATCAAACAACGGCACCTTACTCACCTCAATCGAACGGTGTTGCCGAACGTAAAAATCGAACACTAAAAGAGATGATGAATGCCTTGTTGATAAATTCAGGCTTACCTCAAAACTTGTGGGGGGAAGCAATATTATCGGCAAATCACATTCTCAACAAAATCCCTCATAAGAAAAGTGATAAAACTCCTTATGAACTATGGAAAGGCCGTGAGCCTTCGTACAAATACCTGAAAGTGTGGGGGTGCTTGGCAAAGGTCGAAGTACCTAAACCAAAGCAAGTAAAGATCGGACCTAAAACGTTCGATGCGGTATTTGTCGGATATGCCCATAATAGTAGTGCATATCGTTTCCTAGTTCACAAATCGGACATTCCCGATATTCATGTGGGAACAACCATAGAATCTCGGAATGCAATATTCTTTGAAAACGTATTCCCAAATAAGAAGGGAAATGTTGAAAATGATAACAACGGAAGTTCAAACGAGAATGTCGCTACGAACTTAGTGTTATAAAAGAACTATTGACGATCAAAACAAAGAGCCACGTCGTAGCAAACGGGCTAGAGTTGAGAAATCGTTCGGCCAGATTACATGACTTTCATGTCGAAATGGAACCAAGAACATTAAGTGAGGCTCTCTCTAGTCCCGATGCTCCAATGTGGAAAGAAGTCTCAATAGTGAGATTGAGTCTATCATGAATAATCATACTTGGGAATTAGTAGACCTTCCTTCTGGTAATAAACCATTAGGTTGTAAGTGGATACTAAAACGCAAGTATAAAGCTGATGGATCAATTGACAAGTATAAGGCCAGACTTGTAGCCAAAGGGTACAAGCAAGAGGAAGGCCTTAATTACTTCGACACCTACTCACCGGTGACAAGGATTACGTCCATACGAGTGCTAATAGCCATTGCAGCACTGTATGACCTTGAAATACATCAAATGGATGTTAAGACTGCGTTCTTAAATGGTGAGTTGGAAGAAGAAATTTATATGGAGCAACCCGAAGGGTTCATAGCTCCAAGAAATGAGAAAAAGGTGTGTCGACTTGTTAAGTCGTTATACGGACTTAAACAAGCGCCTAAACAATGGCACGAAAAATTTGACAAAGTAATGCTGTCAAACGAATTCAGAATAAATGAATGTGACAAATGCATTATGTCAAAGACATACCCAAAAGCTATATAATCGTCTGTCTGTACGTAGACGACATGCTAATAATGGGCAGTAATCATGATGTAATCATGACTACAAAGAAAATGTTGACCAAAAATTTCGATATGAAAGATATGGGTCAAGCAGATGTTATATTGGGAATTAAAATTCTCAGGACATCAGAGGGGATAGTTCTAACACAATCCCATTATGTAGAATCAGTATTGAAAAGATTCAATGCGTACGATCTTTCTACTGTAAAAACACCTATGGATCTAAGTCAACACTTAGCGAAAAACCATGGTGAGACCATATCGCAGTTGGAATACTCTCGGATAATAGGCAGTTTGATGTATCTTACAAACTGCACACGTCCGGATATTGCCTGTACGGTCAACAAGCTGAGTCGTTTCACCAGTAATCCAAACGACGCCCATTGGAAGGCATTGATGCGAGTTCTTAGATATTTGAAATATACTATGAACTATGGATTACATTATGGAAAATATCCCGCTGTGTTGGAGGGATATTGTGATGCTAATTGGATATCAGATACAAAAGACTCCAAATCCACTAGTGGATATGTATTCACGATCGGTGGGGGAGCAGTATCTTGGAAATCCACTAAGCAGACGTGCATTGCTCGGTCGACTATGGAATCCGAGTTTATAGCACTAGACAAAGCAGCTGAGGAAGCTGAATGGCTGCGGAACTTCTTGGAAGATATTCCGAGCTGGGAAAAATCTGATCCATTGTGATAGTCAATCGGCGATTGGAAGGGCACAGAGTAGTATGTATAATGGGAAGTCAAGACATATACGTCGTAGACATAATACCATTAGGCGCTTGATCTCGAATGGAGTGATTGCAATCGACTATGTTAAGTCCAAAGATAATTTGGCAGATCCTCTTACGAAAGGGTTGAGTCGAGATCAAGTATCTGCTCATCAAGAGGAATGGGATTAAAAATCTACAACTGAAAACGACTGAAGTGGAAAACCCAACCTTGTTGACTGGAGATCCCAAGATCTTGGTTCAATGGGACAACAAAGTTTCAGAAGTTGTGGTTCAGCACAGGAGATAGTTTATCTCTATCCCAATCCTAGGATGAATTTGTGCTGTCCTACCTCATGTAGTGAGGTTAAGCTTATGCTTTTAGTGACTTCTATACCTTATAAGGTGGAGTATGGTAGGATACTCTTGATAGAAGTGTCACCTATGTGAGTGTGAAGACAGGCCGCTTCAATGAAACACTCATGAATCCAAGATGGTGTCCATGGCCAAAACGGAACCAACCATGAGAACCTAAAGTAGGTGAGATAGGTCTCTGTAGCTGAGCAGTTCAAGACATCACGTTCACTGCGCAGCCTAGTATACTCGATAGCATTCCACTACGGAAGGTTCAAAGCCACAAGCTACCTCTCCCGATGCAGTGACTTATCGATTGGACTCTTGTAAAGTGTCAGCATGCATACACGCATTACATTAATTTCCATTCATGTGGGGGATTGTTGGATATTGGGGCCTAAATGGACCAATACGATTGTGAGGAGGAAAAATCGGAAGCCATCAATTGTTGAAAGTCGTAATTGACTTCAAAATTGAAATCTACGTTTCGCGTAGATAGATTTAGACTATTAATTTGCTCAAAACCGATTAAGGGTGAATGAGAAATTAATGTTCAAAGTCGGCCCAAAATAACGTTGGTTATTCATTAAGGAAATGCAAGGGAGAATAGTCCCACATCGGAAATTTCCGATGTGCATTCCTTACTTATTAATGATGTTGAGTTATTGGAGTTAACTCAGAAAAGTACCAGGTACTCTCTGCTCAGGGGCGAGCAGGTGCTCGCACCTGTGAGCCCGCCACCCGCACGTGCGCAATGGGCGCTTTGTAGGCGCATTGAGGAGCTTAAATTTATGCTCCAGGTGACATTGCAGTGCCTACATGGCACTCGGGTGACGTGTCAGGCTAGTACCTGACATGGCAGTGCCTATGTGGCATCCTCGTGGGCAAAGGGAGATGACTGGACAGTTGGTTGGGCGAACGGATGGCAGTCGTTGATCAACGTTGATCAAAGAAGTATGGTGGATCGCTTGTGATGCGATCTAGAGCGTTGGATCACAATGAATCACGATCTGACGGCTTGGGATGAGACATGATCTGAAGCATCGGATCAATGGATCCAGATCCGATGGCTGATAGATCTGAGAGTCACAACTCTTAGATCTGATGGATGAGATTAAAGGGGCTATGTGAAGGGTTATAACTCTTCAGTCCGGACGGCCCAGATTAATCCACCCAAAGGTCACACCCCTCCCTAAAGCCTCTTCCTTCTGTATAAATAGAACCCTCCAGATTGGAATCAAATCACTCAACTTAATCTTCTCTTCCTCAAGTATTCACTCACTCATCTTGTGCATTCAAGAGTCCAAGAAGCCTACGAGAAGGTTCGCTGGTCTCGGAAGTCGGAGTGCTACGATTCCGAGACGATTGTCGTCGTTGTATCTTGGGAACGAATTGCAACAATCCGTTAAGCACCTTAGCGGAGCAATATCGTTTACGGAGATAGTGTCGAACACTAGCCTCGACGATCAGTTTGCATACTCCGGAATTTACCGGAAACAACAGTGTTAAATTGTTGTAAGAGGCATTTTCATCTCCGGGTCATTTTTGAAGAAGAAGATAGTGAAGTTTTCATAGTTCTTGGATTAACAACCCGAGGATTGTTTATTTTCTTTTAACTAGTGTCTTTGCTAAATCGATAGTAAGAGAAAAGATTGGTTTTAATTTTGTAGGTGCCTTTAGTCTAGCTTAATTCAACCATTCGAAGCATGTTTGGTAAGTTGAGTCCCAGGAGATGTGATAAGCTGAAATAATGTAACCTAATTAATCATGTTTCTATCACAACATTGGACCAAACTAGCTGCGAAACATATTTTTAAAATTGCACCATCTGATGAATCGATGATCTAGTAATAATTAGAGCATATGACGGTTCCACTTTTTTTTTTTTTTTTTTTTTTGAGAAGATTGAAAATTAAGAAGATTAAAAATATTCAGATTTCTTCCTAAAACAATTCTTGAAAAAAAAAATGGAAAGAAAAGTCACTCTCTTGCTAGGGTTTGGTTGGGTCTAGGCCTCTAGGGGGGAGGTGATTAAAATGGATCAAACAACCCAAATTGAGTTGTCTTTGGGTTGTGATTTGCCTCCCTATAAAGGGTATTAATCCACAACCATGGCCAAACCTCACTTGTGATTCATTAATTGCAAAGAGTTCCTTTTCATCTTCGATCTTTCCTTCCACCTAAACATAGACCCGACCCCGGGCCGGGTCTGGCCCGGACCCGGCCCGGGCCCGTAACCGGGTCAACGGGCCGGTTGCCCGTTGACCCGGTTCGCCGGGTCGAACCGGAACCGGCCCGGCAAGTTGCCGGGCCGGTTCCGGTTCATTGGATGTACGCGAATAATGCGTGGTGTGATTAATTTTTTTTTTTTAACGGCTTGAACCGCCGCAACGGATATGAACCGCCGGTTAACCGTCGGTTCGCCGTTGGGAGGGTTTTTAGGTATTTTTTCAACGGTTAGGATCATTTGACCGTTTTTGATCAATGGCTATGATTTAGTGTCCATATTATCAAAACTCTATAAATAGAGAGCTTATTTCATCATTTTCACACATCTTCTCTACTCTTAATCTCATTTCGTATTCTCTAATCTCTACACGCTTTCGTTTTCAATTACAATGGAAGGAGGCCGGAGGTGCATCATCTCGAGCTCGGAAGGAAAGCAAATAATGAATGCCGGAGGAGGACCCCAACATTCAATCCACATGATGAGATCGAGCATCTTCGAATCCGACACCGACACACAAGGAAGTACCGATGCAATTACTTCTAAGGTTCGGAACTTCCTCCTCTAAAATCTTCTATTTTTACTAAACATTTTGAGAAGGTCACTCTTGGGAGAAATGCGTGCAAAATGTAAGCAATGCAATGCTTCTTCCAAACCAGCGGTGGGTCGTTGAAACGACATGTAGAAACGAAGCACCCGACGGAATATGGACTCGGCTTTTTGCAAACACAATTATCATGATTTTCGTGAACTAGCGTTAGTACCGATTCCGGTTTATTTTTATATTCGGATAATAAATTAAGAGAATCATTAGCTAAATTTGTTTCGTAGAACATCTTTCTTTTAGTTTTGGATCTAAATGCACATTTGAAGATTTTGTAAAGAATCTCTTAATCCATGTGCTAAACGTGTTCCTAGGACTACACTTACTCGTACAATTAAAAAATTAGTAAAACAAGGAAAAAGAATTTAATTGATGAATTTAGTAAATTAGATAATAAAGTTTCTTTATGTTCCGATATTTGGAGTGATCATTGGCAAACACATTCGTATATGGGTGTGACTTGCCATTGGATCGATAACTCTTGGAATCTCCAAAAAAGATTATTAGCTTATAGAGTTTTTGATGAATCACATAATGCTCATAATATCGCACAATTATTATGTTTAATTTTAGAAGAATATGGTTTAACTCATAAAATATTTTCAATATCATTAGATAATGCTAGTTCTAATACCGCTTGTATAGATGATCTAAAATTTGTTTGTCAACCTATTATTGGAGGTTTATTTTTTCATATTCGTTGTGTATGCCATGTTTTAAATTTATGTGTTCAAGATGGTTTAAAATTTTTAGAAAGTTATATTAAACCAATTAGAATTGCAATTTCTTATTTATGGTCTCATCCATCTATAATGAAACAATGGGGTAGGTTTTGTAAAATTAATGGAATGAGACCTAAAAAATTTCCACGTGATGTACCAACACGTTGGAATTCAACATACCAATTATTACAAGATTCATTTCAATATAAAGAATTATTATGTTCATTTTTTGCACAAAACACTAATACTAATATATATTTATTTTCACAACAATAGAATATTTGTAGTAGTATTTGTGAAATTTTAAAAGTATTTAATGATGCAACCGAACAACTTTCCGGTGTTTATTATCCCATTGCTCAATTAGTTTTAGAAAATTTTTCTAATATAGTATTAGTTTTAAATGAACATATTAATAATGAATCTTTATCTCCTTGCATCTTAGCTATGAAAACTAAATGGGAAAAATATTTTTATTTAATTCCTGAAATTTATTTAATTGCATTTGCTTTAGATCCTAGATTTAAATTAGAAGTTTTACAAGAAATGTTAACTTTATATTATGATGCTTTAATTCCAACTAAAGATTCTTCTTCTACAGATCCAATTAATATTATATATAATTTTATAATTTATTTATATGATATTTATAATCAATATTATGTAAAATATGGAATATAATCTAATATTTCTGAAACACAACAAACTACTAATAGTAAGTTAAAACTTACAAAAGTATAACTCTTATAAAAAGAACAGACGAAACATCCATGAGGATCCATAAATTCCACACAGGAACTTGAGAATTATTTTATGACTTCTTTTGATTTTAGTGAAGTAGATAGAAAAAATTTTGATATCATAAAGTGATGATCACAGAAGGCTTAAATCTTTCCCGTCCTCTCCGTGATCACCAAAGAAATTTTAGCTTGCTCAGTGTTAACTATTGTTGTGGAGCAGACATTATATGCTGATGAGAACATATTAGATGAACGACGATTGACTTAGTCTCTTGACTCATGGAAGCTCAAGCATTACTCAACGATTGGACTAGAGCCGAGAAAAAAAAAATCCAAGGAATGCAACTTTCTAATGACGAAGTTGAAAATTTTGATACTGAAGGAACAAATACGATGGAAACAGGAAATGGAAGTGAATAGTAACACCACTTCCTAATGTAAAAGGATTAAAATGTAAAAGAACTACGTGGGCTTTGATTCCCCTAAAGGGATACGTAGGCAACTTAAATAAGTGCAAGCCCTTTTTTTAATAAATTTTAATTTCTAATTTTTAATGTTTAATGTTTAATTTTTAATTTTTAATTTTTATTAACATATTAATCTTGAACCGTGACGAACCGTGAACCGAACCGTGAACCGACGGTTCTGAACCGTGAACCGTAACCGTCTTGGGCGGTTAAGGTTAAGGGTCGATCTGCCTGGAACCGTCGAACCGACGGTTCCGAACCGTCGAACCGTCGGTTCCGAATCGTGGTCAGGTCTACCTAAACACAGATAACTTTCTATCTAACTTCTTTCCTTTCTTTCCAACTTCCTATCCTTCACTATAAGCCAACCCTTACAATAAACATAAATAAAGGCTGGCCCAGTTCACGTGGACACCATCAGCAGATCAATCTGTCAGAATCATTAATTTCCTTACATCGCAAGTATATATATATGTCAACCTATCCTTCCTCGCATTTGCCTGCCCTCCCAAGTAAACTAAAAAAAATAAATTAATCCCATTGTTAATGAATTTGATAACCTTGTATATTAAGATAATTGAGTCACTCGAATCTAAAATGAAAATGAATTAAATTTATTTGATCGATTATTAAACTTAATAATATAATTTTATTGGTACATTTTAAATGTTTTTTATTTATCATGTTGATGATAATTTTTAACATCTTGCTCATGAATGTTTAATTAATTTACCGTCTTATATTTAAGTTAAGTAGACATAGATGGAGAATTCCGCGTGCACTCCGCGGGCAGATGGTGAATGATACAGCAATGAAAAGAAAAGAAAAAAAACAAAAAGAAGGAAAAAGAAGTCCTTTCGGAGAATAATGACTTATCTTCACTCGCACTGAACAGAGGTTTTTGCTATGAAGACGAGGGATTTTTTATGGAGGAAAAAGGTTAAGTTAAATGAGAAAGGTAGAGGGCGGTTGGCGATGTGCCAATTGGACGCGGATTCTTCGCGGCCGCCACTTTGTTTTTAATTTTGATCGCTAACGTAGGATTCCATTCCCACGCTTTTGATTGTTCTTGAGCTGGTTGCCGCGGCCGCCGCTGACGAGCCATGGAGAAGAAGACCCTGATGGCCATGGGCGGCTCGCCGAGGACGAGGCCCCTTGGCAGCCGCCCGTGGCGGTGGGCCAAGACCCTCTTCTTCCTCGCCTCCATGCTCGCCTCCCTCCTGCTCGACTGCGCCCCGCCCCTGCTCGTCGTCGTCCTCGACTTGCTCTTCCCCGCTGCTGTCGTCTCCGCTGCCGCCGCTGACTCCCCACTCTCCGCCGCTTCCATGTCCCGACAGCTCAGAAGCTTCAGCTTCCGCTCCTCCCTGGTCGACCTCCCCATCGTCTCCGCCCTCCGGTCGCTCTTAATCCTCTGTAAGTCGACCCGGAAGGGGAGTTTTTTAATTGATTAATTGCTCGCCGGAGTAAGTGTTTAGCTCTGTTTTTTTTCTCTTTATCGCTGGGCTTTTCAGGTGCTTTTCTCTCTTGCGGGGGGAGTCGGGGGGTGTACCTCTGCGTTGCCTCCGCCTGTAGCTCTGCCTCCGTCGTCTACGTCCTGCTCAAGGTCTCCAGCATGTCGTCGGCGGTCGCGGATAGTTCGCTTCCAGGAGTGGAGCCGCGGCGAGTCCTCGCTCTGGCCGCCGGCGACGATGCGGCTGCCGTGGAGATGCTGTTCTTGGCCTCGGTGGCGATGGCCATCGCGCACGTGGTGGCGGCGTACCGGACGAGCTGCAGGGAGCGGCGCAAGATGCTCGTTTACAGGATCGACGTCGAAGCGGTAACGTCAACGATCCTTAATTAATTGCTCCGATTTCTTCCTCGATTTCCGTTCAATTAAAATATTTGTTCGGAAAAACGAATCCTTCGGTTTCCTTCGCCGATCACTTCAAATCTTCAGCAAATGACTCTGTTCTCTGCAGGAACAGAGTAACATTGGCTCAAATTATTCATCAAAAACACTGTAATTAGTCACCTAATGATGATGCATTCTAATTAATTACTTGCGGATTAATTGCATCAACTAATTCAGTAAACTTTTGGTCAAACATTCTGCAGGTAAAAGTAAAAGGAGGACTAATCAAAGGGGACATCAAACTATGAGGGAGTTGTAGTTGATGGAATACAACACACTACAATTTTCTGTTGCCAATTGAAGGTTTTACCTTTCACAAAGTGATCAATTTTGTTGAGCAAACAACAAAAATATGATCAATGTTTTTGGATAGTTTTACCTTGTGTAGTTATGTGAAATATTGTACACTTTTATGTGCCTCATTTGAGAGCTGTGTGTAAGCTCTCCAGCCCATAAGCAATGTATATACCCCTTTATTTCATTTTTTTAAAAGACAAATATTTTAACATAGGGATACCTTTGATTATCATTTTATTATTTTGGGGGATTACTTTTTCAAGGAAAATGTTTTATTAAAAAAATTAGATAAGTATAAAATTCATGGTCACTATTTGTGTATTCTTAGAAAATAAATGAGATAAGAAGATATTTTACTAAGTAAATTATCAAAAATTATAATATTTTAATATTGGATCAACACATTTAAGAACTTGAAGACAATTCAAATCTTATATTATTTTTAGGGCATGTATGATGTGTGTAAGCCTAGGTAGAAGATAAAACTACTAAGAAATTAATTACTTTTGAAGTCTTATAACTTGGTAATGTACTTGACTCGGTCGATGTCTCAGAGCAACTTAATTATAAATTAAGCTTATAAGTTAATCAAGAGGAATGTGGGCATGAATCGATGATCCAGAAATCAATTAACATCACAATAATCTATATATACTCCATGATCAACAGGTATGAGTGCATGTCTAAACAACAAGCGTTGACTCGTTAATCTTCAATTAATCACCTTAATTACCTCCATTATTAGACTTGTAATCGATTTAATTATCACCCCGCCAAGTCTCGCAGCAACTGATGAGCTCCCATGAGGTCAGCGTGCTCTCCGCCGCCATCGTGCTGCTGCAGGCCGAGCGTCAGCGACACGCCGCCGCCACCGCCGCCGTAGGACGCGAAGTCGATGTCGACGACGCCGAAGCTCTCGCTAGGGTTTCGGGAGCCCTTGCTGCCGCCGTCGCGGCCACTTATGACCCAGGAGAGCGAGTCCGGGTCGGGCAGCTGCAGCTGCCCTGCTCCCGGCTTCTGCTCCTCATCCATCTCCACTAGTTCAGTCGTTTGCATGAACTCCTCGTCCTTTGTTTCTTCCATGTACATCTCTTCCACCATGGGCTTCCATAGCCGTACCCGAGCGTTAATGAACCAATTTGATACCTGTGATCATAATTACAATTATAAGAAAGATCAAAGCCGACTGACCGAAAGAGAAAGGGAGAGTTAAATATATTTGCACCTGACTCCTGGAGAGTCCAGTTTTACGAGCTAATATATGTTTATCAACGTCGCTAGGATACCTGCAGATTATAATCAATTAATCAATTTGATTTGCTCGAAGAAGTGTGGCTGCATGTGTTGTATGTGAAGCATGTCAAGAACTAACTAGGTTGAGCATGTTAAATATTCTGTCATATGAAGAAAAAGAAGATGATGATGATGAAATTATAATGTGTAATTATTACGGGTGGAGGAAGTGCTCGAAGAGCCATGCACGGAGGACGGCGACGGAGCGTTCGGGGAGTCCCCTCTGCGGCCGCCAGGGGTGGCTCTCCATCACGCCGGGGTGCTGCCGGAGGCACCGGTCGATCAGCTTCAGCCTCGGCGTCTCGCCGCGGGTGGTCCCTGCCGCGACCGCGCGATCGTCCTTCTCCCTCATCGCCTGCACCTGCTCTGCGATCCCGTCGCGCAGGCACCGGAAGTGCCTCGACATCACCTTGGACGCCAAGGTGGAGTACACCGCCGCCGATCCCTCGCCGGTCACCGCCTCGAACGACGACACCAGAGCGAGCATTTGCTCGCGATACCGCCTGTACCCACTGTCCACCTAAAATCAAAATCAAACCGAATTAATCAATCTAAAGTAATTAGGGTTAGCGAATTCAAGAGAGGGGGATATGGTGGGGCGATGATAGAGGAGGGATGGAGGGCCTGCAGCCTGCAGGCCTAGATGGAAAGGAATAGATGTTTCCTGCAGTTCAGACGCAGCACTGCACCAATGACAGCCACTACTGCTGCTACTACTGCCCTACTGCATGCATAATTGAACTCGGATAGATTCATCATCAACTCTATTTAACTTAATTACGCCAATTAATCCACCGGTTCTATCCCATGAAAATTCCAGAATAAATCGTAAATTAAAGTTATAAGACTCGGATTCTTTGATGTTTGAAAAATTGAAAAAGTCACCTTGCCGCAGCACCAATGCCCCGGTGTAAAATCCAGGTATACGATTACTACACACTTCTAGTGCAAATCTGGTGGGTGGCCTTTCAATTCTATCTCTCAGTCTCAGACCTACCGTTACCAATCAATTATGTCCTTGCTGTGATAGCCGGGAATTTGGACATCGATTATATGGGGGGAAGAAAAGGGGGTTGAATTGATCGTGGTCATCACCTCTTGGAGCATGGCTATGAGTTTGGCCTTCCGCGCTTGAAGCTCGTGGATGGTGGAGGTGTAGAGAGCTGATTTGTTGATGGGATTGGAGGAGGTAGAGGGCGCCCTTCCTGCCTCCCAGTGAGGATTGCTTTTGCCGGCCATGGGCTTGGATGCTCCGCCGGCGCCGGCGGTTTTGAGATTGCAGAACTCGTTCAGTAGCTCGCGAGCTGGGATCAAGAACTTGGAGTTCTTCAGCAGCGGGGGCGGAGGATAATTGGTTAGGGCGTGGTTAGGGGGTGGTGGCGCCGCCTCGAACAGAAACCTCGCTGAGGAGGAGGAGGAGGAGGATTCGACGTGGAGGAGCATCCGATTCTGCGGCGCTGCCGGCCACGGGAACAACAGATTATTCTCGCTGATCAGCGGCGGCGACACGGAGCAGCTGGCGGCGGCGACAGCAGCGGCCGTCGGGGGGAAGAAGGCTCGCCCCATGATGTCGATTCCTGCAGCCGTCGCTTGTTGCAGGCCGTACGGCTCCTGGCTCGACTGAAGCCCCCGCATCGCGCCGGCGCCGGAGGAGAAATCGGCGTAACCCAAGGTCTGACGATGAGTCGAGTGATCATAAGCCATCAAGAACTAATCCTGCGCGCTATGAAAAACATAAAAAAAAAAATCTAAATATGGATTATAACTGAAGCACAGAGATGATATATTAAAGATCTCGCTGAAGATTAACCTTTCCAGTGAATTTAAATACGAGAATCAAGCAGTAGCGCTTTTCCTCTACATCAAATCTAATCTATGAAATACAGAGGAAGAAATAAAGAAAGGGCACAAAGATCGATCGTATAAGAAAGGAGGTTATAGGAAGCATTAACATAGATCCTTAGCAAAAGCCTCTCCTTTATTCTTTCTTTCTTTCTCTCTTGGCATTCAGTAAAACGACTTGCTCAACAGCCGCCGCATGGCCATGCATCCTCCACCCTTTTTCTTATTGCATCTTTTGTCGAGTGGCAGATCAGGGATCGGCACGAATCCTAACTCCTCCTTTCTCTCTTTCTCACAACTTTTCAGATGTGCTCTACTTCTCCACCGCAGACGCGCAGAGACAGCGAGTCAGTCTGTCTGTGCGCGGGAGAGAGACAGAGAGAACCGACTAACGAATGAACTGAGGAGAGGAAGAAGAAGAGGAGCAGGAAAAGCAGGAAAGCAGGGGGTGTGGTCCTCGCCTTCAAACTAATTCCCATTAAAACGCCAATGGGAAAAACAGCAGAGGACCACCCCCAAAAGCCTGGGACCGCATCTTCTTCTTATGCCATGCCATTTTTCACTTCTTCCTCTTCCTTCTTTTTTAATTTCTCCTCTCGTCGATCGCTAGTGGTCCACGTTTCCCACCTCGTACCCTGTTTTTTTCTAATACACGATCAACGCTAACTAAACACGTCTTAATTTCGTCTTCCTGGCGTCATCTTCCTTCTTCGGATTGTCTTCCTCTGGATGTTTTTTTCAACATGTAAATTCTCCATATTTAAACCCAGCCCATTGATAACTAACTCATCACGCTTGTCTTTTTGCCGGTGTAAGCTAATGGGAGAAAGGCATTTCTGCGTGGGCTACTATATACGCCCTCTGATCTGAATGCTTTGTTACGTATATGTAATGGAAAATAGGTGAAAGAAAAAATAAATTTTATTACGAATGAAATTTATTTTTATATTGAGAATTTAAGGTTCATTTATATTGATTCACATAAATTGATAATGTAAATAAATATATAGAAAGAGATTCTCTTTCATACATGGTACGCGGAGTGTAAATTTAGGTTCTGGTTTACACTAAACTAAGTTGACTCATATATGAGTACGACATGCACACGTCGAATGTCGGACTAGTCAGAGCAAAGTGGAACAACTAACATTTTGTCATATAAATTCTTTTTATTTGCTATTCAAGAAAATAACAGAAGTATTAACCATTGTTAATAGCGATTTCGTCTTAAGCAAAACACACACACACACAAAAGTTAAAGCTCTCCATCTACGTTCCCCTCCTCCTTTGTTGTGCATCTATCTCTTGCTCAATGGAGTATTTGTGATAGGAGTCTGGTACCTCTTGGTTTGTCGTGACCACTAATGCTTGGTGTGTATTACGGTTAACCATTGTATCTTAGGAAACAGACGACCCAAAAATACCTTGAAGCACAACCAGAGGTGGGCCTCGGACCGCTCTACCCGATTGACTACTCAGCCTGATCTGCCTATAGGCCACCCTACCTCTAGTCTACCGCTCGGTCGGCTCTGCCTGATCTACTACTCAACCTCAAGCACATCCGAAAATTGAGCGAATCTGTTTCAAGAAAATTACGTCCATCACAAGCCTTAGTCCACTCGCTTGCACGAATGCTTCGACTGCTTTGTCGCACAGGCTACTCTACCCGGGCAACCACTTGGTCTGATCTGCTACTCTGCCAACTTGACGGCACTATCCAGTCGGCTACTCTGCTTAGTCGATCTCTCGTCCTGATTAGCTACTTTGCTCTGCTGCTCTGCCCGATCGAGTACTCTGTCGCTCGGTTACTATGCTCGCTCGACCGATTTGTCCTCTCGATTGTTCTGCTCTCTCAGTCGATCTACCCACTCAGTTTGTCTGTCCGTTCAACCACTGTACAATCTATATTTAACACTCGATAAAAATCAGATCCTGTTGATAGTCTAAGATTATCCGTTCAAATCATTTTGATAGATAAATTAAATTAAATTTAATATAATTTAAATTCAACTAAATCTATAAAATTTATGAGACAGTGTCCAACATGTTTCACACACGCTGGAAGAAATTGCTTACTTGTTACCGGTTTAGGTCGGATGAACTGTGAGACAGCCTGCCTGCCTGCCTGACTAGATTTTCACAACAGTTGAAAGCCGGTATGGATGGTTAGGCCCTGAAGAAATAGACAATTTTGACTTGTTGAGGAGAGAACAGGCATAATTCATGATTAATGTGTAGAAAATAGGAGTCAAGATTATTGTTTAGGAGGAGCTTTATTGTCAGGTGGATGCAGTGTCACTGATAAAAGCTGGAAGGGGACGTGGAGGCGGGAGCCAGGTAGGGTCAGTGTCCACAGGACGTGTGGGATTAGATCAAGTCGAAGGAAAAATATCGAAGTTTTTTTTTTTAATCCAAATATATAGAATCTGAATATATGAAAATATGACTGTACCACTACTGTTGCATCGTACTAGGCTACATCTATTTTTCTTTTTTTGCTTTCTATAATTCGGATATTCAATACTGTCTAAGGTTATAGATGAGTCGGATCGAACTCTCGAGCTCGATTCGAGTTTGAATTGAATTTTTTTTGTAAGATTTGAACTTGGCTCGTTTTAGAATTATTAAGCTCACGAACAGTTCGAACTTGACTCGTTATTAACTCGATTATCATAGTTAACGAGTCTAACTCGTTAAGCGATCGAGCTCAAGCTTGTTTTCATGTTCATTTTATAGCTCATTTTCTAACTCGTTTTAGAGCTCGTTTTGCATGCTTGTTAAGCGAGCTCGAAAACTCATTTGAATAGATATTCAATAAATCTAACAACTAAAATAATATAAACTCAACGCATGATTGAACATCCCAAACTATTACATTAAACTTCCAAACTCAACACAACATGTTCACGAGCCCTTTAATCAAGCCGAGTTCACGAGCTTATACACGAATATATTCTCGACCCCTTTAAGCGAGCCGAGCTCGAGCCCAAGCTCACAAGCCTATAAACAAACGTGTTCGCGAGTTCACGAGCCAAATATCCTTAAGCTCGAGCTCGGCTCGATTAAATTGTCGAGCTCAAAATCGAGCTCGAACTTGGCTCGATAAGATAAACAAACGAACTCAAACTTTTGACCGAATCGAGCTTCGAATAACTTGTGAACTATTTGGTTCATTTACATCCCCACCAATTTCACATGAGCTACCAATGTAAATTCAAAAAGTCAGATTTTACCATTGCACTGTCCCGATGGTTAAAGCTATCTATTCCTATTTTTTTTTTATAAAATTTTTTTATACCGTGTATCCAGATTTTATCATCCCATTAGTTATGAGATAAACCCTAGTTGTTTGGGTAAATATATCATGCCACTTACCACCGCATAAGTAAATGTGGGCAAGAGCTATCTATTCTTTTTTATATATACTAGTATCAAAATCTTACGACTCAACTAATTTAAGATGGAAAGCCCGGGTCCATATTCTATCTATCAAATAAATTTAGGACACGATAACTCTTGATGTAACATCTCAACTTCACTAATAGTTTAATTGTCATAGATATGTCCTATGTAGACCTCGTTAAGCATGGGCCTTGAGTTATTTATTTATTTATTTATTTTACAATCCATGTATCTAACTCTTTGAATGGATTAATCTTAGAAATAATTGATCTGATTGGCCACTAGAAAAATCCAAAAGTGCTAACGGCTCATCAATCCGCAATCAGTATTATCTTCCCACTAGAGAAAATTAATTCCACAGTGCATCGCAACTAAAAATTGATCCATGGAATTTAATTGTTTAAGCGCTTTACCGTTGTATCATAATACGAGGGCAAAAAAAATATTGCTCCACAATCATTCATGTAGCAAAATATGACTCGTTCAACTCAAACGTATGTCACTGTCCGTCTCATAGTGAGATGAAGGAAATAAATCATAGTAACCAAGCGACCTCTCTAGATAAGATGTATTTTATTCGCTAAGAGATTATTCCCCAGGGATTTAATGCTTGCTTTTATACGACAATCAATAACTCAGATTATGTATATGGGGACAATTCAGCTCCGCAACCATTCCTTTTTTATAGAAGGTCATATGCTATATGCTGACTCTGGATGCTCGACACGGCTGACTCCACATCCATTTTGTATAAAGGTAAATTAAGAAATCGAACATACTCTCACGTGGAAAGGTATTTTTTATCGATTCATCGGAAATCGACCCTTACTCAACTATTTTTTTTTTATAAATCTATCTCTTAGTGGCCCGTTTATTTTGGCCATTGCTTTTGTAGTAAAATATGATTATAAATCTACCCATTACAGTCCGTCCTCAGATAATGTGAAGGGAGATAAATCATGGGATCAACTTATAACTGATCCGTTAAGTTGACTAAAAGGTGAGAAATTTTTTTTTTCTCCAAGAGCATATAACCCATCAAAAATTAATCTCTTGCCCCATTATAATAAGCCTACTACCCTCTAATCTACTTGACATTCAAGGAGATCTCATTCCAGTCATCGGTCGAGAATGGAAGCCATTGCTTTTGCAGCAAAAGGAATGGCCTGTACTCTGCATTTTTGGTTTGATGTCATCGTCTAGCCTTACACTCTGTTTATTTGTTCGTGATAATTGGGGTTGTTAAGATCAGCGTGTTAAAAATTTATTTGATAAATAAATAAATAAAAATCTATCTTGTGGTAATTAATAGGACGAAGTCGCAATTAATATATATTACCACTGTTTTTATTTAAGCTACAGAACAAACTGTGCTTGACCAAGTAAGTCTGTTATTCTAATGCACCATCAGCGCCATTTGCTCCCTCTCCGTTCTCTCTGGTAAAGAGACGGAGATAAAGAAGAATATAATAAAGCCACTTGCTCTTTTCCATCTTCCTCCTTTTGAAAACGTGTTGCACAAGTACAATCGGATTTTCTAAGCTCTTGGAGAGATCGACAACTCGTACAAATCTGCATCCACTGTGTGTCGAGGTAGAACGGCATTAATGTAGTTTTCTATTGGCTTCGGGCGAATCTTGTCAGTGGCCAGAGCACCAACGCAGAGTCTGTGTTGGTAGAGCAAAGAAGTTAAAAGTGAGCGAGCAACGAGTAGTCGGTTAACTATAGGTAGTTCGTTCTTGTTTGCATGGGGTTTCCGGCGTGCTGCTCCGCCGAGGCGGGGCTGTACCTCCCGAGACCGAGAGCTCTCCTCCGCATTGCCCTATTGCTTGGCCATCTCCGGCGCCTCATCTTCCTCGCCTTCCGTGCCGTCGGCCTCATCGACCTCCTCGACGCGGACGATAGTTGCTGTGACGACCGGGGCAGAGGGGCAAGTCGTCGCCGCCGCCGCCGGCTTCTGCGCAGTGTGCCTCTGTGAGTTCGAGCGCCGGGAGGAGAAGATCCGGCGGTTGCCGAACTGTCGCCACGTGTTCCGCTGCGGATGCCTCAGCCCGTGGGGAGCTTGGCCGGCGCACTTGCCCACTTTGTAGGGCTCCGCTCGTCGCCGGGGAGATGCCATTGGGCGCCGACGACAGCCCGTGGTTGGAGTCTGAAAGCCATGAGTTCGTCATTTGATGATGGCAAAAAGCGAATATGTTCGCCCTCAGCATCCCTGCCAATTCGTTTCAGGGTCAACACGGAGAAGGTAAATCACGGCTACTAGTCTTTGGAATAATGACTAACACATAAGGAAAATATTTCTTTTAGCTTTACCGAAATTCGAACTTCAGACCTCATGGTGACAACACCTCATGTGCTAGCCATGAGTTCACCATTCGAGTGGAAGGGCAACATGGTCGGATGGATGGTCCCTCTAGAAGTGATCTACCTTCATAGATCTGGTTTTATGACAATCTGTTCAAAGTTCTAACTAGAAAACAATTATCGAGAATCTTGCGATCAAGTTTCTACTCATTGGCTGGATTTCCAAATCATGATTCTTCCACTCAAATTTTTATCGCCGTGCAAAAAGTTTAAGCTTATTATGAGCCATAAATAATATCTCGGATGATATGGCTTATAATGGAGGGCCTACTGCCGTTGCATTAAAATTTAATGTAGATAGATTTTCATTATTCAAAAGTCCCTTAATTTTTCAAAAAACTAATGTTGATCAATTTTTATTTTTCAAAATTCTAAATTTTAAATTTAAGTAGTTGAAAACGAAATTAAATTTGAAAATTTTGATTTTAGCCTTTGATTTTATTTGAAAATGATCCATCATTTATATAATTATACTTAGAATATTTTTTCTTGATCAAGGATTGATACTTATCGGAATCGACATCAAAAAGTTACAAAAAAGGTGGAATCATCACCTTAGCGGCCCCCTGAGTCCGGCCCCACAGATATCCAAAGGGGATAAATCATGATTAAACTGGGCAGGAGGGGTAAATCACAGAATCGACATCAAAAAGTGATAGAGGAGAAGGAGGTGGAGGGGAGATGCCTTGGTTAAAGTAGATTCATGTTACATTTTTTTTTAATACTTCAATATTACTATTTTAATTAATTTATCAATAGTATAATATTTTAAAATATAATCATCTAATTTAATAATTATTTTTTCTAATAATTTAAAATAAATAACAAACAAATAACTAGCAAATAAAAGCATGAATATATAAAAAATTAATACTATATATTTTTTCAACACTTAAATCCATAATCTAAATAGATCAAGAAAGAAAACTTCATTTCAATCAAAAAGTATTTGTTGTGGAGTGTTGACGAAGTGACAACGACGACACTAGCAGCAACGACAACACTTTAATTGAGCTTTTGTGAAAAATATCCAAAAGGTTTTAAAATTTATAATTAAGTATTTAATTTTTTTTTTCAATATATGATTTTTTCCCCAAAATTTGGATATATGTAGCTAAGCCCCCTAGAGGACATGGTATAATAGAGAGATCAATAATTAAGGTGACATGATGGTCAAAAGTGAAGAAGGGGTGGCGGTCAAGGACGGGAAGTTCTTGGCCTGGTCCAAAAAAGGAAGTAACAATTAAGACCAAGAAGTTCTTCTGGGACTTGGTTCTTCCACCTCATAGGCATGACTCTCAATATATTCCCGATCGATTTCTTATCTGGTCAGTTTCCCCAGGGTTCCGTCCCCTCATTTTCTCCTAAGCACCACCCTAGTCAACACTCTGTCAGCTTCTTAGTTGGTCAGGCCCCAGGGCTCAGTCCCCTCATTTCTCTTAGGCACCGCTCTAATCTACACCCAGTCGACTTCTTAGCTAGTCGGGCCCGAGAGCTCAATCCCCTCATTTCTCCTGGGCATTGCCTCAGTCTACACCCAGTCGGCTTCTTAGCTCATATGACCCCTAGGGCTTAGCCCTCTCATTTCTCCTATGCATCACCCTAGTCTACACCCAATCGACTTCTTAGTTAGTCGGACTATTGTCGGGAGACAACACTGTCAAAGAATCACAATAACTTATCAGAGAATAATGACTATTTATTAGGGAATATTTCAAGACTCTGCCACTTGCATAGCACAGAACCTTCCTCTACCCAATGAGAATCCGTCATACTTCAGTCATCACACGACATACCTTGACACCCGACATTCTCTGATGCTTCATCATCGCGGAGGTTAATAAAAAGGGAGGTTCTCTCCGTTGGCCGGATACGTTCATACATACACATCTACTGCAGTACTACTGTTCACCATATATCTTTCTGCACTTTTCACTTTGTGTTACTCATGACTTGACTATCAGAGTGTTTGTGTCGGGAACCTCTTTCCTGATTTTTGCTCTAATGCCTCGTGTGGTTTCTTTACATGTGTGCAAGCTCGTGGGTACCATTAGCGGCCTTTCCTTCACCCCCACCCTGCTCCGCTATAAGGGGAAAGGCCTGCAATGCCTGTTGGATCGATACGCACGTGAGAGGGGGGGGGGGGGTGAATACGTGGTTTTGAAAAACTTGTTCTTTTCATTTTAAAATAGATAAGTATGCAGCGAAAAGTCAGTAAGAAATGGAACACCAGAAAATACGGTCGATTTTACTTAGTTCGGAGCCTTCGGTGACTCCTACTCCAAGACCCAGGTCTCACAGACCTATCGATGGGTAATCCACTAAAATATCTCTTCCAATACCTCTGGAAGAGGGAATCGAATATAAAAATGTAAGGCAAGTGTAACAGACTACACTTCCCTTTTTCAGTAATTAAATACAAAAATTTAACTTCGTTACCGATACATAGGGATAGAAGTGAAAGCGCTCGTGTGTTGGTGTCGGTGTCGGTCTATCGCCTACGATCGAAAGTTCTCGGAGCAATTGTCGAGTGCAATAGCTTTGCAGCAAAGTTGTAGTAGGAAGTCGGAGCAGTTGGAACCTCGAATTGATGCGTAGTAGCTTGTATATGAATTGTTATTTGAAGTTTAGCCGATCGAGTCTGCCTTATAAAGGCCATGGAATGCGCCTTCTATAGGCGTTGAAGGCGCCTCCAATGGGTCAAATCTGATCCCAAAGTCGTTGCACCTTATCTGTGATGATGTTTAAATTTTATCTCTTGAAAGGCGCCTTTAAGCCATTGAAGGCACCTTCCACTGCTTGAAGGTGCCTTCGAGTACTGTTCATCCGAAGACTTTTTTACTCCTTTTCCTCCTTTTCCCCTACAAGTTGTGTTACTCCAAAACTTAAACATCTAACCTGTAAAACAAGATTAGCATAGTGAAAATAAGAATTAGTAATTAGCTCATGTCCTCCTAGGACCAGGAACTAGTCAAGGTCTCAAATTAGAGATCTAAATTGGACCTAACCAGGATTGAGGTCTATTGTCCCTCAACCGGGACACGTTCTCACCGAGTCACTCTCCTCCAGTGACTTACCTTTACTTACCTGCTAAACATCTGGTCCTTCAGACCTGTCTGGACTTTCTCTAGCTTTGCTTAGTATCTGACCAAGCTGAACTACTAAGACTTGCCTGAAACACTGAGTTAGCACAATAGATATAAAATGGTAAAGATAAAACAATGTTAACATTATTAATAATTCGCCAGTCCGGTCGACCGTACGCGGTCGACCAAAAACCAGTGATCATATATTACCTAGGGTTACCTTCTCTTAGGGATGCCCAGCTTCACTCACTATGACTTCCATTGCTTGACTTCACTCACCAGGACTTCCACCACCTAGCTTCACTCACTAGGGTCCGACTTCACTCACCAAGAATTCCATTGTCTAGCTTCACTCACCAGGATTTCCACCACCTGGCTTCACTCACTAGGGCCCGACTTCACTCACGTAGACTTCTACTACCTAACTTCACTCACTAGGGCCTAGCTGCACTCACCGGGACTTCCCCTTTCCTAACCTCCAGTTAGGACTAGTCACTTAGTAGACTTCTCACCTGCATATCCTTCGGTTAAGACTTACCCTTACTAGTCATCTAATCCTGACTAGATTTTTCTCTTCCAAACATCAAGTCATGTTTGATTAATCCTTGGTCAAATTGACCAGACTAAGGTACATTGTCAAACATCGAAACCCTAAAGGTCAATTGCACCAACAATCTCTTCATTTTTTATGTTTGGCAATTTTCTTAAATTAGGCTTGGGTCTTTAAGGGTTACTTCTCAAAATTTGAGAGATTCAAAAAGTTTGGGAGATAAGACATATTCTTAACATTTCTAACTTAAGATCTTAACTTTTCTAATTTAAGATCACTATCTGACATACACCAAAAAGATATAACCTGAAGGTACTCTCCATTAGGTTTTGCACTAACATAATATTTGAAAGATGTAAGTAAGTGTTTAAAAAATATAATTAAGATATAATTTTCCAGAATAGTTTTTAAAAGGGACTTTCAAAATAATTTTTTAAGGTGGCGTTGTTGACTAATTTTTAAGGTTGGTTTGCAAGGTAACTTTTTAAGCAACTTTTGACATTCAATTTTTAAAATATTTTTGAAAAAAATTCTTCTAGTATTTTTCAAAGACATGTTGCACACAATTTTCAAACATAAAACTTTACAAGAATTTTGTAAATATTTTTTAAGGTATTTTCAAAGCAATATTCCAAATAATGTTAAGAGCTAAGAGGTTTGTAAAAGAATATTTCTTAAAAGATTTTTAAAGTAATTTTAATTTTTTTAAGCGCAGTTTCAAAGATTTTTAAAACTAATTTTTAATTTTTTTTTGAAAATTATGTTTAATCTTTCAATCAGGACTCCCCCTCGACTTGACACATCCTTAGGAATCATTGTTAACTGTAAGAAAAACTTCCTATGTATCTATGGGGTTGGATCCAAATTAAAAGAATACCTAAGCTATCTTCAGAATATTTTAAAAAAAGGTATTTCAGAATAATTTCAAAAGTTTTTTTAAAAAAATATTTTTTAAATATTTTTGTTAAAGAATTTTTAAAATAATTTTTCAAAAAGAAAGTTTTACAAGGATTTAAAAAATATTATGTTGAAATTATTTTAATAAAATTTTGATGATAAATTATCAAAATATTTTTTTAAAAGTATGTGATTAAATTTGTCTTTCAAATAAGTCTTTCCCTTAATCTGACATTTCTTAAACCCTTATTAATCACCTATATGTCTGGGGTCTACAAGTTTATGATTGACTTTAAAGGATCGAAACACTAAGTGTTAGTCAACAATCATTTTAAAGGGTGTATACTAATTGTAATCATGACTTAATTTTCTTTTCCTAGCATCTCAACCATTCTAGATATTCAAACATGATAATCTTACATATTTAGAGACATACTTAATATGTATTATCTAAGGTAGACATAATTTATTTATTTTTAATTATAACTTAAATAATCTGAAATTAATCATGAATTAAATTTGATTAATTAATGTCTTGAATCATTAATTAATCATGGATTATTTAGTTATTCTGAATTTAGAAATAGAATTTTCGATTAATCTTGAGTTGTGTTTAAATAAAGTCTAATATTATTTTCATCTTAACTAATTTAATTAAATTAATTTTAGAGAAAACGAAATGAGTTAATAGTTAAATTTCCGATTAACTTATTAATTAGGATTAACTATAATTCATATAATTTACTCTTAATTTGAATTAACAAATAAGTTACAATTATTTTTGGATTAATAGAAAATATTGAATTAATTATTGAAAGTAATTAACTTTATTCAGTTGATTAATTTATACTAGTATTGGTTTGATTAAATGAAATGATTAAAATTCATATTATTAAATGAATTATTAAATTATGATTAACTAATTAAAATTTGAGTTAATTGATTGTTACTTGAATTTAGATAAGTTAATAAATTTGAAATAATTAACTAAGATAAATACTTTTTGAAGTTCAAATTTAATTCAAACAAAGTTTAAGTTTTAGTTTTAGTTTTAATTTTAACTTGATTAAGTTTTAGTTGATTTAATTATTTGTTGAATCAAGATTTAGGTTTTAGTTAAATAAATTAACTAAACTTTAAGTTTAGGATAATTTTTTAAAAGTATTTTTTTAAAGGATTTTTAAAATAAAACTTTAAAATAATTTTTAAAGATTTTTTTAACTATAGTTTTTAAAAAATAATTTGTTAAAGATTTTTTTAATATAATTCTAAAAATAATTTTTAAAATAGATTTTAAATGACTTTCAAAATAGTTTTTTTTTTAAAATTAATTTTAACTTGGTTTTAATTTTAAATTAATTTTAGGTTAAGTTTTAAATAGTTTTATGTTAAGTTTAAAGTTAATTTTTAATCTAATTCAAATTAAATTTCATTTTAAATTATTTTAATTTAATTAATTTAGTTTATTTTTTATTTTTATTTATTTTATTTTTAATTATTTTAATTTATTGAAATTTATTTTATATTATTAATTTAAATTTATTTTAATTTAATTTATTTTAATTTCTGTTTATTTAACTTAACTTAATTTAATTTATTTTATTTTAATTATTTTTAATTTAGTTTACTTTAATTTAAATTTATTTTAATTATTATTTATTTTATTTTAATTTATATTATTTTAATTTATTTTTATTTAATTTATTTTAATTTAATTTAATTTAATTTTATTTATTTTTATTTATTTTAATTTAATTTCATTTGTTTTAATTTTATTAATTTTAATTTAATTTATTTTATTTAATATTAAGTTAATTTAATTTAATTTTAAGTTAATTTATTTTATTTTTATTTTAAGTTAATTTTATGTTATTTTATTTTAAGTTAATTTTAATATTAATTTAATTTAATTTAGTTTAATTCAATTTTAATTTAGTTTATTTTAATTTACTTTTAATCTAGTTTATTTTTAATTTATTTAAATTTTATTTTATTTTATTTTAATTTTAATTAAATGTTTAGTTATCTCACACAATCTATATTTTCAATCAGGGAATTCTATAATATTGTGAGATGAATTAGATTGAATTTTAAAGTTGGATTTAACTTTGTGTTAGGTTCAAGTTTAGCTTGAGTTTGAACAAATAAGCATTCTTTGGATAAACTTCTGAACTATGGTGAGTCACTTGGACATCATTAGAGTAACCATGACTTCGAAATTTTCTAAATAGTCCTATCCACCGAACTTAATAACAAAACTCTGGTCTAGCCAGTTAGGATTTATAAGGGGTAGTTTCAGTTAGTTCCACTAAGCCAAATGCATCAAGTCGAAGTCATATCTTTCTAGACATGCATAAGCAGAATTTTCCTAACCTACTATCATCCAAAACTTCACCAGTACCGTTGATCAAGTTAAACTTTTGTCCCTTTTGACTAATCCTAATTACCCAGCCGGATAAACTATTATTTTGAAGGTGCCAGCTAATTTGGAGCCTCCCCTTAAATTATTGATCTTTTCAGTTTAGATTTTGGGTTTATGTCGATTACTTTTATAATTATAGTAAATTTGATGGTAATTTAAGTTATTTGATTTGAATTTATTTTGTCGGTTTGAGTTTGACTTTATTTTACCTTTTAGATTTAGGTTTGATTTATTTAATTTTATTTTGGAATTTAGCTTTGAAGGTTATTTTGGTTTGGTTTTGAGTTAATAGTTTTAGTTGGATTTGATTTTAGATAGTGGATTTCATTTTTAGGTACATAAAATTGATTGAGTTTTACTTGCGTGGTTAGGCACACTTTCGAAATCCAGGTTTTAGTTAGTTTCTTATTTTGACTTATTAGTGATATAAACATTTTTTTAGTCGAGCTGGACTTGTATCCGAGTCTGGATTTATTGTATACAACTCTTTGTGATCCAAGTATCATGTTGAGGTACTTGGATCTAGTTGTGAATTTTTCTAATAGTTCTTTTAGTTAAAGTATTTCACCTTTCAATCTGGAATTATCTTCCTCAAGTTTTGCAACTTGAGTCGAGGTTTTAGATTAAATTGGCTTAACTGTTGAGTTTGAGTTCAGTTGATCGTTATGTAATTTATTTTATAGATTTAGTTCGTTTATTTTATTTTCAGACATAGTTAATTTTTTATTTAAACATGCTATTATTTTAAAAAACTTTTGCTTAAAGTAAATTGTACCTCATTGGAACCTTCAGAAACGAGTGCAGACTCGTGGCTCGATTCGGGTTTGGACCCATCTTTTGAGTCACTTTCAGATTCTGGTTCGTAAGCCATCAACGCGAGGTAGTTGTTTCCCTCGTGTAGTTCTATGAGTTTGTCCCATAGCTCCTTGGCATTTTCGTGTGGGCCAACGCGATTCAACTCCTCATTTGTTAACCCATACTGGATTGTGTTGAGGACCTTGAAATCAATCTGGTTCTTCTTCTTCATTTTTGGATTCCAATTTTTTGAGTCTATTGGAATTTCGACGTTGTCAATTGGCACCTTGTACCCATTGGTGATGCTGAACCATTGGTCGAAGTCAGCTTTTAGGTACACCTCCATCTGCTTCTTCTAGTATAGGAAATCATCCCCTTTGAAGAGTGGGGGACGAACGGTGTTGTACCCTTCGTTTTGGGCCATTTAGAACTGTAGATAGAAAACTAAAGAAAGGTACCAAGACTTGGTCTTGGATTAGCAGAGTTTGAGAAGAAGAATAAAATTTCAAGGAACTCGAGTGGTGTTGCACCAACTTCGAGTTAAAAACCGAATGGAAAATTGTTATTTGAAAGGATAAGTTCTACCAATTCAAATTGAGTACAAAAAATTAAAATTTGAAAAGAAAAGAAAATAATTTCTCTGGCTTGATTAGTGGTTGCACCAATTCAAAGCAGAACCTGCTTTGATACTACTTGTTGGATCGATACGCATGTGAGAGGAGGGGGGGAGGGTGAATCACATGGTTTTGAAAAATTTGTTCTTTTTTATTTTGAAATAGATAAGTACACAGCGGAAAATCAGTAAGAAACGAAACACTAGAAAACATGGTCGGTTTTACTTGGTTCGGAGCCTTCGATAACTCGTACTCCAATACCCAGTACCCGCGAAACTATCGATGGGTAATCAACTAAAATATCTCTTCCAGTACCTCTGGAAGAGGAAATCGAGTACAAAAAATGTAGGACAAATGTAACAGACTACACTGTAGAACCGTTGCGGCCGGCTAGAAGGGGGAGTTGAATAGCCTGAAAATAAAAACGCAACCCTTCTCGAACTCTCAACAAAACACTTGCATAAATAAAGTAAACAATAAAACATAAAGGAAGTAAAAGGCAGACAGAGATTTACTTGGTTACAACCGGGGAGGTTATTAATCCAAGGAAGATGAAGCACTAGTATCTCCTTCAGGTGGAGAAGCCTTTTACAGCGTTTAAGCACAGAAACAGGAGCTTAACTCTAAACTAAAGCACATAAGTGTTGGAATTACAATTCGTGAGTTCGTTGAAAAACTTCTGGACCAAGGCTGTATTTATAGCCTTGGTCGGGGCGCCCCGACGGATTTCGGGCGCCCTAGGGGGATAAAACTTTATCCCCAGCGTTCAGATCGAGTCAAATCTTGATCTGGTTAAATATCGACTTCCGGGCGCCCCGGTACGTTCTGGGCGCCCCGGAGGGGTCCGGGCACCCCGAACGGGTCCGGGTGCCCCGGTACGTTCCTGGCGCCCCGGTTAGCTCCGGATGCCTCGGAGGAAAAAGTCAACCCCATTGACTTTTTCCAGCCCCCGGGTGTTCTGCTCCGGCTCCGTTCGCTTGGGTGATCTCTGCCATCCGGAAAAGGGCTCACCCAAACCCAAGTTCCGGTCTTCTCGAACAAGCTTCCGCTCCGACTTCTCATCCCTCGGAATCGCCGCGTGGTTCCTTCTCGTCTGCCAGCGTACTCATCCGCAGTCTTCGTCCCTCAGTCGCACCCCGTACCGACCTTCTCGATAGCTACGTCTCTTGCTCCTCGAGCAGTCTTCCGCTTCGGCTTCTCGTCCCTTGGAACCACCGCACGCTTCCTTCTCGTCCGCCGGTGTATTCTTCCGTAGCGCCTCGTCCCTCGGACGCACCGCGTGTCGTCCTTCTCGCTAGTTGCGTCTTCCGCTCGACTACCTGTGCTTCTAAGCTCCTGCACACTTAGACACAAGGTTAGAAACACACAGGACCTAACTTCACTTGTTGATCACACCAAAATAACCTTGGGGTTTCAACAATCTCCCCCTTTTTGATGTGATCAACCCAAGTTAAGTTAGGGTTAAAATAGACATAAAAATAAACAATTTATATTGCAATAACGTGCAACAAGATAGAAAAATTAAATTTCAAAAAAAATAATTAAATTTCTACCTCCCCCTAGACTTATACTTTTTCTTCTCCCCCTTTGATCACATAAAAAATTGGGGTTGCAAGAAAAATCTAAGGATTGCCATTTAGAAAATTATAAAAATCTATTTCAATGATTTTTTTTTGGGAAATATTTCTAAGTCAAGGAAAATTTCTAAGTCAAAAATAAATTTTGAATTTTTTTTAAAGTTTTCATCATCAAGAATTAAGAACTTTCTAATCAGAAAACTTTATGCAAGAAAATTTTTTTAAAAAAATTTGAGAACATTTAAAAAAAAATTTCTATGCATTTATTTATTTATTTTTTAATTCTAATGCTATTATCAGAAAGTTTTAAATTTCCATTTTAATTTATTATAACTTTTCAAATCACACTTTTTCATATTTAAAGCGACCAATATTAAACATGCAAAAATTGTATCATGTTAATTTCTATTATTAGTTTGTCGAGATTCTTTAATCGACAAGCTATTTCTTTTAACTTAATATTTTTTGTTATATTTTGAATTTCTAATTCATAAAAATATTTTGATAATATAAATTCTAACTTGATAAAATTTTTCGACAATATAATTTGTAAAACATCTTTCAACAATGTTTCTACTTTGCAAAATTCGTTCGAAAAAATATTTTGTAATTCGCAGAAATATTTTGTCATAAATTATAATTTACAAAAATCTGTTGATAGTAGATTTTCTAATTTGAAAAACTCTTTTGATGATATTTTGATTGAATCACTCAATTGATCAGAGGTTGAAGTCCATACCTGACTTACCTTCTTGGCCGTTGATTCTCCCCCTATTGAATTGCTTTCTTCCGAAGATTCTCCCCCTTCATTGATGCTCATTGAAGAAGAGCTTTCTGTGTCCTTGGGATGAAATTAGGCTGTTGGGGCTGTCGCGACACTTACCTCGGTTTCGGACTCTTCTGATGATGGATCGATGTTGGATTCAACTTTGACTTGTTCTTCGTAGAGCTTTAAGAACTTTTCCCAAAGTTCTTTTGCACTTTTATATTTGCCAACTCTATCGAGATCTTCATTTGATATTATGCTTAGAATGTGAAATTCTGCCCGGGCGTTTTCCATATACTCGTTACGTTGCTTCTCGTTCCAGAGGCATTTATCGAGTTCTTCTCCATTCGTTGTCTTTGGTGCTTCAAAACCAGATTTCATTATTAAACAAATACCAAAATCAGTGTTTAGATATACCTCCATTTGTTTCTTCCATAAAGAAAACTCCCCCTCGAATGCTGGTGGATAGATGTTATCTCCGACCATCGTTTTGTTGCTTCAGACGACGGTTAGTCCTTCTGAGGTATCTTGGCTCTGATACCACTTGTAGGACCGTTGTGGCCGGCTAGAAGGGGGAGTTGAATAGCCTGAAAATAAAAACGCAACCCTTCTCGAACTCTTAACAAAACACTTGCATAAATAAAGTAAACAATAAAACATAAAGGAAGTAAAAGGCAGACAGAGATTTACTTGGTTACAACCGGGGAGGTTGTTAATCCAAGAAAGAAGAAGCACTAGTATCTCCTTCAGGCGGAGAAGCCTTTTACAGCGTTTAAGCACAAAAACAGAAGCTTAACTCTAAACTAAAGCACACAAGTGTTGGAATTACAATTCGTGAGTTCGTTGAAAAGCTTCTGGACCAAGGCTGTATTTATACCCTTGGTCGGGACTCCCCGAAGGGTTCCGGGCACCCTGGGGGGGGGATAAAACTTTATCCCCAACATTCAGATCGAGTCAAATCTCGATCTGGTCAAATATCGACTTCCGGGCGCCCCGGTACGTTTCGGGCACCCCGGAGGGAAAAGCTAACCCCGTTGACTTTTTCCAGCCCCGGGTCTTCTACTCCGGCTCTGTTCGCTTGGGTGATCTCTACCATCCGGAAAAGGGCTTACCCGAACCCAAGTTCCGATCTTCTCGAGCAAGCTTCCGCTCCGGCTTCTCGTCCCTCGAAATCGCCACGTGGTTCCTTCTCGTCCGCCAGCGTACTCATGCACAGTCTTCGTCCCTCAGTCGCACCCCGTGTTGACCTTCTCGCTAGCTGTGTCTCTTGCTCCTCGAGCAGTCTTCGGCTCCGGCTTCTCGTCCCTCGGAACCACCGCACACTTCCTTCTCGTCTGCCGGTGTATTCTTCCGCAGCGCCTCGTCCCTCGGACGCACCGCGTGTCGTCCTTCTCGCTAGCTGCATCTTCCGCACGACTACCTATGCTCCTAAGCTCCTGCACACTTAGACACAAGGTTAGAAACACACAGGACCTAACTTAAATTGTTCATCACACCAAAACAACCTTGGGGTTCCAACATACACTTCCCTTTTTCAGTAATTAAATACAAAAATTTAACTTCATTACTGACACGTAGGGATCGAAGTGAAAGCGGTCATGTGTCGGTGTCAGTTTGCCGGTTGCGATCGGAAGTCCTCGGAGCAGTCGTTGGGCGTAGCAGCTTCGCAGTAAAGTCATAGTAGGAAGTCGGAGCAATCAGAACCTCAAATTGATGCGTAGTAGCTTGCATATGAGTTGTTATTTGAAGTTTAGTCGAGTCTGGCTTATAAAGGCCATGGAAGGCGCCTTCTATATGCATTGAAGGCGCCTCCAATGGGTCAAATCTGATCCCGAAGTCGTTGCGCCTTATCTGCGACGATGTCTAAATTTTATCTCTTGGAAGGCGCCTTCCATGAACAGTGCGAAGGCGCCTTCCACTACTTGAAGCCGCCTTCGGGTACTGTTCATCCGAAGGCTTTTTACTTCATTTGCCCTACAAGTTGTGTTAGTCCAAAACTAAAACATCTAACCTACAAAACAAGATTAGCACAATGAAAATAAGAAGTAGTAATTAGCTCCTGTCCTCCCAGGACCAGGAACTAGTCAAGGTCTCGGATTAGGGATCCAAAATGGACCTAACTTGAATCGACACCTCAATCGGGACGCGTCCTCACCGAGTCACTCTCCCCCAGTGTCTTACCTATACTTACCTGCCAAACATCTAGTCCTTCAAACCTGTCTAGACTTTCTCTAGCTTTGCTTAGTATCTGACCAAACTGATCTACTAAGACTTGCCTACATCACTGAGTTAGCACAATAGATATAAAATGGTAAAGATAAAATAGTGTTAACATTATTAATAATTCACTGGTCCGGTCGACCGCGCGCGGTGGACCGAAAACCAGTCGATCACATATTACCTAGGGGTACCTTCCCTAGGGATGCCCATCTTCACTCACTAGGACTTCCATTGCCTAGCTTCACTCACTAGGACTTCCACCATCTAACTTCACTCACTAGGGCCCGACTTCACTCATCAAGACTTCCATTGCCTGTGATCCGGTGGTAAGGTGGGGCCCGCCCGGCAGAAGGTCAAGGTGGCCAGCTCCCCGGGAGTTCGTCCGATCGGGCGACCCATCTGCCAGATCGCGCGCGGGGGATACCCGACCCGACACTACGACAGCTTGGCCAAACATCGGGCTTTCGACTCTCAAAAGGCTCAAGTATGGAGGAACGGAGGCCGACTAGTCATCCCGCCCGGCCGTTCAGCAGACACGTCCCCAACCAAGTAGGCATGGCTCCCTCGCTCGACAGGACGGAGCCAAGATAGCAGACCATGGGCCGAGCGGATATCTCGCTCGGCCCTGTCGCGATATCAGCTGGACGACAGACTGGCCGAGCGGCTCCCCAGCTCGGCCTAGTAACGGACAAAAGGAGCAGCTGGTGATATCCTTCTGGGAACTCGTGCTACTGGCAGACAGCGTGATCGGCGACATGGTCAGACGGAGGATCGTACGGTAGAAGCTTCCGCTATCTTGTCAAAGATATGCTCGGGTTGTTAAGGTATGGTGTCAGGGACGCTTTACTGACATGTCCTTTCATGTAAGTTTTGAGAAGCGTGCACGCCTCGACAAGTGTGCACGCGCGCTCCCGGGGCCCCTATATAAGGAGCCCCAGAGCTTCATCGGAGGTATGTTCGCGACTACTGTAGCCACAATTTCGCTGCTGCTCTTTTCTCTTTTCTACTTCATTCGCTTGTCGCTGGTGACTGACTTGAGCGTCGGAGGGCCATCGTCGAAACCCCTCCCCGGCTCGGCACTAACGACTTGTGGTTGCAGGCATAGCTCGTCGGGCGTCCGCGTCATCTTCGGTCTACATCCAGTCAATGTGAACGCCATCTCCCCAGCGTCCGTCGACTCGACTCTCGGACAAGATCAACCTGATTTCACTCACCAGGACTTTCACCACCTTGCTTCACTCACTAGGGACCGACTTCACTTACTAGGACTTCCACTACCTAACTTCACTCACTAGAGTCTGGTTTCACTCATCAGGACTTCCACTACATAGCTTCACTCACTAGGGCCTAGCTTCACTCACCAAGACTTCCCCTTCCTAACATCCAGTTAGAACTAGTCACTTAGTAGACTTTTCACCTGCCTATCCTTTGGTTAGAACTTACCCTTGCTAGTCATCTAGTCCTGACTAGACTTTTCTCTTCCAAACATCAAGTCATGTTTGAATCAACCCTTTGTCAAAGTGACCAGACTAACGTACATTGTCAAATATTGAAACCTTAAAGATTGATTACACCAATAATACCGCTACAAGCCCTAAATTCAGGTCCTCTTCTCATCAACATTCTTACCTTTGTCACCAACTCTCCCATTCTATTTAGCTTTCAGACGAAATCATATAATAACTATATTCTATACAATATTCATTAAGAATTTTGGGCTAATTTCTAACTCTAACAAAACTTTTATAGGAATTTAAAACTTATCTCAATGCTTCAAAATTATTAAATTTATTCTCATGTTAGATTTCCGTAATGAATAATAGTTTGTCTGATGTTGATTTACTGACGTGGCAGAATAGAAAAATTTGTGCTATCAAAAAATGCCTACAATAATGGTGCAACGATAAAACTAGACCGTTGATCTAAAAATACTGGATTAATCAGTTGTCCGTTGCGAAGCAGCTCCACTAAGGGGGTAATTGGATAGCTGCCCCTTAAATATTTTAATATGAAATTATTATAATATCTTTATATTTAAAAATTTTACATATAAATTATAATTAATAAAATATCCTCCAAATTATAAATGAATTGAATATTCATGAACAAATTTAGTGTTCAACTTGATAAAAAATTATTATACTCATTCAATACACACAAAATTGATTAAATAAACAAGTTCCAACAACTCGTTAAACTAAATAAATAGATTTGAACACATATATACTAAACTCATTAATGTTCATGAACCATGTTTATTAATAAAATTTTTATCAATATATTAAATAATTTTTTTTAAAAAAATAAATAAATAAATTTAAATTATCAAACTCAATAACTAATTAAATAAGTAAAAGTTTCAAACAATCAAATAAATTTGAATTAAAAACATGAGAGCTTGATAATATCTAAACGAATCAAACTCAAGCTAATATTGAATTGAAAATTCATTAACATCTAAATAAATCAATCTCAAATTCATAAAAATAAATTAAGATAAATTTAAACAATTATTTTAAATACTTGATTTATTTTAGACTCGACTTAACTTTGATCTTAAAGTTTAGTTCGACTTACTTGTTTCTAGCCCTATTAAGGACGACCTTCCATTAATCTACAACCAAATATCTAAATAAAAAAAATTATTTGTCTACAGATATGCTGTTTGTCAGTAGTCTACATCAATTAAAAATATATTATTTAAATATTACTATTATATTTAAAATTTTATTATGTGATATTTTTTTATATGTATTTATAATATTTAGCTCTTTATCTCCTATTAATAAATTTTTTGAATTATTTCTTAGTTATGTGTACTTATGGATTTTTCCAGACGGCGGATTAAAAATTTCTATAAAACGTTCATTTTATAAATTAATAACAAATATAAAAGACATCTATTTTCTAAATGCTCGGAGGTGTTGGTCTTGCACGTGCTCTCATGGTTCAATAAAAACGGATAAAATCAACATCCCACGTTTAACAAATTTTCAAATGAACTCTCCTTTCAAATTTTATAAGGTAGTTAAAAAATTTTATTATAAAAAAGAAATAAGAAAAAGAGAAGCTCATATATAATTATTGAAAATAAATATTTAAATTTAATAAAGTAATTTTTTTATTTTAAATTATGTATTTTGAATAAAAAATTGATATGGATGCTCTAAGTACCCTAGTTCAACCTTACTGATGCTAAATTTAATGAAAAACTTAAATTAGAGTTGATCCTGTCCGAATCGCTGAACCAAAGGACGCTGGGCACGTGGCGCGCTCCTAGTCGATGGCGTGGGCCTCCGTCTGGTCGCACGAACCTCCAGCGATCCTGCACAGAAGTCGGGCCGGGAAGGGGTTCCCGGCGGCGACCCTCCGACGCTCAAGTTAGGTAAGCAAGTGGAAAAAGTGGCTTCGAAGCTCCTAGAATGCGTACCTCCGGCGAAATAAGAGGCTCTTTATATAGAGCGGTGAAAGAACCAATGCACGTCCACCGAGGCGCATACGTGTCCGCAGCCCATACCTTGGTATGCACCTGTCAGAAAGCTTACCTGGCGCCATACTGCAACAGTCCCATTGCGCCTTCGATGGGACAACAGGACACCCCGTTGTCAGACTAGGAGTATGGCCTAACCATACGACTTGACGGCTGTTAGAAGATGTTCCCCCTTCTTTACTGCTCATAATCCAGGGCGTCCGACCGGCTGGACAGGGAGTCCGTCCGGCCGGCCCCTCCTCCTTTTACGCGCTGGCCGGACGGCACTCACCTCGCGTCCGGCCGGACGACACTCACCTCGCGTCCGGCCTGCCGTTGACATTGATGCACTGGGGAAATTTCCAGTAGGCGCTATGTAGGGACTGTTAGCAGTGTCATTTTCTCCTGGTTCTTCCGCTCGGCTCTTAACTACTGTTTCGACAGAGCGTCGGAACCCCGACCCGGTCAGGGCTCCTTTTACTACCGAATGTCCATTGGTTGGCTGATCGGTCTTATCCTTTTCTTCCAAGTCCGGTCGGCTCACCCTTCTCCGGCGGACCACTTGGCCCTTTGACCTCCACGTGGCGCTGACCCCTCGTTAGGAGGTCCCGGGCTCTTACCACCGGATCACTTGCCTTCCCCTCGAGTCTAGTCGAAAGAGGTGAAGTCCGATTGACTGGACTGCCGATCTGACCGAGCGGTGATCACTGCATCAGGCCGCTCGGTCAGGCATAGGGATACTCCTCCGTTCGGCGATATCTTGTCCGTGCCTTTGTGTTCTCTTGGAATCCATGTCCGATGCTCTCCCATGCTACCCATCACGTGCTCTGCGCACGGTAAGGGGAGCTCATTAAATGCGGCCAGTATCCTGCTGACACGTGGCGGTCGCGCGTTTGTCAGCGTATGGCGGTGGCGTCACTTCCGATGGGACAGCCGCCGTTTGAAATGGACGGCTAGATGACACCCTCGATATCGGCGACCTGGATCGGACGACGGAGGTTGCTCCCGGGTGGCGTTATAAAGCCCCCGACTTCGTTTCCGCCGCCTTGTTACTTCATCCTCCTCCGGCACCCCTCTGCTCGTTTTCTTCTCCGGCGATCTTGCCCCCCAACTCTCCGCCAACCCCCAGGCCCCCGTCGATCATCTCCTTTGCTTGTAAGACCCTCTTTCTCGCTCCCAACGCTTTCCTCCTTCTGTGAATCGTTTCCTTAAGTCGGTTTTCTTCCATTCCTCGCTTGAACCTTCCCTTTTGGTCCCGCATTCTTGTCTTTCGACCATGACTAGTACCTCGCAGTCGACCGGCGGCGCTCCGGGTCTATGGTATACGACCATGGAGAGCCGTTTTGATGAGGAAGACGCATTGCGTCTCGCTCGGACTTACGACCTTCCTTCTGACCACCAACTAGTATTAGCCACACCGATCGATCGGCCTCATGAACCGCCGCTCGGCACAGTTCTTTTTTTCCGAGACCAATTTTTGGCCGGGCTACGCTTCCCACCCCACAAGTTCATCTTGCAAGTCTGCAATTATTTCTGCATCCCGCTCGGCCAGATAGTTCCCAACTCCATTAGGCTGCTGAGCGGGGTGATAGTTCTCTTTAAACTGAACGGCATCCCCCTCGACCCTAAGATTTTCCATTACTTTTTTTATCCCAAGCAAGCCGAGTGGGGCACCTTTATTTTCCAGTCTAGGATAGGTTTCATCCTCTTCGATAACATGCCGAGCTCCAACAAACACTGAAAGGAGCATTTTTTCTATATACGTTTTCCCGAGCGGCTAACTTTTCGTACCAAGTGGCAGACGGCGATGCCGGCGCCACCGGAGCTCGGCAAATTTAGAGGCGACGCGGCCTACCTTCATGCAGCCGAACGGCTGGTCGGCCAACGATATCACATCGACAAGCTACTTCTCCCGGGAGTAATGTACATATTCGGCTTGTCCTCTACCCCGGCCGATCTGCCCTGCAGCATGAGTAAGTTCCCTTATCTTCCCATTTGTTTTGTTCTAACTGATTTATTTTTTGCTTCTACAGCTGAAGTCATGTGGCGCGCCAAGGCAACCGAAAATCTCAAGCTGAAAGCCGCTCAGATTGAGGCGGTGAAGAACAAGGAGGTCACCGAGCGGGGCCTTGCTCCAGCGGATCCGGCCGGCGAAGAAGGTGAGGGGACTCCAACTGTCCCCGAAGCCTTAGACGCTCCTGCTTCTCACGACGAGGCCGTGGGCGACATAGAACCCTCGGCTCAAGCCGAGGTAGAGGCCCGTTCGGCCGATGATGCTCCGCTACTCACACGGAAGCGGCGACGACCGGAATCCGCCTCTACCTCAACTCCACCTGATGAGCCACAGCCCGAGCGGGGCGCGGATGCTCCGGTGCTGTCCGGGACGATTTCCTTAGAGAGTACACCGACCCCAAATGGCTCTCCGAGGGCCAGCTTTGAGGCGCCGCCGTCCAGCCCTTCCAGGACTCTGTGCCGTATCAGGCGTTTGGGCGAGCTTCCCTCCTCGTCCACCGATGGGCCGTCCGGTAAGGCCGACGCTTCTCAGAGCGAGCCGAGCGGCCAGAATTTAATTAAAACCGTTCTGCGCCTTCCTTCGGAGGCGTACATGGCTGCTGCTGATCGGCCAATGGTCCCTGAGCAGCAGATCACTTTGACGGGCCCTCTTGCCCAAGCTTGGGTGGACGCTCGACGTCGAATAGCCAAGATGACTCCCGGGCAGCTCGGCGACAGCAACCTACAACAGGCCACTGGGGTATGCTCTTTTTCTTTGTTTGCGTATTTGAATTATGTTTTTAACCTGTTCACATTTGCTAGCAGAACTGGGTGGAGTAGATCGCCATTAGCGATCGATTGGCCGAACTGGAGGACGAGTTGAAAAAACAAAAAGTTGCGGGGGCACCGGGCAGTCGACGGCCGCTCTGGAGAAGGCCAAAAAACTACTGGATGCCGAATGGAAACGGGCTTCCGATCTGGCGAGCAAGGTCGTTCGGCTTGAAACGATGGTCAAACAACGAGATAAGGAGATCAAGACGGCGACCACTCGGAAGCAACATGCCATCGATGACATGGACCGGATGAAGGTGGAGATCAGAGGGCTGGAGCAACGCATTAAGGATCTGGATGCTCTGCTGGCCACCGAGAAGGAGAGCCGCTCGGCCGATCTCCAAAGGTTTGATGGAGAGTTGAAAGATCTCCAAGCTGCCAGCGACGCTGCCCATGCTGCGCTCAAAGAATATCAAAAGGGGGAGTCGGCCCGTTTGGACGAAGTGAGGAAGGCGTATCTCCGCTCGGAAGATTTCGGAGAGAAGTTTACTGACAAGATATCCCTCACTTTCGAAGAAGCGATCAAGGCGGCAGTAGATTACCTGAAGACCAAGGGCCACCTGCCCGCCGAGCTGGCCATCCCCCCCGAGGACCTCGCGACCGTGATAGGCGTCATCCCAGACACTCTTTTTGACTTTGACGCATGATAAGCGTTTTTTTCTTTTTATGAACTTTTTTGTATTCCAGCCATTCGGCCTAACTTATTTTTGTAGTAACTTTTTTGGTTCACCCAGTGCATAATAGATAATCTTTTCTGTTCCTCCTGTTGGTGCAACCTTAGGTCAAGGTTGACCTGGTTGACCTGACTCGAGTTGACCTGACTCGAGTTGTATTTTGATGTTTGACTTAGGAAGATTGTCGGTGCAACCTTAGGTCAAGGTTGACCTAGTTGAGTTGCATGTTGATGTTTGACACTCGTGGAAGAGTTGTATTCTTGATATGGGACAAGAATAGATGTTTGGGAGATTGTTGGTGCAACCTTAGGTCAAGGTTGACCTGGTTAACCTGATTCGGGAAAAAGTCCAAGTATGGAGACTTGGCACTGGAAAAGTCCAAGCAGGGAGCTTGGCACGCGAAAAGTCCAAGTATGGAGACTTGGCACGGGAAAAGTCCAAGTATGGAGACTTGGCACTGGAAAAGTCCAAGTTTGGAGACTTGGCATGGAAAAGTCCTAACTGGGATGTTAGGCAGTGTGGAAAGTCCTGGTGAGTGAAGCCAGGCAGTGGGAAAGTTCTAATTGGGATGTTAGGCAGTTGAAAAGTCCTGGTGAGTGAAGCCAGGCAGTCGGGAAATCCTGGTGAGTGAATCCAGGTGAAAATCCTAGTGAGTGAAGCTAGGTGAAGGTGAAAGTCCTGGTGAGTGAAGCCAGGAAATCCTGGTGAGTGAAGCCAGTGAAAATCCTAGTGAGTGAAGCTAGGTGAATGAGAAAGTCCTAACTGGGATGTTAGGCGGTGTGAAAGTCCTGGTGAGTGAAGCCAGGTGGAAATCTGGTGAGTGAAGCCGTGGAAAACCCAGTGAGTGAAGCTAGGTGAAAGTCCTGGTGAGTAAAGCCGGGCAAGGGAAAATCCAGATGGATCAAGGGTGATCGGACATCTGGTGATGGGAAGTCCAAGTAGGCCATAGGAGTGATCGGATACTTGGTACGGAGAGAAAAGTCTAAGTGGGTAAAAGGGATTGACCGGACACTTAGCGGGGAGTCCTAGCAGGTCAAGGGAGTGACCGGATGCTAGGCGCAATGTACCAACAGGTCAAGATTGACCGGATGTTGGTTTGGACTTGGTTTGGGCGAAAACCATGAGCTGGATCGATCTGGTGATCGATCTAGTGATACCGAGAATATTCTGATCGGTCTGGTGACCGATCAGTAACACATCAGTAGCATACTGTGTGTTAACTGATCGGTCTGGTGACCGATCAGGAGTCGATCAGAAGCCGAACAGGAGCGAGGCGTAAGATGGGCTGATCGGTCCCCGGACCGATCAGGAGGTTCCCTGATCGGTCCATGGACCGATCAGGGACGGAACAGAAGCGAAGGAGGAGGGAATGGATCGGTCTGTGGACCGATCCACATGGAGCCTGATCGGTCCACAGACCGATCCAGGCACTAGCCGTTGCGACGCAACGGCTAGATTTCTTCTGTGTTTCTTCGTTTTCTTCGCAGGTTATAAAAGGAGGGCTGCTGCTGCGAGCCTCTTCCTTCCTTCTTCTTCCTTCTTCCTGTTCTTGGTGCTGCTAAGCTTGCTGTTGAGCTTTGTTGAGCTGCTTTGAAGCTTCGCGTGAGCTTCCGGCTGGGTCACCTGCTGTTGTAGGCGCTTGGGAGCGGCTGGGTCACCTGCTGTTGTAGGCGCTTGGGAGCGGCTGCTTCTTCCAGTCGAAGAGAAGGCAAGAAAGTTTACATTTGTATTGTACTTTATTTCTTGTTTTCCTTGTACTCTTTTCTTGCTGTTGCAAGAAGTTTCTGTGGCGAGGTTTCTCCACCCAGAAGGAGAGTTTTTATTAGCCGATTTTCCGGGGACTCATCCACCGACGGATTGATTGAGTTCGTCCACCTTACGGACACGCCGAGGAGTAGGAGCATCATCTCCGAACCTCGTACATCGCTGTGTTAAGGTTTGATATTCTTCCTTTTGTTTCTAGTTTATTTTTCCGCTGCGCTAACGAATTGTAGGAAGAAACGAGTGATTTGGGGCGGCTATTCACACCCCCCTCTCTAGCCGAGTACGTAGGATCCTAACACCTCCAACTTCTGTTTTGACAAGAAATTTTTCTTTCGTCACATTTTAAGTGTTCTTTATAACTCCTCCGCTCGGCTTTACGCTATAACGTGGACTCAAGCCGCTTGCCTTCAATAACATCTTTCGCCATGCAACTAGGTAGCCGCTCGGCGCGCGAACGTCATTCGTTCACTTGCTCACATTTTTAATTCTAATTAACCATCTCTAGCTTTGCGCCTTACCTCAAAGGGGTTTGCGCTAGATTCTTGCAATGCGAGCCGCTCGGACGTTTATAGACGCCGGCTCGTCTCTCGATATTTAACGTCGGAGCTCGACGGTCTTCCGCTCGGACGTTTATAGACGCCGGCTCGTCTCTCGATATTTAACGTCGGAGCTCGACGGTCTTCCGCTCGGATGTTTATAGACGCCGACTCGTCTCTCGATATTTAACGTCGGAGCTCGACGGTCTTTCGCTCGGACATTTATAGACGCCGGCTCGTCTCTCGATATTTAACGTCGGAGCTCGACGGTCTTCCGCCGGACGGTTTACGCCCGCTCGTCTCTCGATATTTAACGCCGGAGCTCGACGGTCTTCCGCCGGACGTTTATAGACGCCGACTCGTCTCGATATTTAACGTCGGAACACGGTCTTCCGCTCGGACATTTATAGACGCCGCCTCGTCTCGATATTTAACGTCCGAGCTCGACGGTCTTCCGCCGGACGTTTATAGACGCCGGCTCGCCTCTCGATATTTAACGCCGGAGCTCGACGGTCTTCCACTCGACGTTTATAGACGCCGCCTCGTCTCGATATTTAACGCCGGAGCTCGACGGTCTTCCGCCGGACGCTTATAGACGCCGACTCCGGCACGTAGAGTCGGTCGACTCTGCCGGCCTTCTCGGACATTTGCAGCCTCGATATTTAACGTCGGAGCTCGATGGTCTTCCGCTCGGACGTTTATAGACGCCGGCTCGTCTCTCGATATTTAACGTCGGAGCTTGACGGTCTTCACGGCTAACTTTTAACTGATTATATACGCCCTGCCGAGGGGCGAGGGGTCCTCGTTATCGAGCGTGCAGCTCGTTTAATATACCTCCGGCCGAACGGTCCGGGGCCTTCGATATTAAGCCTTTGGCTCGGATACAATTCGCACTGCCAAACGACGCGGGGTCTACGTCATCGAGCGTTTGGATCGTATATTTGTACGCCCCGGCCGAACGACACGGGGTCTTCACGCAGTAGGTCGTTCGGCGGATAATGCTCAATGCGTTTTCATCTTTTTGCTTCCTGCATTACAAGGACATAGGCGACTAGCATATACACAAAAATGAATTACATTCGTGCACCTTTCATCCAGCTCGATAAGGCTGGAGATGATTTGCACTCCACGGTCGATCCAGCTGCCGTCCGGCTTCATCCTCCAAATAATATGCGCCTGAGCGGAGCTTTTCAATAACCTTGAAGGGGCCCGCCCACGGTGCCTCCAATTTGCCGACGTCGCTGACCGGCTTGACTTTCTTCCAGACAAGATCGTCGACCTGAAATGATCTGGGGATTACGCGGCGATTGTAATTTTGCTTCATCCGTTGCCGGTACACCATCAGCCGGACGGACGCCTTGGCTCTTTCCTCTTCGACCAGATCCAGCTCTGTGTTCCTCCGCTCGGCATTGCCCTCATCATAGCTTTGGATCCTAGCGGATTCGACTCCGACTTCAACAGGAATGACCGCTTCACCGCCATACACCAGTGGAAAGGCGTGACGCCCGTCCCTTCCTTTGGAGCCATTCGGATGGCCCATAAGACGCCCGACACTTCATCTGGCCAACTTCCTCCCAAATGGTCGAGCCGAGCACGCAAAATACGAAGAATTTCCCGATTGGCCACTTCGGCTTGATCGTTGCTTTGGGGATAAGCCACGGACGTGAAGTGTTGCTCGATGCCGTAGCTTTTGCACCAATCCTCTAGCATCTTCCCTGTGAATTGCTGCCCATTGTCTGAAACCAATCGGCGAGGGATGCCGAACCGACAGATGAGGTGTTGCCAGATAAATTTTTTGACCATCTGTTCGGTGATCTTGGCTAGCGGCTCGGCCTCCACCCACTTGGAGAAATAATCAACCGCCACTAGCAAAAATTTCCGCTGCCCGGTCGCCATCGGGAATGAACCAACAATATCCATTCCCCATTGATCGAACGGACATGAAACTGTTGATGCCTTCATTTCTTCTGCCGGTCGGTGGTTGAAGTTATGGTATTTTTGGCATGAAAGGCACGTCGACACTGTCCGAGCGGCATCTGCTTGTAAAGTCGGCCAAAAGTATCCAGCTAGCAGGATCTTCTTAGCTAGTGCTCGTCCGCCCGGATGTCCTCCGCACGATCCTTGATGTACTTCTTGGAGGATGTAAGCCGAGAACTCCGAGCTCACGCATTTCAACAACGGCCGTGAGAAAGCCTTTTTATAAAGCTGATCGCCGATGAGTGTGAACCGACCGGCTCTCCTCCTTAGCAGCTGGGCTTCATACTCATTGGATGGTGTGGCGCCCGAGCGGAGGAACTCTATGATGGGCGTCCGCCAGTCGCTTGGAAATGTGAGGCCTTCCATCCGGTCGACGTGCGCTACCAACAGTACTTTTTCAATTGGCTGCTGAATGGCGACCGGCGTTATTGAGCTCGCGAGTTTGGCTAACTCATCAGCTGCTTGATTTTCTGCTCTGGGTATCTTCTGGACAATAACTTCTCTAAAATCGGTTTTCAGCTTCTCGAAGGCTTCAGCGTAGAGCTTGAGCCGAGCGCTATTGATTTCGAAGGTACCGGAGAGCTGCTGAGCGGCCAACTGCGAATCCGAGTGGAGCGTTACCCGACCGGCTCCCACATGCCGGGCAGCCTGCAAGCCAGCTATGAGGGCTTCATACTCTGCTTCATTGTTGGTAGCCTTATAATCCAGCCGGACGGATAAGTGCATCTTTTCTTCTTGAGGGGAGATCAACAATATTCCAATCCCGCTTCCGAGCCGAGTGGACGACCCATCCACATATATTCTCCACATAGCTTCCGGCTCCGGCCTTTGCACCTCAGTCACAAAATCGGCTAAGGATTGCGCTTTGATCGCCGAGCGGGACTGGTATTGGATGTCAAATTCACTTAACTCAGTCGTCCATTTGATGAGCCGCCCGGATGCTTCTGGATTCAGTAACACACGTCCGAGCGGGCTATTGGTCTTGACGATGATAGTATGCGCCAGGAAGTATGGACGGAGGCGCCGAGCGGCGAGGATCAGAGCAAAAGCCAGCTTCTCGAGCCCAGTGTAGCGAGATTTAGCATCTTTTAAAATATGACTAAGGAAATACACGGGCTCTTCTCCGCTCGTCCTCACTAAAGCCGAGTCGATTGCATGCTCGGTTGAAGATAAGTACATATAAAGTGGTTCACCAGCAGTCGGCTTGGCTAATACTGGGAGAGAGTTCAGATAGGCCTTCAAGTCTTCGAACGCCCAATCGCATTCTTCATCCCAGTGAAACTTAGTGGCCTTGCACAATATTTTGAAGAAAGGGAGGCTCCGGTCGGCAGTTTTGGAGATGAACCTGGAGAGAGCCGTTATCCGACCGGTCAAACGCTGCACTTCCCTCGTGCTTCTCGGTGGCGGCATGTCTTGTAGAGCTTTCACCTTGCTGGGATTTGCTTCAATACCCTGCTCGGTCACGATGTAACCCAAGAAACGTCCTCCTTTCGCTCCGAACAGACACTTCTGGGGATTTAGTTTGACGCCATACCTCCTCAGTGTTCGGAAAGTCTCCTCCATGTCCTCCAGGAGATCGACCGCTCAGACGGATTTGATGAGAATGTTGTCCACATATACCTCTAGATTCCGCCCGATCTGTTCTCTAAACACTTTGTTCATCAAGCGCTGATAAGTGGCTCCCGCATTTTTCAATCCGAACGGTATCACCTTATAGCAATAGGTGCCATCGGCCGTCACAAAGCTGACTTTTTCTTCACGAGCGGCACTTGATGATAGCCTTGGTAAGCGTCAAGCATACATATTAGCCGGCCGTAGAGTCCACCAAATGATCTATCCGGGGTAAAAGTCTTCGGCAAGCTTTGTTGAGATCCCAAAATCTAGCACTCTCCATTTGTTGCCCGGCTTGAGACTAATACTACGTCGCCACCGCCGGAACCGACCTCAGATATGGCCCGCCTGCTTTCTACCTCCGCCGATGATGGCATTCTCGCCACAAATCTCTTTTCTCTTGGGCGTCCGGACATGTAACTCAGGTCGCTATGCTCGCGAAATTTCGGCACTCATGTGTCGACGACGAAGACATCATGATTTCTTCGAGGCATTGGATCAGCTCCTCTTTCTTCTTCTCCGGATCGGACGCAATAAAAGTCGTGGCCTCCGATCGGGTTGGGTGAATCTGTACCTCCTCTTTTCTTCATAAATTAAAGAAGGTGGCTTCTCAGTGATGGCGCTTAGTGCCTTCCGAGCGGAATTGGCTTCTGCTCCGACCATCTCGATGTAGCATCGCCGAGCCGCTAGCTGATCTCCCTGCACTTCTCCCACTTTGTCCTCCATGGGAACTTGATCTTCGATGGAAGGTTGAGACGATCCGCCGGAATTCGCCGAGCGCCGTCCCAAAATGACGCTAGGACGAGGGAGAGTCGACCACCACAAAGTTTGTTGTCCTTGTCCTCCGAGCGCTCTTCTCCCAGGTAGCCACCGATCCGTCCGATGAACTTCGTTACCCATAAACCCGTAGAGCGGAGTTGTCATGGGTAACAGCTCGGCTCGATCAATTTGCAGCTGATCGAACGCCTTCTTGAATAAGATGTTGACTGAGCTCCCTGTGTCAACAAATACGCGGTGAATAGTGTAATTGACTATTACTGCTTTGATGAGCAGAGCATCGTCGTGGGGTACTTCAACTCCTTCCAAGTCCCCTGGCCCGAAACTGATTTCCGGTCCGTTCGCCCGCTCTTGGCTGCAGCCGACCGCATGAATTTGGAGCTGCCGGACGCTTGCCTTTCTAGCTCGATTGGAGTCTCCTCCGGTCGGCCCGCCAGCAATAACGTTGATCTCGCCTTGGGAAGTATTGCTTCTATTTTCCTCTTCCCGAGCGGACGGTCGGGACCGTTCTCTGGACGCTCGACGATTCTCCTGCCTTGGAGAACGATGCCGATCGGGAGCCTGTTGCTGTGGCCTATCGGTTCGTGTCCGTTCGGCGTCATGAGTTCTCTGCCGCCTGTCGACTGAGGGAGACCGTCGTCCGGCATTCCTGGGCACGGGATGTGCCATGAAGGGAAAACTTCGACAATCCCTTGTATTGTGCGTATCCGTCCGGTGGAAGGAGCAGAACATCGGAGTCCATTTCTTCTTTGGCTTTGGCCTAGCGGCAGCTACCTCTTGCATGTGGGATCGGACATGGGGGGCTCGGATTGCTTCGGCCCTCGGTCCTCTGGGCGGCTGATGAGCGGCATGTTGTTTCCGCTCGGACGGAGGGGGCCGCTTGGCTGGAGTTTCTTTTTTCCTGGCCGCTTGCGCTTCTTCCACGTTGATGTACTCGTTAGCCCAGTGTAGCATGTGATCATAATCCTGGGGCGGCTTTCGGATGAGCGATCGGAAGAAATTTCCATCCACTAGGCCCTGTGTGAAGGCATTCATCATAGTTTCCGAGGTGGCCGTTGGAATGTCCATCGCCACTTGGTTGAACCGCTGGATGTAACCTCGAAGCGATTCACGGGCTTCTTGCTTGATGGTGAACAGGCTCACGCTCGTTTTCTGGTAGCGTCGGCTGCTCGAAAAATGGTGGAGGAAGGCCGTTCGGAAATCCTTGAAGCTCGTGATGGATCCGTCCGGCAGCCTCCGAAACCACCGTTGAGCCGACCCGGAGAGGGTGGTGAGGAAAACCCGACACTTCACCCCATCTGTGTATTGATGTAGGGTTGCCGTGTTGTCAAACTTACCCAAATGATCATCTGGGTCGGTTGTCCCATTATACTCGCCGATTGTCGGAGGCACGTAATGCTTGGGCAGAGGGTCTCGTAGAATAGCCTCTGAAAATTGGCGATTGATCCGCTCGGGCGACGCGTCCGCTCGGGGGGCTTTCCCCTTTCTGTTATCTCGTCTAGGCATTTCATCCGAAGAAGATCCCCTATCTCTGTGAGCTGGTACGGCTTCAGGGGTGCGGAACAGGGCTCGATGAAATGCAACGGTGGCTGGTGGCGCTTCCGCTCGACCACCAGACGCTGATGTTGCTTGCTGCTCCGGCCGCTCGGCTGTGGCTTTCTGTTTTTGCTCCACGAGCTTGGCGGCCCTTATCTCGATCAGAGCGTCGAGTTCCTCGTTCGAAAGCGTCACCGTGTGTTGTCGTCCAGCCTTGTCCATTGTTTCCGATCGGATGCAGGAGCGTTCCCACAGACGGCGCCAAATTGATCCTGTCCGAATCGCTGAACCAAAGGACGCTGGGCACGTGGCGCGCTCCTAGTCGATGGCGTGGGCCTCCGTCTGGTCGCACGAACCTCCGGCGATCCTGCACAGAAGTCGGGCCGGGAAGGGGTTCCCGGCGGCGACCCTCCGACGCTCAAGTCAGGTAAGCAAGTGGAAAAAGTGGCTTCGAAGCTCCTAGAATGCGTACCTCCGGCGAAATAAGAGGCTCTTTATATAGAGCGGTGAAAGAACCAATGCACGTCCACCGAGGCGCATACGTGTCCGCAACCCATACCTCGGTATGCACCTGTCAGAAAGCTTACCTGGCGCCATACTGCAACAGTCCCATCGCGCCTTCGATGGGACAACAGGACACCCCGTTGTCAGACTAGGAGTATGGCCTAACCATACGACTTGACGGCTGTCAGAAGATGTTCCCCCTTCTTTACTGCTCATAATCCAGGGCGTCCGACCGGCTGGACAGGGAGTCCGTCCGACCGGCCCCTCCTCCTTTTACGCGCTGGCCGGACGACACTCACCTCGCGTCCGGCCGGACGACACTCACCTCGCGTCCGGCCGGACGACACTCACCTCGCGTCCGGCCGGACGACACTCACCTCGCGTCCGGCCGGACGACACTCACCTCGCGTCCGGCCGGACGACACTCACCTCGCGTCCGGCCTGCCGTTGACATTGATGCACTGGGGAAATTTCCAGTAGGCGCTATGTAGGGACTGTTAGCAGTGTCATTTTCTCCTGGTTCTTCCGCTCGGCTCTTAACTACTGTTTCGACAGAGCGTCGGAACCCCGACCCGGTCAGAGCGCCTTTTACTACCGAATGTCCATTGGTCGGCCGATCGGTCTTATCCTTTTCTTCCAAGTCCGGTCGGCTCACCCTTCTCCGGCGGACCCCTTTGACCTCCACGTGGCGCTGACCCCTCGTTAGGAGGTCCCGGGCTCTTACCACCGGATCAAGAGTACTATAAACTGAAGTGGCTATAGACAAGAAAAATCATCCATAGATAAAAAAACCACGAGTTTATCTTTATAAGTAGAGTATCGATTTAGTATTGGATAGTTTTACAAGGACGGTGATGCGCTGATAGAGGGGGGCTCACCCGACACGGGTTGACTATCGAGGTGAAGGTCAAAGTCAAGGTGGTCAATGTCAAGATGTCAAAAAGCTTGCCTACGGTGGACGAGAGAAGGACGGCTACAACGAACGGTCGGGGCAATCAGTGTCCGATCGGCCAGAGGCTACAAAGGCCGGTCGGGCAACAAGTTTCCGAGCGGGACAATTGTCCAGCTCAGGATATTACAATAAGACAGCCAGACGCTTAGTGTAGAGCAACAGGATGCTAAGGAGACCAGAGAGCTTGTCCGAGTGGGATGGAAAAGCTACTACGCCCAGTCACCGCAAGGAAGAGCAACTGAAACCGACAGAGCGGAGGAGTCCTGGCCGAGCGGCTACCCCACTCGGTCAAGCAGCGGGACCATTGTCATCTCTTTGAGGCCGACAGAGCGGAGGAGTCCCGGCCAAGCGGCTACCTCGCTCAGCCAAGCAGCGGGACTAATGTCATATCTCTTGATATTCTTTTGGGAGTTAGTGTTGCTGACACGAGACATGATCAACAGGTGGATCATACGACAAAAGCTTCTACTGTCTTGTTAAGGATATGCATGTTCTGTTAAGGTATAGTATCAGAGGTACTTTCCTGACAGGTCCTTTCATAGGACACATTGGAGAACATGTCCATGTCTACGTCACCCACCAGAGCTCTATATAAAGGGGATCTAAGTACCGACGGAGGTACGTGTTATTACTATTTACACTTACATTATTGTTGCTCCACTTCCTTCTGCACTTCCAGTGACTAACTTAAGCGTTGAAGGACTAATGTTAGGACCCTTTCCCTGGCTCGATATTGACGTTATTTGTTTTGCAAATTGGGGCATGGTCTACATCCAATCACCATAGTAACTACATCTCCAACTTTCCATCCTTCCAGAGGAAGGATGGTAAAATCAATAAGGGTCAACTGCCAATGACTAAATGTTGTACTTTCATAATTTATCTTTAAAAATAGGTGGAAAATTTTAATGGGATTGGATTCAAAATTGAAAAAGCAAAAAAAAAAAAAAAAAATCAATTTAACCCTATGAAAATACCATTACTTTTTATTATAATAGTTAAAAGCATTTACTACAATGTTGTATAACAACTATATAAATATTTACTTAGTCTCAGAGTCATGGTGTCACAATAGAACATCTAAATTGACATTTAGATATTCATGATTCAAACCCTAACTATAATATATTTATAGGAATTTTTTCTTCAAATGAGGACGTAACCAAAAAATGCTAGACTTTTGAGCTGACTGTTACATGCGCAATCACCCCAGAAATAACTAATGAGGTTATTTAGAATTATTATTTTTAATATAAATATCATCTACTACTTCAAAATGACAAAATTGGTAAAAAGATATATATATTTTAATAAAATAACATTCTAGATTTAGAATATAAGATTTTAGAATTTAGAATTTAAAATTTAAAATTCAACTGCAACTATATAATAACTCTCTAAATAATTATTACTTTATCAGCTTTGTAATAGTTATAATTAGTTTAAAATAATTTTAACAATTTAAAATAATTTTGAAGAAATGTAAATAATTTTAATATAAAAAATCTTAATATAATATTTTTTTATATATAATAATTTTTATTAAAATGGAAATCCAATTTTCACCAACTATAATAATAAAATAAGAGATATTTTAGTATAAAATATTTGATGGAGTGTTTTCTTTTTTTTTAAAAAAAAATTATCTTTTTGATAATTTGGAATGTTTTTTTTTAAAAAAATTCCCCAATAAAATTAGATTAAATTGACCTACTCACCCATTCGTAATCATCCCGTGAGCACTATTAATTTTTTTTTTAAAAAAAATGCATTTCTTTTAGTATGCAACATATCTAATCTGTTACCACAACTACAAGGGCAATAAAACATAATTTTTTATCCACTAAATAAAATGGTACTCCTATATTATTGAATTTGACCTTTTTTAATATATATATATATATATAAAATTCTATTTTATTATTATTAAAATTTTCTTTGATCTCTTTTTCTTTATTAACATTTATATTTAGCATAATTAAATCCGAATTAATACTCATGCAAAAAAGAATACCATGAGTGGGCATGTGCACCTCTACTTTATGGTAATGCTCCCTCATTGATAGATTAATTGTGAGTTTGATTTGACGGCTATGGCATCAATAGCTCAAGCATCGACAGATTAGACTTTCTATTAAGAACGACAATTTCGATAAAGAATCTGAAATCCAACCCAAATACAAAAGCATATAGAAGATTTTTTTTTTTTTTTTTTTTGACCCAATTAAATAATTAAATACTCAAATATGAGAATTTTTAAATTTAAATATGAAGGCCCAAATACCAATTAAATTAATATATATTTATTGATTTATATATTAAAGAAAGATTTTTATTTTCCTGAATCCCAAACAAAATTCAGAATCTATTAACACCTCTTCGCCTACCTCTTTATTATTTCTACTATGATATTTAATTTATTAATTTATTTTTAATCTTTTTTTTTTGTAAGAATATAGAATCCTATTAAAATTCGATCTATAGTCAAGTTAGACATGCATGCATCAAAGTATCAAACCCATTCCCTCACTTTGGCAAAGGCCTTCTTCACCTAATCTTTCACAATTATCAGCAAATAACCAGACACAGAAGCTTTGATCAGTGCTAGCTCCACCTTAGTTATGTTGGTTTCCTTCACACATCAGCAAAAAAATAGTCGAGATTGTCGATTGTCATACCTCTCGAGTCGAAGGACAGATGAGTAATAAGGGAGATGCTCTCTTTGCCTCAGCTATTGAAGATGATGGAGCAATTGAACCAGAGACTTAAACTAATGTATTGCAAACAGAATGGTAAATGCATATATAGTTTGATCGACAATGCTACAACTTGAACCACAGCAAAACAGATTTTGTTGTCCTTTGTTATTTTATAAATGCATGGAGACTCTAATGTGTTATTTTGTTGTCCTACACATATCATGCATAGTTCAGCAGGTACACCACAAACTAAACATCCTGAAGATCACATAAAACTTCCAACACAGACTGAAACACCCTTAACGATACTTTAGTCATCTTTGTCGTTACTACTTGACATCTCCAGAAATGAAAGAACAATCAAAGGACCGAGTTCAGGAGGTAACCTTGGCTTATCGACCGCTACAATTGGGACGAGGTGTTCTTCCCCATGCTTATCTAGGGTAGCAATTTTCACGGTCCCTGCAGGTAATATGTTGCTGATTAAGAAACATGCTATCGCAGTGAAATAGATGAATGAAAAAAACAAAAGAATAGTGCAACTTCACTGAAGCCATTACTCTGTGTTCCTTTCATCGGGTATACATGCTCAAGAATGCTTTTAACTGGTAGTTTCTTTAGAACTCTCATTGAGATTTGCACAAACCAAAAGCAATTAACTCAGCGATCCTGCCACAAAAATTTCATTGAAAATCTTGATAGTTGGGCAGACAGTTCAATTAATGTATGAAAATTATAAATTGGATTTGCACTGGAACTAATGGAAGCAAGATGAATGCATTCATTTAATTTTTAATTACAAATGGAGACGACAAGTAATCCAACAACACTCGCAGAATTCAAAACAATGAAAGTGGAGGAATTGCTCGTTTCTTGAGCGTGGACAGATTTGTTAATCTCTCATACTCATTGAAACAATGAGTATGATGTATTAACTTTTACAAATTAACAACTGCAATCTTCTTCGAAAAACACACGCCTTGTGAAAGAATCTCCCAAGGCCATTCAAGAAACTAAAACAGAGATCAGAAACATTTGAAAATTTTTGTAAGAGAACAAAATTCATCTCAACCATGTCGATCAAGGATGATGATTACGATTAGGAAAACAAACGCAAATCTTTGAGTAAGCAACTCTAAACAATATCACCGATCTATGCTCGTGCAAGAACATTTGGTCCCTTCAGATGCAAAGAGTTTAGGAAGATGATAAGAGAAAACAATTCACCTGATCTGTTTGATTCGCCGACGCAAAAAGCAACCGGACAGACGAGAGGGCATGAGAAGGAAAGGGAAGTGGTGGTTTTACTTTTACGAACTGAAAGAGAGGGCGAGGCGAAGGTTCCTGAGGATTCCAGATACAGCCGAAACCAAGAAAACGGGATGTCGAAGTTTAAAAGGCCGGATGCCGGCCCATAATGGAGCCCAATAAATATAAACGTTGGAACTCCCTCGGCGGGTCGTTCGGATCCCCTGCACCAGCTCGCCGAGGTGGCGGAGCAGACCGGACACGCTCGGCGTGCCGGTGGAGCTCTCCGCTAGCTTGATCACTCGATCCCGGCAGCCGCATCCGGCGAGCGTGCCGAGGAAGGAGGAATTGCTCCTCCTCTGCGCCCTCATATTCTTCTCCCTCGATGCAGTATGCTAGTTCCATGCACCTCTCCTTCGCGTTGCATATCGGAATTCCATTATTGTTAATTTATTTGATTTTTGTAGAGCAAAATAAAAAAGAATCTAATTGGACTGATAAAAAAATGGTCAAAATAAACTAGGTTATAAAAATCGAAATTAATTAGGAAAAAAGTATACTTTATGTCCCAACATATTCGGAAGAATGTGATTTAGATAGCTAATTTTGATTATTTTTCAATAAGGGTAAAATAAGTACCTATTTTTTTATAATCTAAATATCTGGCATAATTTTTATACACTCATAAAAGAAATAAATATCTGTTGTGGCATATGCAGCAAGGGCAATTAATAGTGCACAAATTGCGGCCAAGGAACATTTATGTGTTCCTTTCCTACCTAATGAACTTTATCGTGAATTTTTACTTAAAAAAAGAATTCAATATCCAACCCTTCTCGTGTAGAGTACCTCTTAGGAAGGAATTGTTAGTATATAATAAATTATTATTATATATAGATAGATTAATTTTTTATTATTAATATTATCTATTTATATTTTCTTTTCTTTTGTAAATTTAAGTTTTTTTTGGTAATACAATTTATTAGCCTCCTTTTACTGTTACATTTTTCTCTCCTTTACTTTGTGTTGTTTTTTACACTCTATTTATATTCTTTGCTTTATTCATATAGTATCAGAGTCAATCCATCTCCTCATCTCCTCTCTTAGTGAATCATGGAATAGTTTATTTTCAAAATTCTTTGAGGCGGCGACAGAAGAATTGTATTTTCTTGAGTTTTAACTGTTGGATCGCCTTGAACTTTGAAAGAAAGTTCCTCACATCCAGGGCTACATTTTGAACGGTGGAGATCAGATTTTGAGTTCATTAAGTCCACTTGATGATCAAAAAACCTGACTATTAATTTTGCCATCTCCATGGAAATTCGGTAGTCAACCACAACAACGATTCCTTAAATCTGGAGCACCCGATATGGCAGCAGTAGTTCCTCTTACAGATTCTAGAGTGATTCAATCATCCAATACCATAATCGTTGCTCTTACCAAACCATTTTAGAAATTAATTGCATCTCAGCCACATATCATGTCTACATCTTTTCACATAGATTTGTCCTCTAGTGGTAGCTCAGGTATACATTCCTCTATCTGGATCCTTGATTTTGGAGCTTCGCATCATATGTCGCATAATGTCAATTCTTTTATATCTAAAAATTCATCACATTCTGTGTCGGTCATGACCGTTGATGGTTCTCCCATGTCATTAATTGGTATTCTTTATTTGTACGTCTAATTTATCTTTGTCTAATGTATATCATATTTCTAATCTTACTTTGAATCTTATCTCAATCAATCAATTATATGATTCTGGTTTCTCAGTTTCTTTTACTTCATCTTCTTGTTATGTGCAGGATCCGCGATCCCAGTAGCTAATTGGTATAGGTCGTAGGTGGGAGGACTATATGTATTAGAAGAGCTGAAAGTTCCAGATGTTGCAACTTCTAGTGTTGATTTTTCATCCTTTCGGTTAAGCTCTACTTCTTCTATTTTTTATTTGTGGAATTCTCGTCTTGGACATATTTCTTCTTCTCATTTGAAATACTAGCTTCTAAAGGACATTTATGAAAAATTACAAATTCATGATATTTCAGATTTTTGTGGCTGCAAATTGACAAAATTCTCTACTTTACCTTTCTATAGAAGTATCTCTATTTCTCTTGCATCATTTGAGTTAGTTCATTATGATGTGCGGGGTCCATCTCCATTCGTACATCTGGTGGATCTTGTTACTATGTTTCCTTTATTGATGATTGTATTCATTACACTTGGGTTTATCTTATGAAACGTTGTTCTGGTTTCCTTAGTATCTATCAAATATTTTGTACCATGGTAAAAACTCAAAATAATGTTGTTATTAAATGTTTTCGATGTGATTTGGGTGGTGAATATACATATAATTTTTTTCTAAACTACTTACCTCAGATAGTATACTTTGTCAAAGTTCTTGTACTGACACTCTTGAATAAAATGATGTTGCTAAAAGAAAACATAGACATATTATTGAAACTGCACGCTCTCTCCTATTATCTGCTTATGTTCCTAGTAAGTTCTGGGGCAAAGCTATTCTTATTACAGTCCATTTTATCAATAAAATTCCATCTTCTATTATATCCGATTTGTCTTCTTTTAAAAAACTATATGGTTCCGTTCTTGATTATTCTATCTTAAGAGTTTTTGGATCCATATGTTTTGTTTTCCGTCCTCATGTTGAACGTAGTAAGCTTACTTCTAGGCCCGCTCTTTGTATTTTTCTTGGCTACGGTGAGGGTCAAAAGGGATATAGATGTTATGATCCAGTTAGTCAAAAACTTTATGTCTCACACCATGTTATTTTTCTTGAACACATCCCATTCTATTCCATTCCTTCTGAGACTCATAATCTTCGAAAATCTGATCTAACTCGTATTGATCCTTTTTGCACTGACTCTGATGACGTGCCATCTTATGTTCCCCACAATTAGACCACCCTAACACCTCTTCTTATAATGATGCACTACTTGCAAGATTAACACTTATATAGATTCTGATCATCAGCTCCCCGATGATCCCTCTACTCCTATTGCTTCCCATCATGCTCTTGTGATAGCGGATCCTCCTTCTCATGGGCTCAACAATCTTGTAAGTCTACTCAATTACCTAATTTTGTGTATTCTACTTATTCTGGTTCTTTTTCTTCTTTTTTGGCTTCTATTCACCAATTGTCTGAGGCCTTCTCTTATAGAGGATGTTCTTGATCCTCTTTGGCAGCAGGCTATGGCGAAAGAACTTTCTTCCTTATATCAAACAGGTACCTGGGATCTTGTTCCTCTTCCTTTGGGGAACTGTGCGATTAGTTCTCTATGGGTGTATAAGAATAAAACTAAATCTGATGGGTCAGTTGAGTGATATAAAGCTCGTTTAGTTGCTAAAGGATTTTCTCAACAGTATGGTATGGATTATGAGGAAACATTGGCTCTAATTTCTAAGCTTGTTATTATTCATACTCTTATTGCAGTTGTATCAGTTCGTCAGTGGTCTATTTTCCTGATAGATGTTAAAAATACTTTTTTAAATAGCAATCTTCAAGAAGAAGTCTTCATGGTGCCTCTGCTAGGTGTCACTCACAACCCTGGTGAAGTTTGCAGACTAAAGAAGGCTCTTTATGGCCTTAAACAAGCTCCTCAAGCTTGGTTTGACAAGTTTTCTATTGTGATTGGATCTCTTGGCTATCTTCCTAGCCATCATGACTCTGCTCTATTTTTACTCATTGTACTTCGTCAGGTCGCACATTACTTTCTCTGTATGTTGATGACATGATTATTATAGGAGATGATTTAAGTGGAATAGAAGAGTTGAAATTGCATTTGGCTCGTGGTTTGATATAAAAGATTTAGGTCCTCTACGTTATTTTTTGGGACTTATAAAGTATCTCATTCTCCTCGTGGCTATCTTCTCTCGCAATACAAATATATTGGTAACATTCTAGAGCAAGCTCATCTATTTGACACTAGCACTGTTGATACTCCGCTTGAGGTTAATGCTTGGTACTCTTCTACTAATTGTGTTCCCTTGCTAAGTCCATTTTTCAATCGCACTCTAGTTGCAAGTCTAGTATATATCACCATCACTAGACCTGACATTGCTTATGTTATACATATTGTTAACCAATTTGTTACTTCCCTCACTTCGATACATTAGGGAGTTGTGCTTCGCATCCTTCGATATCTTTGAAGTACCTAGTTTCATAGTCTTCTTTATCCTTTTACTTCTACCTTTGAGTTGTGTGTCTATTCAGATGCAGATTGAGGTTGTGATTCTACAGATCGTAAGTCTACCATAAGATATTGTGTTTTCTTGGGAGATTATCTTATTCTTGGAAGAGTAAAAAGTAAGATGTTGTCTCTCATTCTTCTACCGAAGTAGAATATCGTGGTATGACCTCTATTACTTCTAAAATTGTTTGGTTATGTTGGCTACTTGTTGATATGAGTATTTTTCTCTTGAACACTACCTTATGCATTGTGACAACTCCAGTGTCATTCAAATTTCTTTCATGATGCACTAAGTATATCAATATTGATTATCATTTCACTCGCCATCACTATCAGAATGACACCAACACTTTACCATTTGTCTCGTCTTCATGCAAATTACAGACTTGCTCACCAATGCACATTCCACTGCACGGTTTCAATTTCTAGTTAACAAACTCTCAATGCTTTATGTTTGTGTATCGTGAGTTTGAGGGGATATTATCATATGATAAATTATTATTATATAAGGGCAGATTAGTATTTTATTATTATTTTATTATCTATTTATATTTTCTTTTGTAAATCTAAGTTTTTTGGTAATACAATTTGTTATCCTCCTTTTGCGACTACCTCTTTCTATCATTCTCTTTGTGCTGTCTATTATACTTTATTTGCATTTTTTGCTTTGTTCACAGGAATATCATCATTGTGTAAAGCCGGCCCTAGGCCAGGGCTACCAAGGCTCCTGCCCAGGACCCATGAATACTTAGGGCCCATTTTAGAGAAGTATATATATATATATATATATATATATATATATATATATATATATATATATATATATATATATAGATATATATAAATATATATAAATATATATAAATAAAGGGGGGGGGGTGAATATCACCTTTTAAAAAACTCTTTCTTTTGGAACGTTTAAAACTAAAACACGAGTAGTGCGGCGGAAAGTAAAAACACGTTTTGGTTACTTGGTTCGGAGCCTAGGTTGACTCCTACTCCAATGCTCGCAATCCTTGACCACATTATTGGACAATTCACTATAATTTTTCTTTTTGAAAATTTCAGAAAGAAGCAATTCATACAATGAGTAATATAAGATAGTAATAACCTACTATCTTATTGAAACTAAGTACAATGCAAGTAATATAAAATTATACCGACAGTAGATGAAAGTTGAAGCTCAGTCGACACTTGATTGAAGTAGTAGCTTGCTTGAAGACAAAGCGAGGAGTAACAGTACAAGCAGCTTTGCATAGAGATGAACTGGTGAATGGATTCGTTGCTGAACCTTGGACCTCGAACTCTTTTTATAAGAATGGTCAATGTTCGATCGACCAATCCTCAGGTTCAGTCTACCGAGCCCACTCCCATCCTTCTTCCCTGAGCTCCGGTCAGATCCAATCTTCGATCTTTGATGACCCTTAATGATTCGGTCGATCGATCCCATTGTTTAGTTGACCGAATAGTGAGGATTCTCCATTAATTCATCAAAATTCTTCATTAATGCATCTTTAATGCGATGATCGTTCGGTCGATCGATCCATTACTTCGGTCGATCGATCTGGCTAGCTTCCATCTTTGCTTCTGATCGATCTGTACTGTGCCACATCATTAAGATTCGGTTGACCTATCCTTTGGTTCGGTCGACCAATCAAGCTTCGATCGGAATATGTTCTACTTTGGTCTGAATTGATCTTTGGTCTGAGTCAAGTTGGTTCGATCGACCGATCCCTACGTTCGGTCGACCGATCACGTCGAACCTACAACACAGAGTTAAATAGAATATTCTTACAACACAAAAGTTAAAACAGTAATATATATAATGCGTGAGTAATATTAGACAGTAGAACTGTCTTGATCTCAACTTGGAAACCTTCCCGATTTCTTCAGTTGGATCAGTGACCTAGGGTTTGTTCCTTCCGGAACATGACCTCACTGTTGCTCCTCCAGTTGCTTACTCCAACCTACCTACCAAACCTTGATCCTCCAGACTTGTTTGGAATTTACCGCTTAGCATTGGATCAGCCACCCAGGACTTTCCCTCGATCTTCTATCCTCCAAATCTATCGAGCTTCCCTGCCAAGTGTTGAGTCCTTTCGACCCGCTTGGACTTTCCACCTGTCTTCCACTATCTGCTAAGTCTTTCCTGCCTAGCCTCCAACTAGGACTTTTCCGGTTGAGTAAACAGCTTGCACACTTGGTCAACTTGTTAGATCACAACAAGACTTAACTTGAACCTTTGACAATATCAAAACTCAGGTTCGATTCTGGTGCACTCTGCACCACCAATCTCCCCCTTTTTGATATTTGGCAACTCAAGGTTCGTAGTTAAGTTTAACAAAGTTAAATAAATAAATGAGCATTTTAACTCTTTTCTTCCCCTGAGTTATATAACTCCATCTGAATTCATTATCTCTTCCCCTTTAACACACATCAAAACTTGGGGAAACAAGATTTAAGTAAAATTAGATTTTGAAAACTAGAGTAAATACTCAAAATTTTGAAAATTTTACAAGGTAAATAATTTTAAAAATTTAAATTGAACAATTTTAGTAATGACAAAATTTTGAAAAGTTGATAAAGGAAAAAAGCTTAACAAATTTGTAAAAATGTATTTTGAAAATTTTTGGAAAGGAAAAATTTAAAAAAAATATATAAAGGAAAATTTTTGTAAATTAAAGAATTTTGAAAATTTTAGTAAAGGCAAAATTTTGAAAAGTTTGATATAGGAAAAAATTTAACAATTTTGTAAATAAATTATAAAAAATTTTGTAAAGGAAAAATGTTAAAATTTTTGTAAAGTAAATAATTTGAAAAATATATTTTAAAAATTGTAGTAAATGTAAAATTTTGAAAAATTTGAAAAGAGAAAAAAATATGAAAATTTTGTAAAGAAAAAAATTTGAAATTTGTGAAAGATTTAGTTTAAAGCCCACCCTAAAATTGATGAGTACCTAAAAGTCCAGGCATGAGTTTTAAAAACTAGAAAAAAATATCCTTATGATGAAATGTCCAACCTTCATACCTAGCTGACTACCACAAGATAGCAGCTACTGATTTAGGTTGGTCAATTTGAGCATATCATTCGAGCTAGTTTATTACTAGCCAGATTACCCAAATTGATTAATATGTTTTGTTTAAAACCCAGATTTATAGCGATGCACTAACTTAAGCATCTGAAATCTTAGGCTAAATCCTAAGCATCCCACACCATTCTAGGTTTCAAAATACACAAGCAAGGTATCCTACTGTGCTTGTGAGATGCTGGCTGCTAAAACTATAAGTTTAATTTAGTTAAATTGCTAAACCAAAGTTTTGGTTAATGGTGTTTTAAATATTTAGTTATCAAGTTTTAATTTAAAATTCAAGTTTAGTCTTATTTTAGGTTTCTTAGTTTGATAGTCAAGTTTAGGAATTGAGTTAAGTTTAAGTTAACAGTTTTAATTTATTATTAATTTAGAGGTTAGATTTAAATTAATTTTTTATTAGGTTGTAAGATAATTTTTATTAATTTTCAATTAAGTTTTAAAATAATTATAATTTGGTTTTGAAATTTTAATTAAGTTGTAAAGTAATTAAGTTTTAGAATTTTAAATTAAGTTTAAAATAATTTTAGATTTATGTTTTAGGTTATGTTTTAAGTTCAAGTTAATTGAGTTTAAAAATTTAAGTTTGAGTTTATGTTTTAATTAACTTTAGATTTTAAGATTTAAGTTATGTTTTTAATTTTTAATTTAAAGATTTATGTTTGAATTTAAGTTTTAAGTAATTTTAATTTTTAATTAATTTTGATTAGTTTAGAATTTAAGGTTAAGTTTTAGTTGATTTGAATAAATAGCCTAAAAAAGTTGTTTAACCCATGTTAGATTCAAACTTAGCTTTGAGTTAATCAAGAATGCTTTCTAAGGACAAGTTTTTAGTTCAATGGCGAGACATATGACCTCCTTGTGTATCAACGGTGGACCACTTGCTGAATGCTTTTAAAAATATTCCTGCCGAAAAAATTTAATACTAAGTTTTGGTCTAACTATCTCATGTTTGACTGGGATAGCTTCGGCCAAATCCACTAAGTCTAGTGCACGAGGTAGAATACACAAGATTCAGCCTAAACATGCCTTCGACAAAGCTTCCTTGACGTACTATCATTCCAATCCATTTCGGTGCTATGTTATTAGGGTTTGGTAAATCTTTTTAACTAATCATTCTAAGCTAAGCAAAAAGGTAAACCTAATCCTAAGCATGCAAAGTTGGTTAATCAAGTTGGTTGAACTATTTTTCTATTTGCTCCCCCTGAGTCATAGCTTAGATATGATCTATTAGAGTAGTGAATTTGACTCTTAGGGATCAAGTAAAGATTTGGTTTGATTGGTTTGGTTAAACATTTTATTGGAACTCATGCTTGGACTTGACTTCTAACATTTTGACTGATTAAAGACAGATATATTTTGTTTGTTTTATTTGGTCTATAGCCAAGTCCCGATTTGTTGTATACGGCTCATTGCGACCCAAGTACCATATTTAGACACTTGGATCCCAGTTCAAACTTTTCCAACGTTTTCTTGAATCACTCGACTTGTCCTTTCAAGTTGGAATTTTCTTCCTCAAGTTTTATAACGAGTTGAAGTTCTGACTTAAACTTGGTTAGTCAAGTCACTCAATTTAACTTGCTCCTTAAGGTGGTCTATTTCTTTAAGTAGCAAATTATTTTATTTTTTAGATTTTGTCAATTTTTTAAATAAACATTTAACTACTTTAAGTAAGTTTGATTTGGAATAAAAAGTTATCATATTGGGACCTTCAGAAATGGATGCAGATTCGTGGCTTTGCTCGGACTCGATGTTGATTTCGGACTCGGTATCGGTCTCGGACTTGTACTCTTCCTCGGACTCGGAACCTTCATTTCTTGCCATAAGGGAAAGATGCCTTGACTGCTTCGGTTCTTCTGCACCAGACTCTTTGGAAGATGACTCGTCCCATGTCACTTTGAAAGCCTTCTTTCTTTGTGTTGACTTTAGATTTTCCTCCTTCCGGTTAGGACATTACTTTTTGAGATGCCCCTTCTTGTTGCATCAGTAACAAATCATTTCTGATTTATTTTGTGTTTAGTTGATCGGTGTTATTTTAGTGCTCCTTTTGAACTTTTCCCTTGTTAGTAGTTTTCGGACCATGTTGACCAACTCCTCTTCATTGGTTAAGTCTAAGTCAGACTCACTTTCTGGTTCAATCTTGGTTCTGGTCTTGGTTTTTTTGCTTGATCCTGCATAGAAAGCTATACCTTTTTCGATTTGACCCAGGTTAGATTGTTCATGTAATTCTAATTTGCAAAAGAGTTCATCTAACTTAAGAATGGAAAGATCCCTTGAAACTTTGTATGCATCTACTATTGATGCCCACAAAGCATTTCTCGAGAAAGAGTTTAGTGCGTACCTTATTGTGTTGCGGTTCTCCAAGTTATGTCCGATTAGATGTAGGCCCTTAAGTATGTCTTTTAGTCGAGCGTGTAGTTGCATGCTCGTTTCTCCGAGAAGCATTTTAATATTAAATAAATTATTTAATAATAAATCTCTTTTGTTTACCTTAGATTCGTTGGTTCATTCATGCAACTTTACCAGATGGTCCTAGAGTTCTTTTGAATTTTCGTAGGGCCCAACTCGATTCAATTCTTTCATCGTCAGGCTACATTGAATGGTGTTGATTGCTTTGTAGTTTAGTTATGCCTTCTTGATCATTGGAGGAGTCCAGTCTTCTGGTTCTACCGACTTTCCATCTACCATTGGAGGAGTGTAGCCTTTGAGTATTGTGAACCAAAGTTCGATGTCGAATTTGAGGTAGCATTCCATTATGTTTTTCTAGTAGCTGAAATTCTCCCCTTTGAACAATAGAGGGCGGACGATGTTATACCCTTCTTGGTAGGAGTTTGATATTTTTGCTATCAAAGAAAAGAAATAGAAAATAAATTTTCAAGACTTTTGTCTTGGGATTAGTAGTGCAGGATAAAAAATATGACTTAAGAATTAAGAGAAAGCACTCTTAAAGAAAAAGAAGAGGTTTTTGAAATTGCTCAAAAAATGGTTAAGTAATTTCAGAGTTACCAGACACTGATACCAATTGAAGGATCGAGAAAGTGAGATAGGGGGGAGGGGGTGAATATCGCCTTTTAAAAAATTCTTTTTTTGGAACGTTTAAAACACGAGTAGTGCAGCGAAAAGTAAAAACACGTTTTAGTTACTTAGTTCGGAGCCTAGGTCGACTCCTACTCCAAGGCCCGCAATCCTTGATCGCACTGTTGGACAATTCACTATAATTCTTCTTTCCGAAACCTTCAGACAGAAGTAATTTATACAATAAATAATATAAGATAGTAACAACATACTATCTTATTAAAATTAAGTACAATGCAAGCAATATAAAATTATACCGACAGTAGATGAAAGCTGAAGCTCAGTCGACACTTGATTGAAGTAGTAGCTTGCTTGAAGGCAAAGCGCAGAGTAGAAATATGAGCAACTTTGCACAGAGATGAATTGGTGAATGGATTTGTTGCCGAGCCTTGGACCTCAAGATCTTTTTATAAGAATGGTCAATGTTCGGTCGACTGATCCTCAGGTTCAATCGACCGAATCTGCTACATTCCTTCTTCGTTGAGCTTCGATCAGATCCAATCTTCGAGCATTGATGACACTTAATGATTCGGTCGATCGATCTCATTGTTCGGTCGATCGAATGGTGAGCATTCTCTGTTTGTCGAGATTCTTCATTAATGCATCTTTAATGCGATAATCGTTCGATCGACCGATCCTTTGCTTCGGTCGACCGATTTGGTTAGCTTCCATCTTTACTTATGATCGATCTATACTATGCCACATCATCAAGGTTCTGTCGACCGATCAAACTTCGATCGGAATGTGCTCTACTTTGGTCTGAATTGATCTTTGGTTTGAGTCAAGCTGGTTCGATCGACCGATCCCTACGTTCGGTCGACTGATCACGTCGAACCTACAACACAGAGTTAAATAGAATATTCCTACAACACAATAGTTAGAACAATAATATATATAATGCGTGAGTAATATTAGACAGTAGAACTGTCTTGATCTCAACTTGGAAATCTTCCCAGTTTCTTTAGTTGGATCAGTGACCTAGGGTTTGTTCCTTCTGAAATATGACCTCACTGTTGCTCCTCCAGTTGCTTACCTCAACTTACCTGCCAAACCTTAGTCCTCCAAACTTACTTGGACTTTGCTGCTTAGAATTGGATCGGCCACCCAAGACTTTCCCTCGATCTTCGGTCCTCCAAACCTATCGAGCTTCCTTGCCAAGTGTCGAGTCCTTTCAACCCTCTTGGACTTTCCGCCTGGGTTCCACAATCTGCTAAGTCTTTCCTGCCTAGCCTCCATTAGGACTTTTTCGATTGAGTAAACAGCCTGCACACTTGGTCAACTTGTTAGAAGACAACAAGACTTAAACTTGAACATTTGACAATATCAAAACTCAGGTTCGATTCTGATGTACTCTGCAACAACATACACACACACACATGTTTTCCCCTAAAATTAACTTTTTCTTCTTGTGGAAGACCTCGTCGAAGCCTTCGCCGAAGCCCTCCTCGCCATGCCTTCCGTCCCTTGTCGAAGCGCCTTCGTGATTCTCCTCGCCAAAGCCCTCCTCACTGTGCCTTCCCTCCATGACCGGCGTGCCCTTGCGATTCTCCTTACCAAATCCCTCCTCGCTGTGCCTTCCCCTCCCTCACTGTGATGACTAACCCTCTGTGCGACTGGATTGACTAGTTACTTCTTGCTTCTGCAAACCTTAAAAGGTCATCATCTTTGCTCTTCTATTTTGATATCTTATGTTTCAATCAAAACCACATCTTTCTCATTAAGAGCCTCATGTCTAACTAGTTTCTTAACCTAAGATTAAGGCCTACTGTAAGTTCTATTTTTTTCTTGGCACAAGGCATGATATTGATTGTCTAATCTATTCCTTTTTGGCTAACTGCATATGTAGTTTGTTGGCCTGATAATTAACTCATTATGACATGCTTATGGAAGATTCTTGCATCTACTGTTAGTCTGCCACCAAGATTATCTATATTTCTGTTGAACTAATTAGATTTAAATGATTATTATGTTATATAAATTTGACAACTATAATTTTGGTTTTCCATGGATCAAATCATTGTTGGAGTAATCTGGGTACCCTAGGTTTTGATGTTTGGGCAAAGGTTTAAATTAGATTTATTATTGTATTTGATATGCATTGTGAGTGTGTATGATTCAGGTACAACAAGAAAAGTCCAAGTGCGATCTTGGCAAAAGAGAAAAGTCTAAGGGTGAGTCTTGGTGGTGTAAGTCCAAGCATGCAGTCTTGGCAATGTAAGTTCAAGTGTGACTTAGCAATGGATGAAGTCCTTGAGACAGGGCCTCTTGGCAAAGGAAGACTCGACAACAGTGACAAGGCTAATGGAAGCTCCAGAAGGTAAGACATGAAGGATAGGGAAGCATCTGAGGGACGTGAGACTGATGGAGGAGGCTAGAAGGCTAGGTCTAAGTTGTGTAGGAAAGGACGAGTGCATGAGAGATTGTACTCAGGGTAAAATCTTAGGTTTAGGGTTTTATTATAGTAGCCGATTGGTATTTTCATCAGTCGATTGGTATCGAGCCGTTGACTTGTAACGTTCAAATTTCACTTAGGACCAGTCGACTAGTATTTTTACCACATCTTCAAGGGAGGAAGAAGTGGAACCATCCACATCTTCAAGTAAAGAGGAAGAAGAGTAATCCAAGGAAGAAGAGATCTTGGAAGTTCAACCCTCCACTTCAACTACCAAGAAGAGCACAAAGGACTACATTTGCTTTGAGTGTGGTAAGATAGGGTACTACAAGAGTAGGTGTCTTTCGCTTAAGAAGGTAAAGGAGGTAAACCCTAAACTCACTAAAGTTAATTTAGAAACTAATGTGAGTTATAGGAAGAAAAAGGAGAAGAAGCATATTAGATGCTTCACGTGTGGTGAGTATAGTCATTACCGCACTAAGTGCCCAAGGAGAGGAGAGCTCAAGAAATTGACGCACTTGAGGAAATGTAATAAGAAGAGGAGCTCGAGTCAAGGGGAAGCTCAAAAGGTAATTGGGAAGGTAATCCCTATTTTAAAATTTAATCCAAATTCAAATTCCTACATGCTTGTTTAGAAAAATATAAATTTTATACTTATACATAATTATGGATTTAGGTATAATGATAGGGTTAACACGGTAGATAACTCTATGAAATCATGTACTAATGTTAGACCTAATAAGACCCAAATCACTTTGCCTAAGGGAAGGAAAGTGAGTGAAAACCTAGGTATTAATCCCAAGAAGGGGAGACATATGCTTAGGAAGGTGGGTAGGTCTAGGAATGCCCAAGGTAGACAAGTTGACTCTAGGGTTAGAATCCTAGAGTTGGAACATCAAGCCTCGAAGTCAATGCTTGAGGAAATAGAGAAAGTCCATGATAAGTTCATTATTGGACCTAAAGGACTTGATATGTGTTTGGGTAGTCAAAGTCACAAAAATATCAAATTGGGACCCTCCAAAGCCAAAAGGAGGTCAAGTGCTACGGTGACACATGACAATAGTAAGGGAGGAGTGACCAAGGGCAAGGGAGAATCATCCAAGGTCTATGATAAGAAATATGCAAGGGTCGCATATGATTATGGAAAGGATGAGGTACCCAAGGTTAAGAAGAAGAAGTCTACTAAGGTACACCATATGGGTGTAGCCATGGTAGCTGAATCACCTAGGGAGGTGATTAAAGTTAAGATTCCTAAAGTTAGGAAGAGCCTTTGGGACCCATGGTATATGGATTATCAAATGTGTCAAGTAGTTAGGAGATGGACTTAAGTTTCTAACCTAGTGAGTTAGTATAATTAGGATGGTATCATGCATAAAAATATGGCATTGAGGTAATATTGCATGAAAATTAATTTTGATGTATAGATGTCATATAAACCAATGCTAGGGATGCATTATAATTTAGTATAGGCAGATATATCAAGAGGAAGCCAAAACTAAGACTTTAGGTCAAGGTTCAATTGAACCATTTAGATAATTTTGAGTTTTGTGTCAATCTTAGGATCCATGATAAATATATATTTTTATATATTTTTCCCAAGTAGACATTAGTAAAACAAACCTCTCCTCAAAATTTGACAATTTTAGAGGTTTGTGGAATTTCTGGTGCATTTCTGAAGTTAGGTCAGAAATGTTATTTTTGGCTAATTAAAATAATGTACCAGTCAACTGATACAGTTACTAGTCGATTGATAACACTGTTCACGGGTACAGAAGGTCTCTATAAGCTCGTTTTGAAGAGGGCAGTTAACTGGGGTTAATGGCAATCGACTGATACAATCTAAAAATGTGTTTTAGCACTAGGAAATAACTAAAAGGATGGTGAACATGTGTGTAATCTCTGGGGAGATTAATACATGATGCTTATGGTCATTAGAGGTTAAAGAGTCTAATAATTGGGATATTATTGGAGCTCTTTTTGATGTATGACAAAGGGAGAGAAGTGTTGGGTTTAAGTGGAAAACCTACATACCCGTGCAAGAAAACCTAGCTAAAGGGGAGCTTAGGTGAAGGGGGAGCAATTGCTTATTTGTTGGCAAAGGGGGAGAAGTTTAACTTTGCGAGAAATCCTAGCTCAAGGGGGAGCTTAGGTGAAGGGGGAGTGTAGGGTTATGTTCCATGACTTATGCATGAGTAGATATGCATGTTTATTTGCATTATTATTGCATTTATGTTTACCTAACTAAAATGGGTTGCCAAACATCAAAAAAGAGGAGATTGTTGGAGCAATCTAGGTACCCTAGGTTTTGATATTTGGGTAAAGATTTAAGTTATATTTATTGTTATATTTGATATACATTGTGAGTATGCAGGATACAGGTACAACAAGAAAAGTCCAAGTGCGATCTTGGCAAAGGAGGAAAGTTCAAGGGTGAGTCTTGACAGTGTAAGTCCAAGCATGTAGTCTGGGCAATGTAAGTCTAAGTGTGATTTGACAATAGATGAAGTCCTAGAGGCGCGACCTCTTGGCAAAGGAAGATTCGACAACAATGACAAGGCCGATGGAAGCTCCAAAAGATAAGGCGTGAAGGATGAGAGGCATCCGAGGGACGGGAAGCTGATGGAGGAGGCTAGAAGGCTAGGTCTAGGTGGTGCGGGCAAGGACGGGTGCATGAGAGATTGTACTTAGGCTAAAATCTTAGGTTTAGGGTTTTACTGTAGCAGTTACGGTAGCAATTACTATTGCAGTTATTGTAGCAATCGACTGATGTTTTCATCAGTCGACCAGTAGCGAATAGAATACCTCTGTTCGCTCAACCCATGTGGGTCAGTCGATTGGTGTTTTCATCAGTCGACTGATATCAAGATGTTGGTTTGTAACGATCGAATTTCACTTAGGACCAGTCAACTGGTGGCGGGAAAACAGCTTAGTGTTTTTCTCCTGAGCTTTATTTAATAGAGCTCAGGGTGTTTGGGCATGGTTAACCCTAATTAGAGTCTCCAAGTGCTCAAGTGATCTAGTGTGGTCTTGTGAGAGTTGCGGTGAGGTTTCTCCACCCACAAAGATCTACGCGAGCTTGCCAGAAGTTCTCAGGGGAATCATCCACCGACGGATAGGGATCGTCCACTTTATGGACAGCCATGGAGTAGGAGCTTTATCTCCGAACCACGTAAACGAGCGTGTCTTTGTGGTTTGCTTGTCTTCATTCTTCTTGTTTTAGTTTAACTTTCTATTTGTTAGTTTGTTTTGTATTCTGCTGTGCACTAACATTATAGGAAGCGAACAATTTGGGTGAGACGCTATTCACCCCCCTCTAGCGGATGTCAAGGTCCCAACAATCATCATTGCTTTTACTTCAAGAGATGCGTGCTTGCTTTATATGTTTCCTTAAAATGTATTCTGTTTTGGCATATTAGAGATTTAAGATTTGAAAGTCGTGAATGCATTCATTACACTACTCAGCAACATCTACAACTTCATGAGGTACACATCCAAATATTTAATTGTTTTGATCTCTTTATTTTATCATACTATAATCTACAGTGTCTTAATGCGCTTAACAATTGCTTATTTTGATCTTAGATCTGAGTATTTTCAAATTTTAAAAATTTGTGTTTTAGTAGATTGTTCGAGGCCTTTGCTTGCATGCACATATCGAATCGTATCAAACTAAGAACAACACTAAAAATAAACAGGCCAGATGAGTTCATATTATATTATGTCTAAGCATTTTTAGTTCCTTTGAAAAGTATTGGTGCACATGTAAATTTATGAGATGCTTTACCAACTGAGTTTTAATCCTTGTTATAGACATTTAAACATAGAGACAATTGTTTTACTACTATCTTTTTTTGGAACCTTATTTTATTGTTGTCTTTAATTACAAGAATAAGGTCCTAACTCCTACATAATTGAATTGTGTTTTTTTTTAAACTTGTAGGATACCTGTGTAAGGTCTTATAAGTAATGCCACTTTTTTTTAGATAAAAATATTTTAATTTTTAACCATTCCGTTGAATAAATTATTTAAGTTGTTCAAACTTAAAGTGAATATATTTATGACAGGTTTTCCTGGTGTTCTCTTAGTTCTTCCAGATTCCTATGTTGATATTGAAAATAAAGATTATGGAGGTAAGCTGACTAGGCTGCACTTCTTTATTATTTTCCAATTTAGTGTCATGATTTTGTGTTACATTACTCTGTTTATCTTTTTGCATTCTTTTGTTAAATTTTTCTTCATTGTCAGTATTCTTTTGCTAAAAATTTAAGTGATTGTTCTTTGTAAACACTTTTTGCATTATGAATGAAATTGATTACAAATAGAATTATTATTTTTGAATAATTTAATTGTGTAGGAATGGGGAAAAAAATATAGATAGTTTTGAAATTGATGCTTAATTCTTATTTTTATATTAGAATTGTAGAAATTTATGCATAAATAAAAAAGGAACAACCGTCCTAAGATAAAAAAAAAAAAATCTAGTTTCCTTATCCCATTTCTAAAAATAAAATTTTATAAATTATTACTTAGATTGATGGAAGAATAAAATTGAGGCATAATTAATAATTTCATCCAAGGCCTTTACATAACAAAGACCGGCTCTGCCATTGTGTATGGAGCACCATTTCATAGAGCTCACTACGAGTCCGTACTATAATCCATATATTGCGTCCAATTGTGAGATAATTATTTTCTTCAACTTTGTGATTAGAGAGCTCTTTGGAGAGGCTTCTATATGTAGAATTAGTTAAGAGTAGAACAATCAGACTATGACATCGAGAGTTCAGATATATAGTTGGTCGGTGTCATTCTTCACTTGGTGAGTGGTGTTTAGTGAGCAATGAGTGACAAAACAATTAAAGGTGAAATCGTCACTCGACGATTCCTCCAAAGCAATCTTCATCAGAAAGAGAGGTAAATCATGAGAAATTTTATTCAGCAACAACAATACATGTAAGAAGAGATTGATACAACCAATGGGATATTTTGTAGTCATTGAGAATCAACTCTAGATCTATTGATAACAATACCTTTACATGAACTAACTATACCGACCAATGGGGCAATGCCAAAACAGTTTGATCCTGTCCGAAAGCTGGAAAGATGCCTAGTTGGACACTCGGCTCTAATGTTGACTGGATGGAGACTTCTCGTTGTCTTGCATGTCACAAAAAATGTTAGTGTTGGGCTAGAGAAGGGGTCCCGACTTTGGCCCTTTGACGCTCAAATCAGTGATCGAATTTTAGAGAAGAATAATGAAAAAACGGTAGCAATGTGCAAGTAGAAAAATGTAGTATCGCATGCCTTTGCCTATAGTGAATACCCCCTTTTATAATGTTACTATTATGTCTACGCACGAATTATGAAGTATTTTCAAAAAAGGACAGATCATAAAGTGACCCTAATATCTTTCCTAAAATGAGTCCGCAAATCCTTGTGATGGGACAGGTTGGAAAGTTTTAAAGTACGATTTACCTACATAATATCTCCTATCCTCTGTGGCACAAAAGGCCAAAAAGCGTAATAGTTTGTTGGGCTACGAGATCCACCATAGACTACTTTGACCAACTGATTGAATTATTGATATAGTTTGACCGACTGTGACTCTCGAGGAATACTCGTTCAATGTTTATGCGTGTGGTCGGCGACTCAACTTTCACTCGACTTCTTTAGTTAAACTATATGTAACCAGATGTTTAGTATGGTCCGATTGGTTGAGGCACTTGGTTGGGATAATTGATATTTAACTTCATACTCCATTGTACTTCATCGTTAATTATGAAGTACAATGGAGTATGAAGTTAAATACCGTATCACAGTTGATGATCCTGATCCTAAGCAGTGTTGATTACATTCAACAGATCTGATTATATATCCTTTTAATTAATTCAGGGGACTTGAGTGCATGTGTATTTTCATACTAGTTTGATAGATTTGTCGAATGATTTTTTATTGCTCATACAAAACAAAAAAGGCACAACTAACACTGAATGTATTTTACTGATCAGGTGGTGGTGGCGGCGAGAGAGAAGCCTCTGTGGCAAAGGCTTCTTTGTTCTGAACGATGAGATGCAGCAGGAAGTCCATGAAAGCTAACACAATGGCTTTGTGGTTCTTCCGCTGGTTCACCTTCAAGTAGCAGTGCAGGAGCTCCTGAAGACTGCGCCACTCTCGCAGCTCCAACGCGGTCACCATCTCCTCCATGGAGGCTCTGAAATCACGGTAAGGATCCGTGGAATGCACGGACAGCATGACGCTCTTCTCGTACAACAAGTGATCTGATCGCTCTCCCTTCTCCGACTTGGCCTCCTCCATGATCGACTTCGTGGTGTGCGGGGAAAAGAATAATCTCTCCCAACGCTTCATAGTTCCAGATGAAGATGCAATGGCGGCGGCGGCAGTGGCGACGTCCTCCTCCTCCTCCTCCTCTGCCTCGTGGAGATAGCTTTGTTCCACGAATTTGGCTATGTGACCTTTGACACTCGTGAGGTGGGTAGCTTGGAGATCTTTCATGGAAGACTTGAGCTTTTCCATCATTCCACTTCATGTTGATGGGGAGAGCTCCGGGAGATTCATATAGGAGCACTTCAAGTTTGCTCAACTCCCTTAGCTTCAACAAATGGGAGGTTTTAATGATGGATTTCTACCGGATACAACAAGCGTTGCAGGTAAAGCAGCCGCAGGCTACTTCTCAGTGTTGACGATAAAATACGTCCATAGCGGGACTCATGAGTTCACATAAATTGGGCAGTTTCACTCGGTCACGCTTGCTCGAGGTAAATGGAAGAGCAGTATAACAAGACTTCTGCAAATATATTTCATTTCCGGATATCGACCTCAATGAAGGAAAATGCCTAGCAGAGGTATTCTGTCTTCCCAATTTGTCTATTGGATAGCCAAAACAACACTATAATAATGGCAAAAGTTTTGTTAAAAGCAAGAGAAAATCCAATAGAATCGGTGGATTTACATTTACAGCATCACGGAATCTCTGTATATGGAAATCAAGAAACTGAGTAAAAGTATTTCAGTCTTTTGGCATACCTTGTGAAACTCCAACGTATCGCCGCCAGTTTTACAGAGCTCGACCATGTGAAGAGGTGCTAAATTATGTTAGGATTCAGTAGGCATCAAGTTTAGAAACCCAAAAGGTGTAGTTTAATATTTTCCCATCTCGTTTGAATAAAATTCTAAAAAAAACATATATATATATATATGGTAAAAGGTAATTTGTTTACTAAGTATCTTTGTCAATTCATCCTTAGATCAATATCGAAAAAATAAATTATGAATGACTATTAACCATTAGTACAAGTGCAAATGTATGAAGAAAGATATACTCAACGCATTAAATTTCGATCCAAAATTTCATATAGTAATACTTTATGTTTTAATCATCACACAGTCAGAAACTTATGGCACAGTGCATAGAGAAGAATACATAGGCATGCAATATATATATATATATGACAAAAATAACTTTAGTAAAAAAAATTAAATAAATGTATAAATATATTAGAGCAAGCAATATTAAACTCACACAAAGACCTGATCCAACCTGAAACATGATACCCTTTATGTAGATAATTTTTTTAAATTAAAATATTAATGGCTCTTATTCCATAAAGATTCTTTAGAGAGCTAAAGTAAATTTTACATCTTTAAAAAAAAATAATCTTTTTAAGAAAGCATAATTATTTCCTTCTAGGAACAACAATCAGATTTTTCAGAAAAATATTGATGAATTTGACTGTATTTGCAAGAAGATCCTTTGCCATTCAGAAAAGCAGAATCAAACAAAAAAAGATGATCCAACAAAAGATATGAAAATAATAATAATAATAATAAAACAGTAAAATTTATCATCTGTTTCTCAAACAAATTTCCCAAATTGAAACCTTGTGATCTGGAAATGAGTTCTAAGGCATTCATTGACTCTGGCTTTTCCTTCTTTTCTGTTACAAGATGTTCCTGGATTATATAACAAAAAAAAAAAAATGTCACTGTGAGAAATAATAATTGGATTCGTCCATCAGAAGCTAACATCGCTTGTAATTAGGTGTCAATGGTCGTGCCTGTGTCGATCTGACTTGATCGAACATACATGACTGGCCAAGGGTAAAACTAGCCTTATTTTCTTAGCTAAAGCAACACGTCAACCTATTTGACATCTCTACTTAAACTAGGCAAACATACTCCTTTATGTTTAGTAACTACCTCTGAATTATTGAAGACAACATCAATATCATCAAGGCTCACATCTTCACCGTGTTCAAAAATGGTGGCCTATATCCTTTCTTGAACCATTCATCTGATAAAATTTCAGGAATTGTTATTCTCTGTGTCAAAAGGGCAAGGAAAATAAGTTCCAAAGCCAAGAAACACTCGCATTTCCAAAAAATAATTACTGCAACTTCTTGATTAACTGGTTTAAGAAATCAAGTAACATAATCAGAACTTACAGTTAAAGAATTTGGATCTAGAATAAGCGCAATTAATTTCTTTGCACCTGATGAGAACAAAGCTGGAAATGAATAATCTGCCTTAGAGATCTGTGGTGTAGGTGAATTAAGATGATACTCAGAAATAGGGAAACATGGATTTTATTATAAGAAAAACAATGATGAATCTACTGATATAGCATTTACTTCTTTTTTTTTATACAAAATCATGTTGTCTGCCCATCAAAAGGCAAGTATCCAGCCATAAGGACAAACAGCAGTACAACACATGACCAAATATTTGATGTTGTACCTGGAGATATTGGAAAATTAACTGAATTATAATTATATAAAATCAATTCTAATTTATATGTCGAGATGAAAATCTCAGGCTGCCAGCAGGGGTTGATTTCTGCTAATTGTTGGATGCAGACAGAGCACCGAGTTCGAGCAGCAAAGTCTGAGTGGGCGAAGCGGCCAAACGGGCGAAGGGACCAAGGCCTGTGATAATCGCAGTTTCGTTGAAACAGATTCGTCCCATCTTTGGCTGTGCTTCGAGGCTTCCTCGGGTCGTCTGTTTACCAGGATACAACGGAAAAATCATGAACGCAACCAAGCACTGGTTATTCGTGGCGAACTGAGAATGCACTTGAGTATTATCACGAGTAGTTCAACCGAGCGGATGCACGACTGAGAGAAGAATCGGGGAACAAAGTTGGAGGAATTCTCTTGCTTTCACTTCTCTTACACATCTCTCTTTGCTCAAGATCCAGCCTCCTTATATAGGAGTTCTCACCTTGCCTGCAATAAATGATCAAATTATGATCATTTAATGTTGGGTTTAATGTCATCATTAATGGATTTAATGTCTTCATTAATGTCGAGACGTTACGAAATCATTATTAATGAGTTTAATATCACCATTAATACCGAGACGTTATGAAATCACCATTAATGAGTTTAATGTCGTCAATAATGTTGAGATGTTATGGAATCACCATTAATTTCACATTAATGCTTCTATTACACTCTTGAGCATGTGGCAAAAAGAGATTCAAGTGGCAATATGTTGGTTTATTCTTTTGGACAAATTTTGCCTCGACCGGTCCGACATTAGACATGCGCAGGTCGTGCTCGCACACAAGTCAACCTTGGTTTAATACAATCCGGGCCCTAGATTTGCACCCACCCCTGTGCACTCCCATGTGAGAGAGTCTCTCCCCATGTATATGTTATAACATCAATGCACGTGTCATAATTTAAACCAACAATAAAGCTAAGAGACTTCTAATGTGGGACTAAACCCATGCACAATAGAGTCTCTTCGTCTCCACCTCTTTATTCCATTCACATTTCCAACAATCCCCCACATGAATGGAAAATAGTGTATATGATAACATTCAACAGTTGAGTCAAATATAGAATAGGTAGGTTTTACCCTTTGAACCTTCCCTTGTGAAGATCTGTTTGCTTACTGGCTGACAGTAGACGTGATGTCCTTGAACTGTTCTGCCGTCTGTGTAAGCATTGACATATCTCACCCAAGACTCTCCTTGATACAACTCAGTTCTCATGAATGTGTTCATTTTTGGTCATGAACACACTTAGTTCTGTGAGAAACTCTAAGAATTGTGCCTTCAATTCTCTTCGAAGCGGCCCCACTTCTTTCTCACATAAGTGATCCCTTGAGAGTAGTCATCTACTCTTCTTGATCATTAAAAGTCGTGTGTTTAACCTCCATCCTTCACTGATTCATTGGGTCGTTCCCCCATAATGTGTCTAGTTAGTGCAGATTAGTTGTCCCTTTGAACCTAGTTCTTGAGATCTCGAGTCAGCATAGGTTGGGTGTGCTCTTCACTGATCACTAACAATAGCATCAAGCTCATTCCTCGTGATGAGCTTGCAACTAACTCTCGATTTAACTCTTTGGTTAGCAGATTCACTAGGTTATCCTTTGACCTCACATAGTCAACAGTGATTACTCCCGTTGAGAGTAGTTATCTAATAGTATTATGTCTATGACGTATATGTCTAGACTTACCACTATATAGATGGCTCTGTGCCCAACCAATTGCTAATTGACTGTTGTAATGTATGCAAATTGTCGGCACAGTTTCGGCCATCGTGGAATATCTTCTAAGAATTACCGTAGTCATTCATCCTCTTTACCACATTTGTCAAGAGCTAGAAACTCAGATTCCATCGTGGATCTGATTATTATGGTTTGCTTAGAAGATTTCCAGGAAATGGCTGCACCTCCTAAAGTGAATACATATCCACTTGTAAACTTAGAGTATTTTATGTCAGATATCCAACTTGCATCGCTATATCCTTCGATCACAGTAGAATATCTCGTATAGTGCAGACCATATTCACGAGTATACCTTAAGTACCTCAGTACTCTTGTTATCCCTTTCCAGTGCTCAACATTGGGATTACTCGTGTATCTACTCAGTTTACTTACTACGTAGGCCAAGTCTGGTCGTGTACAATTCATCAGGTACATCAGACTTCCAATCACTCGAGAGTACTCTAGCTGAGAGATACTTTCACCTCAATTTTTTGATAGATGTTGACTCGTATCTATCAGTGTTTGTGTCAACACAGTATCATCCTTAGTGAATTTCTCAAGAATTTTATCCACGTAATGAGACTGACTAAGAACAAGTCCTTCTGTTGTTCTAAGAATTTTGATTCCTAGAATCACATCAGCTAGGCCCATATCTTTCATGCCAAATCTTGAGTTCAATATATCTTTAGTGGATTTGATTATATAATCATTACTCTCAAAGATAAGTATATCATCTACATATAGACACAAGATGACATAGTCACTCTCTGTGACTTTCATGTAGACACATTTATCACATTCATTAATCTTGAATCCACATTCCTTCATGGCATTATCAAATTTTTCATGTCACTGCTTTAGTGCTTGTTTCAAGTCATATAATGACTTCACCAATCTACATACCTTGTTTTTCTGTCTTGGCATAGAAAATCCCTCAGGTTACTTTATGTAGATTTCTTCTTCTAAATCCTCGTTTAGAAGTCTTTACATCCATCTGATGTATTTCGAGATTCCATAGAGCGGCAATAGCCAACAATACTCTAATGGAAGTTATTCTCGATACCGGAGAATACGTATCAAAATAATCAAGGCCTTCTTATTGTTGGTATCCTTTGATTACCAATCTAGCCTTATACTTATCAATTGTGTCATCTGATTTCTTTTTATCAACCTAGGGGTTTACTTCCTGGAGGAAGATATATAAGTTCCTAAGTGTGATTTTGCAAGATAGAGTCTATCTCAGATGCAGTTGCTTCTCGCCAATGAGGTCCATCAGAAGAGCCTACAGCTTCTGATTAACTTCGGGGCTCACTTTCCAACATGAAAGTGATAAAATCCGATCCATAGGATTTTTCTACCCAAGCTCTTTTGCTCCATCTAAGCTCAACCTCCACTGGTTCCTCATCATCATCTTCACCTTGTGTTTCATATGTCCGTTTTGAGGAGCTAGTATCCTCTCAGGTCTTATACGGAAATACATGCTCAAAGAACGAGACATTTCTCGATTCTATTATCGAGTTCTTGTGTATCTCTGGTATTTATGGTTCATACACAACAAACCGATAAGCACTGTTGTTCTGTGCATATCCAATAAATACATATTCAACAGTCTTTGGTCCTATCTTAATCCTTTTCAGATCAGGCACCAAAACACCCCCACATTCGTAAATATTTATAGGACGGTTGTCTTCCATTCCATAACTCGTAAGGACTCTTATCTATTTTTTTCTGGGACACTTTATTTAAAAGGTAATTAACTATTAATACAGCTTCCCCCACATAAACTCTAGCAATCTAAAGCTCAATAGAAGAGCATTCATCATCTCCTTTAGAGTTCGATTCTTCCGGTCAGCAATTCCATTTTGCTGAGGAGTATAAGGAGCTGCTATTTCATGTTTGATCCCATGTTCAGCACACAACTCAGCAAACGGTGATACATATTCACCTCCTCAGTCACTTCGAACCACCTTAATCTTTCTATTAAGTTGGGTTTCAACCTCATTTTTATAGAAAGCAAATTTCTCTATAGCTTCATCCTTACTTTTGAGAAGATACACATAACAATATTTTGTGTTATCATATACAAAAGTGATGAAGTACTTATTCCCACCATGTGTTGGTATACCTTTAAGGTAGCACACGTCGGTGTGGATTAGCCTAAGTGATTAGTTATTTCTTTCAATATGTTGAAAGGATGACCTTGTCATTTTTGCTTCAACACAAATCTCACACTTGTGTTTTGGGTCAAGGTGGAATGTAGGTATGCTTTGCATATTTATTAATCTACGTAACACATCATAGTTAACATGTTCTAGTCTACCATACAAACACAAAGACTCAAGCATATAAGTGAAAGAACTTTCATTTTTATTTATCTTGGACCTAATAGTCATTACATTGAACTTGAATAGCCCATCAGATACATAGCCCCTTCCTACAAACATTCTATTCTTGGACAATACAACTTTGTCCGACTCAAAAATAATATGAAAGCATGCTTGCTTAACAGTGATCTGGACACTAGATTCTTCCGAATCTCCGGAACATACAACACATTGTTCAGAGTAAGGTCCTTATCTGAGGCCATCTTTAGCACCACCTTTCCTTGGCCCATGATGTCCGAGGTCGTTGAGTTTCCCATGAATAGTTTGTCTCCAGTGACTTTTATGAAGTTGTGGAGCAGCTCCTTATTGCAACACACATGTCTAGTGACTCCAGTATCGATCCACCATTGTCGCGGATTTGAACTGACCAGGTTCAGTTCTGAGACCATTGCGCAGAGGTCAGCCATTTCTGGTCCCTCATTCAGGTTGGTCTCCTGCTTCTTCTTCGGTTTCCTGCACTCCGAAGATTTGTGACCTACTTTGTCACAGTTGAAGCACTTCTCAGAGAACTTCTTCTTGCTGATGCCTCCATTGGGTCCTATCTTGGAAGACTTGGGGTTCTTCCATTTTGAGCTTTGACCGTGCTTGACCACATTGGCTTTCACAGTAGTCTGAGAAAACAATTTCCTCTCTGAACTCTTGTTGTCTTCTTCAATGTGAAGTCTAACAATGAGTTCCTCCGCATTCATCTCTTTCTGCTTGTGCTTTAGGTAGTTCTTGAAATCCTTCCAGCCGGGAGGTAGCTTCTCAATGATAGTAGCCACCTGGAAGGTTTCACTCAAAACCATCCCTTCTGAGTGGATCTCATGCAAGATCACGTGAAGCTCCTGGACTTGGCTAATCACCGTCTTGGAGTCAACTATCTTGTAATCCCAAAATCGGCCCACGATGAACTTCTTGGCCCTTGCATCCTCCGTCTTGTACTTCTTATCCAAGGACTCCCACAGCTCCTTAGTCGTTCTCATCATGTTATACACAACGTACAGCGAGTCGGCAAGGTAGTTAAGGATGTAGTTTTGGTAAAATAACTCAGAATGAGTTCATGCCTCCACTACACTGATGGTTTGTGCATCAGCATCCTCAGCACATTTGGGAGGGCCCTCAGTCAAGAACTGAGCCAGATTGAGCGTGGTCAGGTAGAAGAGCATCTTCTGCTGTCATCTCTTGAAGTTCAGTCCACTGAACTTCTCTGGTTTTCCCCATGAATGATTGACACAGTTTCAATTTGGGCAGAGGGGGTTTGCACGTGTTAAGTCTGTTGCACCTCAACATTCTTTTATGTGGCAGTATCAACATAATCGAATCTGTTTTAAGATTGTCGGACAATCTATTGCCGGAGATATTGGGGAATTAACTGAATTGAAATTACACAAAATCAATTCTAACTTATCTGTCGAGATGACATGAGCTGATAATCTCAGGCTGCCAGCGAGGGTTGGTTTCTGCTAATTGTTGAGTGCAGACAGAGCACCGAGTTTGAGCAGCAAAGTCTGAGCGGGCGAAACAACCTACAGGCGAAGCGGCCGAACGGGCGAAGGGGCCGAGGCCTACGATAGTCGCAGTTTCCTTGAAAGTGATTCACCCCACCTCTGGCTATGCTTTGAGGTTTCTTCGGGTCGTTTTTTCCCAGGATACAACGGCAAAACCACGAACGCAACCAAGCATTGGTTGTTCGTGGTGAATTGAGAATGCACCTGAGTGCTATCACGAGTAGTTCAGCCGAGCGAATGCCCGACTGAGAGAAGAATCGGGGAATGGATGTATAGGAACTCCCACCTTGCCTGCAATAAATGATCAAATTATGATCATTTAATGCTGAGTTTAATATCATCATTAATGGGTTTAATATCTTCATTAATGTCGAGATGTTACGAAATAATTATTAATGGTTTGTACTCACACTTGCGCACTCACACGTGACAGAGTCTCTCCCCATGCATATATTTACAACATAAATACATGTGTCATAATTTAAACCAATAATAAAGTCAAGAAACTTCTAATGTGGGATTAAACTCATGTATAATAGAGTCTCTTCGTCTCTATCTTTTTATTCCATTCATATTTCCAATCGTACCATCATAACCTTTATCATTGAGGACCTGAAAAAGAAAATTATTATTAGCAGGTCCGAGTTCTTTCCCTGAATTAAAGCTGCAAAATGCTCTCAGTAGAAAGAAGATGAACGCGAAGACATACCTCGGGTGCAACATAGTTAGGAGTCCACATGCAATGTGCAAATATAGGATGAGAAAATATAGGATTAAATCAAATCAAAAGAACCTAGTTGGAGAACCAAGTCCAATCAATGGGATTTTTTGAAGTTCAAAGGATATCCTTACCTGTATTTGTGGTGCAAATGCTCTTAAGCCAAAGTCAGAAACTTAAGTACACCAAAAGAATCTAAAAGCAGATTTTCTGGTTGCAAATTAATCAAGGTTTCATTAATTTAGGCAGATGAACCAAGAAATCCACTATAACATACCCAATTAGTGAATATCAACAAACCTTTAAATCTCTGTGGTATACACCTGTAATGTGACAGTAATCATCAGCATCAATTAGTTGATGAAAGTATCTCCTTGCTTCATCTTCTTTTAATCTGCCATGGTTGACCTAAATATAAAAAAATTTGCTTCTGTCAATATATAATGGGAAGATAAGTGATTCCTACTAAAATACCCTATTTAAAACTTTTAAGTTGTTTAATATTTGCAATCTCAACAATGTATCTGAAATGAAAATGTGAATCATGTTGTCAGTCTACATTTGTGCATCTAACTTTCAGGCCTATTATAAAAAAATAAAAAAAATCCTTACTATTTTGTCAGAGAGCTTGCCTCCATCAACAAATTCCAGAACAATGTATATCTTTGTCTTGCTAGCTATTACCTGGGAAGTCAAAGTGATACCATAAAAACTCACAAGATACAAGTCCATTCGAAGTTAAAAAAAGTTGTTGCAGTTTCAGAAACAAGGCTATGAAATATATAAACCCGTAAGAAAAATAAATATGTTCAGCAGAAGAAGAGTTAGTCGACCACCAGTAAATGTTTTTAGAACCATAACAGATATGGAATAGACATATAGTTATCCTGTCCGGAATTTGAGTTAGACGAAGGTCAGTTGAGATGGTACTGATGTTGATGGAAAGACGACTCTGACACACCTGGCGTATGTGCACCGGAAAAACAGACCCCCACGTGGAACTTAAGGATAGTAGTGACGAAACCGGCGGTACTTAAACCTTGCGCATACTCAGACAAACACACGGAGCATTAGAGACAAGAAACCAGGGAAAAAGTTCCCGGTGCAGGCCCTCCCATGCTTAAGTCAGGTCCTTTTCCCCAGAAGAATAGTATATGAAGGAATAAAGAACTGTAGAAGATGAGTGCGAATGTGCGCGTACCTGCTCAAGGGAGAGGACCTCCCTTTTATATGACAATGCATACCTCTGGAGCCTAACCGATGTCAGAGAATGTCTGGTGTCAGGTCCTATCGGGTGAGAGAGGACACATGGCACCCTCCCATTAGTTGAAAGAAGGTTTTATTCCCAGGGAATGGTAGACCACTGGAATATTCCCTGAAGAATGACAGTTATTTTCTGACAGAAGGTTACGATTCTCTGACACTATTGATATCTAGTGCTATCCGCTCCGCCTGGGCTAAGCTGGAGGCCACTCGGGCTTACCGCTCAATTGTACTAGAATGACGAAACCTTGGTGAAGAGAATGAGCTGCTGTGGGCCGCCCGAGTGCTGTCTAAGCCAATGGCGGAGATGATAGCTTTCACGATCTGACCACTGGGGGGGTCGGTCAGGAGTTGTCTTGGCCAGGTACCCAGACCCTTTATAAAGCCAGATCTGGCCACCTGTTCTGACTATGATAGACCGGGAATTATGCGACTACAGGCGAGGGCGGTTCAACCCTCCTCCTTCTTTGACTGTTGACTGTCACGTTCTCTTAACTTCTGACTGTCATGTTGCATTGACTTCTGACTGTCATGCCATCTTTACTTCTGACAGCTACGTCCTCTTGACTTCTGACTTTTTGGCCCCCTCGGGGCCCTCCTTTATACGTCGTATCACAAGTCTCCCCTCCAAGTCTAGTTAAAGGAGGCCTAAGTCCAACTTACTAGACCTAGTTCCTTTGTTGCTCACTTCGGCGTGCAGGGGACTTGGGTGTGGTCGATTGTCTTAGTAAAGGTTGAATCCTCGTTGAGTACGAAGACGGCTAGGGCTGAATCCTCCTTGAGTACGAAGACGACTAGCACCTTCCGCTCAACAACTCCAGTACCGTTGTTGGCCAAGGGCTATTGGCGCTTGAATTGAGGCGATAATTTGGCAGGTCGACCGGGAGGTCGTTGGTCGCGAGAGCATGCTCGCTTATAACTTGCACTGGGGTGAGAGTCCGGAAAGCCGACCAAGAGATCGTTGGTAGTAAGAGCATGCTCACTTATAACTCACGCTGGGGCGAGAGTCTGGAAAGCCGAATGAGAGGTCGTTGGTCGTGAGAGCATGCATACTTATAACTTGTGCTGGGGCGAGAGTTTGGAATCCCAATCGAGAGGTCATTGGTCGCGAGAGCATGCTCACTTATAACTCATGCTGGGGGGAGAATATAGAATCCCAACCAAGAGGTCGTTGGTCGTGAGAGTATGCTCACTTATAACTCGCGCTGAGGCGAGAGTTTGGAATCCCGACCGAGAGGTCATTGGTCGTGAGAGCATGCTCACTTATAACTTACGCTGGGACTAGAGTATGGAAAGCCGACCGAGAGGTCGTTGGTGATCAAGGGAAATGAGCCCGTGGACTTTAACCTCTGCCACCCTTAAAGTAATCTGTGATCATGACTCCTGTCTCGCTACCTCGCAATTAGGCCTTGACTAAATTTGAATCTTTATCTAATTCCAAGGTTGGGGTAAGGTGCCAAACTCTGATCAACCACTTCCGCCGCCTTCTAATCCTTTCTCGAGATAGCCACATGGAATTTTCGGTCCTCGAGGCATGGTGTCATTGCTCCCATATCAGCACTATGATTTTCCTATCTTTTCCATCATAAATGTTATTTAATAGAAAACTGCCACGTGTCCCACTTACTCCATCCGATACAATGCCTGACACACACTTTTTGCACGCGACCGGATGACGCTTCTCTTCCTTTGATATGACGGCTACTATGCATCATGCTATTTTAATTGCCCAGATCGAATCCCGATGCCTCTTAAGGGTTTTGGTTTAAAAACTCTAAAGGCCTCAAGCAACTATTTATCGACGCTTCCTCTTCCTTCGACCTTTCTTTCTCCACTTGTTCCTACTTGTCCTTCGTGCATCTCCTTTGTAAGTGTCTTTTCTTCCTTATCTTCTGCTTCTTGCATTTTTCAATTTAGTAATAACCAACGAAGCGGTAGTCCCCTGGTATGAATACTCTAGCTTGCAGCTTTCTGAAGCATACAAGCTGCGCCTTCCTACTCCTGACGACCACCCTTGTCCTCCTCCTACTGGTTTCGTGACCTTCTTCAAGGACCAACTTCATGGCGGTCTGCGCTTTCCTATCCCTTCCTTCTTTTTCTCATTGAGTCGGTATTTTGGTGCCCCTTTATCCTAGTTCTCCCCCAATGCCTTCCATGCCATGTACGGAATGGTAATTTTGTGTCATCTGTACGAGATTCCTTTAACTCCTCAACTTTTTCATCATTTCTATTCCCTCAAGCGATCAGAGCTGAGTATTTTTATGGTGCAATCTAGGACTGGGTACAAGTTTTTTGAGGGCATGTCTTCTTCCAATAAAGGCTGGAAGTCTCGTTTCTTTTATGTATAATTGTCTGAGTCTGTGACCTGGCCTATTGAATGGCGTCCCAGTCTTCCCTCTCCTTTTGAGTTGAGTGATCATCAGCACTGGCTAGATTGCTTCATCGCTTCTAAGAAATTGCCCAGGGTGCAGTTTCAACTCCCCTCCTTGCTGCGGGAGAGTGTGTTGTACACCTTTGGGCTGAGACCTATCCGGACTCCTCTGACTGCGCCTTTTGGTAAGATCAAACTACTCTCCTTTCATGTCTTCACTAACTGAGGTATTTTCTTTTACCTGCAGAAGTCATCATGTTTATAGCTTTCACCCTCAACTCCTCCGCAATGCCCAGTGACATCCTGAGGAAGCTGGGAGAGAGATTATGGCTAGCCAGGAGGTTCCCTCGACCAGCGCTTCAGCTGAAGCCTCTTCCCAACAAATAGGAGGACACAAGGTTCCTGAAGAAGAATCTTGCCCTACAGCAGAACCTTCAGCACCGCTGCGTCTGGTGAGAGGACTTCTTTTCCAATGGCTTAGCGTCCCTTGCATCTTGAATGCAAGAGGCGACGCGTGACTCCATCGGTCCAATCCTCCCCCGAGAGGCCGCCATTGCTGCGGCTATCCTCCCAGACCAGGACTCATTACCGGACCAACCCTCCCATCTCTTTGGAGGCCACATCCTCCTCTCCAATCCCTGCACAAGTCACGGACCAGACATCCTCCCGACCGAGAGGCCAGCCCTAGACTTCCACACCCTCTCTACCTCCAACATCCATGGTTCCACTGTCTTCAGCAACTCTTGTGCCTTCTTCGCTCTCCAAGGACCACTCGAAGGGGCGGTATACGTTTAATTCCTTCTTTCAACTGCCATCCATCTAAGTGCTAACTGTGGCCATGTACAGCTGCATGGCGCCTTGGCCAACTCCTGGAAGAACACGACCAACTAGATTTTGGAAAGCCCATAGTTGGACTTGTCTGACATATTTTCCGAACAGATGTTGTCGTTAAGTTTTAGCTACTCCCATTTCATCTCCTCGAATTATTGCTGATTTGATGTTATTTGCAGACCTGCATCATGGGGTTGATCATTTCTAAGTTTGTAGCCGCCTACGACGAGAAAATGAGTCCTTAAGGGCTCATATTCAAGAATTGACATCCCCTACAACAACGGGTCAGATTTTCGATCTCACGACCCCAAAGAGTTTGGTATAATCTCACTTGTAAACAGTAGAGGACCAAACTTGGATCGCCAGGGACTTAGCCCGTGTTGAGTCCAATAAGGTGAAATCCCTGGAGGCCGCCTTGAAGACCAACGCTGCTAGGCTTAAGTCTGAGGGCCTGAGGCGCGTTCAAATCCTGGCCGACTTGGAGGCAAGGGACACAGAGGTTACTAACCTCTCCTCACAACTACGGGACCTCCAAAAGTCACATGCCTCCCTGCGGACAGACTTGGCGGCTAAAACGACATATCTGTCTACTAGCACTGATTGAGAGGCTGCCCTTCAGAACCAACTGGACGCGGCTCAAGCTGCTCTCAAGTCTATACAGGCAGAGCTTTCAGTGGCAAAGGCGGAGACAATGACTGCTCGCCAGGAGTGTGCCGGGGCATGGGACAACGCAGACAAGCCCTGAGAAGAGCTGAAGGACTATCGGGTGGGGGAGGACTCCCGCCTTGCAGTGCACAAGACCTCCTTCTTAGCTTCCAAGGCTTTTGGGGCTAAGGTAAGCCACCTTATCGACTAGATGCAGTGTTACAATGGCGAGGGGGCTCTGGTGCAACTACGAGAGAAGGGGCTGCTCCAATCTGTTGGATCGAAAGTACTAGAGGGGGGGTGAATAGCGCTCGTGGCTATTTCGTTTGTATCACATTCGGAAATCGTTCGAGAGTAATGGAGCGGAAATAAAGGAAAAACTAAACACAGAAAAGACCCAAGTGTTTTTACTTGGTTCGGAGCCTTGGGCGACTCCTACTCCAAGGCCCTCTCTCGTTAAGCGATTACTTTGGGCAATTCACTATTAAATCGCAATAGTACAGATATGAATTAACCACAACAGAATTAAGCAATACCGACAACAAGGAAATGAAAGCTGAAGCTCCAGGTCGTCGGGATGATGTTGCAGCATTTCGGGATCGTCTCGTTAGCAGCTTGTTGTTAGAGTGTATACTAAAAGCCTAGCTTTTGGTATAAACATTTATCTAGAAATAAGAATCACATTGGTCAAATATCTACATTTATGATAAATGTAGTTGTTCAATTAATTTATATTGTAGATGACATGGTGTGTGGTGTCACACACAGAAGATCATGTTATCAGTACCTTATAAATTATAAACAGTAGCTCACGACCATGATGGAAAGGAACAAACCATTGGAAGGTCGTAGTGTAATTAGGTATTAGTTTATCTTGACTATATAATTACACTAGTACACTTAGAGTGTATTGAGTAGGACCATTAGAGGTCGTTTCTTTTATACTGACTTTATAAAGGAACAAAGACCTCAGTTATTATGGAAGTGTGTGCTCTTAATCCTAATATAATAACAAGCACATATGTTTGATATTTATTTCTTTAATTTATCAATGGGTGAGATTTAGTTCGATGAATCAATAAACCCGATAAGTTGGGAAATGGTATCACTTATAGTGTGTGTTGTTGATTATAGAAGGAAACTGTGTTCTAGCGATACTAGGTTGATAATGTCCCCAAGAGGAGCTCATAAGGATTGTCATGTTAAACCCTGCAGGTGGACTTAGTCCGACATGACGATAAGGTTGAGTGGCACTACTCTTGGACTTAGATATTAATTAAATGAGTTGTCAGTAACTCACTTAATTAATGGACATTCGATATCTTAAACACAGGGAGACTAACACACTCATAATAAGAAGGAGCACAAAAATGTAATTTGGGATTGGTGTGGTAGTTCAATAATAGTTCTCTAGTGGAATGAATTATTATTGATAAAATTAAGTTGTGTGTTCGGGGCGAACACGGGATGCTTAATTTTATCGGGAGACCAAAACCAATTCCTCCTCTCGGTCCCTATCGTAGCCTCTTATTTGTAGAGTTCTATACCCACCTATACCCACCTTTTATACCCACTAATAAGGGGCCGGCCAAGCTAGCTTGGGAAACAAGCTAGGGCCGGCCTAGGTATGAATTTGGGTGGCTGGCCCTAGCTTGAACCCAAGCTAGTGGGGGCCGACCAAATTAAATTAAAAAGGGATTTTAATTTTAATTTTTATTATGTGGAAGAAATAATTTATTAAAGAGAATTAAAATTAAAATATCTCTCTTGTAAAAGATCTACAAAAGATTAAAGAAAGAGATTAGATCTCTTTCCTAATTTGTAGATTGGTGAGATATTTTATTTTCTCTTTAAAATTATTCACATGTTGATAAAATTAAAATTATAGAAATTTCCTTTTATCAACCATGAAGAGATTTTGGAAGAGAAAATTTAATTTTAGAGATAAATTAGGAAGTTTTAATTTGTTGATTGAAATTCTCCTAATTTTTCTCTATTGATTGTGGCCGGCCAATACATGGATAAAAAGGAAGTTTTATTTAATACTTCAAATTAATTCATGTCAAGGAAAATTAAGGAAATTTTATTGTAATTAAATTTCCTAATTTGCCTAGGCCAAGGAATATAAAAGAAGAGGTGAGGGTGCCTTCATGGAAACAACCTCTATTATTTTTCTCCCTCTTTTCCTTGGTGTGGTGGCCGGCCCTTCCCTTTCTCTCTTCTCCTCTTGTTGGCCGAAACCTATCTTCTTGGTGGAGCTTTTGTTTGTGGCCGGATCAAGGAAGGAGAAGAAGGAGAGAAAGCAAGTCTCATCTCTAGCATCCCTTGGAGCATTGGTGGTGGCCGAAATTCTTCATCCTTGAAGAAAATTATTGTGGTCGGCCATCCTCTTCCTTTCTTCCTCTTTTGTGGTGGCCGAAACTTATCTCTTGCTTGGAGTTCTTGTGGTGGCCGGATACTACTTGGAGAAGAAGAAGAAGAAGGAGAGAAAGTTTGTATCCCTTGGAGCTTGGTTGGTGTTTTATTCTTCGTCCTTGGTGAAGCTTCTTTCTTTGTGGCCGAACCTAGCTAGGAGGAGAAGAAGGTGGTTGGTGGTTTCTCATCTCGGAAGATCGTTGCCCACACAACGTCCGAGGTTAGAAGAGGAATATGGTAGAAGATCAAGAGGTCTTTCTAAAAGGTATAACTAGTAATTTTTGTTTCCGCATCATACTAGTTATTTTTGAAAATAATACTAAATACAAGAGGCATACGATTCTAGAGTTTCGAATTTGTTTTCGATATAGTGTTCTTTTATTTTTCTTTCCCTTGTGATTTGATTGTTCTTTTCGGTTAACCTAAAGTTATTTTAGGAAATTAAATATTAGCTTTCCATAAAAGGTTTTGTCTAGTCGGTGGTGGTTGCTCCCATATCCAAGAAGGCCATGTGCCTCGCCACGTCAGTACTGGGAACCAATTATGGAAATTAATATTTAATGGAATTAATAACTTAAGGTGATTTGGGTCGAACGTGTTAAGTTCCGCAGGAGACCCAAGTCAAAACCTAAAAGAACGAATAGATTAAGTTTTGGATCAAACGTGTTAAGTTCCGCAGGTGATCCAAAATTTAATTTAAAAGAACATATGGTAGCTAGGAAAAGGTTCAGACCTTTGTACAAAATTTTTGTACAGTGGAACCTCTAGGTTTTCCGAGTAGCAACCAATAATTGGTATCAGAGCTAGGGTTTTGCCTCTGTGTATTTTGTATTAGTTTAATTATGCACATGTCATACATAATTTAGGCAGGTTAATAGTAGGATGTGCTAACTTTGTGGATGCAGGATCCAACTATTGTGACTTTTAGTTATTATGTGTGTGATTGGACCCTTGGACATGTCAAGGGCATTTATCTGTGTGTGCATGATTGTATTAAAATACAGCAGGAGCTGTATTTAGTTTTATTAGGATTTTATTTTTGATCTAGATACATGTACATTCCTTTTATGGAATATAGGATCAAAATGTAAAATTCTATTTATGTCGCAGATCGAATCTTGCAAAGCGTGGAACCTTCTAAGGACCAGAGGCGCAGCGGAACTAGGAGCAAGAAGGATGCGACAGCTAGACCCGGTGGCGGTGGCCAAATATGGCAGCAGCTTGGGATGACAACACACGGAGGACAACTAGAGATAAAAGTCATAATAGTTGAAAATTAGATTTTCTATTTATTGCTTTTATATTGTGCTGTGTATGCATGTTAGTATACATGACTAGTAGGCTAGCATAGTTAAAATTCCTCGTTTATAAATAACTAAGTGGGAGAGAGATTTTTAAATAAATCCCATGGTCTCCATTACTGGTTTGTAAGTGATGCAAACAAGCTTGCACGTTGGCTCTGAGTGCCTTCCTCCATAACGGATGAGATTGTTTGTGGATCACTAGAACAGACTTCCATTTTTGGATGACTATAGGAAGTTAATTAAGAGCGTGTGATCTTCCCCAACGGAAGGGGCATAATCTTATTAATGGACTTAGTGTCAAGTAATGGTATACACTTAGACACATCTAATAGTATCCTCCCCATCGGAGTCACTGCTATTATTTGTGTGACCAAATGAAACCAACTATTAATTTGTCATAAAACTAGGTTGACAAGATAATAAAATTAAAGGGTTAAAACCCCTCTTACAAATGATTGATTTTGTATACGTCCACACTAACGTGGCATACAAAATTAACGGTGTTTGAGATAATTTTATTTGTCATAAAGATACGTTGACAAGATAGTTAATGGGTAAAACCCTCCTTTACAAATGTTGAATTTGTATACGTCCACACTAACGTGGCATGCAAAATTCACGGTGTTTGAGGTGTTGGTGAATTTAAATAATATTGTTTGAGGAATCAATATTTTATTTTAAATTCAAAAGTTTTGACCAAATATTTGATCAAAGACAGATCAACTATTAATTTTATTCGTCATAAAGTAAAGTTGACGAGATAATAAAATTAATGGATAAAATCTCCTCTTTGATTTTGTATACGTCCACACTATCGTGGCATACAAAATTCATGGGGATTTTAAAGAATTGATCTTGACCAAATATTTTTGTGATTCTTAGGATTTAAAATGTTTGTCAATCCCCTAGTTGTTATACTATAGAAAAGGCTTAGTAGTCTCAATTGTAATGATTGGAAATAGGACTTGGACATTAAGGTAGACTGTCTTCTTAGAACTAAGAACAATATAGGTGTATTTAATTCATTAGTTGAAACATGTTTAGTGGTGTTATCTACCAGAACCTGGAGTGTAGATACAGATGCCATCAATCATGTCCGCAATTCATTGCAGGGTTCCAGGAAATCCAGCAACTAAATGAAAATTAAAACACCGTCCACATGGGCACTACTGTAAAAATGGTAGCTGTTGTAGTGGGAGATATTTATCTTTTGATAAGAATAAAACATGGATTTTTTAGTAATTGTCTTTACGCACCAAGTTTAGAAAGAACTAGTTTTCAGTTTCTAAACTATTCAAAGAACTTGATATTCTATTTTTTTTTAATAACAAAGTTGTTATTAAGAAAAAGAGGGAAGTTATCTGTTCTGGTACGTTGGTTGGCAATTTATAAATCCAATAACTCCAACGATGCAACAAATGGAAATTAGTAACACATCTTTTAATTTTAAGAGAAAGCAACCTTCGGAAATGAACCATTAATATCTTTGGCATCTAAGGCTAGGTTATATTAACTTGAGTAGGATTCATTGGTAGCTGATGAACTTTTGGGTTCATTGGTAGTGGAAATCTTTCCAACCTGTGAGTATTACTTGGAAGAAAAAATAACCAAGAAGCTTTTAAGTTTAAGGGGTATGGAGTCAAAGATATATTGAAATTGGTTCATTCTGATTTGTGTGATCCTATGACTATCCAGACAAGAGGTAGTATTGAATATTTCGTCTATTTTATAGACAACTATTCAAGATACAAATAAATTTACTTAATGTACCGCAAGACTAAGTACTTTGATTAGTACAAGGCTGATGCGGAGAAATGTTAAAGTAAAAGTCACTATGGTTAGAACATAGTGGCAAGTACCTCTTGGGAGAATTTAGGAGTCACTTATCAGAAGTAGGGATTCAATTCCAACTAACTGCACCTGGTACACCCCAACAGAATGGTGTAGAAAAAGGAAGGTATAGGACTCTTATGGAAATAAGTAGATTGATGAGTTATTTAGAATATTACCAAAATCATTTTTAGGATATACTCTGGAAACGGAAATGAATATAGTACCTTCCAAAGTCAGAACTCTCTACTCATATAGAATTGCTGAATAGGCGTAAGCCTATTTCGAAGCATATTCGGATTCGGGTAGTCCAGCACATATGCTGAAGAGAGACAATGATAAGTTGGACAGGAATTCACTTGTTTGTGGGTTATCCTAGAGAAATGAAAGTAGGTTTATAGTCTTAAAAATCAGAAGGACATTGTTAGCATCAATGACCGATTTTTAGAAAAGGACTATGTAATAAACCACGTGCCCATAAGAAAATTTGTTCTTAAGAAAATAATAAAAGACATGTCTAATCTAGTACCAATTGTACAAGATGAGATACCACAAGGAAACTGCAACACGTATCACAAATGATACACAATTGCAGAAAGTGCCTTGTCGTAGTGGGAGGGTTGTTAGGCAACCTAAAAAGATTCATGTTTTGGGAGAGTTTTTGGACTCGATCCCTGGAGGACATGAACCTAATCTCTGGACATATGAAGAAGCACTCCAAGATAAAGATGCAATATCTTGGCAAAGAGTAATGAATAACAGAATTAGAATATATGTATTCTAATAAAATCTGGAAGCTTGTAGAACCACCAAATGGTGTAAAAGCCTTTGGGTATAAAAAGGTCTATAATAGGAAAAGAGGGATAGACAGGAAGGTAGAAACTTTCAAAGCAAGGCTAGATGAAAAAGGAAACTTTTTCACTGGTAGCCATGCTTAAGTCTATCCGGATACTTTTATCTATTTGGTAAGTGGATGTCAAGATAACATTCCTTAATGGAAGTCTTGAAGAAAGCATCCATATAAAGCAACCAGAAGGGTTCATTGCAAAAGGCTAAGAGTATCTTGTGTGCAAGCTCAATCAGTCTATGGACTGATGCAAAGCTTCAAGGTCTTGGAACATCCAGTTTATCAAAGTAATCCAGACCTATGGATTTATTGAGTAAATGGATAAGTCTTGTGTATACAAAAGGTGTGATGGAAACGTGGTGGTATTTCTTGTACTATACGTAGATAATATTTTTGGTAGTTGGAAACAATATCAAAATGTTGTCCAAATAATTCGATATAAAGGACTTGGGAGAATGTATATATTTTTGAGATCAAAGGATCGCAAGAAAAATATACTTATCCTAAGCTTGATACATCAGAAAAATCCTTGCTCGTTTTAAGCATGCAAAACTCCTAGAAAGGTTTCTTACCTTTTAAGCATGGAGTGTCTTTATCTAAAGAGATGTCTCCGATGACATCAAAGGAGATTGAGGACATGTAGGCAGTTCTTTATGCTTCGGCAGTTAGACAACCTAATGTATGCTATGCACGAGATCAGAAATCTGTTTTGTCAAGGGCATAGTTAGCAGATATCAAAGTAACCCTAGACAAGGACATTGGACTGCAGTAAAACATATATTAAAGTACCTTAGAGGAACTAGAGATTATATGCTAGCTTACAAGGCAGTTAATTTAGTCCCTGTGGGTTGCATAGATTTTGACTTCCAATCGGATAGGGACAATAATAAGTCAACCTCGGGGTTTTGTGTTTACTTTAGGAGGTAAAGTCATAACTATGGAAGAGTGATAAGCATAGGTGTTTTTCTGGACTTCACCATAGAAGCTGAGTATATGGCAAGCCTCTGAGATAGCCATAAAAGCTGAATGACTCAATAACCTCAAGATAGACTTAGATATGATTTCTAGTTTGTCCAAAGATTATTACAATTTATTGCACTAATGTTGGTGCAGTAGCAAACTCGAAGAAACCATAAGTCTATAAGGCAAGTAAACACAATAGAGCACAAGTACCACCCAATACGAGAAATCGTATAAACGAGGAGAAGTTGTTGCTGCCTAGATTGCATCAGGTGATGACCTATTGATCCTTCCACTGAGGTCCTTAAGGCAAGAGCTTTTGATGGGCATGTTGAAGGGTTAGGAATCAGATGTATGGCAGCAGATATAGCAGCTTAGTCTTTTAGTATAAGTGGGAGATTGTTAGAGTGTATACTAAAAGCCTAGCTTTTGGTATAAACATTTATCTAGAAATAAGAATCACATTGGTCAAATATCTACATTTATGATAAATGTAGTTGTTCAATTAATTTATATTGTAGATGACATGGTGTGTGGTGTCACACACAGAAGATCATGTTATCAGTACCTTATAAATTATAAACAGTAGCTCACGACCATGATGGAAAGGAACAAACCATTGGAAGGTCGTAGTGTAATTAGGTATTAGTTTATCTTGACTATATAATTACACTAGTACACTTAGAGTGTATTGAGTAGGACCATTAGAGGTCGTTTCTTTTATACTGACTTTATAAAGGAACAAAGACCTCAGTTATTATGGAAGTGTGTGCTCTTAATCCTAATATAATAACAAGAACATATGTTTGATATTTATTTCTTTAATTTATCAATGGGTGAGATTTAGTTCGATGAATCAATAAACCCGATAAGTTGGGAAATGATATCACTTATAGTGTGTGTTGTTGATTATAGAAGGAAACTGTGTCCTAGAGATACTAGGTTGATAATGTTCTCAAGAGGAGCTCATAAAGATTGTCATGTTAAACCCTGCAGGTGGACTTAGTCCGACATGATAATAAGGTTGAGTGGTACTATTCTTGGACTTAGATATTAATTAAATGAGTTGTCAGTAACTCACTTAATTAGTGGACATTCGATATCTTAAACACAGGGAGACTAACACACTCATAATAAGAAGGAGCCTAAAAATGTAATTTGGGATTGGTGCGGTAGTTCAATGATAGTTCTCTAGTGGAATGAATTATCATTGATAAAATTAAGTTGTGTGTTCGGGGCGAACACGGGATGCTTAATTTTATCGGGAGACCAAAACCAATTCCTCCTCTCGGTCCCTATCGTAGCCTCTTATTTGTAGAGTTCTATACCCACCTATACCCACCTTCTATACCCACCCAATAGGGGCCGGCCAAAGCTAGCTTGGGAACAAGCTAGGGCCGGCCTAGGTATGAATTTGGGTGGCCGGCCCTAGCTTGAACCCAAGCTAGTGGGGGCCGGCCAAATTAAATTAAAAAGGAATTTTAATTTTAATTTTTATTATGTGGAAGAAATAATTTATTAAAGAGAATTTAAATTAAAATATCTCTCTTATAAAAGATCTACAACAGATTAAAGAAAGAGATTAGATCTCTTTCCTTATTTGTAGATTGGTGAGATATTTTATTTTCTCTTTAAAATTATTCACATGTTGATAAAATTAAAATTATAGAAATTTCCTTTTATCAACCATGAAGAGATTTTTGAAGAGAAATTTTAATTTTAGAGATAAATTAGGAAGTTTTAATTTGTTGATTGAAATTCTCCTAATTTTTCTCTATTGATTGTGGCCGGCCAATACATGGATAAAAAGGAAGTTTTATTTAATACTTCAAATTAATTCATGTCAAGGAAAATTAAAGAAATTTTATTGTAATTAAATTTCCTAATTTGCCTAGGCCAAGGAATATAAAAGAAGAGGTGAGGGTGCCTTCATGGAAACAACCTCTATTATTTTTCTCCCTCTTTTCCTTGGTGTGGTGACCGGCCCTTCCCTTTCTCTCTTCTCCTCTTGTTGGCCGAAACCTATCTTCTTGGTGGAGCTTTTGTTTGTGGCCGGATCAAGGAAGGAGAAGAAGGAGAGAAAGCAAGTCTCATCTCTAGCATCCCTTGGAGCATTGGTGGTGGCCGAAATTCTTCATCCTTGAAGAAAATTATTGTGGCCGGCCATCCTCTTCCTTTCTTCCTCTTTTGTGGTGGCCGAAACTTATCTCTTGTTTGGAGTTCTTGTGGTGGCCGGATACTACTTGGAGAAGAAGAAGAAGAAGGAGAGAAAGCTTGTATCCCTTGGAGCTTGGTTGGTGTTTTATTCTTCGTCCTTGGTGAAGCTTCTTTCTTTGTGGCCGAACCTAGCTAGGAGGAGAAGAAGGTGGTTGGTGGTTTCTCATCTCGGAAGATCGTTGCCCACACAACGTCCGAGGTTAGAAGAGGAATATGGTAGAAGATCAAGAGGTCTTTCTAAAAGGTATAACTAGTAATTTTTGTTTCCGCATCATACTAGTTATTTTTGGAAATAATACTAAATACAAGAGGCATACGATTCTAGAGTTTTGAATTTGTTTTCGATATAGTGTTCTTTTGTTTTTCTTTCCCTTGTGATTTGATTGTTCTTTTCAGTTAACCTAAAGTTATTTTAGGAAATTAAATATTAGCTTTCCATAAAAGGTTTTGTCTAGTCGGTGGTGGTTGCTCCCATATCCAAGAAGGTCATGTGCCTCGCCACGTCAGTACTGGGAACTAATTATGGAAATTAATATTAATGGAATTAATAACTTAAGGTGATTTGGGTCGAACGTGTTAAGTTCCGCAGGAGACCCAAGTCAAAACCTAAAAGAACGAATAGATTAAGTTTTGGATCAAACGTGTTAAGTTCCGCAGGCAATCCAAAATTTAATTTAAAAGAACACATGGTAGCTAGGAAAAGGTTCAGACCTTTGTACAAAATTTTTGTACAGTGGAACCTCTAGGTTTTCCGAGTAGCAACCAACACTTGTAGCGTTAGGATTGCTCGAGAGTTGTTGTTCTGAGCTGCTGCCTCGACCCCCCCTTTTATACTGTGCTGGAGGCGCCTCTAGGCCGCCGAGTCGTACGCATGGATCAACTCTGATCTGGTCGCGCCTTATCCCACTAAAGGCGCCTCAAGGCTGATCCAAGGCGCCTCCAACGCCTGGTCCAAAGCGCCTTCAGCCTGGTCCGAGGCGCCTCAGCTCTGCTGCACTGGCTTTTTCTAGCTCGCACCCGAGGCGCCTCTAAGCCCCATGGAGGCGCCTCGGACACTGTTCATCCGAGGTCAAATGTGCTTCTTTGTTCCTACAAAATGTGTTAGTCCCAAACACAACCCCTACAAAACAAAGTTAGCACAGTAATATGATAAATGGTATAATCGACAGTCATCGGACTGTCCGGGTCTGACTTCGAATTTCCAACTGGAAACCCTAGGTCGACTCGACGCCTACTGTTCCCTCTACGGGGAACGCGTCCTCACCTACTCCACTCAGGAGATTTACCTGTTGCTAGTGCGATCCTCCAGATCGACTGGACTTTTGCTCAGTGTTCGAAGCTTTCGGACTTTCTGTTGGACTTCCACTTCCCGGCCTGTCCAGTCTTCCACTTGGTTCGCGACACCAGGACTTTCCATCTAGGGTTACCACCCCCTAGGACTTTTGCCTGAAGCTCTCGACCCGCCAAGACTTTTCGCATAGGGTTACCACCCCCTACGACCTAGGGTTACCACCCCCTAGGATTTTCCACCTGCCTAACCGCAGCTAGGACTTTTGCCTAAGTACCACTTAGGACTTTCCTGCAAGCTCCATGAACTTGTTAAATCACAAGACGACTTAACTTTGAACCCTTTGCCATTATCAAAACTTGGGTTCGATCGTCTGATGCTTCCCGCACCAACACAATCCTCCTGAAGACTTCTTGGACCGGACCCGTCTTCTCAATGAGCTCCTCGAAGAAGCCTTCCCCGTTTTTGAATAGTCTGTGATGTCTTGTAACCGCCTCCCTTTTTGAACAACCATGTAATGTCACCACTTTCCCTTTGAACTTTGCACTTGTAGTTATCGAAAATGTTGTATTCATGAACCTACTGTTAGCTTGTCATGTTGTGCCTAAGTGTCTGCTGGGTTCGCTTAGGACCCTTTGACGTTTTTCCCTTATATGGCTAAGTGACAGGTTAAGTGCCCAACTCCTTCGTGGATGTCGGGTCGGCCCATCACCCGGGCAAGCATCGTTGAAGTAAGGGCTCATTCCCCCGATCAGGCGTTATCGCTAGTCATTACTAGCCACTTTATTTTTCCCAAGTGGATTACCTCGTATTCATACCAACTACCCATCCAGTCACAAGCCATAGGGATTTCAGAGTCATCCTGCCTGCCTAGGCGAGGATTACTGTAACATTGTCTGTTTCCGATATCATAAAAGATTACACTCCTTTTGTACCACGTGTCCTTGGATCTAACTTTTTCTGACAAGACCACTCCTACACAACATTCTAAGATGATCCAACAACCAACATCACTTATGTGCCCATGATTGACGCAACATACCTCGTCTCCGGATCGCATGATTGGCGTTGATGTCGAGGCGTTCTTCCAGGTTTTTCCCCTGACAACTATAAATAGAGTACTAGACTTCTCCTTTGGACTCCATATTGATAGCTAAAGTCGTCTTCTCTTCTCTCCTATCTTCCGTGTCGTTGCCTCCTCGCTTTCCTTTTGTAACTTCTTCATGGATTCCCCAGCGCCTAAGTACGCTGTCGGAGTCTCAACCTTCACCAGTGTAGATCTAGATGATCTCCGCTTTGCATACGAAGTGTCCATGACCATGCATATCATCATATCCTCCGAGGTTCATCGACTATTCCGCCCTCCTCAGGGTTATGTGACTTTTTTCAATGAACAGATTGTAGCCGACCTTTATTTTCCTATGCACCCCTTCTTCTCCACCACGAGTTGCTACTTTTGCATTCCCCTTTGTCAGTTTACTCCTAATTCCATACGGATTTTGTGTGGGTTCGTTCTCCTTTGTGAATTGTGTGACATTCGTTGGAACCCTCACCTATTTCACTGCCTCTTTACCCCTCGACGTCATAGTGAGGGTCTTTTTCGCTTCTAGGCTCGTACCCGAACTATCCTTTTTGCTCCCCTTCCATCTTCAAAGCCAGAGTGGATAGATAAGTATTTTTCCCTTCGCTTTCTCTCTGTCATGGAGTGGCATACTAAGTGGCGATTATCCCTTCTTTCGGCGTCTTATTTAGGAGACTATCGCTCAAATCCTACTTTTATGGAGGCGTTAGCATAACTAGAGGGCTAGCGCTTCAATCTACATGTGCTACTGACGAAAGATGTGTTGTATCTATTTAGGCTGAGCTTCGCCCCTTCAGAGCTACCACATTCTTTAGGTAAGCATTACCCTTGCCCTGACCTGCTTTTGCCTCCTTATTTTGACTCTTGCTTTGCCACAGCGGACACTCTTGCCCGAGCATCTTTGATCAGGCCTCTCCCACTAAGCACTTTGGAAATAAATCACCGAGGGCACATAATCCTTGGCAGACGGGGCATCTTCCATTCCATTCCAAGTGCTCTCGAGACAGCCACGGATATTGCCTCTCGCTCTGCCGCCCCTCAAACGGCGCCATCTATCCGCTCTGCTCCTGAGCCTACTCGACGAACTCATCCTGTTCCTTCTGCTCATCGCCCTTGACTCCAGAGGAGAGGTCAGATTCAGACGAGTAGCCACTTTCGCGTCGGGCGAGGCATAAACATGTTGCGTCCTGCCCAATAGTCGAGGCCCTCGCTGCTACCCAGACACCCATGCTAGCTTCATCCTCCATTCCAGAGTCATAACTCCCGGGCGACCCTATTATTCCTCTAGAAGTCTGATCGGGGTCGACCAAGGGTAACCCCCAACTATTAAGGAAGATATTGATCCAGAGTGGCGACCTACACCAGCTACTCAGGCCGAGCCTTCCTCTTCTCAACCATCTACTTCCACTCACCCGACCCCCAGTAGTACCACTCCCAGACCATCACAGTCCCGGTGTTTCCATTTCCAAGCTACTATACCTTCAGAGTAGGTATTGCATTATGACCCCTCTATCCAGGCTGGCTCTGTCTTGCTATGGGGGCAACTAGAAGTTGATTGGATGGAGTCTATGGAGCAGATGGATAACCTCCCACTGCTCACTCAGGTGGACTTGTTCTTCGAAAATGCTACCGTGGTAAGCCTTCGCCTTCTCTTTTTTCTCTTCTCTTCCGATTTTGACTATTCGTTTATATGACTAGGTTTTGCCGAGGCGTTGTGCTTGAGACAGACGTCCTTGTACATGTATCAGCTAAATAAGATCTTAGAGGATCATATTGCTAACCTAGAGTCTCATCTTTCTGACCCCTCTTCGGCCCTACTCCAACTAAAGGTGGAGATGGAATCTTTTAAAAAATTAAATACATCCCAGGAATAGATACTAAGCGAGGTCGTACTGGAGGCCAATCGACTACGGGATGACAAGAAGAAACTGGAAGACCTCCATCAATTAACTGATGCTAAGTACCAAGAGGAGTTGACCCTCAAGGAGTAAGCCTTATCCGAGTTGGCTCAGTAAACTATGACCCTGGAGACCTGCAAGCTCACGCATAAGTAGGAGATAGACCGTTTGACTAACGAGCTTAACTCTGAAGACATACTCCTCATGGGTCATCGAAGGGATTTGGAATCTCAAGCTACAGAGTTAGGCCTCTTACAGACGGAGCTATCTCAAGCCCGCTTGGCCCTATCTACTTCTTCTATTGCCTTATAAGCTTAAAAGGTCGGGGAGAGTGACCATCTTCAAGCAAGCCGCGAAGAATACCTACGTTCTTCAGAGTTTGTCTCCCAAGTGGAAGACTGTTTCATCCGGTCGCTTGCCTATGGAGCAATAGGCACGGTCCAACAACTCTAAGAGGGAGGATATCTGTCCTCCGACCCTCCTGAGGATTTTCTGGACCATCATCGGATCATCAAAGAAATGTATGATGATGTTTTTTGAGGGTTTAGTGACTCAGCCCCATGTGTTGCTTTGTTTTTCTTTTACTCCCCTCATTTATAAGAGCTTTCCTGTAGCCTTTTAGTTCTTGCTTTCTATTAGTGTTCCATGATTTCTCCCCTGGCTAGATCCCATAACGGTCGTACTCTCGGGTCATTGTGCACATGAGCAAAGTGGAACTTGCCGTGAGCCACAAGAGCTAATTGTGAATGAGATTTTTAAATCCTCGCTCGACCGAGCTCGGGCGATGAGGCAGGGTCTGGAAGAGTTCTACTTGTGGTTTGCACCTGGAGAGAGGGAATAAAGGACTAAATCATAATACCGGCTGGTCTTTCTCGACCTGTCACTATGTGCCCCGACCTAGATTTTTCTCTCAAACAATTGTTAGTACAAAGAGTAACATTTTCAGACACGATAAGGCTGGAGGTAATTAGCACTCTATGGGCGGTCCAACCTCCTACCCTGAGCGTCTTGTAGGTAATAAGCATCGGGAGATAGTTTTTTAATGACTTTATAAGGGTCGTCCTATTGAAGTGCTAACTTAGTTACCTCTCCTACTTGTCTGATCATTTTCCAAACTAAATCCTCTTCTCCGAAGAAACAGGAGATCACCTTCTTATCATAGTTTTGCCACATCCTTTGTCGATACGCGGTTAACCGGGCGGATGTCCTCTCACGGGTTTCATTGATAAGATCCAGTTCTAAAAGCCGCCACTCGACATCTTCAGGGGCATATAGTAACTACCGGGCGGATGGAATCCCAACCTCAACCAGCATGACTGCTTCGTTACCATAGACGAGGTGAAACGGAGTGAGCCCTGTACTCTCTCGTGGAGTTGTTCGGTATACCCAAAGGACGCTAGGAAGCTCTTCTACCTAATTTCTTGACTTTCAGCCCACGAACTATCTCTCTATTAGTGACCTCAGTCTGTCTATTGCTCTGAGGATATGGCATAGAAGTGAATGCATGGGTGATACCAAACCTTCTGCACCATTCTTGTATCTTGAGCCCTTGGAATTGTTAACCATTGTCCGAGACCAACTTGTGAGGGATTCCGAATTGGCATAAGATGTTATTCCATAAGAATTGGATAATGGCTCCTTCCGTTATCCTAGCCAGGGCCTCTGCTTCCACTCACTTAGAGAAGTAGTCTACTGCCACGAGTAAAAATCATCTTTGCCTGGGAGCTATATGGAAAGGTCCCTCGATGTCCATACCTCATTGGTCAAAGGGACAAGAGATTATTGAGGTCTTCAAAATCTCAGTCGGCCGATGGGTCAGATTCTGATGATTTTGACAGGAGAGGCAAGTGACCACCAATCGTTGAGCATTTCTCTACAAAGTGGGCTAACAATCCCGATTAGTAATACTTTGCGGGCTAACGTCCTTCCTCCTACATGACTATCACAACATTCCTAGTGCACTTCTTGCAGAGCATACTCTGCCTCATCTAGGCCTAGGCATTTGAACAGTGGTCGAGAGAATGCCCGCTTGTATAATTGATCCCCGATCAGTGTATACGCATAAGCTCTCTTTCTAGTCAATTTGGCTGCTTCAACATCGATTGGTAAGATACCTTGTTTGAGATAAAGGATCATTGGGGCTCTCCAATCAATTGGTTCTTTCAAGTTATTTTGCAAGTCAATCTGAGCTATTAGGAAACTCTAGGCTATCAACTTGTCCAGAACCTAAGTGGTCAAAGAGCTGGGCATCTTGACAAATTCATCTGCTCTCTGATTGTCTGAATCTTTATTACTATGACTTCTTTGAAGCCTTCCTTCATTTCCTCATACGCTTCTATGTAAAGCTATAGTTTCTCATTGTTGACTTCAAAGTTGTCAGTCACCTGTTGAGCCACCAATTGAGAATATGAGTAAATGATTACCATCATAACTCCTATATGCCGAGATGCCTGTAGTCCAGCCAAAAGCGCCTCATATTCTACCTCATTGTTAGTGGCTCTAAAGTTTAACCTGACGGCTAGTTGTATAATATCTTCTTGGAGGGATATAAGAAGTGTCCTCACTCCACTTCCTTGTTGAGTAGATGACCCATCTACATATACATTCCATGTTTCCTCAAAATCATGCTGATCGATCTCTGTCAAAAAGTCTGCCAAAGCTTATGCTTTGATCAATGTTCGAGGCTGATACTCTATATCGTATTCTCCCAGCTCGGTTGCCCATTTGATGAGACAATCGGTTATCTTCATGTTGGTAAGGGCATTCCCCATGGCGCTATTGATCAAGACAGTAATTGGGTGCGCTAGAAAATAAGGTCTGAGGCGGCAAGCCATGAGAACGAACCCATAAACTAACTTTTCGAGGATCATGTATTGAGATTCGACCCCTTTTAATAGATGGCTGAAGAAATACATTGGTCATTATGCATCATCTTGCTCTTTCACCAGAACTACCCCCGTGGCCTCGGGGGTAGCTGACAAGTACACCTAGAGCGGCTCCCCATCAATAAGTTTAAACAGTGAGGGCAGGGTCTCCAGGTGTTGCTTCAGTTCCTCGAAAGCTTTACTACATTCTTCATCCAACTGAAACTTGGCAGCTCTTCGGAGAACCTTAAAGAAGGGGAGTGCTCGATCTGTTGATCGAGATATGAACCTATAGAGTGTCGAGATTCTGCTCACTAGCTTCTGGACTTCTTTTAGATTCTGAGATGCCTGCATGTCTCAGAGTGATTAAACCTTCTCCGGGTTGGCTTCAATCCCCTGCTCGATAACGAGGTATCCCAGGAATTTTCTCCCTTGAGCTCCAAACAGGCATTTCAGTGGATTTAACTTTATCCCATATTGTCGTAGCGTGCCACATGTCTCTTCTATGTCATAAATCAAGCTTATTGCCACGGTGGATTTGATGACGATGTCGTCTACGTAGACCTCCACATTCCACCCTATATGGTCTTAGAAGATCTTATACATCATCCTCTGATAAGTAGCTCCTGCATTCCGTAGCCCGAACGACATGACTGTATAACAAAAAGTATCGTCGGCTATTATGAAGTTAACTTTCTCCTGGTCTTCCTGAGCTAGAGGAATTTGGTGGTATCCAATCATGATGATTCTTTCGCAACCCGAGGTTGAATCCACTATCTAATCGATCCTTAGCAATGGATAGCAATCTTTAGGGTTGGCTCAGTTGAGGTTCCGAAAATTGATTCAGACCCTCCACTTATTATTAGGATTGGACACTAGGACCACATTAGAGAGCCAAGATGAGAATTATACCTCTCTAACATGTCCTTCTTTCAAGAGATGATCAACTTCAGCTCGGATGATCTTATTTTGTTCGGCTTAGAAGTTTCTCTTCTTCTGCTTAACCGACCGGGAATCAGGCAGGAGATGCAGCTTGTGCTCAACCACCTCGAGCTTGGCTCTCAGTAGCTCCTTGGGGGACCAGGCGAAGACATCCCTATTGCGCGTCAGACATTCAACCAGATCCATCTTAATCTCGATAGATAGGTCACTTGATATGCGAGTGATGCTCTCCAGACGATCAGAATAGTGTTGGACCTCCTCCCAAGGAATGAGTTCTTCAGCTATAGGCAGAGGATCCTCTTGGATGACGTGGATTCCTTTATCCTGGGTTCTCTGAGCCTTGCGGGCCTCAACCTTCATCATGTTGATATAACACCTGCGAGAGACCAGATGTTCTCCTTTGACTTCCCCGACCCGGTCTCCCACAGGAAATTTTATCTTCTAATGAAAGGTGGAGATTTCCATTCAGAACTCGTGCAGTGCGAGTTTTCCCAGGATGACGTTGTAGGAGGATAGAGAATACACTATGATGAAAGTGCTCCTCCGCGTCATCACCAATGGTTCGTTATCCAAAGATATGACTAGCTTAATTTGACCCATTGGTCGTATCTCATTGCCAGTAAACCTGTACAAGGAAGTAGCTACGGGTTGGAGCCCACTGGCGTCTATTTGCATGCCCTCGAATGCATTCTTGAACAACACATGGGCAGAGCTCCTAGTGTCAATGAAAACCCTGGCCACGTAGTTGTTGGTGATGACAACTTTGATTATGAGGGCATCATCATCCCTCTAGGTATTGCAACCCAAAACTGATTACGAGCCCTGTAGCTTGTTCTTAGCTGCACCCTACTGCATGTATCTCTAAGCGGCACTCATGGGATTTTTGGGCTATGGTGGAGTCTCCATCAGTGGTCCCTCCGAAGATCATGCCGATCTCCTAGATGGCGACATTTCCCTTATTCTTTTCCTCAGGGGATTCCATTTGCTCCTTTCCCCGGCCGAGTTGCTGAGCTTCCTGACCTTCGCTCTCGAGCAAGAGTTTACTTGATTGCCCTGCTATAGTAGGCTGGCTGGCAAGCAACTTTTGAAGCTTGGGCATGATCTTAGGCAGAGGTAGGCTCAATTCAACTGCTTGTCAAGAATCTCGGGCGAACTGGATGTAATCTCCTGTGGAATGGGTGTGGGATCGATGATAGGTACAATAACGGGGCCCCTATTGACCAGTTCTGGGGGCTTGAATAGTTTCAACTCGTTGCGTCGTCCTGGATTCCTGCCCGAGCGAAAATCTTGGTCAAGCATCCTTAGAGCGGGGAAAGGGTTGAGCTAGAGGTTGAGACGATCTTCTCTCCGATTTGCTGGTAGGAGCAGACGCCTTATCTGCTTTCCTCCGGGTCGCCTGTGCTTCCTTTACATTAATGTAGCTGGCTACCTTCCCCGGTATTGCATCAAAATTCTTTATAGGCTCTTGAATGAAGGCTTGGAAGACTCCCCTTCCACCAGTCTGTGGGAGAAGGTGCTCATTAAAATATCTGAGGTAGCGGATGAGACATCCTGATCTACCTAGTTGAAGCGCTTTATTTAACTTCTCAAGGGTTCCGCGGGCCCTTGCTTGAGAGCGAAGAGACAGTGGTTTGTTTTCTGATATTTCATGCTGCTGGCGAAATGACTCAGGAAAGCATTCTTAAAATCCTGAAAGTAGGTAATGGATTCAACCAGTAATTCGTCGAACCACTTTTGTGTCGAGTCAGACAGAGTGTTTATGAACACCTGACACTTAATGGTGTCGCTGTACTGATGTAACAACGCAGCATTCCGAAATTTGTGAAGGTGATCCTCTGGATCCTTGTTATCATCATACTCTCCGATGGCTGGGGGCTTATACCCCTTTGGTAGTTTTTCCTCAAGCACCCTCAATGAGAAGGGCACTTGCAACTCCTCGGGCAACTCCCTCGGCTTCTCCCTGACAACCATGGACTTCCCCTTCTTCAAATCTCTAGGCAGGGAACTCTCAGCTGTGGAGGCCTGGTGTTGCTCCTTCTTGTTGTAATACTCCGGGCAGGGGTCACGATAGAAATCTTGAGGGAAATCCTCGGGCTGCTTCCTCTTAAACCCCCTGTTTGAAGCATGGATGTGGCCCTTTGAGACTGTAGGCATCTTATGTGGTTGTGAAGTAGTGGTGTGCCTCTCGGAAGTCGCTCGCCTCTTGTCTTCCTTGAACAATTCATACTCTCCAGCTGTCATGGTGACATTGATTTTTCTAGTGTCCTCCATTATCACGTTATAGAATAGGTTAAGGAAGTTCCCACAAACGGTGCCAAATTGATCCTGTCCAGAATCTGAGTCAGACGAAAGCCGGCTGAGATAGTGCTAGTGTTGACGAAGAGGCGACTCTGACATACCTAGCGTATGTGCACCAGAAAAATGAACCCCCACATGGTGTTGGACCGCGGCGGCCGGCTAGAAGGGCGGTTGAATAGTCTGAAAATAAAAAAATAAACCATTCTCGAACTCTTAAACTAACACTTGCATAAAATAAAAAAGTAATAACTTAAAGCATAAAGACGAGGCTCACAAGATTTGACTTGGTTAGAACCGGGGAGGTGGTTAATCCAAGGAAAATGATTGTACTAAAAACTCCTTCGGGCGGAGAAGCCTCGTACAACGATGAAGCGCAGAAAATATAAGATATTCTAAAAATGGAGCGTACAAGTGTTGGATTACACAATTTCTGAGTTGTTGAAAAGCTTCTGGACTAAGGCTATATTTATAGCCTTGGTCGGGACGCCCTGAGGGTTCCAGGCACCCTGGGGGGATAAAACTTTATCCCCCAATGTTCAGATCGAGTCAAAACTCGATCTGGTCAAAAGTCAACTCCGGGCGCCCCGGGCGGGAAAGTCAACCACATTGACTTTTTCCCTCCCGGGTCTTCTGCTCCGGTTCCGTTCGCCTCAGACCGAGTCTTTCGCTCGCTTGGGTGATCTCTGCCATCCGGAATAGGGCTCACCCGAACTCAACTTCTGGTCTTCTCGAGCAAGCTTCTGTTCCGGCTTCTCGTCCCTCAGAATCGCCGCGTGGTTCCTTCTCGTTCGCCAGTGTACTCTTCCACAGCACTTCGTCCCTCGGACGCACCGCATGCCATCCTTCTCGCTAGCTGCGTCTTCCGCTCGACTACCTGTGCTCCTAAGCTCCTGCACACTCAGACACAAGGTTAGAAAAATATAGGACCTAACTTAACTTGTTGATCACACCAAAACAACCTTGGGGTTCCAACAATCTCCCCCTTTTTGATGTGAGCAACCCAAGTTAAGCTAGGGTAAAATAGACATAAAATAAGACTAACTAAATTTGCAATTAAGTGCAAAAAGATAGAAAAATTAATTTTTGTCTACCTCCCCCTAGACTTGTGCTTTTTTTTCTCCCCCTTTGATCATATAAAAAATGGGGTTCTAAGAAAAAATCTAAGGGTTATAACTTAGAAGATTTTGAAAATGATTTTCTAGAAAACATTTCTAAGTAAAAAATTGCTAAGTTAAAATTTTAGTAAAAACAGTTTCTAAGTGAAACTTTAAGAAAATTTTCTATGTAAGGTTTTTTTTAAAAAAAATCTGACTTAGGCAACTTAAAAAAAAATTGAAAAATTTTTCTAAGTAATTTAAGCAAAAAGAATTTTTAATTTCAAAAAAACTTTTAACTTAGGCAAAACTGATTGAAAAATAAAAATTTACGTAAAAAGCAAATTTTTTTAAAAAATGATTTATATATATATGTAAAATGTTTGAATAACTTTTTAAAGCATTATTTAGCTTAATTTTAATATTTTATCAGAAAGTTAATTAAACATTTAATTTCAGTATTTTGGCTTCCAGGTCGTGGCGAGGCACTAGGCCTTCTTGGTTATTGGAGCAACAACCACTTTCTTAGACAAAACCTCATAAAGAAATTTACTGTTTAATTTTCTCGCTGAAAGTGCTAATTTCGATTAAAATTTAGGCTAAGTTAGATTTAGGAACCCAATATAGGTTCCAACCTACTAGATTAACAAAAAATTTCTTAGGGACATATTTTCTTGAAATATTCCTAATTTATCCCTGATAATATCTATAATACCAATTTAAATTATTAAACTTTCTAAAATTTGTATTATATAAGCATGCACGATTTTTCAAGTTATCTACTTGAATTTTCATATTTTCATTTTCTGATTTCAATTTCTCATTTTCTAATTTAACTTTATCTAATTCTTCTAAAGGGCAGGATTTAGCTAATATTATTTTTAAATTCTTAATTTCTTTTTTCTAACTTGCAGCAGTCTTTAGTTAGCAACTTAACAAACTTAAAAAGTTTATCGGAAGGAAGAGATCGTACCTCACTTACCTTGTCGATCTCGTTGTCCGTGTCTTCCCTTGAACTGCTGCTTTCTTCCGACGTAGCTCCCCCTTCATCGATGCTCTCGATGCTCATCTCGGAAGAGCTTGAATTGCAATCATCGTCTTGATGACTCGCCATTAATGCGAGTCCGGAGAATATAATGCCTCGACTTCCGATTCGGACGACGTATCATCCCACGTCACCTTTAGGGCTTTGCGCTTTTGGACAGACTTCTTACCTTTCTCCTTGTCCTTATTATTCAGCTTGAGGCAGTTGTCCTTGACGTGCCCTTCTTCGTCGCAGTGGTACCAGGGGATGGTTCTTTTCTTTTTCCCCTATGGATGGTTAGTAGTTCTAGATTTACAAAGCTTTTTAAACCGTCTTACCATCATTAACATTTCCTCGTCGTCGAGAGAAGATTTCGACTCAGGTTCGTCTCTCGATGCTTTGAGGGCGACGTTGTTCTTGGGCTCCTTCGTACCTACACATCTTGATTCGTACACTTCAAATGTCGAGAAAAATTCTTCTAGTGTAATTTTTTCTAAATCTTTCGAAATGTAAAAGACATCTACTAGTGATGCCCATTTTGAATTTCTCGGAAAAGAATTTAAAGCGTACCTTAGCGAATCTCGGTTACTTACCTTTTCTCGGAGATTCGATAATCCGGTGATGATCTCTTTGATTTTCGAGTGCAGATGCGCAATTGTCTCGTCTTCCCCAAGTCGCAGGCTGGTGAGCTGATTGCGAAGTAGATCCCGTCTAGCGAGCTTGATTTCGGGCGTTCCTTCGTGCAGCTCAAGGAACTTCTCCCAAAGTTCCTTTGTCGAGTCGTAGTTCCCGATCCGGTTGACTTCTTGTGACGGAAGAACGCTTAGCAGATGGTATTCTACTTTGCCGTTTGCCACGTAGTCGGCTTGTTCCTTTTTCGTCCATTGATTTTTTTTCTTTGCCCGCTGGAGCTACATAGTCAAATTTCATTATTAAAATTAATTCAAAATCAGTTGTAAAGAATACATGCATTCACTTTTTCCAGGTAGCGAAATCCCCTTCGAATTTCGGCGGGTAGATACTTGGTCCGACCATTATCTTTGCTTCGATTGGCGGTTAGTCCTCCTGAAGCGTCTTGGCTTTGATACCACTTGTTGGACCGTGGCGGCCGGTTAGAAGGGGGGTTGAATAGCCTAAAAATAAAAAAGTAAACCCTTCTCAAACTCTTAAACTAACACTTGCATAAAATCAAAAAGTAATAACTTAAAGCAGAAAGACGAGGCTCACAAGATTTCACTTTGTTACAACCGGGGAGGTTGTTAATCCAAGGAAAATGATCGCACTAAAAACTCCTTCAGGCGGAGAAGCCTCGTACAACGATGAAGCGCAGAAAACAAAAGCTATTCTAGAAATGGAGCGTACAAGTGTTGGATTACACAATTTCTGAGTTGTTGAAAAGCTTCTGGACTAAGGCTATATTTATGGCCTTGGTCGGAGCGCATTGAGGGTTCCGGGCTCCCTGGGGGGATAAAACTTTATCCCCCAATGTTCAGATCAAGTCAAAACTCAATCTGATGAAAAGTCAACTCCGAGCACCCTGGTACGGTCCGGGCGCCCCGGGCGGGAAGTCAACCCTGTTGACTTTTTTCAGCACGGGTCTTCTGCTCCAGTTCCGTTTGCCTCAGACCGAGTCTTTCGCTCGCTTGGGTGATCTCTGCCATTCGGAATAGAGCTCATCCGAAGCCAACTTCCGGTCTTCTCGAGCAGGCTTCCGCTCCGGCTTCTCGTCCCTCAGAATCGCCGCGTGGTTCCTTCTCGTCCGCCAGCGTACTCATCCGCAATCTTCGTCCCTCAGTCGCACCCCGTGCTGACCTTCTCGCTAGTTGCATCTCTTGCTCCTCGAGCAGTCTTCCGCTCCGGCTTCTCGTCTCTCAGAACTACCGCACGCTTCCTTTTCGTTCGCCGGTGTACTCTTCGCAGCACCTCGTCCCTCGGACGCACCGCGTGCCGTCCTTCTCGCTAGCTACGTCTTCCGCTCGACTATCTGTGCTCCTAAACTCCTGCACACTTAGACACAAGGTTAGAAAAACACAGGACCTAACTTAACTTATTGATCACACCAAAACAACCTTGAGGTTCCAACACATGGAACTTAATGACAGTGGTGATGAAACCAGCGGTACTTAGACCCTGCGCTCACTCAGACAAGCACATGGAGCGTTAGAGACTAGAAACCAGGGAAAAAGTCTCCGACGCAGGCCCTCCGACGCTTAAGTCAGGTCTTTTTTCCCCAGAAGAACAGTGTACGAAGGAAAAAAAAACTGTAGAAGACGAGTGAGAATGTGCGCATACCTGCTCAAGGGAGAGGACCTCCCTTTTTATATGGCGATGCGTACCTCTGGAGCCTGATTGATGTTAGAGAATGTCCGGTGACAGGGCCTGTCGGGTGAAAAAGGGCACGTGGCGCCCTCCCATTAGTTGAAAGAAGGTTCCATTCCTAGGGAATGGTAGACCACTAGAATATTCCTTGGAGAATGACAAGTTATTCTCTAACAGGAGGTTACGATTCTCTGACACTGTTGTCGTCTAGTGCTATCCGCTCCACCCGGGCTAAGCTGGAGGTTGCTCAGGCTGACCACTCAGTTGTGCTAGAATGACAGAACCTTGGTGAAGAGAATGAGCTGCTGTGGGCCGCCCAGGTGCTGTCTAAGCCAGTGGCGGAGATGATAGCTTTCACGATTTGACCGCTGGGGGATCGGTCAGGAGTTGTCTTGGCCAGGTACCGAGACCCTTTATAAAGCCAGATCTGGCCGCCTGTTTTGACTATGCCTGATTAGGAATTATGCAACTACAGGCACGGGGTGGTTCAACCCCCCTTTTTTTCTTTACTCCTGACTGCCACGTTCTCTTTACTCCTGACTGTCACGTTCTCTTTACTCCTGACGGTCACGTCCTCTTGACTTTTGATTTCCTGGCCCCCTCGGGACCCTCCTTTATATGTCGTATCATATAGTATGTAAACATATTAGTGTAGGTTCATCTACAACAGTATCATGGTTTCATATATATGATAATATGTAAAATTTTCAAGCAAATGTGATCAGAAAAATAGTAAAGGAGATATGGCCAAGCATTGGTCTGCCTTTGAACAAATGACTATTATAGCTGATCCGACGATAAGAATCCGGAACCCCATAAGGAGGGGTCAACGCCACGGGGAGGTCAAAGGGTCCAGTGGCTCGCCGGAAAGGGACGAGCCGACCGGACTCGGAAGAAAGGGAAATCTGATAGTAAAAGGCACCCTGGTAGGGACCAGGGTTCCGACGCTCAAATGAAGCAGTACATAATGACCGAGCGGAAGGACGTTCGCCCGCCCGGCCGGCCGGACGTTCCGGTCAGGCGGTGGGTAAAAGACGGGAACATCTTCTGACAGCCGTCAAGTCGTATGGCTACGCCATACTCCTAGTCTGACAACGGGGGGTCCTGTTGTCCCATCGAAGAAGATGCTCGGACTGTAGCAGTATGGTGTCAGGTAAGCTCTCTGACAAGTGCATACCGGGGTATGGGTTGCTGACACATATGCACCTCGGTGGACGTTCATTAGTTCCTTCTCCGTCCTATATAAAGAGCCTATTACTCCGCCAAAGGTACGCATAATACAAGCTTGGCAGCCACTTTTTCCACCACTTACCTGACTTGAGTGTCGGAGGGTCGCCGCCGGGAATCCCTTCCCGGCTCGACTTTGGTGCAAGATCGTCGGAGCTTCGTTTGACCAGCCGGAGATCCACTCCATCGACTAGGAGCGCGCCACGTGCCCAGTGTCCTTTGGTTCAGCGATTCGGACAGAATCAATTTGGCGCCGTCTGTGGGAATGCTCCTGCATCCAATCGGAAACAATGGACAAGGCTGGACGACAACACATGGTGGCGCTCTCGAACGAGGAACTCGACGCTCTGGTCGAAATTAGGGCCGCCAAGCTTGTGGAGCAAAAACAGAAAGCAATAGCCGAGTGGCCGGAGCAGCAGGCAACGTCTGCGTCTGGTGGCCGAGCGGAAGCGTCGCAGGCCACCGTTGCATTTCATCAGGCTCTATTCCGCACCCCTGAAGCCGTACCAACTCATAAAGATAGGGGATCTTCTTTGGATGAAATGCCCAGACGAGATGAACGAAAAGGAAAAGCCCCCCGAGCGGACGCATCTCCCGAACGGATCAATCGCCAATTTTCGGAGGCTATTCTACGAGATCCTTTGCACAAGCACTACGCATCTCCAACGATCGGCGAGTATAATGGGACAACCGACCCGGATGATCATCTGGGTAAGTTCGACAACACAGCTACTCTCCATCAATACACAGATGGAGTAAAATGCCGAGTTTTCCTCACCACCCTCTCCGGGTCGGCCCAACGGTGGTTTCGGAGACTGCCGGATGGATCAATCACTAACTTCAAGGACTTCCGAACGGCCTTCCTTCATCACTTCGCTAGCAGTAGGCGCTACCAGAAAACTAGCGTTAGTCTGTTTGCCATCAAACAGGAAGCCCGCGAATCGCTCCGAGCCTACATTCAGCGATTCAACACTGTGGCCATGGACATTCCAACAGCCACCTCGGAGACACTGATGAATGCCTTCACACAAGGTCTAGTGGATGGGGATTTCTTCCGATCGCTCATCCGAAAGCCGCCCCGGGACTATGATCACATGCTACACCGGGCGAACGAATACATCAACGTGGAAGAGGCACAAGCGGCTAGGAAGAAAGAAGCCCCAACCGAGCGGGCTCTGCCTGCCGAGAGTAAACAGCATACCGCTCATCAGCCGCCCAGAGGACCGAGGGCCGAAGCCATCCGATCCACCCACGCCAGATCACACGTACAAGAGGTAGCTGCCGCTCGGCCCAAGCCAAAGAAAAGATGGACCCCGATGTTTTGCTCATTCCACCGGACGGATACGCACAACACAAGGGATTGTCGAAGTCTTCCCTTCGTAGCTCATCCTGTTCCTCGGAATGTCGGACGACGGTCGCCCTCAGTCGACAGGCGACAGAGAACACATGAAGCCGATCGGGCGCGAGCTGATAGGCCACAGCAGCAACAGACTCCCGATCGGCGTCGTTCGCCAAGGCAGGAGAATCGCCGAGCGTCCAGAGAACGGTCCCGACCGTCCGCTCGGGAAGAGGAAAATAGGAGCAATACTTCCCGAGGCGAGATCAACGTTATTGCTGGAGGCCCGACCAGAGGAGACTCCAACCGAGCTAGAAAGGCGAACGTCCGGCAACTCCAGATTCATGCAGTCGGCTGCAGCCAAGAGCGGGCGAACGGACCGGAGATCAATTTCGGACCAGGGGACTTGGAAGGAGTCGAAGTACCCCACGACGATGCTCTGCTCATCAAAGCGGTAATAGCCAATTACACTATTCACCGCGTATTTGTTGACACAGGGAGTTCAGTCAACATCATATTCAAGAGGGCATTCGATCAGTTGCAAATTGATCGAGCCGAGCTGCTACCCATGATGACTCGCTCTATGGGTTCACGGGCAACGAAGTCCAGCCGGTTGGACAGATTCGGCTGGCTACCTCGCTAGGAGAAGAGCCGCTCAGGAGGACAAGAACAATAAACTTCGTGGTGGTTGATTCTCCCTCGTCCTACAATGTCATTTTGGGACGACCGACGCTCAGTGAATTCCGAGCGGTCGTCTCAACCTTCCATCAGAAGATCAAGTTCCCCGTGGAGGACAAAGTGGGAGAAGTACGAGGAGACCAGCTAGCAGCTCGACGATGTTACATCGAAATGGTCCGAGCAGAGGCCAATTCTGCTCGGAAAACGCCTCGGATCGAGGTAAACGCCATCACCGAAAAGCCACCCACTTTAATTTATGAGGAAAAAGAGGAAGTGCAGATTCATCCAATCCGATCGTAGGCCACCACCTTTATTGCGTCTGATCTGGAGGAGAAGCAGAAAGAGGGGCTGATCCAATGCCTCAGAAGAAATCATGATGTCTTCGTCTGGTCAACACATGAACTGCCTGGAATTTCGCCGAGCATAGCGTAGCACGAGTTACATGTCCGACCGGATGCTCGGCCGGTAAAGCAGAGAAGAAGAGATTTCAGCGCCGAGCAGAATGCCATCATCCGGGCGGAGGTAGAAAAGCTTCTGGAAGCATGGAGAGTATGCATAGATTTTCGGGACCTCAACAAAGCTTGCCCAAAAGATTTTTATCCTCTGCCCCGGATAGATCAGCTGGTGGACTCTACGGCCGGATGTGAATTGATCTGTATGCTCGACGCTTACCAGGGTTATCACCAAGTGCCGCTCGCCCGCGAAGACCAAGAAAAAGTCAGCTTCGTGACGGCCGACGACACTTATTGCTATAATGTGATGCCGTTCGGATTGAAGAATGCGGGAGCCACATAACAGCAGTTGATGAATAAAGTATTCAGAGAGCATATCGGGCGGAACTTAGAAGTTTATGTGGACGACATTCTCATTAAGTCCGTCCGAGCGGCCGAGCTCTTCAAAGACATGGAAGAAACCTTCCAAACGCTGCGCAGGTACGGAGTCAAGCTAAATCCCCAGAAGTGCCTGTTCGGAGCGAAAGGAGGACGCTTCTTGGGATACATAGTGACCGAGCGGGGCATCGAAGCCAATCCCAGCAAGGTGAAAGCTCTACAAGACATGCCGCCTCCAAGAAATACAAGGGAGGTGCAGCGTCTGACCGGTCGGATAACCACTCTGTCCAGGTTTATCTCTAAAACCGCCGACCGGAGCCTTCCTTTTTTCAAGATCTTACGCAAAGCTACAAAATTTTACTGGGACAAAGAATGCGACCAGGCGTTCGAAGATTTGAAGGCATATCTGAACTCCCTCCCGGTATTAGCCAAGCCGACTGCAGGTGAGCCACTTCATATGTACTTGTCTTCAATCGAGCATGTAATCGGCTCAGCCTTGGTGAGATCGAGCGGAGAAGAGCCTGTGTATTTCCTTAGTCACATTTTAAAAGACGCTGAATCTCGCTACACCGGGCTCGAAAAGCTAGCTTTCGCTCTGGTTCTCGCCGCTCGACGCCTTCGTCCATACTTCCTGGCGCACACAATCGTTGTCAAAACCAACAGCCCGCTCGGACGTGTGCTACTAAATCCAGAGGCATCCGGACGGCTCATCAAATGGACGACGGAGCTGAGTGAATTTGATATCCAATATCAGCCCCGCTCAGCGATCAAAGCGCAATCCTTGGCCGACTTTGTGACTGAGGTGCAGAGGTCGGAACCAGAAGCTATGTGGAGAATATATGTGGATGGGTCGCCCACACGTCTCGGAAGCGGGATTGGGATATTGTTACTCTCCCCTCAAGAAGAAAAGATACACTTATCCGTCCGGCTGGATTATAAAGCTACCAACAATGAAGCCGAGTACGAGGCCCTCATAGCTGGCTTGCAGGCAACTCGGCATATGGGAGCCGGTCGGGTCACTCTTCACTCGGATTCGCAGTTGGCCGCTCAGCAGCTCTCCGGTACCTTCGAAATCAATAGCGCTCGGCTCAAGCTCTACGCTGAAGCCTTCGAGAAACTCAAGGCTGATTTTAGAGAAGTTATTGCACAGAAGATACCCAGAGCAGAAAATCAAGCAGCTGATGAGTTAGCCAAGCTTGCAAGCTCAATAACGCCGGTCGCCATTCAGCAATCAATTGAAAAAGTATTGTTAGTAGCGCACGTCGACCGGATGGAAGGCCTTACATTTCCAAGCGATTGGCGGACACCTATCATAGAGTTCCTCCGCTCGGGAGCCACCCCATCCAGTGAGTATGAAGCCCGGTTGCTAAGAAGGAGGGCCGGTCGGTTCACACTCATCGGCGATCAGCTTTACAAGAAAGCTTTCTCTCGCCCGCTGCTGAAATGCGTGAGCTCGGAGGACTCGGCCTACATCCTCCAGGAAGTACATCAAGGATCATGCGGGGGCATTCGGGCGGCCGCTCGTTGGCCAAGAAGATCCTCTTGGCCGGGTATTTTTGGCCAACTTTACAAGCAGACACCGCTCGGACAGTGTCTTCGTGCCTTTCGTGCCAGAAATATCATAACTTCTCCCACCGACCGGCCGAAGAAATGAAGGCATCAACCGTTTCATGCCCGTTCAATCAATGGGGAATGGATATTGTCGGTCCATTTCCGATGGCGACCAGGCAGAGGAAATTTTTACTAGTGGCGGTCGACTATTTTTCCAAGTGGGTGGAGGCCGAGCCGCTGGCAAAGATCACCGAACAGATAGTTAAAAAATTCATTTGGCAACACATCATCTGTCAGTTCGGCATCCCGCGTCGACTTGTGTCCGATAACGGGCGGCAATTCACAGGGAAGTTGCTTGAAGATTGGTGCAAGAGCTATGGGATTGAGCAACACTTCACGTCCGTGGCTTATCCCCAGAGCAACGGTCAAGCCGAAGTGACCAATCGGGAAATCCTTCGCATTCTACGCACTTGGCTGACCATCTCGGAGGAAGCTGGCCAGATGAGGTGCCGGGCGTCTTGTGGGCCATCCGAACGGCTCCAAAGGAAGGAACGGGCGTCACGCCTTTCCATTTGGTGTACGGCGGCGAGGCAGTGATTCCGCTGGAAGTTGCCGTTGAGTCCGTCCGGATCCAGAGCTATGATGATGGCAACGCCGAACGGAGGAACATGGAGCTGGATTTAGTCGAAGAGGAGCGAGCCAAGGCGTCCGTTCGGTTGATGGCATACCGGCAGCGGATGAAGCAGAACTACAACCGTCGAGTAATCCTCAGATCATTCTAGGTCGGCGATCTCGTCTGGAAGAAAGTCAGGCCGGTCGGTGACGTAGGCAAACTGGAGGCACCGTGGGCAGGCCCCTTCAAAGTTATTGAAAAGCTCCGCTCGGGAGCCTATTATTTGGAAGATGAATCCGGGCGGCAGCTGGATCGACCGTGGAATGCAAATCATCTCCAGCCTTATCGAGCTGGATGAAAGGTGCACGAATGTAATCCGTTTTTGTGTATATGCTAGTCGCCTATATACTTGTAATGCAGGAAGCAAAAAGATGAAAACACATTGAGCATTATCCGCCGAATGGCTTACTATGTGAAGGCCCCCAAGCCGATCGGCCGAGAGGTTTATATATTTAAAGACTTTGTAAGCAAATAGCCCGTGCTATTCGGCCGGGCATAAATATTGTTCGAGCACGGGATATGGCACGAAGGCCAAGGCCGCTCGGCCTGGTAAGGAGTTAGCCTTGAAAGGCCGACGAGCCCCGTCGTTAAAGATCGAGAGCCCCGCCGACCGGCTATAAATATCCGCGCCGTCGAGCTCCGACGTTAAAGATCGAGAGACGAGCCGGCGTCTATAAACGTCCGAGCGGAAGGCCGACGAGCTCCGTCGTTAAAGATCGAGAGCCGCGCCGATCGGCTATAAATATCCGCGCCGACGAGCTCCGTCGTTAAAGATCGAGAGCCGCGCCGATCGGCTATAAATATCCGCGCCGACGAGCCCCGTCGTTAAAGATCGAGAGCCGCGCCGACCGGCTATAAATATCCGCGCCGTCGAGCTCCGACGTTAAAGATCGAGAGACGAGCCGGCGTCTATAAACGTCCGAGCGAAAGGCCGACGAGCCCCGTCGTTAAAGATCGAGAGCCGCGCCGACCGGCTATAAATATCCGCGCCGTCGAGCTCCGACGTTAAAGATCGAGAGACGAGCCGGCGTCTATAAACGTCCGAGCGGAAGGCCGACGAGCCCCGTCGTTAAAGATCGAGAGCCGCGCCGACCGGCTATAAATATCCGCGTCGTCGAGCTCCGACGTTAAAGATCGAGACGGCCGGCGCCTATAAACGTCCGAGCGAAGGCCGACGAGCCCGTCGTTAAAGATCGAGAGCCGCGCCGACCGCTATAAATATCCGCGCCGAGGAGCTCGAAAGATCGAGGCGGCGTCTATAAACGTCCGAGCGAAAGGCCGACGAGCCCCGTCATTAAAGATCGAGAGCCGCACGACCGGCTATAAATATCCGCGTCGCCGAGCTCCGACATTAAAGATCGAGAGACGGCCGTCTATAAACGTCCGAGCGAAAGGCCGACGAGCCCCGCGTTAAAGATCGAGAGCCGCGACCGGCTATAAATATCCGCGCCGTCGAGCTCCGACGTTAAAGATCGAGACGAGCCGCGTCTATGAACGACCGAGCGAAGGGCGGACGGGCCCCGTCGTTAAAGATCGAGAGCCGCGCCGACCGGCTATAAATATCCGCGCCGTCGAGCTCCGACGTTAAAGATCGAGAGACGAGCCGGCGTCTATAAACGTCCGAGCGAAAGGCCGACGAGCCACGTCGTTAAAGATCGAGAGCCGCGCCGACCGGCTATAAATATCCGCGCCGTCGAGCTCCGACGTTAAAGATCGAGAGACGAGTCAGCGTCTATAAATACTCCGAGCGAAAGGCCGACGAGCCCCGTCGTTAAAGATCAAGAGCCGCGCCGACCGGCTATAAATATCCGCGCCGTCGAGCTCCGACGTTAAAGATCGAGAGACGAACCGGCGTCTATAAACGTCCGAGCGAAAGGCCGACGAGCCCCGTCGTTAAAGATCGAGAGCCGCACCGACCGGCTATAAATATCCGCACCGTCGAGCTCCAACGTTAAAGATCGAGAGACGAGCCGGCGTCTATAAACGTCCGAGCGGAAGGCCTTGCGAAAATCCAGCAAAAACCCCTTTGAGGCGAGGCGCGAAGCAAAACATGGTTAATCGGAATTAAAAATGCGAGCAAGTGAACGAGCGCCGTCCGTGCGCCGAGCGGCTGCTTAGTCGCATGATGAAAGACATTAAAGACAATTCGCTTATCTGGCATAGCGTGGTGCCGAGTGGAAGAGTTTTAAAAAACACTTAAAGTTGGGACGAGGGAAAAATTTCTTGCCAAAATAGAAAGTGAAAGGAACAGAAGATTATCTAATATGCAAGCCAAAAAAGTCATTACAGAGATAAGCGGGGCCGAACGGCGGGAATTCAAAAAAGTTTACAGAAACGCTCCTCACACATCAAAATCAAAAAGAGCGTCGGGGATGGTGTCCATCACGCTCGCTAGATCCTCGGGGGGGATGGTCAGCTCGGCAGACAGGTGGCCTTTGGTCTTCAGATAGCCCACCGCCGCCTTGATCGCCTCCTCGAAAGTGAGGGGTATCTTCTCGGTAAACTTCTCTCCGAAGTTTTCCGAACGGAGGAACGCCTTCCTCACTTCATCCGAGCGGGCCGACTCCCCCTCTTGGTATTCCTTGAGCGCGGAGTGGGCGGCATCACTGGCAACTTGAAGCTCCTTCAAGTCCCCATCAAATCTCTGGAGATCAGCCGAGCGGCTCTCCTTCTCAGTGGTCAGCAGGGCGTCCAAGTCTTTGATGCGTTGCTCCATCCCCCGGATCTCCACCTTCATGCGGTCCATATCATTGATGGCTTGTTTCTTCCGAGTGGTCGCCGTCTTGATCTCCTTGTCTCGTTGTTTAATCATTGTTTCAAGCCGAACGACCTTGCTCGCCAGATCGGACACCCTTTTCTGCTCGGCATCCAGCAGTTTTTGGGACTTCTCCAGAGCGGCCGTCGACTGCCTGGTCTCCCCCGCTGCTTTCTGTTTCTTCAGTTCATCCTCCAGTTCGGCCAACCGATCGCTAATGGCGATCTGCTCCACCCAGTTCTGCTAGCAAACATGGGCAGGTTAAAAACTTAATTCAAATATACGGAAAAAAAAAAAAAGAGGGGGGAGAGCATACCCCTGTGGCTGACTGAAGGTTGCTGTCGCCGAGCTGCCCGGGAGTTAGCGCAGCTATTCGTCGCCGAGCATCCAACCAAGCTTGGGCGAGAGGGCCCGTCAGGGTGATCATCTGCTCAGGAAACACTGGCCGATCAGCAGCAGCCATGTACTCCTCCGAAGGAAGGCGCAGAACAGTTTTAAGTAAATTCTGGCCGCTCGGCTCGCTCTGAGACGGCCCACCAGCAGACGAGGAGGGTAGCTCGCCTAAACGCCTGATACGGCGCAAAGTTCTTGGAGGGATGGAAGACGGCACCTCCGAACTGGCCCTCGGAGAACCTTGAGGGGTCGGGGTACTCTCGAGGGAAACCGTCCCAGACTGCACCGGTGCATCCGCGCCCCGCTCGGGTTGTGACTCATCAAGTGTAGAGGCAGGGGCGGATTCCGGTCGTCGGCGTTTCCTAGTGCGTAGCGGCACATCATCGGCCGAGCGGCCCTCCACCTCAGTTTCGGTAGGAGGTTCTATGTCGCCCGCGGCCTCATCATGAGGAGTTGGGGCGTCTGAGGCTTCGGGGACAGTTGGCATCCCCTCACCTTCTTCGCCTGCCGGATCAGCCGGAGCAAGGCCCCGTTCAGCGGCCTCCTTGTTCGTCACCGCCTCAATCTGAGCGGCCTTCAGTTTGGGCTTCTCGGTAGCTTTGGCGCGCCACATGACTTCAGCTGCAGGAGCAAAAAATAAATCAGTTAGAACAAAACAAATGGGAAGATAAGGAAACTTACTCATGCTGCAGGGCAGATCGGCTGTGGTAGAGGACAAGCCGAATATGTGCATTACTCCCGGGAGGAGTAGTTTGTCAATATGATAGCGCTGGCCAACTAGCCGTTCGACTACATGAAGGTAGGCCGCGTCACCTCTAAATTTGCCGAGCTCCGGTTGCGATGGAATCGCCGTCTGCCACTTGGTGCGAAAAGTTGGCCGGTCGGGAAAGCGTATATAAAAAAAATGCTCCTTCCAATGTTTGTTGGAGCTCGGCATATTATCGAAAAGGACGAAGCCTATCCTAGACTGGAAAACAAAAGTGCCCCACTCGGCTTGCTTGGGATAGTAGAAGTAGTGGAAGATTTTTGGGGTTAAGGGAACGCCGTTCAGTTTGAACAAAACTATCACTCCGCTCAGCAACCTAATAGAGTTGGGAACTACCTGGCCGAGCGAAATGCGGAAATAATTGCAAACTTCTAAGAAAAACTTGTGGGGTGAAAAACGTAGGCCGGCCAGAAATTGGTCCCGGAAGAAAACAACAGTGCCGGGCTACGGATCGTGAGGCCGATCGGACGGTGTGGCTAACACTATTTGGTGGTCGATCGGTAGATCATATGCTCGAGTGAGGCGCAAGGCGTCTTCCTCGTCGAACCGGCTTTCCATGTTCGAGTACCAAAGACCCGGAGTACCGCCGGTCGACTGCGAGGTACTGGTCATGATCGAAAGGCCAGAATGCGGGATAGAGGAGGAGGGTTCAAGCAATGGAGGAAAACCTACTGAAAAAGATGATTAACAGAAAGAAGAAAGCGTCGGGAGCGAGAAAAAGGTCTTACAAGCGAAGAAGATGATCGGAAGAAGCCGTATGGTCGTTGGAAAGCCTGAGCACAAGGTCGCCGGCAAAAGGAGGAACGACAGGGGTCTGGAAACGAAGAGGGCGAAATGCGGCGGAAATGGAGTCAAGGGCTTTATATCACCGCCCGGGAGCTATCTCCACCATTCGATCCAGGTCGTTGATATCGAGGTTGTCATCTAGCCGTCCATTTCAAACGGCGGATGTCCCATCGGAAGTGACGCAACCGCCATACGCTGACAAATGCACGATCGCCACGTGTCAGCCGGTTACTAGTCGCATTTAATGAGCTCCCCTTACCGTGCGCAGAGCACGTGATGGGTAGCATGGGAGAACAACGGGTGTGGATTCCAAGAAAACACAAGGCATGAACAAAATATCGCCGAACGGACAGATACCGCCGCACGGATAAGCATCCTTATGCCTGGCCGAGCGGCCTAATACAATGATCATTGCTCAGGCAGATCGGCAGTCCAGTCAGTCGGACTTTGCCTCCTTCGACTAGACTCGAGAGGAAGGCAAGTGATCCGGCGGTAAGAATCCGGAACCCCATAAGGAGGGGTCAACGCCACGGGGAGGTCAAAGGGTCCAGTGGCTCGCCGGAAAGGGACGAGCCGACCGGACTCGGAAGAAAGGGAAATCTGATAGTAAAAGGCACCCTGGTAGGGACCAGGGTTCCGACGCTCAAATGAAGCAGTACATAATGACCGAGCGGAAGGACGTGCCTCCCGGTCGGCGCAAGGAATTAAGGCCGTCCGGACGACGTTCTTCGCCCGTCCGGCCGGTCAGGCGGTGGGTAAAAGACGGGAACATCTTCTGACAGCCGTCAAGTCGTATGGCTACGTCATACTCCTAGTCTGACAACGGGGGGTCCTGTTGTCCCATCGAAGAAGATGCTCGGACTGTAGCAGTATGGTGTCAGGTAAGCTCTCTGACAAGTGCATACCGGGGTATGGGTTGCTGACACGTATGCACCTCGGTGGACGTTCATTAGTTCCTTCTCCGTCCTATATAAAGAGCCTATTACTCCGCCAAAGGTACACATAATACAAGCTTGGCAGCCACTTTTTCCACCACTTACCTGACTTGAGCGTCGGAGGGTCGCCGCCGGGAATCCCTTCCCGGCTCGACTTTGGTGCAGGATCGCCGGAGCTTCGTTTGACCAGCCGGAGATCCACTCCATCGACTAAGAGCGCGCCACGTGCCCAGCGTTCTTTGGTTCAGCGATTCGGACAGGATCAATAGCAAAGATGAGTCCATGTATAGATGTGTGTTCCTGACCGAGCCTACTTCACCTATCATGATGATCCTAAACTTGAATTCATATATGATAGAGAAAATGAATCAAGAGTAGTACCAAGTTATCTCCGCAAAAATAGTGAAAAAAGTTATTTAAACTTTGAAGTTTATAGCAGTGGGCACTTAAAGAACATGATAGCAGTGAGTTGCTCCTAGTCCATGGCTACAAGTCATCGAGAAGGACAAGCTTAGCAAATAAAAACTTACAAAACAAGAGACAAATAACTAAACAAACTGTGATAAGTTCTCGAACGCAATATTGACCAACAAAAGCGTTTGAAAAAACATTTCTGACAAATTATTTTTGTAAAATCCAGATATTATTACAAACCGATACTTATTGAGTCCACGCCCTTTTGTTGCTCATGAAGAAGGCATAAAAACTACGAACACATGAACAAGGACTGTGCATTATTATACGCGACAGTTCTATCTTATCAAATGGTAAAATACACAAGACCTCGTCGGGACAAATAGTTTGCTGAGTTTCAGTCAAGCTTGCTATTTTTGGCGTAAACTTCCAATAGGTCGAACGGAAACGGTCATCGCACCAAAATGGCGACGCTGTTTCCGGTCTGCACGTTGCGCGCGTACTTGACCTTGGCGAAGCTCCCCTCTCCCAGAGTCCGCCGAAGCTCGTACATCCCCACCCGCGTCCATTATTTATTAATAATCTATTATGACCCAAAAATTATAGAATTGATTTTAATATAAAAAGTTGATGATTATTTAACAGGGTAATTGAAGTCATGGGTTCTATTTTCTATAGAATCGTTTTTCTCTCGCAAGCGCACCAGAGGACCCTGTCTTAGTCCGTCTCTAAACTAAGGGCAGTGATTAGAGAGATTTAATGGTCCTCACCTGTTTAGTAAGTAGGGACCATTGAATCCCTCCAATCAGTGCGGTGGACCAGGACCTGATCCGCTAAAAATGAACAAGAAAATTCCTGCTCTAAAGCAGATGGGATCCTTTGGTCCGTCTATCCTGATCACCCCTGGATCAGGGGCAGTGATTGAAGAGATTCAATGGTCCCCACCTATTTAGCAAGTGGGAACTATTGAATCTCTCCGATCAATGCAGTAGACTAGGGTTTGATTCGCTAATAGCGGACCAGAGAATCCCTGTTCTAAAGCAAGAGGGATCCTCTGATCCGCCCCTGGATCAGGGGTAGTGATTGGAGGGATTCAATGGTCCCCACCTGTTAAACAGATGGGGACTATTGAATTCCTCCAATCAGTATAGTGGATCAGGGTCTGGTATGCTAAAAGTAGATTAGAGGATCCCTACTCTAAAGCAGGCGAGATCCTCTGATCCCGTCTATCCTGGTCTGTCCTTGGATCAGAGGTAATGATTGAAAAGATTCAATGATCTCCATCAGTTAAATAGATAAGAAACATTAAATTCCTCCAATCAATATAGTGGATGAAGATCTCATCACCAAAAAAATCTCTGGATTAAGACCTGATCTACTAAAAGCGAACCAGAGGGGAGGATCCCGGCTCTTTGTAAAGATAGATTTATTCTACATTAAAGGTATTGGGAAACGATTTATCAAAAGAGTAATGATGGGAGCTTTCAAAATAAAATAACTTCTTAGAAAAGTTCATTTTCAAAAAATTTGGGATAACTTCCATGGACAAAATATATAAAGGATATATCTTTCTTCATTCATCAAAGATATTAGAACAGAAAAAAACGAGAGGAGAGAAATAGGAAATAAATTTTGGAAGAGAAAGAGGAAGCAAGTTCTATATATAAAAACCTTATACATTATGGATCATAGTACATTATAGTATGTTTTACTCATAGTTTCTCAATTATAGATATTTATGTATTGGTGAAAATCATTATTCCGTGATTAATAATGTATCAGAGCCAGGTTATGAATATTTATGTTTTTCCATGAATTAATTTTGGTGTATGAATTGTTATTGTTTAGGAATTTTATATACGATTTATGAATAGTTGTTTAGGAATTCCTTATACAATCAAGGTTTATGAATGGTTTGTGTTTAAAAATTCCTGTCACGGTTTCTAACTTTTGCTTTATTAATAGGTATTTGATTAATTCATAATTTTAGGAAATTATGAATTGAATCTCATTTTGATTAAATGCATGATTTAAACCGTATATATTGTGAATTAAAATTAATTCAAAATATTATAATCGATAATTCATGATCGTTAAATAGGGATATCTGTCCATTATGTTAACTGATATCTTTTTAAATAATTACCAGTCAAACAAATGGCCGATAAATATTTTTTAAAAATAACAACCAAATATATTAGTATTTTTTCCAAACAAATTATCTTTAATTTTTTTTAAAAAAAATATCAACCAAATATATATTTGACCAAATTTTTTGCCCAAACAGTCAGAGAATTTTAAATTTTTTTTAATAATATCAGTCAAATATATATTTGACTTTTAAAATTTTAAAAATAAATAGATGATAAAATTTTAAAAATATTAACCAAATACAAATTTATCTGGCAACTTTTTGAAATAAATAGGCAGTAATTTTTTTAAATAACTTCCAAATCTCTATATAAAGCTGGTAATATATTAACCAAACTATATTTAGTCCGCTAAAATATTTGGTGGCTAAATTTAAAAAAAATATCAATCTATTTATTGTTTTCACAAAATGATAATTGATAAATTTCATAACACTAATTAAATAACTGATCAAAAGATAAATTTTACATGACTAGCTACGAGCAGTGAAGAAAAGGGCCATTTTATTAGAAGTCTGCTTAGATCCGTAGTCCTGTCATATTTGTTCAGCGATCCGTTTTTCTCTGATGTTTGTGATTTATCCTTCTTATTTGTATTTGGTCTTGCTAACTTGGTAATATTATTTATTTTTCTCTAATATACTTGAATAACAATAATCTAACTAATTTTTCTTTCATGAGTCATAAGCTTTAATTGTGACAATTACCTTGGTCTCAATATGCGAGTATCATTACTTCTCTCCATTTCCCAAAATGACCACACCATACTTATAGGCCTTCTTGAACGGTTTCCCTTCTTTCAATTTTTTTTTCATAGATGGAGCCAATGAACTAGTTACAGGCCACTCTATTTTTTTCAGTCGGCTTGGGCTCTTTCTCTCCAGAAAATTAGATTGGATTTTTCAGCTTGTGAGGTCTAGTACTCTAAAAGATAACACAAGTTAGGGCTGGAGCCGACTTGCTAGTGCGACTCCTCCAACATTTAAATCAGTGACCGATAAGAGAGGAAGAGGAAAAAGAAGAAGAAAACTTATAGAGAAGAGTTGTCTCCACCTATAAGAATAAGAAAATCAACTTATTTATGACTTACCTCTTCTAATATTTATATAATCATTATAAAGGCATCTTCAAGTAAGATGTTTCACACCCTTTCACTTCTTTCCGCGTTCGTCAGTAAAGACGAGATTTCTAACAATCCATTACTCGCTCCTCCATGCGTTAATCGTCACATATTAAAAGGAAAGCATCAAGGAAATCAATCATAACATCCACTGCTCACTTTTCCGTTCATTGATCACCGTGTATTGGGTGGAAGGGATCAAGGACATCGATCTGACACTCACTACTCACTCATCCATGCATTTATTGCCACGTATTGAGAGGAAGGAATTAAATGAATCAGATTGAACATCCACTACTCGCTTATTCATTCATTGATCGTCATGTATTTTAGATAAGAAATTTCAGAACCTTCTATATTCGACAGAAGGTATTTCCAATGCTCAACAGATGAAAGTATTCTCGATGCTCAATAGGAGATATTTTTGATACTTAGCGAAAGATATCTTTGATGTTGGATAGGAGATACCTCTAATACTCGGTAGTACTTGATCATATTGCTCAAAAGGATTTAACTCTACTGTTTAGTAGGCCACAACTATATTATTCGGATAGACTTAACTATATTATTCGGTGGACTTCAGTCGTATTACTTGGCGCAGTTTAACTATATCAGTGATATTGTTGACTGAACTTAATCATATTGATCGGGATATTTGGAAGTAAAAAAAAAAAGTATATATCATTTTAATTTTATTTATTATTAAAAAGGAAAATAAAAGAAACACTGCGTGTCAATGCCACCACCTTCCGTTGCTCCCTAATCTAATCGATCAATCCTCTAACCATTTTGTGTTCTCCACAAGCCCTAACGCCTTCGCAGCTCAGCCACCTACCTACTACCGCCTCCCACTTCAACCCTAGAAGCCGTCACCCGATCATGGCGTCGTCGCTGATGCTCGCCACCACAGTAGCCCGTCTTCCCTCCTCCCCGCTTGAGGTCCGCCCCACTTCCCGCCGCCGTTTCGCCGCCGCCTTCACTGTCCGCGCCGTAGGTGGAATCAACCCCGACGTCCGCAAGAGCGAGGATAAGGTCGTCGACTCCGTCGTCGTCGCCGAGCTCACCAAGCCCCTCACCGCTTACTGCCGGTACGCACCCCCTCCCTATTTCTCTCTCCCTCTCTCCCTCTCTCCGTAGCAAGCGATCTTGCTGAGATCTGTCTTGTCAGGTGCTGGAGATCGGGCACGTTCCCGCTCTGCGACGGCAGCCACGTCAAGCACAACAAGGCTACCGGCGACAACGTCGGCCCGCTCCTCGTTAAGAAGTAGACAAAGCATGTGTCCTGTCAGAAGATTGATTGATATTTGCAAACGAATGAAGCAACCGATGTCTATTTTGTCAAGTATGATCTGTATCTTTCTCGTGGAAAAATAAATCTGGTTAGTACCAATTTTTATTGCCACATTGAATGCTCCACCAATTCGACCTGCGTATCTCACCGTGGATCGAATCAACCTGTTGTTGAGGTCCATTAGCCTCGCCGTCTCCGGCTTCAAACCCTTCACGGCCTCGCTCGCGCAGAAACTCTCCGCCCACAGCGCCAAGCGCGGCGGTCTTCTCCTCGTCCAGGAGCTTGAAGCCCACAAACTTCTCGGCCGCCCTAATCCTCCCCAACCGCTAACCCAGCGCGATGTCCAGGTAGCAGATATCGTCGCCGCCGAAGAAATCCTTTCTTCCCTTTTCTGCAGCCCGAAATGCTTCTTCCATAATCCATATGCTGGAAAAAGATGCGCGCATCTTCTACTCCTCTCACGACGGCTCTTCGTCCAATCCTCTTAAGATCCGCATCGCAGATGCTAACTAGCGCATCAAAGAGATAATTCCAAGGATAGAACGATCAAACTGAAGCTGTGATACCGTATCGTCAATGTATGTAATCCAGAAATGAGCGACGGCTCGATCGGAAGGGAGGATAGGGGCCTGTGTGTTCCTGAAGATGTCTTCATGAACAATATTTAAGGCAACTTCCATCGTTTGGAAGACACTTCAGGTGATATTCATCCGAGTCCTTTTATGCTCTATTTGCTCTGCAAAAAGTGTTGCTCCAACAAAAAAAATATTTAACCTACAAAATAAGTTGAGCACAATAATAATAAGTTGTAATAATTAATTCTTGTCTTTCCAATATCAGGAATTAATTAGGGTCTCAGTTTAGGGATTCAAAATGGACCTAAACTGGACCAGTGCCTAAAGTCCAAACTTGGGCTCATCTTCATTGGAACTCTCTTCTCTAGTGACTTACCCTCACTTATCAACTTGTAGTATATTTACTAGTTCGTCAAATATCAGGTCGACCCTTTGACCTATCTGGGCTTCGCACTAACTATCGGGTCCTCAAATCTAGTTGAGTTTCTTCCTAGTGTCAAGTCTCTTAGACCCGTCAATCCTTGTATGCTTGGTAAATGTATTAGATTACAAAAATACTTGACTTAACTCACTTGTCATTTATCAAAATTTGAATCAGACCGTTAGTACAAATTACACCAATAATCTTTTTTTTTTAATTTAATGATAACCTGAATTAAAGTTAGGAAAAATAAGTGCATAAAAAAGTAGTTAGAGAAAAATAATGCATAGAATAACTTGATGTGCATAAGTCTATTCTATTGGAGCAATCTGGGTACCCTAGGTTTTGATTTTTGGGCAAATGTTTAAGTTAGGTTTATTGTTGTATTTGATATGCATTGTGAGTGTGCAGGATATAGGTACAATAAGGAAAGTCCAAGTATGATCTTGGCAAAGAAGGAAAGTCCAAGGATGAGTCTTGGCGGTGTAAGTCCAAGCATGTAGTCTTGGCAACGTAAGTCCAAGTGTGACTTGACAATGGATGAAGTCCCGGAGGCGCGACCTCTTGGCAAAAGAAGACCCGACAACAATGACAAGGCCGATAGAAGCTCCAGAAGGCAAGACGTGAAAGATGGGGAGACATCCGAGGGACGCAAGGCTGATGGAGGAGGCTAGAAAGCTAGGTCTAAGTTGGTCGGGCGAGGACGAGTGCTGAGAGATTGTACTCGGGGTAAAATCTTAAGTTTAGGATTTACTGTAGCAGTACTGTAGCAGTCGACTGTATGTTTTAGTAGTCGACTGATACAGTCGACTGGGTGCGAACAGAATGGTTCTGTTCGTTCAGTCAGTGTGGAGCAGTCGACTGCATGGTTTGGCAGTCGACTGGTATCGAGCCGTTGGGATGTAACGGTCGAATTTCCACAGAGGGCAGTCGACTGTTAGTTTTGGCAGTCGCCTGGTAGGCGAGGTTTTCTAACTTGTGGCCTAAATAACCAAACATTGGAAGCTTGGTTAAGGTTGTCAAAATTAGTGGTGGTTAACCCTAATTAGAGTTTCCAAGTGCCCAAGTGATCTAGCGTGCTTGTACGAGGTTGTGGCGAGGTTTCTCCACCCACAAGGAGCTATGTGAGCTAGGTGGAAGTTCTCCGGTGAATCATCCACCGACGAATCGGGATCGTCCACCTTACGGATAACCGTGGAGTAGAGCTTTATCTCCAAACCACGTTAAATCAACGTGTTAGGTTTGCTTTCTATTGTTAGTATTTGTATTTTGTTTTTCGCTGCGTACTAACAAGTGTAGGAAGTGACGATTTGGGTGAGACACTATTCATCCCCCCTCTAGCGGATGTCAAGGTCCCAACAAGTGGTATCAGAGCTTAGCTAGGTGAGCTCTCGTTGGACTAATCGCCAAGAGAGCGACTAGAGGAAGAAGATGGAGTCGGAGGGACCTCTCGGATGGGACATCCGATCCCACCTCCATACGAGCGCGAGGACTTCGACTATTGGAGGAAGCGCATGGAGATGTGGTTCCAAATGAATTGGAACCAATGGCTTGTGTTAGAGGAACCATTTAAAGCTCCAATGGATAAAAGGGGAAAGCGTCTCCGACCATGATATTGGACCGAGGAGCAAAGAGAGCAATCGGAGACGTACAAGGAGGTAACTAGAATTTTAATTAATTTATTACCTCCTAATGCGATATTAAATGTAGGTGAATACGAGAACGCAAGTGACCTTTGGGAAAAGGTAATTGCACTTCATGAGAGTCCTACACAAATCTAAGAAGAGGCGGAACCCAAGGAGAAGGACTCATTGGTCCAAGAAGAGAAGGACCAATCGAATGTTGACACGAGCTCAACATCCGAGGAGGAGAAGGAAGATGAGGAGGTATATCCACATCTTCAAGGGAGGAAGAAGTAGAACCGTCCACATCTTTAAGTGAAGAGGAAGAAGAGCAATCCAAGGAAGAGGAGATCTTGGAAGCTCAACCCTTCACCTCAACTACCAAGAAGAGCAAAAAGGACCACATCAAATTCTTTGAGTGTGGTAAGATGGGGCACTACAAGAGTAGATGTCCTTCGCTCAAGAAGGTAAAGGAGGTAAATCCTAAACTCACTAAACTTAATTTGGAAACTAATGTGAGTTATATGAAGAAGAAGGAAAAAAAGCATATTAGGAGTTTTACATGTGGTGAGTCAGTCACTACCACACAAAGTGCTCAAGGAGAGGAGAGCTCAAGAAATTGACGCACTTGGAGAAATGGGAAAAGAAGAGGAGCACAAGTCAAGGGGGGAGCTTTGAAGGTAAAAGGGAAGGTAATCCCTATTTTGAAGCTTAATCCAAGCTCTAATTCTTATATGCTTGTTAGAAATAATGTAGATTATTTACCCAAGTATAATCATGGATTTAGGTATAATGATAGGAATAGGGTTAACACGGTAGATAACCCTAAGAAATCATACACTTAGGGTAGACCTATTAAGACCCAAACCACTTTGCCTAAGGGAAGGAAAGTGGGTGAAAACCTAAGCATTAATCCCAAGAAAGGGAGACATATGGCTAGGAAGGTGGGTAGGTCTAGGCATGTCTAAGGTGGACATATTGACTTTAGGGTTAGAACCCTAGAATTAGAAAATCAAGCATTGAAGGCAAAGCTTGAGGAAATGGAGAAAGTCCTAGAGAGGTTAATTATTGGACCTAAAGGACTTCACATGTATTTGGGTGGCCAAAGACCCAAAAATGTCAAATTAGGTCCCTCCAAGACCAAAAGGAGGTCAAGTAATAAGGTAGCATATGACATTGGTAAGGGAGGTGTGACCAAGGACAAGAGAGAGTCATCCAAGGCCAATAAAAAGGAGTATGCTAGGGTGACATATAATTATGGCAAGGCTGAGGTGTCCAAGGTTAAGGACAAGAAGAAATTAATCAAAGACAAGGTGTCTAAGGTTAAGAAGGTGAGTTTAGTAGGCTAAGTATCACCCGAGGTGCACCGAAGTGGCCTAGCCAGAGTGGATGAGTCACCAAGGGAGGTGACTAAAGTTAAGATTCCTAAGGTTAGGAAGAGCCTTTGAGACCCATGGTAGATGAGTTATCAAATGTGTCAAGTGGTTTGGAGACGGACTTAAACCTCTAACCTAGTGGGTTGGCACAATTGGGATGCGTTTCGTGCATGGAAATATGAATTGGGTGCATATTGCATGAAAATTAGTTTTTGGTGTATAAATGTCATATAAACTAATGCTAGATATGCATTATGATTTAGTATGAGCAGATACATCAAGAGGAAGCCAAAACTAGGACTTTAAGTCAAGGTTCAATTGAACCATTTAGCTAGTTTTGAATTTTGTGTCAATCTTGGGATCTGTGATAAATATATTTTTATATATATTTTTCCCAAGTAGACTTGGATAAAATAGACCTCTCCACAAAATTTGGGATTTTTTGGAGGTCTGTGGAATTTTTGGCGTATTTCTGAAAGTGAGTAAAAAAGGTTGATTTTTGTCCAAAAAGAGTACCAGTCGACTGGTACAGTTACCAATCGACTGGTAACAGTAATTTTGAACACAGAATGTCTCTGTAAGCTCATTTTGACGATGACAGTCGACTGGGGTTTATACCAGTCAACTGGCAACACTGTTCATGAGCACAGAATGTCTCTGTAAGCTCATTTTGATGATGACAGTCGATTGAGACTTATAACAGTCGACCAATACGGTCTGAAAATATTTTTTTTGCATTAGAAAATGATCAAAAGAGTGGTGAACATGTATATAATCTTATGGGGGATTAATACATGATGTTTATGGTCATTAGAGGTCAAAGAGTCCAATAATTGGGATATTGTTGGCGCTCTTTTTGATGTATGGCAAAGGGGGAGAAATTTATGTTTAAGTGGGAAACCAACATACCTTTGGAAGAAATCCTAGCTCAAGGGAGAGTTTAGATGAAGGGAGAGCGATTACTCATTTATTAGCAAAGGGGGAGAAGTTTACCTTTGCAAGAAATCATAGCTCAAGGGAGAGCTTAGGTGAAAGGGGAGTCTAGGATTAGGTTACATGATTTATGCATGTGTAGATTGCATATTTATTTGCATATGTATTGTTATACAGGTTGCCAAACATCAAAAATGGGGAGATTGTTGGAGTAATCTGGGTACCCTAGGTTTTGATGTTTGGGCAAAGGTTTAAGTTATGTTTATTGTTGTATTTGATATGCATTGTGAGTGTCCAGGATATAGGTACAACAAGGAAAGTCCAAGTATGATCTTGGCAAAGGAGGAAAGTCCAAGGATGAGTCTTGGCGGTGTAAGCCCAAGCATGTAGTCTTGGCAACGTAAGTCCAAGTGTGACTTGACAATGGATGAATGTTAGGACCAAAAGTAGCTAGAGGGGGGGGGGGGGGTGAATAGCTCGTCGCGTGCTCGTTGCTCGGCGTTGTTTGTTTCTTCGAAGATGTGCAGCGGAAAATACAGAAACAAATCACACAACGCTAACACGGTTGGTTTACTTGGTATCCACCTCACAAGAGGTGACTAATCCAAGGATCCACACCAACACACACACCCTCCACTAAGTAAAACTCTCCTTTATGGTAACTACCAAGGGCGGAGAAGCCCTACAAGACTCAACACAAGAAGAGAGGGAAAGGATACAAGAAATACAAGCTTACAAGCTTACAATGAGTACAAACCCTAACCCTAGCTTCTCTTCTTGGCTTTGATCCGCCTCTTGACTTGGAAACCTTCCAAGATCCTTCAAGAACTGGCGATCTGAGCTTTGTGAGTGCTGTGGAGAAGCTGGCGAGAGATCTGAGATGAATCTGCGAAGAGATACCGAAGGAATCGTGCGCCTGCGGCCTTTATCGACGCCAACGGTCGGATCCCGATCGATTCGATTATTCCTAATCGATCGGGGAGGCTTTGGATCGATCCACGGATCGATCCAGAGCGCCTCTGTGCTCTGGAAAAACGCCTGGATCGATCCACGGATCGATCCAGCGCTTATCGCGCGAAGTAGCAGCGTCCCAATCGATTCACTGATCGATTAGGACATCTGGATCGATCCACTGATCGATCCAGAGGCTTTCTGTTTGCTGAGAAAGGTCTGGATCGATCCACTGATCGATCCAGCACTTGGTATTTGCCCAATACCAAGTCCCAAACCTCCCAAACCAACATCCGGTCAACCTTAACCTGTTGGTTCGTCATGCCTAGCATCTAGTCATTCCCTTGACCTGCTAGGACTCCTCACCAAGTGTCCGGTCAATCCCTTTGACCCACTTGGACTTTTATCTTCGTGCCAAGTATCTGGTCACTCCCTTGACCTACTTGGACTTCCACCAGATGTCTGGTCAATCCCTTTGACCCATCTGAATTTCCTCGTGCCAAGTATCCAGTCAATCCTTTGACTTACTTGGACTTCCCAACACCAGATGTCCGATCATCCTTGATCCATCTGGATTTTCCCTTGCCTGGCTTCACTCACCAGGACTTTCACCTGGCTTCACTCACCAGGGTTTTCCTTCTGCCTGGCTTCACTCACCAGGACTTTCATTCTGCCTGGCTTCACTCACCAGGACTTTCACAGTCAAGTATCCAGTCAACCTTGACCTACTTGACTCTTCTGCAATCAATATCTTATTGTCAAACATCGAAATCTAAACCAAGACTCAAGCTTGGTCAACCAGGTCAACCTTGACCTAAGGGATATTGCACCAACAATCTCCCCCTTTTTGATGTTTGACAATACCTTTAAGTTTGGACCATTCTGAGTTAAGCTAATCCAATAGCCTTAACTCCATTCATGCCAAAGTATGAATGTTGGTTCCCTTCATTCTCCCCCTATGACATCCCCCATAGGTAATGAAGGTCTAACTTAAACCACACATTCTCCCCCTATTGTCACACATCAACCCATCCTTGAGCACACCTCAACCCCGTGCCTCAATCTTGGGCACTCTTCAACAAATGCCCCATTGTTGAAAACTCCCCCCCTGAAGAGTTGCTCATCGTTGTTCACAACTTCACTCGTTGTGACCAACACGATAATGAAGAGCACATTCCCTTCATTTTCAAATAATGCTTGCTCTGGAGCACTGACATGGTCTAATGACCCAAATGAAGGTCTCATACCCTTCATTTATCCTTAACCCTTCCTCAATGTAGACAAATACTCAACCTTGAGCATTTTCTAACCACTTGAGTTCCCTCTTGAAATAATGAGGATATCCACTCCCCATTTCAAGTTCAACAACTCACACATGAGCATTTTCTTTAAAGAAGGTTAACCACCTTCCAAGGTTCATGAAAAATAATTTTTCATGTCTTTAAAGAGTCCCTCCCCCTAAAGACATGGTGGTAACTTCTGTCATTGCACCAACAATGACTTGAAATCCCTAAACCTTTAGGAAACCCAAATTTAGAAGTTTTGAGGTTCAAATACTCAAAATTTGAAACAAACCTCAACCTAAACTTCAATGAAGCCTTCCTTAACCAGTCCATCCTTGTTTTCACATGAAAACACCCTTTGTATGTATACAAATGTATTTTAGGGGTTTGGAATGGTTACCTAGACTCAAAGAGGTTCAAAGATGCTGAAATCAGGCCTTCCCAGCCAAAATCAGCAACTTGGATCGATTGGAGTTGGGTTCCAATCGATTGAACCTTTCTGAATCGATCCACTGATCGATTCAGACTACCTGGATCGATCGGCTGATCGATCCAGCGAGCTTCTGCTCGCGGGAGACTTGCCTTCTGAATCGATCCACGGATCGATTCAGGCACTCCAATCGATCCATGGATCGATCGGAGCTCTGATAGTTGCTGAAATTCCATTTCAGTCAACTTCAGAAACCCCTAGAAAATTCTACAAAAATCCAAAAATCATGAAATTTCGTGTAGACATTATTTAGGGCATACTTAATCATGGAAAAATAGTTTTCTATGAGAATACATCATATTTTTCAAAGATCGACACAAGCTTGACTCCGGTAATGCCCCTTTTGATTGCAAGAGAAGCACACAATGTGCTCCTTGCTCTTCTTTGTTCCGGGGATGGTCTCCTTTGGCTTCTCCTTGCCCTTTGGTGCCACTTGGCCCTTCTTCTTGGCCAATTTAGGGCACTTGCTTTTATAGTGCCCATGTTCCCTACATTCAAAACATATAATATGATTCTTATTATTAATTGAACTATTTATACCTTCTTGTGTAGGGGTGGCACTTGCTCCTCCATTTGATATTAATGTAGAGGCTTCCTCTTGATCCGAAATTGATTTCCCTCCAATTGATTTATCTTGACTTGTGGAGGTGGAAGCTTCTTCATCCTCTTCTTCTCTTGACCCGGATGTGGAGGATTCTCCTTCTTCTTGATCCGGTGTCACCAAGAGTTGCTCCCCCTCAATCCTAGAGGTGGAGGCTTCACCTTCTTCTTCATCCTCTTGTACATGAAACAAGGAATATGCTCCTTCCTTGCTCTTTTGATTACACTCCCTTGAGAATGAAGCTTCTTGGATTTCCTCTTCTTCGGAAGTTGAGCATCTCTCAACTTCGGAGTCCTCCTCTTGATCTTGCTCTAATGAGTCACCCTCTTTGGATTCTTCTTAGTTAGGTACAGTGGAGGGGATCTCATGAGCCTTTTCCAATTTGCTCCATAGCTCTTTGGCATCTTCAACTTCTCCAATTTTCTCCAAGATGTTGCTTGGCAATAGATTGACCAAAAGCTTGGTCACTTTGTCATTGACCTCACATCTTTGGATTTGTTCTTGGCTCCATTTGCTCCTTTTGAGAACTTTGCCCTTTGAATTCCTTGGAGCCTTAAAACCTTCCATTAGAGCAAACCATTGCTCTATCTCCATCATCAAGAAATTTCCAATTCTTGATCTCCAAGAATCGAAGCTTGTGGATGTGTATGGTGGAGCCACCCTTGTATCAAATCCAAGTCCATCTTGGAATTGCATCTTGAAGTTGAGCTTGATAAAATCTTAAACTTGAAGAATTTTCTCCAACTTCTTCACCCTCTAGCTTTTCTTGTTATGCTTGACCCTTCCGGCGATGATTCCGGTGAAGAGCAACCTTGCTCTGATACCACTTGTTAGGACCAAAAGTAGCTAGAGGGGGGGTGAATAGCTCGTCGCGTGCCCGGTGTTCGGCGTTGCTTGTTTCTTCAAAGATATGGCAGCGGAAAATACAGAAACAAATCACACAACGCTAACACGGTTGGTTTACTTGGTATCCACCTCACAAGAGGTGACTAGTCCAAGGATCCACACCAACACACACACCCTCCACTAATAAAACTCTCCTTTATGGTAACTACCAAAGGCGGAGAAGCCCTACAAGACTCAATACAAGAAGAGAGGAAAGGGATACAAGAAATACAAGCTTACAATGAGTGCAAAACCCTAACCCTAGTTTCTTTTCTTGCTTTGATCCGCCTCTTGACTTGGAAAACTTCCAAGATCCTTCAAGAACTGGTGATCTGAGCTTTGAGAGCGCTGTAGAGAAGCTGGTGAGAGATTGGAGATGAATCTGCGAAGAAGAAGACACATAAACTAGTCGTTGTGTCGCAACGGCTAGGGCCTGGACCGATCAGGCACACTCCTGATCGGTCCAAGAGTGTTCTGATCGGTCTTGGGGACCGATCAGGACCTAGGCTGATCGGTCCCCAGACCGATCAGCCATCTCACAGAGCTGCACTGATCGGACTCTGATCGGTCTGTGGACCGATCAGGCCTTAGGCTGATCGGTCCCCAGACCGATCAGCCAACTCGGTGTGAGAGTTGGCCTCGTCTCTGATCGGTCTCCAGACTGATCAGTAACTCTCACAGAAAGCTACTGATCGGTTACTGATCGGTCACCAGATCGATCAGATAACTCAGTGTATCACTGGATCGATCCACTGATCGATCCAGCTCTTGGTTTTACCCAAATTAAACCAAGTCCCAAGCCTTCCAAACCAACATCCGGTCAACCTTGACCTATTGGTACATCATGCTTAGCATACGGTCACTCCCTTGACCTGCTAGGACTTCCCAACACCAGATGTCCGATCATCCTTGATCCATCTGGATTTTCCCTTGCCCGGCTTCACTCACCAGGACTTTCACCTAGCTTCACTTACTAGGATTTTCACCTGGCTTCCCTCACCAGGATTTCCAATCTGTTTGGCTTCACTCACCAGGACTTCCAAACTGCCTAGCTTCACTCACTAGGGCTTTTACCTGGCTTCACTCACCAGGACTTTTACCTGGCTTCACTCACCAGGGTTTTCCATCTGCCTGGCTTCACTCACCAGGACTTCCAAACTGCCTAGCTTCACTCACTAGGGCTTTTACCTGGCTTCACTCACCAGGATTTTCCATCTGCCTGGCTTCACTCACCAGGACTTTCCCTTGCCTGGCTTTACTCACCAGGACTTTCACCTGGCTTCACTTACCAGGATTTCCCGAATCAGGTGGACTCACCTCGAGTCAACCAGGTCAACCTTGACCAAAGATTGCACCCACAATCTCCCAAGTTTGTATTCTTGTCAAACATCAAGATACAACTTTTCTATCCTCGTCAAACATCAGAATAGAACTTTTCTATTCTCGTCAAACATCAAAATACAACTCGAGTCAGGTCAACTCGAGTCAGGTCAACCAGGTCAACCTTGACCTAAGGTTGCACCAACAGATTCATCCTAACTCGCCTTAAGGGCTTTTTTCTTTTTAAGATTCAGGCAATCATGCTTGTAGTGTCCCTTCTTGTTGCATACAAAGCACATGACATTTGCCTTATTGGGAATGGACTTGATCTTCTGCAGATCCTTTTTAGTGAAGTCTTTCTTTCTTCTAGTGAATATTTTTCTTACTAAGTTCACTAGGTGTTCTTCATTGTCTGAGTCTGGGTCAGACTCATCTTTTGGTTCTGGTTTGGTTTTAGACTTTTCTTTGGAGGATTCTACAATGAGAGAATACCCTTCTCGGTTGGTTTGGCATTAGTCTACCCATGCAGTTCTGGTTCACAGAAAAATTTATCTAATTTTAATTTAGATAGATTTCTCAAAATTTTGTAGGCATCCACGATGGATGCCCACAGTGCATTTCGAGAAAATGTATTTAGAGCATATCTTATTAGATATCAGTTTTCCATCTGATGGTCGAGTGTGTGGAGCCTGTTGAGGATGTCGTTGATCCTTGCGTGCAACTGACTTATAGTCTCTCCTTCCTGCATTTTGATATTAAATAACCTATTTAAAAATAAATCTCTTTTAGTTATCTTTGTGTCGTTGGTTCCTTCGTGTAGTTTTATGAGCTTGTCTCAAAGCTCCTTTGCGTTTCCGTGTGGTTCGACATGGTTCAACTCCTCCTTAGTCAGACTGCATTGAATTGTGTTGAGGGCCTTGAAGTCAATTTGGGCCTTCTTCTTCATCTCTGTATTCTAATTTTTCAGATCAATTGGAATATCGATGTTGTGGTCAACTGGCACCTTGTATCCTTTGGTGATGCTGAACCACTGGTTGAAGTCGATTTTCAGGTATACTTCCATTCATCCCTTCCAGTAGGGGAAGTTGTCTCCTTTAAATAGCGGGGGACGAACGGTGCAGGATCCCTTAGTTTGGGCCATTAATTTTCTAAAAGGAGAACTTAAGACAAATACTAAGACTTGGTATTGGGGTAAGTAGTGTGGGGGAAAAAATTAGAGATTGCAATTATAATTAAGCAACAAAAACCGAAAAATCAAAAAAGCAATGATCCCCCTGCTTGATTGGTGGTTGCACCAATTCAGTGCTAACTTGGCTCTACTGGCACTTGTTGGATCGAGACGCACGTGAGAGGGGAGGGGGGGGTGAATCATGTGGTTTTAAAAAACTTCTCTTTTTATTTTGAAAAGCGAGTATGCAACAGAATTAAAACACAGAAACAAAAGGCCAAAACACAAGTATGCAAGTGGTTTACTTGGTTCAGAGCTTTCGATGACTCCTACTCTAAGACCCAAGTCTCGCGAACTAATCGATGGGTAATTCACTAATAGCCTCTTCCGGAACCACTGGAAGAGGGGAATGAATACAAAAAGAAAGGAATAAGTGTAACGCGCTACACTTTTCCTTTTGCTATAATTAAGTACAGAACTAGATTTCGTTACCCAACACTTTCGAAGATGATTGGCTTAGGCTCAGTGTTGAACAACTCCTCGACAGTAGTCGGACACAACAACGTCATAGCGGAGCAACAGCAGAAAGCTGGAGCAGTCGTAACATCAAACATGTTAGGGCCGGTTGAGCTAAAGGGGGGGGGGGGGGGGGGGGGCTCACTTCAATTTCTTGATTAACTTGATTTTGTGCAACAGAAATTTGAAGGCAATGCTAACTTCTTGTATTTACTTGGTATCCACCTCCTTGAGGTGACTAATTTAAGGTTCCATACCACGGTCACACTTTGCACTATGAAACTTCTCCTTCTCGGATCAACACCGAAGGTGGAGAACCCTTACACAATCATTTACAAATCTCCCTCTTAACAGAATACCTTGTTAGAGCAATTTGGGTACCCTAAGTTTTGATATTTGGGTAAAGGTTTAAGTTAGGTTTATTGTTGTATTTGATATGCATTGTGAGTGTGCAGGATACAGGTACAACAAGAAAAGTCCAAGTGTGATCTTGAAAAAGGAGGAAAGTCCAAGGATGAGTCTTGGCGGTGTAAGTCCAAGCATGTAGTCTTGGCAACGTAAGTCCAAGTGTGATTTGGCAATGGACGAAGTCCTAGAGATGTGACCTCTTGGCAAATGAAGACCCGACAATAATGACAAGGCCGATGGAAGCTTTAGAAGACAAGACGTGAAGGATGGGGAGGCATCCGAGGGACGCAAGGCTAATGGAGGAGGCTAGAAGGCTAGGTCTAGGTTGGTCGGGCGAAAATGATTGCTGAGTGAATGTACTCGGGGTAAAATTCTAGAATTAGGGTTCACTGTAGCAGTACTGTAGCGTTAGTGTAGCAGTCGACTGGTGGTTTCATTAGTCGACTGGTGGTTTCATTAGTCGACTGGAAGCGAACAGAGGGCTGATATTGAGCCGTTGGGCTGCAACGGTCGAATTTCCACGAACGACAGTCGACTGCATGTTTTGGTAGTCGACTGGTAGGCGGGATTTTCCAACCCATAGCCTATATAACCAAGCATTGGAAGCTTGGTTAAAGTTGACAAAATTAGTGGTGGTTAACCCTAATTAGAGTCTCCTAGTGCCCAAGTGATCTAGCGTGCTTGTACAAGGTTATGGCGAGGTTTCTCCACCCACAAGGAGCTACACGAGCTAGCTCGAGGTTTTTCGGGGAGTCATCCACTGACGGATCGGGATCGTCCACCTTACGGGCAGCCTTGGAGTAGGAGTTTTATCTCCGAACCATGTTTCACAACGTGGCATTGGGTTTGCTTCTTGTTTATTGTTTTGTAGGGTTATCTTTCCTTTTGTTTGTTAGTATTTTTGTTTCCGCTATGTACTAACAAGCGTAGGAAGCGACGATTTGGGTGAGACGCTATTCAACCCCCCCTCTAGTGAACGTCAAGGTCCCAACGAGTGGTATCAGAGCTAGGTGAGCTCTTGTTGGACTAATCACCAAGAGAGCGGCTAGAGGAAGAAGATAGAGTCGGAGGGACCTCTCGGATGGGACATCCAAATCCCACCTTCATACGAGCGCGAGGACTTCGACTATTGGAGGAAGCGCATGGAGATGTGGTTCCAAATGAATTGGAACCAATGGCTTGTGTTAGAGGAACCATTTAAAGCTCCAACGAATAAAAAGGGAAAGCGTCTCCGACCACGATATTGGACCAAGGAGCAAAGAGAGCAATCGGAGACGGACAAGGAGATAACTAGAATTTTAATTAATTTATTACCTCCTAATACAGTATTGAATGTAGGTGAGTACGAGAATGCAAGCGACCTTTGGAAAAAGGTAATTGCGCTTCATGAGAGTCCTGTACAAATCCAAGAAGAGGAGGAGCCCAAGGAGAAGGACTCATTGGTCCAAGAAGAGAAGGACCAATCGGATGCTGACACGAGTTCAACATCTGAGGAGGAGAAGGAAGATGAGGAGGTATCATCCACATCTTCAAGGGAGGAAGAAGTGGAATCATCCACATCTTCAAGTGAAGAGGAAGAAGAGAAATCCAAGGAAGAGGAAATCTTGGAAGCTCAACTCTCCACCTTAACTACCAATAAGAGCACAAAGGACCACATCAAATGCTTTGAGTGTGGTAAGATGGGGTACTACAAGAGTAGATGTCCTTCGCTCAAGAAGGTAAAAGAGGTAAATCCTAAACTCACTAAAGTTAATTTAGAAACTAATGTGAGTTGTAGGAAGAAGAAGGAGAAGAAGCATATTAGGTGTTTTACATGTGGTGAGTGGGGTCACTACCACACAAAGTGCCCAAGGAGAGGAGAGCTTAAGAAATTAGCGTACTTGAAGAAATGGGAAAAGAAGTGGAGCACAAGTCAAGGGGGAGCTTCAAAGGTAAAAGGGAAGGTAATCCCTATTTTGAAGTTTAATCCAAGCTCTAATTCTTATATTCTTGTTAGAAATAATGTAGATTGTTTACCCAAGTATAATCATGGATTTAGGTATAATGATAGGAATAGGGTTAATGTAGGTGATAACTCTAGAAAATTATTTTCAAATGATAGACCTAAAAGGAAATAACCTATCTTACCTAAGGAGAAGAAGGTAGGTGAAAACCTAAGCATTAATCCTAAGAAAGGGAGACATATGCCTAGGAAGGTGGGTAGGTCTAGGGATGTCCAAGGTGGACATGTTGACTTTAGGGTTAGAACCCTAGAATTGGAAAATCAAGTCTTGAAGGTAAGGCTTGAAGAAATGGAGAAAGTCCTAGATAAGTTCATTATTTGACCTAGAGGACTTGACATGTGTTTGAGTGGTCAAAAATCTAAAAATGTCAAATTAGGTCCCTCCAAGATCAAAAGGAGGTCAAGTGCTAAGGTAGCACATGACATTGGTAAGGGAGGTGTGACTAAGGACAAGAGAGAGTCATCCAAGGCCAATAAGAAGGAATATGCTAGGGTGACATATAATTATGACAAGAATGAGATGTCTAAGGTGAAGGACAAGAAGAAACTAACCAAAGACAAGGTGTCTAAGGTTAAGAAGGTGAGTTTTGTAGGTCAAGTGTCACTCGAGGTGCACCGAAGTGGCCTAGCCATAGTAGATGAGTCACCAAGGGAGGTGACTAAGGTTAAGATTCCTAAGGTTAAGAAGAGCCTTTGGGACCCATGGTAGATGTGTTATCAAATGTGCTAAGTAGTTAGGAGACGGACTTAAGTCTCTAACATAGTGGGGTGACACAATTGAGATGTATTTCATGCATTAAAATGTGAATTGGGTTCATATTGCATGAAAATTAGTTTTTGATGTATAGATGTCATATAAACTAATGCTAGGGATGCATTATGGTTTAGTATGGCAGATATATCAAGAGAAAGTCAAAACTAGGACTTTAGGTCAAGGTTCAATTGAACCATTTAGCTAGTTTTAAATTTTATGTCAATCTTGGGATCTGTGATAAATATATATTTTTATATATATTTTTCCCAAGTAGACATGGATAAAATAAACCTCTCCACAAAATTTGGGATTTTTTGGAAGTCTGTGGAATTTTTGGCGCATTTCTGAAAGTGAGTCAAAAAGGTTGATTTTTACCAACATAGAGTACCAGTCGACTGATAACACTGTTCATGAGCACAGAATGTCTCTGTAAGCTCATTTTGACGATGACAGTCGACTGGGGTTTATACTAGTCGACTAGTAACACTGTTCATGAGCACAGAATGTCTCTTTAAGCTCATTTTGACGATGGCAGTCGACTGATATGGTCTGAAAATATTTTTTTGCATTAGAAAATGACCAAAAGAGTGAAGAACATGTATGTAATCTTATGGGGGATTTAATACATGATGTTTATCGTTATTAGAGGTCAAATAGTCCAATAATTGGGATATTGTTGGAGCTCTTTTTTGATGTATGGCAAAGGGGGAGAAGTTTAGGTTTAAGTGGGAAACCTACATACCTTTGCAAGAAATCCTAACTCAAGGGGGAGCTTAGGTGAAGGGGGAGCGATTGCTCATTTATTTGCAAAGGGTGAGAAGTTTACCTTTGCAAGAAATCCTAGCTCAAGGAGGAGCTTAGGTAAAGGGGGAGCCTAGGGATTTAGGTTCCATTATTTGTGCATGAGTTGATTTGCATATTTACTTTCATATATATTGCTATATTGTTTCCCTAACTTAAACGGATTGTCAAACATCAAAAAGGGGGAGATTATTGGAGCAATCTGGGTACCCTAGGTTTTGATGTTTGGGTAAAGATTTAAGTTAGGTTTATTGTTGTATTTGATATGCATTGTGAGTGTGCAGGATACAGGTACAATAAGAAAAGTCCAAGTGTGATATTGGAAAAGGAGGAAAGTCCAAGGATGAGTCTTGGCGGTGTAAGTCCAAGCATGTAGTCTTGGCAACGTAAGTCCAAGTGTGGCTTGGCAATGGACGAAGTCCCGGAGGTGCGACCTCTTGGCAAATGAAGACCCGACAATAATGACAAGACCGATGGAAGCTCCAGAAGGTAAGACGTGAAGGATGGGGAGGCATCCGAGGGACACAAGGCTAATGGAGGAGGCTAGAAGGCTAGGTCTAGGTTGGTCGGGCGAGAACGAGTGCTGAGTGAATGTACTCGGGGTAAAATCCTAAGTTTAGAGTTTACTGTAGTAGTACTGTAGCGTTACTGAAACAGTACAGTAGCGTTACTGTAGCATTACTATAGCAGTCGACTGGTGGTTTCATCAGTCAACTGGTGCAGTCGACTGAGAGCGAACAAAGGGCTGGTATCAAGCCGTTGGGCTGCAACGGTCGAATTTCCACGAAGGGCAGTCGACTGCATGTTTTGGCAGTCGACTGGTAGGTGGTGTTTTTCAACCCGTAGCCTATATAACCAAGCATTGAAAGCTTGGTTAAAGTTGACAAAATTAGTGGTGGTTAACCCTAATTAGAGTCTCCTAGTGCCCAAGTGATCTAGCGTGCTTGTACAAGGTTGTGGCGAGGTTTCTCCACCCACAAGGAGCTACACGAGCTAGCCGGAGGTTTTCCGAGGAGTCATCCACCGACGGATCGGGATCGTCCACCTTACGGACAGCCGTGGAGTAGGAGCTTCATCTCCGAACCACGTTACACAACGTGTCATTGGGTTTGCTTCCTGTTTATTATTTTCTAGGGTTAGCTTTCCTTTTGTTTGTTAGTATTTTTGTTTCCGCTATGCACCAACAAGCGTAGGAAGCGACGATTTGGGTGAGATGCTATTCACCCCCCTCTAGCGAACGTCAACGTCCCAACATACCTCGCAAGGAAGAAGAAGTCAAGAGATTAGGGGTTTGAGTACACCTTCTTCTTTAAGTGGTTTGAGATTGTAGCACTAGTGAGAACTTGAGCACTTGAGATTGAACTTGAGCTTAAGCTTGAGCATTGGAGAGCAATGGAGAACACTTGATCCCAATGGAACAGTTGCCTTCAAACATGCGCTTTGAATCTTCTTAAACCGTAGAGAAAGAGTCATTTTTCTTGTCATTTTGTGAATCTTAATCGATTAAGAAGTGATCTTAGGCAATTACCAGACATTAATCGATTAAAGTAGTCAATTTGGTGCGTGTTTCATTTACGCGACTCCTCCAAATTGCCTACCCTAATCGATTAAGATTAGGGTAATCGACTAGCTTAAGCGATTAGGAATTATTCTATTTTTGAACAGAATGTCTCTTAAATGATTGAGCCAATCGCTTAAGCTTTAAATAGAAGCATTTTGTTCTAAGCAAAACAACACCATAAGTGATTGATCGATTACTGTAATCAATTAGGAAACCTTCTATTTCAAACAGAAGGTTTGTTAAGCGATTGACTTAATCGCTTAACACCCTCTTAATCAATTAAGTGTTTTTCTTAATCGATTAACACACTTTGCTTTAGCTGATTATCAATTGCCTCGCCAAGAATCTTGTTCTTGACCTCCCTGGACTTCTTTTACCTTACATTCAGTCTTTCGATCTGCAAGGACTTCTCCTATGCTAAAGATCTAGTCTCCTAACCTCCTTGGACTTCTCTTGCCTTACATCCAGTCTTCTAACCTGCAAGGGATTCTCTTGCCAAGAATCCGGTCCTCAACCTTCTTGGTCATGCAAACTCAAATTCATATGAGATCCAATGTATTCGCCTAAACTTAAATAATTGTCAATCATCAAAATTTCTTCCTTAGGGCATGATTGCACCAACAAAATAGATGCGTAGAAGTTTGTAAAAGAGTTGATAAAGACGCCTTGGACGAATGCCTCATTTATAAGGGATGGAAGGCTCCTTCCATAGCATTGAAGGCACCTTCAATGCCAAGTTAAATACATTAAAAAGCGACTCCTTATCGTCAACGACGTCTCTACCTTATCAGACCGAAGGCGCCTTCCAAGCACTCGAAGGCTCCTTCCATGAGCAGTACTCAAGGCGCCTTCCGTCGCTTGGAAGGCGCCTTGGGTACTGTTCACCCAAGGCCTTTTGTATTTCCTTTACTCTGTAAAAAATGTTAGTCCAGCATAAAAATATTTAACCTACAAAATAAAGTTAGCACAATAATAATTATCATTAATAATTAGTTCTCGTCCTTCCAAGACCAGGAACTAGTTAGGATCTCAGTTTAAGGATCCAAAATAGACCTAAACTGGACGAACACTTAAAGTCCAAACTTGGACTTGTCATTACCGGAACTCTCTCCTCCAGTGACTTGCCTTCACTTATTAACTTGCAGTTTATTTATTAGCCTCTCGACCCACCAGGTTTTCTTGCTAGTTGTCCAGTCTGCAGGCCCAACTGGACTTCAACTAGCTGTCAAGCCCTGTGGACCGAGCCAAAATTTTTGCTAAATATCAGGTCAGCCCTTTGATCTATCTGGGTTTCGCATCAACTATCGAAACCTCAGACCTAGTTGGGTTTCATTCTGGTGTCAGGTCCCCTAGACCTGTCAATCCCTATATGCTCAGTAAATGCATTAGATTACAAAAACACCTAACTTAACTCACTTGTCATTAATCAAAATCTAAGTTAGATCGTTAGTTCAAATTGCACTGACAATCTCTCCATTTTTGATGCAATGATAACCTGAGTTAAAGTTAGATAAAACAAGTGCATAAAAATGTAGTTAGAGAATAACAATGCATATAATAACTTGATATGCATAAGTCTATTATTTGTTTCTTCTCTTGATCATCTATTCTTTTTCACATTCTTTTTATAACTTAATCCCCTATACTCCCCCTCTAGAATTCATAAAAAAAATATAATACACAAGTGTACCAAAGTATGAAAATCTAAATACTCAAGTAACCAAAGCAAGTACGAAATTTTTCTAAGTGAGTAAAAACAAACTTGCATGTTTATTATAGAAAGGAGTTAAGAAAATTTTCCAAAGTACTTTGAAAGAGATTTCAAAATTTTTGGATTGTTTCAAAACTTTGAAAATTGAATTTGCTAAAACAAATCATTTTGCAAAGCTAAATTATCGAAGAAGTTTAGAACCCGGGTTTCATAATAGATTTCAAAACATGTTTTTAAAAAAAATGTTGCAAGAATTTTGTATAACATTTTAAAGTGTTTTCAAAAAATTTGTTTAAGCAAAATAATTTTGGAAATATTTTCAAAATAGTTTTCAAAGAAACTAAAAGGTTTGCTAAAGATATTTTTCAAAGTGAAAGGATAAGTTTTGCAAGAGTTTTCAAAAATTTTCAAAGACATTTTAAAGTATTTTAGAAAACATCTTTCAAAGTATTTTTCAAGTATTTTGAAGCAACTTTCAAGAGACTTGCATTTGATTTTGAACTTTCAAGACACTTGCATTTGATTTTTTCAAAATAGATATTTGAAAAAGTGTAGGAATTTTTACAAAGTAAGTTTTAAAAGGTATTTTTGAAAGTATTTTGTGAAATATTTTTCACAAAGATGAGGTAAAGTAATTTAGTGAAAATTTTGAAAGTAAATTTTTCAAAGAAAGTTTTCAAGGAGTTTTGTCAACAAATTTTAAAAAAATATATTTTAAGTATTTTCTAAAATATTTTTGCAAGTATTTTTCATGTAAGTTTCATAAATACTTGGAAAATAATTTTCAAAACACTTTTTAAGTTGTCCAAGTAAATTCTCTGCCTTAACTTAATATTAAAAAAAAATTCATTTAAAAATTATCCTTTAATGTCTAACCGTTAGTTACTAACTAACTATTAGAAAATAGTAGTGTTCACTTAGCTAGTCAGGTTAAGTACTAATGTCCAGTTAGAAATTTACTAAAAAAAGACTACTTAACTTGATCAATATACTGTTTGTATTTTTTTTCCCAGACTTATGTTGATGCACTGATATAAGTATCTAAAGTCCTGGCAAAAAACCTACGTATCTCATGTCATATTAAGTTTTTGAAAACACAATCAAAATAGACCTAGTGTATTTGTGAGATGCTTGCTACCTAGATCTATAGGATCAGACTTTCAGGGGTTCGATCTAAACTAAGACCAAAATAAATTTTGAAACACTAAGAAGATGGGGATTTTTAGAAAATATAAGTAAAAAATTTTCTTAGAATTTGTAAATCATTTGAAAATTTATAATAAGAGTCCTAGTCTAACATTCTTAGTTTTCTTCTTAGGTTACTAAAGTTTAAAGATAAGTTAAATTTGAATTCTTAAGTTTGATTTATGTAAAAAACGACAATTAAATAGTAAGTGTTATTGGAGAAATAACTTTATGAGATTTTTCAGAAATTTTTAAAATTTTTTCGAGATTTAAACAGAGTCTGTATGTTATATTTAAGGGGATGAATCATTTAGCCTTAGAAAGCCTGTTTAAAATATCACTCAAGTGAGAGTTGATTAATTTAATTAAACCTAAAGTTTAATTACCTACGTATATAAAATCTAAACCTAAGTTTTATTTTCCTTTCCCCTACCCTTCGCCCCGATCCTTCTCTCCGCCGCACACCCCTCTTTTCCATCGTCGCTACCCTATCACCGGCTGCCACGAGCTAACGACCGACGTCGTGCACCTTCCTCTACCAATGCCTATTGTTGCTGGTTGCCGCCTAGTCTCCTCGATTCTAGCCGCCAAGCTCTCTTCCTCCCGATCTCTTCATCATCGGTCGCCACCGCCCGTCGTCTTCCACTCGCGTGGGAACAGCCAGCAACGCAGCGGCCGTTTCTGTCGCAGGAGGTGATGTTGTTAGTAGTTGCGAGAGCTGTAGAGCCCTTCCATCACCACATCTACTCTTCTCGTGCCCTAGCTCTGATGTATCACCGTAGTGCCGCCCTCTTTTCTTATCGCACTATCGCCTGCTCCAACTGGAGCGTCATCTTCCGTTCACGGAGCTGAGGGGATCCTGGAAGCGTCGCCATTTTCCCTTACTCTGAGCCATTCCCTAGCATCGTTACCTCTACAGCCGATCGACTTGTGCCACTGTCGGTCGTGGCCCCAACCATGTGACACCACCGAAGCATATTCTATTGGAGCAATCCCAATGGTCCATGCGACCATGTATTTTGGTGTTTGGGTAAAGAGTTTAAGTTAGATTCACCCTTGTATTTGATATGTATTTTTGAGTTGTGCAGGTTTGCAGGATACACATGTGACTCAGGTTGATGGCTTCAGGTCCGGTGAAGGATGGAGCATCCGAGGGACCGTGGACAAGGTAGCGAGTACAAGGGCCGAGGGAAGCGACTTCGAGGCATACACGAAGGATGGAATTGGGGATTAGCCGCGGGCTTGAATGCATCTGAGGGACGAGAGACAAAGGAAGTAGGCTTGAAGGCAAGAGATCAAGGCTGCAAAGAAGCATCAAGTGAGTCATAAGGGTGAGGGTACGAGTGCATGAGAGATTGTACTCGGAGTAAAATCCTAGTTTTAGGGTTTTACTGCACCGTTACTGTAGAAGTACTGTAGCGTTACTGTAGCAGTACTGTAGCGTCAATGTAGCAGTCGACTGCATGTTTTAGCAGTTGACTGGTGCAGTCGACCGTGCAGTCGACTGGGAGCGAACAAAATGCTTCTGTTCGTTCGGTCAGTGTGGAGCAGTCGACTACTAGTTTTAGCTGTCAACTGGTATCGAGCCGTTGGAATGTAATGGTCGAATTTTCACATAGGGCAGTCGACTGCATATTTTGGCAGTCTACTGGTAGGCGGGGTTTTCAACCCGCGAGCTATATAACCAAAGCTTGGGAGCTTGGTTATAGCTGATGAAATTAGTGGTGGAAAACCCTAATTAGTAGTCTACTTGTTCTCAAGTGTTTGTGAGTGTTGTGGTGAGATTTCTCCATCCACAAGGAGCTACTTGAGATAGTCGGAGTTTGCCGGGGGCTAATCCACCGACGGATCGAGTGTTGGTTGCTACTCGGAAAACCTAGAGGTTCCACTGTACAAAATTTTGTACAAAGGTCTGAACCTTTTCCTAGCTACCATGTGTTCTTTTAAATTAAATTTTGGATCGCCTGCGGAACTTAACACGTTTGATCCAAAACTTAATCTATTTGTTCTTTTAGGTTTAGACTTGGATCTCCTGCGGAACTTAACACGTTCGATCCAAATCACCTTAAGTTATTAATTTCATTAAATATTAATTTTCATAATTGGTTCCCAGTACTGACGTGGCGAGGCACATGACCTTCTTGGATATGGGAGCAACAACCATCAACTAGACAAAACCTTTTATGGAAAGCTAATATTTAATTTCCTAAAATAACTTTAGGTTAACCGAAAGGAACAATCAAATCACAAGGGAAAGAAAAACAAAAGAACACTATATCGAAAACAAATTCAAAACTCTAGAATCGTATGCCTCTTGTATTTAGTATTATTTCCAAAAATAACTAGTATGATGCGGAAAGAAAAATTACTAGTTATACCTTTTAGAAAGACCTCTTGATCTTCTACCGTATTCCTCTTCTAACCTCAGACGTTGTGTGGGCAACGATCTTCCAAGATGAGAAACCACCAAACACCTTCTTCTCCTCCTAGCTAGGTTCGGCCAAAACAAGAAAGCTTCACCAAGGAAGAAGAAAAAAAACACCAACCAAGCTCCAAGGGATGCAAACTTTCTCTCCTTCTTTTTCTTCTTCTCCAAGTAGTATCCGACCACCACAAGAGCTCCAAGCCAAGAGAAAGGTTCGGCCACCACAAAGAAGAAGAGGGGAAGAGAGGTTGGCCGGCCACACCAAGGAATAAGAGAGGGAGAAAAATAATAGAGGTTGTCTCCTTTGAAGGCACCCCCGCCCATTCTTTTATATTCCTTGTCTTTGGCAAATTAGGAAATTTAATTATAATAAAATTTCCTTAATTTTCCTTGACATGAATTAATTGAGAAAAATAAAATAAAATTTTCCAATTAAACTAATAATGGCCGGCCACATCATAGAGAGAAAAAATTAGACAAGTTTCAATCAACAAATTAAAACTTCCTAATTTGTTTCCGGAAATTTTAAAAATAAAATTTCTCTTCAAAAATCCCTTCATGGTTTATAAAAAAAAAATTCTATAATTTTAATTTTCAACATGTGAATAATTTTTAAAGAGAAAATAAAATATCTTTCCAATCTACAAATAAGGAAAGAGATCTAATCTCTTTCTTTAATCTTTTGTAGATCCTTTTAAGAGAGATATTTTTATTTTAATTCTCTTTAATAAATTATATCTTCCACATAATAAAAAAAATTTAAATTAAAATTCTTTTTTATTTTATTATGGCCGACCCCTCTAGCTTGGGTTCAAGCTAGGGCCGGCCACCCATAAACCAAGCTTAGGCCGGCCCTAGCTTGATTCCCAAGCTAGCTCGGTCGGCCCCCTTTAGGTGGGTATAGAAAGTGAGTATAGGTGGGTATAGTACTCTATAAATAAGAAGCTACGATAGGGACCGAGAGGAGGAATTGGTTTTGGTCTCCCGATAAAATTAAGCATCCCGTGTTCGCCCCGAACACACAACTTAATTTTATCAATAATAATTCATTCCACTAGAGAACTATTATTGAACTACCGCACCAATCCCAAATTATATTTTTGGCCTCCTTCTTATTATGAGTGTGTTAGTCTCCCTGTGTTTAAGATGTCGAATGCCCACTAATTAAGTGAGTTACTGACAACTCATTTAATTAATATCTTAATCCAAGAATAGTACCACTCAACCTTATCGTCATGTCGGACTAAGTCCACCTGCAGGGTTTAACATGACAATCTTTATGAGCTCATCTTGGGGACATTATCAACCTAAATTACTAGGACACAGTTTCCTTTTATAATCAACAACGCACACTATAAGTGATATCATTTCCCAACTTATCGAGCTTATTGATTCATCAAACTAAATCTCACCCATTGATAAATTAAAGAAATAAATATCAAATATATGTGCTTGTTATTATATTAGGATTAAGAGCACACACTTCCATAATAACTGAGGTCTTTGTTTCTTTATAAAGTCAGTATAAAAGAAAACGACCTCTGATGGTCCTACTCAATACACTCTAAGTGTACTAGTGTAATTATATAGTTAAGATAAACTAATACCTAATTACACTACGACCTTCCAATGGCTTGTTCCTTTCCATTTTGGTCGTGAGCTACTGTTTATAATTTATAAGGTACTGATAACATCATCTTCTGTATGTGACACCACATACTATGTTATCTACAATATAAATTAATTGAACAACTACATTTATCATAAATGTAGACATTTGACCAATGTGATTCTTATTTCTAGATAAATGTTTATACCAAAAGCTAGGCTTTTAGTATACATCCTAACATCGGGATCGTCTACTTTACGGACAACCGTGGAGTAGGAGCCCTAATCTCTGAACCATGTTAAACGAACGGGTTAGTGGCTTGCATTTCCTTTCTTAGTTTTAGTCTTTAGCTTGTTTGTTTTGTTTGTATTCCGCTGCGCAAGCTAACCTTATAGGAAGCGAGTATTTGGGGGTGTCGTCTATCCAACCCCCCTTCAAACCAGCCACCGAACCCCTCACAAGTGGTATCAGAGAAAAGGTCTCACTTCACCGGACTAACCGTCGAGAAGAGCAACTATAAGAAGATGACCGACTTGATAGTACCTCCGAAGTTTGAAGGAGGAGGCTTATGGGACATCACGTATTGGATGATGAAGATGGAGGTCTTCTTCGATATGGATTGGGACACCATGATGGTGATCAAGGAGCCATTCGAAGTCCCAAAAGACAAGAAAGGGAAGAAACTCCGACCGCGATATTGGACGGAAGAGCAAACCTCACGGTCAAAAGCAAATTCAAAGGTAATATCGATTTTAATTGATATTTTACCTAATGACATGATGAGTCGTGTAAGTGAATATGAGAACACCCACGATTTGTGGAGCAAGATAAAGAAAGTTCCATGGAAAGAACCTATGCCTACACATAAAGATGAGACATCTGAAGAAAATGATGAAGTGACTCAAGTAGAGGAGGAGCAACCGGAAGTCGATTCATGCTCAACTTTCGAGGAGGAGAAGGATGAAGAAGGCCATCCACAAGTGTGGATGAGGAAGATGAGGTAGCATCTACATCCTCAAAGGTTGAAGAAGAATCCAAGACAAGTGAAGAGGAGATCTTGGAAGTCAACCTAGTGACCACCTCCACCGAAGCAAAGTCAAAGGATCATATTGTGTGCTTCGGGTGCAATGAGAAGGGGCACTACAAGATTAGGTGTCCATTGGGTAAGAAGAAGGTAACTCCTAAACCCAATCAAGTTATTTTAGACACTAACAAGGGTTGTAGGAATGAAGAAGTCCAAAGAAGGAAAATGCGCATTATATGCTTCACGTGTGGAGAGAAGGGTCACTACCGCACAAAATGCCCCAAGAAGGGAGAGATCAAGAAGCTAGCGCAATTGAAGAAATGAGAGAAAGAGAAGAAAAAAAAGAAGAGCTCAAGTCTAGGGGGAGCTTCAAGGGTAAGGGAGGTATACCCTAATTTGAAGTGTAATTCAAATTTAAATTCTTAAACTCCCATGCATGCTAGGAATAATTCTTATTATTTACCCATGCAAAATTTTGGCTTTAGATATAATGATAGGAATAGGGTAAATGTTAGAGATAACCCTAGGAGACCAATTCATGAGAAATCTAGAAGTGATAGACCTAAGAAAAACCAAGACATTAATCCTAAGAAAGGGAGACACATGCCTAGAAAAATGGGTAGGTCTAGGAATGCCCATGGTGGACATGTTGACTCTAGGTTTAGGAATCTAGAAAGGGAAAATCAAGCTTTGAAGGCAAAGCTTGATAAGTTGGAGAAAACCCTAGAAAGATTCAATGTTCAATCTAAGGGTTTAGGTATGGTGTTGGGTAGTCAAAGACCCAACAATGATAGATTGGATTTGGGATACCGATCTAGTGTCTCCAAGGCTAAGGGAAAGTCTTATGCTAGGGTTGCATATGACTATAGCAAGGAGAAGCTAATAAATGGCAAGGGAAAGTCATTTAAAGGTAAGAAGAAGTTAACCAAGGACAAGGTGTCCAAGGTTAAAAAGGTTAGGTTTGTAGGCTAAGTGTCACCGGAGGTGCACCGATGTGGCCTAGCAATTGTTGATGAATCACCTAAGGAGGTGACTAAGGTTAAGAGCTCTAGGAGGAGCTCTAAGAGTCAAGTTGGGACCCATAGCCAATGGATCTCAAGTGGATTTTACTTGGGAGTCTAAAGGAGTCATGGAGTGTGTCAACTAGTTTGGAGACGGACTTGAGTCACAAACCTAGGGAATTTACACACATGGGTTGTGTTTCATGCTTAGAAATATGACATTGGGGTCATATAGCATGATAATTGATTTTAGATGTATAGATACCATATAAACCAATGCTAGCGATGCATTGTGGGTTAGTATGAGCAAATACATCAAGAGGAAGCCAAAACTAGGACTTTAAGTCAATGTTCAATTGAATCATTTAGCTAGTTTAGAGTTTTATGTCAATCTTAGGATCTGTGATAAATATATTTTTCCCAAGTAGACATTGATAAAATAGGTCTCTCCACAAAATTTGAGAATTTTTGGAGGTATGTGGAATTTCTGGCGCATTTTTGAAGTTGGCCAGAAAAGGTTGATTTTTACATGAATAGGGTACGACTGGTACAGTTAGCAGTCGACTGGTAATAGTATTTTTTAGCACAGAATATTTTTGTAAGCTCGTTTTAGTAAGGGCAGTCGACTGATACCAATCTGAAATTATTTTCAGCACTGGATTTTGACCGAGTCAACTCGTATAGGTGTATGAAATCCATGGGGGATTAATACATGAGTTTAGGGTCAATTTGGATGATAAGTTTTCAACAATTGGGATATTGTTGGAGAACTTTTTGGATGTTAGGCAAAGGGGGAGAAGTAAGGTTTAGTTGGAAAAATCTGAAAGTGTCTTTGCGTAGGGGAAGTCTTGTGATAGGATCTTAAAAAGCCCGGGTGAAAAATTCCTAGCTCATTGGGGATCTTATGTGTAGGGGGAGCCTTGGGATAGGTTCTTAAAAAGCTCTGTGGTAAAATTCCTAGCTCAATGGAGAGCTTAGGTATAGGGGGAGCCTTGTGATAGGTTCCAATGCTTGTTGCATTACTTTTGATTCGGCGGTGTAAGTCCAAGTGTGTAGCCTTGACAATGTAAGTCCATTTGTTTTAGCATATTTATTTGCTATTGTTTTCCCTAACTTAAACGTATTGCCAAACATAAAAAAGAGGGAGATTGTTGGAGCAATCCCAATGGTCCGTGCGACCATGTGTTTTGGTGTTTGGGCAAAGGGTTTAAGTTAGGTTTACCCTTGTATTTGATATGTGTATTTGAGTTGTGCAGGTTTGCAGGATACACATGTGACTCAGGTTGATGGCTTCAGGTCCGGTGAAGGATGGAGCATCCGAGGGACCGTGGATAAGGCAGCGAGGGCAAGGGTCGAGGGAAGCGACTTCGAGGCATACGCGAAGGATGACATTGGGGATGAGCCGCGGGTTTGAGTGCATCCGAGGGACGAGAGCCAAAGGAAGTAGGCTTGAAGGCAAGAGGTCAAGGCTGCAAAGAAACGTCAAGTGAGTCATAAGGGTGAGGGTACGAGTGCATGAGAGATTGTACTCGAAGTAAAATCCTAGGTTTAGGGTTTTACTGCAGTGTTACTGTAGAAGTACTGTAGTGTTACTGTAGCATTACTGTAGCGTTAATGTAGCAGTCGACTATATGTTTTAGCAGTCGACCGTGTAGTCAACTGGGAGCGAACAGAATCCTTTTGTTCGTTTGGTTAGTGTGGAGCAGCCGACTACTAGTTTTAGCAGTCGACTGGTATCGAGCCGTTGGGATGTAACGGTCGAATTTCCACAGAGGGCAGTCGACTGTATGTTTTGGCAGTCAACTGGTAGGCAGAGTTTTCAACCCGTGGGCTATATAACCAAAGCTTGGGAGCTTGGTTATAGCTGACGCAATTAGTGGTGGAAAACCCTAATTAGTAGTCTACTTGTTCTCAAGTGTTTGTGAGTGTAGTGAGGTTTCTCCACCCATAAGGAGCTACTTGAGATAGCCGGAGTTTACTGGGGCTAATCCACCGACGGATCGGGATCGCCCACCTTACGGATAGTCGTGGAATAGGAACCCTAATCTCCGAACCACGTTAAATGAACGTATTAGCGGTTTGCATTTTCTTTCTTAGTTTTAGTCTTTAGCTTGTTTGTTTTGTTTGTATTCCGCTGCGCAAGCTAACCTTGTAGGAAGCGAGTATTTGGGGGTGTCGTCTATCCAACCCCCCTTCAAGCCGGCCACCGATCCCCTCACACATTCTACACCATCCATTCCACCCCCGAATAGATCGCCAACTCCTTTTGTTCATCATCGTCGCCTTCAGCCTTAGTGGCACTACCTGCCATCTACCGCCTAGTTGCCGGGAGTTGATCTCCACTAAAGTTGAATCTGTTCACACAAATTTGGGCTCCGACCATCACTGTTCGCCGATAATCCACAGCTCCGGCCACCATATTTTGGCTACGAACCCCTCCGGTCATGAGCCACCATTAGCCATGGATTTGGTGAGTATGTGGAATGATTAGGGTAATTCAATCAGGGTTATCTAACCGTATTTAGGAATAGGGTTAGTTATTCGAATTATGACAGATTGGTATGATTTGTGTTCTATGTTGCAGAGTTTTGATTTGATTTAAAGCAGACTCCTTAACTTGAGAATATTCAGCGCAACTTATATTTGAGGCGGGTACTTCCTACCTTGTTTTTTTAGTATATTAACCTAATGCATGATCTATGATTAGATAGTTGCTATATTTATCTTGACTCTATTCGTTCTTACTTCCTGAGCTTGATCTTTTATTTCTTGATCTTGTTCGTCGATCTATTTGATACCCATGCAGTCTCATTATTATCCATGCTATTTATGACCATTTACGCTTGTACTATTATTCTAGCGATACTATGCCGTAGTATAACTATAGAATATTAGACTGAGTTATCAGCTTGATATTTATTCATGCTTATGTAGTGGTAAAAACATACCGTAGTATAGGATATTAAGTATCCTACTTGATCTTGTCTGCTATTTAGGATCATGCCTAAGCACTAGTGAGGTTAGACCCTTTTACGTATTGTTATCAGTATATCCTGTTGACCATTGTCTCCCACTCGTGGTTGAGAGAGTCGTCAGTGATTGTTGGTATATCCTGTCGACCATTATATCCCACTCGTGGTTGAGAGAGTCACCAGCGACAATTTCTATATCCTGTCGACCATTGTCTCACACTCGTGGTTGAGAGAGTTGTCAGTGATCATGATATATATGACTGCCCATGAGACCATTCGTGGTAGCGAGTTCGCATGCGGTCCGTAGCTAGACAACTACATATATACCCTATCTGCCCATGAGGCCATTCATGGTAGCGAGTTCGCCCGCAGATAGTGACTATTTATTTACCCTATCTGTCCACGAGACCATTTGTAGTAGCGAGTTCGCCTGCAGATAGTGACTATTTATTTACTTGACTGCCCACAGAACCATCCGTGGTAGAGCATTCTCCTGCAATCAGTGCTTGTTATATATTTGTTATATGTCAGTTATGTATTTGTTCGTGCAAGTTAGGATGTACTATATATACTCCCGATTTATTGTTCACACCTGGTTGAGCAAGTTAGTAGATGATTATTACTATTGGTTATGTTTTAGGTAGCAGATGATTATAGTGGCACACTTACTTTTATAGTAAGTATTTTTTCTGAGACTGTATACTTTTGCTTTCCTTATGTTATTATCATGCACTATCTTCTATTACCCGCGAAGTTCATTTGGACTCACTACTTGTTATTTTTTTGTTCTTCCTTCAGGTAGCAGGTAGATGATATTTATATGGAGTTGCTCGGATGATCCTGTCTGCCAGTCCCACATTGCATCGAGAGTTTTGTTTCAGCCGTTGCTTTTATTTAGATTTTAGTTTTCCGAACATGTTTTATGTATTAATTAACTTGTGTATAGATTTTTGTCTTATGTTAGTCTTTTGTTCGGTTTGATGGTTGTTGGGTCAAGCCGGCCGACTCGCAGTTTGTCTTGTTTTCACATCCAGAGTGGATCGAGTAGATCCCACTATTGTCCACATTGGACGCTTTTGGTTTTTTTTTTTCTGCTGTGTAGTTGATCCAACCGTGTGAGCTATATATATTATTCTTGTATTGTCTTGTGGCCATGTATCCAAGTTTTAATTGTCATGGTTACGGGGGAAGTGTTGTTCGATTTTCGTCGGACAATCTTACCCACGTGGCGTTACAATTTAAGTGTATTAAATAAGTTTTATTTTTGGATTGATAGTTTTTTTGAAACAAAATTAGATTATTTCTTATCAATATTGAATATTATTTAAGTTTTAATTGTATTAAGTTAGGTTTACTTAAGTTAGATTAAATTAAGGAATACGTTGTAATTAATTTAAGTATGAATTGATTAATTAATTTTTAGTATAATTAATTATTTGTTTTGGATTAATAATACTTGATTTAAATTAGGGTATTAAATAAATTAATGTTTCAATTAAGAATATCCTAAATTATCAATTTAGGTTAGGTTAATTAAAGGAAAGTTTAAATTAATGTTTTGAGTTTAATTCAATTAAGTTTAATTTATTAATTAATTAATTCAGTTTTAAGTTTAATTTAATTATAGTTGATTTAATTATTTGATAAATTAAGATTAATTTAATTAATTAAAATTTAAGTTTAGGATTTTCTTAATGTGTTAATTTAAGTACAAGTTTTAATTAAGTTTTTGGATTTCAGTAAGTGTTTAAATTTTAACTAAGTTTTTAAGATAATATTTTTTTATTAAAATAATTTTTAAATTATTTTTGAAAGAATTTTAAAAAAAAATTGAAATAATTTTCACAAAAATTTAAAATATTTTAAAAAGTTGTTTAAAATATTTTTTAAAATAAATTTTTAAATATTTTTTAAAATAAATTTAAAAATATTTTTAAATATTTTTTAAAATAAATTTTAAAAAAAAATTTAAAAATATTTTAAAAATATTTTTAAAATGTTTTTAAAAAATATTTTTAAAATATTTTTAAAATGTTTTTTTAAAATATTTTTAAAATGATTTTAAAATGATTTTAAAAATAATTTGAATTTAAATTTATTTGTAATTTTAATGTAATTTAAATTTGAATTTAATTTTAAAATTTGATTTTATTTAATTTAAATTTTATTTAAATTTGAATTTAATTTTAATTATAATTATAATTTTATTTTATTTTGAATTTAATTGAATTTAAATTTAAATTTAATTTGAATTTAATTTTATTTAAATTTTAATTTTTAAGTATAATTTAAATTTTGTTTGATTTTTATTTTTAAGTTACGTTTTAATTTATTTTAATTTAATTTAATTCAAATTTTAATCCTTATTCATCTTATTCGATCTATATTTTTAATTAGGAGAATCCTATAATTTTGTGAGATGAGTTAAGTTAAGTTAAATTTTAGGGTTTGGTTTAACTATGTTAGATTCAATTTTAACTTTGGGTTCAATAAACAGACATATTTGGATAAATGTCTAAGATATGGTGAGTCGCATCATTAGAGTAACCACGCCTTCAAAATTTTCTAAATAGTTCTGCGCACTGAACTTAATATAAAACTTTATTCTAACCAGTTAGGATTAGTAAAGGGTAGCTTCAATTAGTTTCACTAAGTTGAATACATCAATTAGTTCTAAATAGTTTTGTTAGTCGAGATGGACTTGTATCCGAGTCCGGACTTATTGTACACAACTCTTTGTAATCCAAGTATCATATCAAGATACTTGGATCAATTTGTGAATTTTTCTAGAAGTTATTTTAGTTCAATTACTTCGCTTTTTAATATGGAATTGTCCTCCTCAAGTTTTGCAACTTGAGTTGGGATTCAAGCTTGAATCGACTCAGTCGTTGAGGTTAATTTTAATTGTTTGTTAAGTGTTTTATTTTTTATACTTAGTTCATTTATTTGATTTTAAAAAATAGTCAATTTCCTATGTAAACATGCAATTATTTTGAAAAACTTTTTACTTAAAATAGATTGTACCCCATCGGAACCTTTGGAAACAAGTACGAACTCATGGCTTAATTCAGATTCGGACCCGTCTTCCGATTCACTTTCTGATTTTGGTTCGTATGCCATCAGCGCAAGGTAGTTGATGTGCTTCAGTTTGCCACTGTCTGATTCTTCCGTAGATGATTTGTCCCAAGTCACCTTGAGGGGTTTCTTCTTTTTGAGATTTGGACAATTGTGGTTCTAGTGTCCCTTCTTGCTGCATCCAAAGCACGTAACATTTGCCTTGTTGTTGGGAATGGACTTGATCTTTTGCATATCCTTTTTGTTGAAGTCTTTCTTTCTTCTAATGAATATTTTTTTACCAGGTTCACTAGGTATTCTTCATCATCCGAGTCTGGGTCAGACTCATTTTCTAGTTCTAGTCTGGTTTTGGACTTTTCTTTGGACGATCCTGTAATGAGAGCAGTACCCTTCTTAGCTGGTTTACATTAGTCTATTCATGAAGTTCTAGTTCACATAAAGTTCATTTAATTTTAACTTAGATATATTCCTCAAAATTTTGTAGGCATCCACGATGGATGCTCACAGTGCATTTCAAAGAAATGTATTTAGAACATACCTTGTTACATCTCAGTTTTTCATCTGGTGGCCGATTGTGTGGAGCCCGCTGAGTTGCTCCTTGCATGCAACTAACTTGCGGTCTCTCTTTCCTGCATTTTGATATTAAATAGCCTATTTAAAAACAAATCTCTTTTAGTTACCTTTGCGTAGTTGGTCCCTTCGTGTAGTTCTATGAGCTTATCCCACAGCTTCTTTGCATTCCCATGTGGTCCGACACGGTTCAGCTCCTCCTTCGTTATACTGTATTGAATTGTGTTAAGGCCCTTGAAGTCGATCCGAGCCTTCTTCTTCATCTCCGATTCAAATTTTTTGGATCATTTGAAATTTCGGTGTTGTGGTCGACTGACGCCTTATATTCTTTGGTGACGCTGAATCACTAGTCGAAATCGATCTTCAGATATACTTTTATTCGTCTCTTCCAGTAGGAGAAGCCGCCTCCTTGGAATAGTGGGAGATGGACGATGTTGGATCCCTCGGTTTGAGCCAATAATTTTCTGAAAGGAGAACTTAAGACAGATACTAAGACTTGGCCTTGGGATAAGTAGTGTGGGAAAAAAATAGAGATTGCAGTTATAATTAAGCAACAGAAATTGAAAAATCAAAAAGCAATGATCCCCCTGCTCGATTAGTGGTTGCACTAATCCAGAGCTAACTTGCTCTGATACCACTTGTTGGATTGAGACGCATGTAAGAGGGCGGATGAATCACGTGGTTTTAAAAAACTTATCTTTTTATTTTGAAAAGCGAGTACACAATGGAATTAAAATACAAAAATAAAAAGACAAAACACAAGTATGCAAGCGATTTACTTTGTTCGGAGCCTTCGATGACTCCAACACTAGGATCCAGGTCCCGCGAATCTATCAATAGGTAATTCACTAATAATCTCTTCTGGAATCACCAGAAAAGGGGATCGAATACAAAAAGAATATGAACAAGTGTAACACACTACACTTTTCTTTTTGCTATAATTAAGTACAGAACTGAATTTCGTTACCTAACACTTTCGAAGATGATCGGCTTAGGCTCGGAGTTGGACGACTCCTCGGTAGTAGTCAGAGGCAGCAACATCATAGTGGAGCAACAATAGGAAGTTGGAACAGTCGAAACGTCAAACAGACACGTAGAAGCTTGTAGAAGAGTTGATAAAGAAGCCTTGGTCGAATGTCTCTCTTATAAGGGATGGAATGTGCCTTCCATAACATTGAAGGCGCTTTCAATGCCAAGTTCAATCCCTTAAAAAGCAGCTCCTTATCGTCGACGACGTCTCTGCCTTATCCGACCGAATGCGCCTTCCAAGCACTCGAAGGCGCCTTCCATGACAGTACTCAAGGCGCCTTCCATTGCCTAAAAGACGCCTTGGGTACTATTCACCTAAGGCCTTATGCTCCCTTTGCTCTACAAAAAATATTAGTTCAACACAAAGATATTTAACCTGCAAAATAAGGTTAGCACAATAATAATTAGTAATAATTAGTTTCTGTTCTTCCAAGACCAAGAACTAGGTCTCAGTTTAGAAATCTAAAATGAATCTAAATTGAACTAGCGCCTAAAGTCCAAACTTGCACTCATCCTCACCGGAATTCTCTCCTCTGGTGACTTACCTTTACTTATCAACTCAACTTGTAGAGTTGGAGAAACAGGTAACAAAACATCTAACTCTTGTGCATGTGTTTTTTAAATGAGTTTTTTTTATTTCTAATATATTACATCAATACCATATCAACAATATAAAAATCTACTATTCTCATCATAATAAAAAAAAACCTCCATGCAACTTTTTATAGGCCCTACTTACAAATCACATATTTTTATTTATTTATTATTTAATATCTCTATATAATTTTTATTTTATATTTTAATTAATTATGATATTTAATTTAATTTATTTATAATTTTAATAGATATATTAATTAATTAATGATTTTTAATTTAATTTAATTTATAATTTTTATTTAATATTTAATTAACTTATAAATTTTAATTTAATTATAACCATTTGTATTTTTATATTTATTTTTAAAATAATAATTTGTTAACAATTTTATTGAAAATTTATATCTTAATATTTTATTAAGAATATGCCCTTACTAACTAATTTTGGTGTAGCCCACAATGAAATTACATTAATATCATTTTTTCTTTTAACACCTAAAATAATTTCAAATTTATTAGTAATTTTCACAAATACATCAATTATGGATCTAGAGTTCAAGACTCAGCTGCGATATATTATTGTGAAAGTTTCTCATTAATCAATCAGGGATCTAGAATTCGAGACTCAGCTGTCACATTTTATTGAAAGTATATTTTTCTCAACTTTTTTGCTAAGATCAAATATAATATTAAATTATTTTTTTGTAAGGAAAGTTTGTTAACCCTTACCCAATTTATGGATGACCATTTGACTAAGATTAAATGTAGTATTTATTTTTATCAGTTTAATATCTAATATAAAGAATTAAAGAATTAAAGAATTAAATTAATTTTTTATAAATACCGGTGTAAAAAATTATAAAAATAGTAGTCTTAGTAGTTACTAAGTGCCTAATAAAAATATTTAAGTCTTGCCCAATCTAGTCAGTTTAGTTTATATAAGAAAAGAATTATTACTCACTAGAAATAAAACATTATAAAATTAAATTTATTGCTAAAATAATTCACAGATGAAGTAAGTCATTTTTAAATTGTTTTGAATGTCATTAATTATTGGCTCTATTTCTCATAGAAAAAAAAATAGATTTAATTTTTCATAATTACTCTTAACCAAAAATCTCAAACTTGCTTGTTGAGTTTTTCTTTTTAAATTTTATAAACCTAGAAAATTATATTTTCAGTCCTGTAATTTATATCTTTTTCAATTTTAATCCTGTTATGTGTTAATTTACATTCTTAGTCCTGTAATTTATAATATTTTTCAATTTCAGTCTTTTTTTCTCTAAAATTAAAATTTTTCAACGGAAAATGTCTAATTTGTGGTTGGAATATAAAAAGCACATGGGTCATAAAAAATCAAAATTCCCAAATTCAATTTACAATTTATCATTTTCTGTTGAAAATTTTTAATTTTAAAAGAAAAAAGATTGAAATTAAAAAATATTACAAGTTAAACAGTCAAAATGTAAATTGACTCATAATAACATTAAAATTTAAAAAAATTATAAATTATAAGACTAAAAACATAATTTTCTCTTAAAAACCTGACATTGGTGCCGTGCCTTTCTCTTCTCATTTGCTAATAGAATAAATCTGAATTAGAATGTATGCACACCCTTCAAAATCTTCGTCCTCGTTGAGTGGTCCTGTTTTATTTATATCCCTGATTGTTAGTGTTACCTTAATCGACTCCCCTTCTTCATGGCAGCTTTGGTCGCTGCTGCTGCCGCTTCGGCGGTTGGGTTTCTGCTGCTCGCTGCCATCCCCGCCTTCTTTTTCTTCCTCTTCTTAGGCGGCGGCTGGAAGAGGAGGCAAGTACTGCTTCCCCCGGTGGTGGGCACCATCTTTCACCAGTTCCTCAACTTCCATAGGCTTCACGACTACCACACGGAGCTGTCGCGCCTCCACAAGAACTACCGGTTGCTCTCGCCCTTTGGCGGGCAGCATTTCACCACCGACCCCGCCGTCGTCGAGTACATACTCAAGACCAACTTCAACAACTACGGCAAGGTATCCCTTTTTAAGTAAGCACCAGAAATGTTACGTTCGTCATTAACTGACTTAATGATCTGGTTAATGCAGGGATTGCACAACTACAGAAATCTGCGCGATTTGTTCGGAGATGGCATATTTGCCGTCGACGGCGATAAGTGGCGCCACCAGCGGAAGCTCGCGAGCTTCAACTTCTCCACCAAATCCTTGAGAGATTTCAGTGGTGCCATTTTCAGAAATAGTTCTTCCAAGCTCGCAAGAATCCTCTCTGCCTATGCCAACTCCAATGAGCAGTTCGATATGCAGGCAAGCTTTTTCTTTAATTTCTCATACATTAATTAATTTTGACCTATTCATGCCTAAAACTAAGCTTCGAGAGCCCCAACAGGATCTCCTGATGAAATCCACCATGGACTCCATCTTCAAGATCGCGTTCGGGTTCGAGTTGGATTGCTTGGGTGGTTCGAATCAGGAAGCTGTCGAGTTCGCCGAAGCATTGGATACAGCAAACGAGTTCACCCTGTTGAGGTATGTGCATGCCTTCTGGAGGATCATGAGATTTTTGGGAGTTGGAACCGAGGCAGCTCTCAAGAAAAATCTCAAAGTGATCGATGAATTCGTGTACAAAGTGATGGACATCAGGTTCAACCAAATAGCCAATGCTCATCAGGAAAAGAGAGATGACATTCTGTCCAAGTTCTTGGAGGAGATCAAGAATCAGAAGACGACAATGGACACGCGATATCTGAGAGACATAATTCTGAGCTTTGTCATCGCCGGAAAAGATACCACGGCCGGCTCGCTCGCTTGGTTCTTCTACTTGATCTGCAAGGACCCCTCAGTGCAAGAGAAGATACATCAAGAAGTGAAGCGAGTAGTGCTACTCGAAACTAAAGAGTGCACAGACTTTGTTGAGTTTTCGCGGAACATAAACGATGAATCCATCAACAATCTCCACTATCTTCATGCTTCCCTTACCGAGACACTTAGGCTCTTCCCCGCAGTTCCTCTAGTGAGTTTAAGTGCTACAATTAGCCGAAATGGCACGATCTTTAATGAGAATTCTTTTGTTCGACTGCAGGAAAACAAGGTTTGCTTCTCAGATGACATTCTACCGGGAGGCTACAATGTGAGCAAAGGCGATATAGTGTTTTTTCAGCCCTATGCGATGGGTAGAATGGAGTATCTGTGGGGCGAGGATGCCCAAAGTTTTCGGCCGGAAAGATGGCTCGATGATGAAGGGATCTTCCAGCCTGAAAGTCCATTTAAATTTGTAGCTTTTCAGGTGAATAATTAATTGATCCTTGTAGAGTTGGAGAAACAGGTAACAAAACATCCAAGTACTCTTGTGCATGTGTTTCAGGCTGGTCCAAGAATCTGCTTGGGGAGAGAATTTGCCTACAGACAGATGAAGACATTTGCAGCAGTTCTTCTCTACTTCTTTCAGTTCAAGCTCAGTGATGAGGAGAAGGTTGTCCACTACAAAACCATGGCCACGCTTCGAATTGATCAAGGTCTTTATCTTCAGGTGTCCTCGAGACAAAGAACATCTGAATGAAGTGTGTCTGCAGTCTGCAAAAGTAAGTTAAAAGAATAGGTCGCCTTTAAATTAAAAAACTAGCAGTGTTTGTCTTTTGGAAATGAATGATTCTAATTATTTCCTGCCTGTCAATTCCAAAACTAGTTTTTAAAACGAGTTTGGGCAAATTCATAAAATTAAATTTTTATATTACTCAAGGATTATATATAATTTTTTTAGCCAGTAATAAGTATACAACTATTTGGTCGATTAATCGAATCATTGATTTGATCCTATAAAAATTTATTATCAATTATTAGAAAAAATCGGAAATATAGATGCCCCACGGACTATCAAAATGTGTATTTGTCTTATCGAAAAGACAACTAAGGCCTATGGACAATCAATGAAGAATGATAATATTAAAATTTATAAGTCATTTTCAAATATAATTAAATTTTTTTTGTGAAACTCAATAAATATGTGAATTATTTGAAACATCCAATATTTGTCATAAATCCTTCACTTTCATTACATCAATGTGGATTACATCTAGAAAAAAATAATATAATTGATACGGAGATAATTGGAGGGGCGCGTTCCTAAAAGGAAGTCATTAGTCTTACTAAGGTGTGGTCAAAATTAATAGAAGACAACTTCTTAACTTCGGACATCCCAGTTCCATGTCGTTTTAGACTTCAAACCGTCCCCGGTTCCTTGTCGTCCCTAACTCTGGATCGTCCTGGTTCCATATTGTAAAATATGATATGTGAATAATAATTAAATAATAAGATTATTTGAGAAATAATTTTATTAGATTTTTAAGAAATTTTTAGAAAATTTTCTGGATTTAAACGGAGTCCGTATGACACGTTTAAGGGGGTAGTGTTGGACTTGAAGAAAGCCGGTTTGGAATAACCAATTAAGTGGGAGTTGATTGAAGAATTGATATTGGGTTTAATTAAGTAAACCTTGACTATATACTAACTATAGTATTTTGGACCCTAGAGCCCTAGAGCCAATCATTTGATGATTGTATTTTGGATTTGTTGTATCATATTCTATATAAATAAAGGCATTTGGTTTTTGGTTATTATACTTACTTGTATTTGTGCCAAATAAACTAAGTATAATAACGTCCTTGAATATAAGGTTCTCACCTATATCAATCGGTTAGTTGAACCGATAGTGAGATGATATAGGGAACACTACTCTTAATCATTCCTAGTCGAGTATTAACATTAAGGAACAATGTTAATGCAATAAGACTAGCATGTAGGTCAACTCGATGACTTGATCTCACAAGTCATGGATATAGAGATATCAAGTTGACACATGGGTATGCATTGGAGAATGTATACTGAATGACCCGCCATGAGAAAGTATCATGGATCGTTATATGAGTGTCATATACTTTCTCATGTGGCTATTAGTATGACTACTAGTCCTTAGACCTGAAGTCACCATGGTTCCCTACATAAGGAGTTATGTACTTTGGTTTCGTCAAACGTCACCTGTAACTGGGTGGACTATAAAGGCGATTACTGGGTATGTAACAAATTATGCGGAAAGATATGAGTGATGTAGATGGGATCTATCCCTCCTATATGACGGGAGAGACATCGGTATTCTTGATAGAGTGAGACCACGAAGTGCATGGCCATGCCTAAATGAGTCAATATGAGATATTGAGATCATTTGATTGAGTGAGTCTACTTGGAGTTCAAGATTTAGATTGATTAGAGGATGACACGGTCTATGCCTCACATTGATCAATCTAGATGTCTAGGATAGAAGGACACTTGTCATATATTGTGAGGAGTCACAATTAGTAGTCACAAGGTGATGTTGGATCTCAACATTCTTGTAACTTGGGTAGTAATGATGTATTGCTAGATACCGCTCATTACTTATGTTTCTAAATGAGTTTAGGGGCATTGCCAACGTTACAAGAACCTATTGGGTCACACACAAAGAACAAGTGGATGGAGATTAGGTTCATATGATGAACCAAGAGGATTAGATTCATTTGATCACTACAACATTTTTCACCAATGGCAACGTCCAACAAATGTGGCCTAAAGTATAAAAATCGTTGCCTTTTCTTTAGACAACGGTTTTTAAACCGTGGTATAGTCAGCCGTTGCCTTTTGTTTAGGCAACGATTTTACTAATAATTCGCAACACTATAAAAAAAAACCGTAGCCTTTGATGAATATAGTCAACGGTTTTTTAATCATTCTATGGCAACGGTTTTTGACCATTATCTATGATAACAACATAAAAAACCGTTGCCTTTGATTGCAATACAAGAAAAATGGTTGCCTTTGATTGCAACACAGGAAAACCGTTGTTATTGATAACAACAAAGGAAAACTGTTGTCGTTGATAGCAACAAAAAAAATTAATACTGAAAATATACCAATTGAAGAAAATTATACCAATTAAAGAAAAACATGCTCAAAATATATTAATCATCCACATATATATTGAAGAAAATTAATTACGTTGTTATCCAAAACAAAATATTATAATACTCAAACAAATATACTAATTAACAAAGTATGCATCATCTTGATCCACATTTGTCTTAATATTTCTCTATCTTAAACTTAAATCTTTGCACACAAAATATAAAATCATTTGTCATCTATCATTAATGATCAAAACATTTGATCTGCATCCACATTTGACCTTCATCCACTATCAGTACTTGTACTAAAAAATCAAGCTATACAGCATCATCTTCTTCCGCTTCTATGTCCAACATTTGATCTTCATCCACATGATCACCATCCATATTAGGATCCTGTATATAAAATTTAAAATATTAAGACCTCACCAATCATCATAAATAATAATTGAAAAATCATAGCTACTAGAGAGTTATAAATGTTGAATAAATTATTACATAAATGTTGACTCATGGTGATGACATGACTCATGTTGAATGACATAATTGGATTCATACTGATAACTGAGAAAAATACACAGAAACTAAAATGCATAAAAGCAACAATCTGATATCACAGGGATGAGTGAGCACAGAAGTAAAATGCATAAAAGCAACAATCCGATATCACAGGGGTAACTGAGAAAAATATTGATGATATGACTCATGTTGAGTGAGCACAAAAGTGTTGTTAATAAGAAAAAATAGGCGTGATATCATATCATAAAAGCAATATTCTTTTGGCATCGAGTTATAGATTAGGTCCATTTGAGTTCTTGATACCATCATCTGCATTGGATAGGGGTCAAGCATTGGAGGTAGTAGCGAAGTGAATAGCATACAGACAAATCGGATAAGAAACAACAGATTGGTGCTTGCCATCATTAGGGAGGAAAAAAAATCAATCCTAGAGGGAAGTAGTGGTTAATGGAGTCTAGAATCAAATAGCAGAATAGAGAATATTAAACTACAATTGCAGACCTTAGATTGTATTCCTTAAACTCGAGTTGGCCGCTATTAAGTTACTAAAGTCTCTGGGTGCATCAATGTCTTTGGCAAAGCATTAGACATTCGCACACCACAAAGCCTTGCTCAAGTCTAAGAAAAGGCATTTAATTATAGAAAATATTAAAAAAAAACATATGTATAGAACAAAAAAATAGGAATATTGTAGAATTACAAAGAAAACATAAGGTGCATAATGAGAACTGATATTATCTAACCCACTACAGATGTTAGTTTGGTGCATATTCAATACTTGTAATGTGACACTCATAGCATGACCAACCAAATCTGTTTATATATTACTGGTTATAATTTGCATGTCTCCTTGCATTGCTTCTTCTAGGCCTGTGCTATTGTAAGTGAGTCTTTAAACCAATTCAGAGCCTAAAATGATACCTAAGGTCAGAGGTAGAATATCACACACATACTAGGGCATCCATAATATGGTCCGCTGATGATGCCTTGCATCATGAAGATTCAGACTCAAATCCTAGTACGTGAATGAGTTCTTAGCCCAAACCTAAATTTCTATTTGCCAAACCCTGAGCAGGTGTCTTTGTTTGATTACACACATTAATTACCAGGCAAGAATAAGTGACTCCTAGAGGAAAAGATGTGTCAGTATAGGTTAATACCCACAACTGAATTTGACTATTTACATTTGAAATTTATCACGTGATTATGTATAAAAACAGCCTAAAATCAGTACAAAGTAATTATCACAATGTAGTGGTGGTAAAAGATGTAACATTTTGCAAAATAGATCCAGCTATTTGTTCCAATTTTCAAACACAGTGAAAGTCGAGACCCCAAGTTAGTCAGGTATACCAAGGACAAGATATGAAGGTATGTAAGCAGATATGGATATAAATTTGCAACAAGAGACTGATAAATAACAATTAATCTTACCATACAAGACTAAGGCTTAAGGGAACGTATTCAATTCTCATGGCAACTATTACTTTACCAGTGTTACCAGTAATCAATTCAACTAAATTCCTACCCCCAAATGAAAATTTGCCACAGCAACAAATCATTCTATTGAATCACTACAAACCGTAGCCTCACAAAAGTTCCAACAGCAATAAATCTCCAAGGAAAACAAACTTACTAACAAGATTATTAAATCTCCTACCCAACACGAAGAGCACCTTCACCAAATGAGTCAACTAAAATTTTTCTACTTCATTATAGAAATTGAACCAACAATATAGCAAGATCTACACAAAATCTTCAATTCAAAACCCGTAAAAGAAATCATACAGCGGAGTAGGCGTTTTGAGAGGAACTACACAAAGATTTCAAAGCGAAATTCATGGAACCCACAAGCCACAAAACCAAGTTCAAAACCAACTCATCCAACGAGATGTAAATTTGTCCGCAACGAGGAAAACTACCTTCAAATCCAAGGCTTCCCAAAAGAAAAACCAAGACGCAGCTTATTCCACCTCTAACATCTCAAGTCGACATTTAATCAAACAGTTAACCTACATAGAACTCACGGCATCAACAAATCTGAAGGAAAAATCGAAGTTCAAACCCATCTTATGCCAACAAACCCCATAAATCCCAAACAGAACAATCCCCTAGCAAATTCGCACCATCTATAATAGATTGCTCCGACATGAGGAAACCAGAAACCATACGAGCCAAGCGAGAGATAAATGAAACCTCAAATCGGAATGAAAGAACTCGAAATCCTCGGTTAAATCCAAAGAAAAATGTCATCGGAACCTACATAGAGTTCCATTCAACCAACCAGTAACCAAAGCTCCATTCGGCACACAATCAAAAACCGGCACCTCGATCAGACATTTAAGTGAACAGAACACAGGAATTGAAACCTCGACATCACGGAAGAAACCGAACCTCAACTCACACACACTGTTCGACGGACGCCAGTAGGAACACAAGAAAGGCACTCCAAGGAAATCTAACACTTTCAATGCAGACCTCACCGATCAATAATCCGAAACATATGCAAACCAAATGACCTAATGAAAACTCAACAAAGAAGAAGCTCTAACAGGAACGAACACACAACAAACATCTTCTCCGTTCTAGGTTTCGACCCCTCTATACCTCACAGATCTTATGCTATCACCGTGAGATATACTTGCCTTCCCTTCCGCGATTCTCTGTTGAAGCCCCTTCCCCTAGCCCTAGTCGCCGGTGGTCGTCACTGGACTCCATGCCCGCTTGCGATGCTCCCACGAAGTCGCCGAGGTGGTGAAATACCGGAGCAGGGATCTAAGCTCGGTGACAAGCTTGATCGGTCCAGCAAGGGGTTGAGGAGGGGATGAAGCGGCGATTTGGGCACAGTGGCTGGGTGTGGGAAAAATGGTTGAGAAGCTTTTATACCTAGGTCTTAATACCTAGGGCATTTTAATCCCTAACCTAGGGTAACTATAATTCATCAATCCCCATTTTAATCCCTCTATTAAATAATTTCATGATGTCGTACTAGTTCGTTTAACTTTCCTACATTTGTAGAAAATTTAGTGGATAATTTCTTTTATTATTGCTCATGAGATCTTAATTTATCAATTTTATTTTACCTTATTCAAATTCCATATCCTTACTTTATTTGCAAAAAATAAAGAATATTGTAGTTTAAACCGTTGCCTAATGTAGCGCAATAATATTTAAAATAAAATATTAAAAACCGTTGTCTAATCTATTTAGTATAATTTGTTTAATAAATGTATTTTAGAGAACGGTTTTTATTAAAAAAATCTCTAATATACATTAAAAAAATTTATTAAACCAACACTATTAAAAACCGTTGCCTAATGTACTTTAAGAGAACGGTTTTTAAACCGTTGCAATGAGAGGCGTTGCCAAAAATAAAAAATGTTGTAGTGGATGAATCAAATTGGATTAAGAGTAATCCTAATTGGGCTAATTGAGTTGGACTCAAGTTGATTCATGTGTTCAATGAGTCTAATTTAGATTATGACTCATTGAATCAATTTAATTAAATGAATTAGATTCATTATATTAAATTGGCTTGAATTAAATGGTTGGATTAGATCAACCATGAGAGAGATTAAGTCAAGTTTGACTTGACTTGAGAGGAAGATGAAGAGTCAAGTTTGACTTGACTTTATGTCACCTCATTGGTGAGTTGACATTAAGTTGACCAAAGATGATGCTCTACATCATCATGGTTACTTAAGTGAAGTGCCACCTCATGGGAGTTACCAAGAGTTGTGACTCTTGGTATCCCATAGAGGTTACAAACCACTTAATTAGATGAAAAGAGTTTCATTTTGCAAGTGTAACTCTCATTCAAGTGATCTTCCTCCTCCTAAGCTCTTTTCTTGCTCCTTCTCTTCTCTTGGCCGTGGGTTTCAAGCAAGGGAGAAGAAAGGAGAGTGAATCTAATCCAAGAAGAAAGGTTAGTGAAAGTCACATAGAGATTTTAGAGGAGTGTGTTCTCTTCTTTTCCTTTCTTCTTCTTCCAATCCTACCCGAGAGCCCTAGAGAGTGCTAGCACACTTGTGGTGCTCTCTTCTCCATCCTTGTGTGTTAGAGAACACATCTTGTTCGTGTGGATACTGTTAGGATCCTTTGTACGACTAGAGAGGGGGGGTGTGAATAGCCGACCCCAAACTTTCGCGTTTCTTCCTACGATTAGGTTAGTGCAGCGGAAATACAATGTAGAAAGAAAACAAGAGAAGAAAGACAAACCATATAACGAGGTTCGGAGATGAACTCCTACTCCTCGGCGTGTCCGTAAGGTGGATGAAACCTATCAATCCGTCGGTGGATGAGTCCCCGGAAAATCGGCTAACAAGAACTCCTTATGGGTGGAGAAACCTCGCCACAATCTTTTGCAAAAGCAATACAGGAGATACAAAGAAGAGCAAGAACAATATGAATGTAAAACAAACAAGCTTGCCTTCTCGTCTGGAGTCCGTTGATGAAGCAGCAGCTTCACGGATGCCAGCAGCTAGAAAACCAGCACGAAGCTCACGCGAAGCTTCAGCAAAGAGGAGCTCAGCAAAGCTCAAATCGCAGTGTCGTGAGGAAGAGAGTTGTTGTCTTCTTCGTCTCCTGTAGAGGTCTTATACCTGCACCTGCGAAGAAGACACAGAAGACACAGAATCTAGCCGTTGTGTCGCAACGGCGTCAGACCGATCGGGCATCACCGATCGGTCCGGGGCTGATCCGATCGGTCGTGGGGACCGATCAGGCTCTGCTGATCGGTCCCCAAACCGATCAGAATAGAGCACATAGAGTTGCCCAACTCTTCCCAATCGACCATCTAATCGATTGGGCTACTCCAATCGATCAGACAATCGATCGTGGTCCGATTTCTCGCAGTAACGCGAGGTGGCCAGTAACGATTGGTCAATCGATTCCGGGGATATATCTGACATCACAGAACATTCTGGATCGATCACCGATCGATCCAACAGCTCCCGATCGATCAACCGATCGATTGGTTTTGCCCAAACCAAGTCCCAAGTCTCCCAAACCAACATCCGGTCAACCTTGACTGTTGGTACATCATGCTTAGCATCCGGTCAGTCCCTTGACCTGCTAAGACTCTCCACCAAGAGTCCGGTCAATCCTTTGACCCACTTGGACTTTCTCTACACGGATGTCCGATCATCCCTCATCTGGATTTTCCCTGCCGGCTTCACTCACCGGACTTTCACCGGCTTCACTCACGATTTCCACCGCCTAACATCCCGCTTAGGACTTTCTCCTCGCTTCACTCACCAGGACTTTCCAACTGCCTAACATCCCAGTTAGGACTTTCCCATTGCCTGGCTTCACTCACCAGGACTTTTCCACACTGCCTAACATCCCAGTTAGGACTTTCCCACTGCCTGGCTTCACTCACCAGGACTTTTCCACTGCCTAACATCCCAGTTAGGACTTTCCCTCGTGCCAGGCTCCCTGCTTGGACTTTTCCAGTGCCAAGTCTCCATACTTGGACTTTTCCCGTGCCAAGTCTCCATACTTGGACTTTTCGCGTGCCAAGCTCCCTGCTTGGACTTTTCCAGTGCCAAGTCTCCATACTTGGACTTTTCCAGTGCCAAGCTCCCTGCTTGGACTTTTCCAGTGCCAAGTCTCCATACTTGGACTTTTCCAGTGCCAAGCTCCCTGCTTGGACTTTTCAGGTCAACCAGATCAACCTTGACCTATGGTTGCACCAACAATCTCCCAAGTTTGTAATACAACTTTTCTACTCTCGTCAAACATTGTCAAACATCAAAATACAACTCGAGTCAGGTCACCCTTTACCAACTCGAGTCAGGTCAACCAAGTCAACCTTGACCTAAGGTTGCACCAACAATCTCCCCCTTTTTGATGTTTGACAAAATCCAAAATCAAATTAGGTTAACCCGATAACCTAACTTAGGTTTTCCAACCATCTTCCAATGTCCAATGTTCTTTCCTTGAACATTCTCTGGACATTCTCCCCTTAGGTTAACCCGATAACCTAACTTGGGTTTTCCAATAATTCTCCCCCTTTTTGACACACATCAAAAAGAATTCCAATGTTCTTCCTTGAACATTCCTTGACATTCTTCCCCTAGCTTAGGTTAACCCGATAACCTAACTTGGGTTCTCCAATAATTCTCCAATGAACGCTCTCCCCTTTTTGACACACATCAAAAAGAAAAAAGGAGGGTATCAAGGTTAAGAGTTTCTTCATAATGAAAGTCCCATACCTTTCATTGAAACTCTTAATTTCCCCCTTGATACTAAACTCAACAATCAACTTAGTGATAATCCCATATCACTAATCCTCAAAAGTATTTTGGAGTAAAAACTCCCCCTAAAAGTCAACTCCCCCTTGACAATTAGGTAAAACTCCCCCTTGACCATTGCACCAACAATGTCTTGGAGAGTTTCAAAACTTTAGAAATCCACAAAACCCAACTTCCAGCTGAAATTTCAGACCAACAGCTGAAAATCAGTAACTGGCACGCACTGATCAGTCCCCAGACCGATCCACGCTTTCTGGATCTCACTGGATCGGTCTGCAGACCGATCCATGCTTCACTGGATCGGTCCACAGACCGATCAGGTCTTACCTGGATCGGTCCCCAGACCGATCCAGACTCTGATAGGCATATTTCTGAAATTTCCATCCCGAAATTCAGAAACTCCTAGAAAATTCCAGAAAATTCGAAAAATTGTGAAATTTTGAGGATACATTCCTCATAACATATACTATCATGGAAAAATAGTTTTCTATGAAAATAACTTCCATTTTTCAATCTTGATACAAAGTTCAAAAACTTTGAAATAGTTCAAGTTTAACTCAACTTTGTATCACAATGTTCAATGATGAATGCTATCACTAGGAAAACTTCATCTAGGTTTTTCAAATCAATTTTAAAATGCTTTTAAAACCATTTGAATTTGGGACCATAATCTTAGGGCTAGATGTACATGACTTGTACACAAGCTTTCCCTATGATCCTCAATTTCTTGAATTAGGGTCATCTAGGTACAAGGACTATGCACCTTGATCCTAACTCATGATCCTAATATCTCATACACATCTAAGGTGTATCAAACCACATTCAAGTCAATTTGATGTGAGATATGGATTAAGGTCAACTTAGGCTAAGTTCTCATGTATTTTCTAAACACAAATTTGATCTCAATATCAAAATGTGTTTTTCATCCTTAAATCAATTTCATTGATCATTAATGCAAGAGATGATGACATGGCATAAAATGGTATCATAAATGAAAATATGTGCCAATGTCATGATGTCATGGCATAAAGTTTGAAACTTAAATAAACATGATATATAAACTAGCCTAAGCATTATCATGACATTTCAAATGATAATAAAACTAAACATGATGTCATGACATGTGAGGGTAAACAATTATGGCAAGATTTAGCATAAATAAATATACCTAGATTACCTATCTAAGTATCCTTAACCACTTTGCTAACCTAGAATTTAACCCTTGATTGCCCTAAAATGCCAAAATCCTAATTTTGACACTTCTTGAACTCTAGATTAATTCATGCCACTTAAAGATCAAATTTATCCTCAAAACTTGGCATGTTTCATTTTTCCTCGAGAGTTCTCTAGATTTTCCCAAATTGTGCCAATTAAAATCATTCTTTTCCATAATGGCACATTTTACTCTTTCAAGGAGTAAATGATAATTCCATTTCATTTTCAAAGGTTCACAAAACCTTGAAAATGCTCCTTGAGTGTCAATTCCTCAAAGTTGGGTTAACTACCCTTCTTATTGGAGTTGACACTCTCTAACCCATTTATGGGGTAGAGAAGATGCTCCTAGGAACCCAATACCTATTAGAGCTCATTGGGTTCACTAAATATTCACTAGGGATAACTTCCCTAGCAACCCTCCTAATGACCCTCTTAGGCTTTAAAGCCTTGGTCATTTGGGTCTCATCAAGGTCAACTATAGGGGTGACTTCCCTTGTGACCTTGGTAATGGTCTTCCTAGCCTTAGGTTTTGTTCCATAATCGAATGGAACACTATGATAAGTGGGCTTGACCACTTGGGACTTAGGTTTGTGACCCAAACCTTTCTTGTCCTTGGACTTAGGTTTCTGACTCTTAAACCCTAGAGATGACTTCTCCATGTTTTTAAGAGCCTTTTCTAAATTATCAAGTCTTGACCTCAAGACTTGATTTTCCCTCTCTAATACCTCAAGTGTTAATTTGTCATTTTTCTTTGAGGTATTCCTAGGCATATGTCTAGATGATTTGGGATTTCTACCTAGATTTTCCTTAGCCTTAGATGAGTTAATTCTAGGGTTGGCTTTCCTAGTGTTATCCTTATCTAGGCTCACATGTTTGGCACCTAAGCATGTGTATCGATTTCTATAATTAACATGCTTATCATTCTTGACAATAGCAATAAGGCTACTAGCATGCATCCTACTAGAATTGCAAGAATGTGCCTTAGAGATTACCTTAGGGTTTGCCCTAGCTCCCCCTATACATGTGCTCGATCTCTTGTCCTTGTGAGATTGCCTCCCTCTCGGACATTGGCTCCGATAATGTCCCCTTCGCTTGCATTGGAAGCACACCACGTGCTCCTTGCCCTTGCGTGTTGGGACTCCGGCTTCCTTGACCTTTGGTGCCGGTGGAGTCTTTCTTACCCTCTTCGGACACTTACTCTTGTAATGTCCATGTTCCCTACACTCAAAGCACATAATGTGTAATTTAATTGAACTTAAATTGCTTGAGTTACCTAGGGTTGAGGGTGGATGCGAGCTCTCTTCTTCATCCCTTTCGGAGGTAGAAGCTTCTTCTTCTTGCTCCGAACTTGAAGAAGAACTCTCCTCCTCTTCGTCCTTAGATGTTGAGTAACCCTCAACTTCTAATTCCTCTCCTCCATGATGTGAGCTACTTGGCTCACTTAGCTCCTCTTCATGGCTTGAATTTGAGCTTCCCTCATGGAACTTGGCCAAGTTATCCCATAATTCCTTGGCATTGTTGTAACCTATCTTACACAAGATGTTAGAAGGCAATGAAAATTCAATTATTCTCGTTACCTCTTCATTGATTTCGGATTTGTGAATTTGTTCTCTTGTCCACTCCTTCTTCTCAAGTGGTTTTCCTTCCTTATCCACCGGAGGAATAAAACCTTCTTGTACACAAAACCAATTCATTATGTTAGTCATAAGAAAGTACTTCATCCTTACCTTCCAATACGCGAAGTCACCGCATTCGTAGAAGGGTGGAATGGTGATGTCTTCTCCATAGAGATTCATTCTCTAGCTTTGCTCCCACGGGTGTTGATCCGATGAAGAGCGACCTCGCTCTGATACCACTTGTTAGGATCCTTTGTACGGCTAGAGAGGGGGGGTGTGAATAGCCGACCCCAAACTTTCGCGTTTCTTCCTACGATTAGGTTAGTGCAGCGGAAATACAATGTAGAAAGAAAACAAGAGAAGAAAGACAAACCATATAACGAGGTTCGGAGATGAACTCCTACTCCTCGGCGTGTCCGTAAGGTGGACGAAGCCTATCAATCCGTCGGTGGATGAGTCCCCGGAAAACCGGCTAACAATAACTCCTTATGGGTGGAGAAACCTCGCCACAATCTTTTGCAAAAGCAATACAGGAGATACAAAGAAGAGCAAGAACAATATGAATGTAAAACAAACAAGCTTGCCTTCTCGTCTGGAGTCCGTTGATGAAGCAGCAGCTTCACGGATGCCAGCAGCTAGAAAACCAGCACGAAGCTCACGCGAAGCTTCAGCAAAGAGGAGCTCAGCAAAGCTCAAATCGCAGTGTCGTGAGGAAGAGAGTTGTTGTCTTCTTCGTCTCCTGTAGAGGTCAAACCTGCACCTACGAAGAAGACACAGAAGACACAGAATCTAGCCGTTGTGTCGCAACGGCTAGTGTGTGGACCGATCAGGCATCACCCTGATCGGTCTGGGGCTGGTCTGATCGGTCGTGGGGACCGATTTTTATTCTGTGTATCTCCGATTCATAACACAGAGTTTAACTTTCCATCAGATCTATCGTCTGTAATAAGCTTTATCGGTCATCGGGCTCATCAATCCTTTCTATCATCCAATCTCATTCTTTACACATGTCAATTTCTCATCCTCTTAGATTATGTCTTCTGAAACCCTTACATCTCCTAGCATATATCAGAATTCATTTGTTATATAAATCAATAGGTACACTGGATCGATTTGCAGACCGATCCAGAGCTTTCCCAAGTCTGCCAGACCAACATCCGGTCAACCTTGACCTGTTGGTACATCATGCTTAGCATCCGGTCAGTCCCTTGACCTGCTAAGACTCTCCACCAAGTGTCCGGTCAATCCCTTTGACCCACTTGGACTTTTCTCTACACCAGATGTCCGATCATCCCTGATCCATCTGGATTTTCCCTTGCCTGGCCTCACTCACCAGGACTTTCCAACTGCCTAACATCCCAGTTAGGACTTTCTCACTGCCTGGCTTCACTCACCAGGACTTTTCAACTGCCTAACATCCCAGTTAAGACTTTCCCACTGCCTGGCTTCACTCACCAGGACTTTTCCACACTGCCTAACATCCCAATTAGGACTTTCCCACTGCCTGGCTTCACTCACCAGGACTTTTCCACTGCCTAACATCCCAGTTAGGACTTTCCCTCGTGCCAAGCTCCCTGCTTGGACTTTTCCAGTGCCAAGTCTCCATACTTGGACTTTTCCCGTGCCAAGTCTCCATACTTGGACTTTTCGCGTGCCAAGCTCCCTGCTTGGACTTTTCCAGTGCCAAGTCTCCATACTTGGACTTTTCCAGTGCCAAGCTCCCTGCTTGGACTTTTCCAGTGCCAAGTCTCCATACTTGGACTTTTCCCGTGCCAAGTCTCCATACTTGGACTTTTCGCGTGCCAAGCTCCCTGCTTGGACTTTTCCAGTGCCAAGTCTCCATACTTGGACTTTTCCAGTGCCAAGCTCCCTGCTTGGACTTTTCAGGTCAACCAGATCAACCTTGACCTATGGTTGCACCAACAATCTCCCAAGTTTGTAATACAACTTTTCTACTCTCGTCAAACATTGTCAAACATCAAAATACAACTCGAGTCAGGTCAACCAAGTCAACCTTGACCTAAGGTTGCACCAACAGATACTTCTAGAGGATTGTCTACGTTGACAATCACGAGATCCGGCGTACCTTGGACGAGCGGGATTCGCGAAGGGCACGCATCGAAGGTATAAGATTTTCTCCATGTAGATCTAAGTGTAGATCTAGGTAAACTTGTATTCGTATGTTTTCAAAATTTTTCTTCGCACGGATCCGTTGGCTAAGGGGTTTCGGGGTTTCCGCGACGCAAAAAAGTGGTTTTCGCGGCCCGAAAAACCCAACAATAAGTGTGTTATTTCCTTAATCACGGCGATTTCCCTTCTTCCCCGATCTCTCCGCCTGATCCCCCACCTCACGCGAACGCCTTCCTTCTTCCCAATCCAGACGATGCTCTCTCTCGCAATCTCACTGTTGTAGATCACCACAGTCTATCACCACTATCGTCTACCTCTTTCCCGATTTTCCGCGAGCTGCAGTGTCGAGTGTTGCTTCTTAGAGGAATGTCGTTGTCTCCTCCGTGTGTAGATTACTCGGCGACATCACAGATCTATTGTCGACATCTTATCGCCGTCCGAGCGCCTCGGCGCCGTTCGACCCACCTCCGGCCGAGCCTCTCTCCACTGGTCGAGTTCGTTTAGGGGTCCTTCTTCTCGAATCACTGCATCTACGTGGGCTGATCTTCGGCCAAGAGGGGAACTTGAGCCCTAGCGTCAATCCTTTGACGCTATTCCTATGTGTCGTGGCTCTGACCACGGGAACCCCTTGTTCCAGGCTACGCGTGTCAGAGATTGAGCTCTCTCATTCTTGTTTTTCTTCTCTATTGAACGCTCAGTTTTGGTTGGGTTTTGACCACCGATGCTAACTATAGCCACCGGATTCCCCTCTTCGGATACCTCTCTACCTATAGGGAGGGTGCTGGACCTCTTCCCCTAGTCCGACATGAAGCCTCTGACCAGAATCCTTGTATCGGTCGACCATCATTGTTCCAGCATAAACAGGCAAGGTAAGGGCTAGATGAATTTAGAATTAAGGTTACTGTCTTGATTATGGTTGATGTTGATTAAGGTTTATGATGGTTTGGGATATTTGTAGTTGTTGGGACAACCATTGTAGCCTTGGTCGTCACTATTATTTGCGATCCATAGCTCCGATCATCTTTCCGGTTGTGAACTCCTTCGGCCGTAAGCCACTGATGACCATTGTTAGTTTGTGGCGAGTACTGTTAGAAATGTTAGTTCATATCTTTCTTGGATTAAATTGAAGCATGTGAGGGAAGAGTTTGGATCAGTTTAGATTGATTAATAGTTGATACATTGATTATAAATCCTTAGTTTCACCTTGTATCCTGTATTTGTAGGATTCCAGTTAGATGTGATCTTTTGGACTTGTTGAAGACGGTTAGCATGATCTACAGATAAAGGCAGGTATTTCTTCCTTGGTCTTTTTAGTTTTTTGAACTTGGTGCATGATTATTTTTATTTGATAGATTAGATTACTTTTACCTTAAATCTATCTGTATTGTTATCTTGCTTGATACTTGTACTTGACCTTTAAGATGATCTATTTATTTCAAATATAGTCTTAGCTTTTGGATATCCATATTTTGTTATATATTTACATGTAGAGTATGTATAGTAGGGGATATCTTATTGTCTAAGCTAGCATGCTGATTATGCATTTGATGTTGAGTTATATATGATTAGTATGTGTTATAGGAGTCACCTGGTTGATTGTCCATTTACATGTTGTGTATGTACACATGTCCGGTGTTTACTATTGGAGGAATCATATTGATTGTATTTATGTTGCGTGTACATGTGTCTTACTATTGGAGATATTATTGTTGGTTAGTCCTAGAAAAATCGTACCGGTTCCACTGTACAAAATTTTTTTTGTACAAGTGTCGAACCTTTCCTTAAATAAGATATTGTGTTCTTTAGAAGTTAAATTAGGAATCGCAGACGGAACTTAACATCATTGATTCCAAATTTAACTTATCTGTTCTTAATGGTTTAGATTTGAATCGCAAGCGGAACTTAACACTATTGATTTAAATCCACCTATGTTATTAGTTCCATTAAATATTAATTTCCAAAATTAGCTTCCAGGACTGCATGGTGAGGCACATGGCCTTCTTAGGTATGGGAGCATCCACCACCGCCTAGACAAAGCCTTTTAAGGAAAGTTAATATTTAATTTCCTTATATAACTTTAGGTTAACAAAAAAGAACAATCGAATCACAAATTCGAAAAATTAAACAAAAGAAACACAAATTCGAAACAAATCCGAAAACTCTAGAATCATATGCCTCTTGTGTTTGGTATTTCCAAAAATAATTATACAAAGAAAACTAGTATGATGCGGAAAACAATTACTAGTTATACCTTTCTTTGTAAGCAAATAACCTCTTGATCTTCTACCGTATTCCTCTTCTTATCCCGGACGTTGTGTGGACAACGATCTACCGAAATGAGAATCCACCTAAGCCACCTTCTTCTCCAAGCAAGATTCGGCCACCACAATTCTCCAAGAGAAGTAGAGGTTCAGCCACCACCACCAAGCTCCAAGGGATGCAAGAAACAAAACTTCCTTTCTCTCCTTCTTCTCCTAGCTAGAACCGGCCACCATCAAAAGCTCCAAGAGGGGATAAAACCGGCCACTAAAGAAGAAGAGAAGAGGAGAGGGAAAACCACTAGGGCCGGCCACACCAAGGAGAAAAAGAGAGGAAGAAAAGAATAGAGTTAGCACCCATGAAGGCACCTCTACCCCCTCTTTTATAATCCTTGGTCTTGGCAAATAAGGAAAATTTAAATAAAAACTTCTTTATTACTTTGCCATGAAAAGGAAAATTTAATTAATTAAAATCCTTTTCACAATTGCAATGGTCGGCCACTTTAATCCCTAAAACAATGAGAGTTTTAATTAACACAAGAATTAAAACTTCCTAATTTGTTTCCGGAAATTTATGAAAAATTTCTCCAATAATTTTCCCTTCATGGTGGATTATAAAAAGGAATTTTATAAATTAAAATCTTTCTTTTAAACATGTGGATAATTTTCAAAAAGGAAAGTTATCTCTAAAAATTGAAATCTCCTTTCAATCTACAAATAAGGAAAGATATCAAATCTTTTCTTAATCTTTTGTAGAAACTTATAAAAGAAATATTTAATTTTTAAACTCTCTTTTAAATCATGAACATGGTTAAAAAAGAAAAGTTTTCTTAAAATTAAAATACACCTTTCAATCTACAAATAAGGAAAGATTTCAAATCGTTTCTTAATCTTTTGTAGAAAGACATAAAAGGAAAGATTTAAATTTTAAACTCTCTTTTAAAACCATGATATCCACATTAAGAAAAGATTAAAAATAAAATCCCTTTTAATGTGATGTGGCCGGCCACACCAAGCTTGGGTTCAAGCTAGGGTCGGCCACACCAACTCAACTCACCCTATTTACTTGGCCGGCCCAAGCTTGGGTTCCAAGCTTGCTTGGCCGACCCCAATAGGATGGGTATAAAGGTGGGTAAGAAGTGGGTATGTGGTGGGTATAAATCTCTATACAATAGGTTACGATAGGGACCGAGAGGAGGAATTGATTTTGGTCTCCCGATAAAATTAAGCTTCCCGTGTTCGCCCCGAACATACAACTTAACTTCATCAATAATAATTCATACTACTAAAGAATTATTATTAAACTACCGCACCAATTCCAAATTACATTTTGGGCTCCTTCTTATTATGAGTGTGTTAGTCTCCCTGTGTTTAAGATGTCGAATGTCCACTAATTAAATGAGTTACTGACAACTCACTTAATTAATATCTTAGTCCAAGAGTAGTACCACTCAACCTCTTGTCATGTCGGACTAAGTCCACCTGCAGGGTTTAACATGACAATCCTTATGAGCTCTTCTTGGGGTCATTCTCAACATAGATTACTAGGACACAGTTTCCTTCTATAATCAACAACACACACTATAAGTAATATCATTTCCCAACTTATCGGGCTTATTGATTTATCGAGCTAAATCTCACCCATTGATAAGTCAAAGAAATAAATACTAAATATATGTGTTTGTTATTATATTAGGATTAAGAGCACACACTTCCATAATAACTAAGGTCTAGTTCTTTTATCAAGTTAGTATAAAAAGAACTTACCTAAAATGATCCTACTCAATACACTTAGAGTGTACTAGTGTAATTTATTAGTCAAGATAAACTAATACCTAATTACACTATGACTATTTCGATGATTTGTTCCTTTCCATCTTAGTCGTGAGCAACTGTTTATAATTTATAAAGAACTGATAACATGATCTTCTGTGTGTGACACCACACACTATGTTATCTACAGTATAAATTAATTGAACAACCACACTTAACAAATAAATATAGGTATTTGACCATTGTGATTCTTTATTTCTAAATAAATGTTTATACAAAAGCTAGGCTTTTAGTATACACTCTAACAATTATGTCGATAATAGCTATGTTGGTGATTTTGTGTATGGTGTGATATTGGAGGTATCATGTGATTATACCTACGTTGTAGGGTGCATACGTATATGGTATGTATCTATCTAGTGTTGCCTTAGATGAATCATTGTACTGGAGGTATTTATGGTGGATTGAGATGTTATATTGATGATGATCATGTCTGTATCATGATTATTACATCATGCTCATCATTTGCACTGCATGCTGACAATCAAATGTCTCCCTTGTGGTTAAGCGGGTTGTCAGTCATTTTAGCGCCACACACTCGGCCACTCATGGATAGTGATAGCTGGAGCATTTTCCCCTTGTCCTGTCGTGCCACCCGGTCACTAGACGTTGTGATATCCGGCGTTGTGAGCAGTCAAGGACCCCATCGCTATGTAGTTAGATAACTACTTAGCGCACTTTCCCCTCGGCCACTCGAGAGTAGTGTTTGTTGGAGGGTTGTCCAGTTGATATTATACCGACCCCTTAACCACACAGGGGTCATGGCAGGTGGAGGGATGGGCGGGAGTGACACCATATGACCTGCATGCGCATTTGCATATGATGCGCGGTGCATCTTGTAGAGATATATTTGCATACATGTCTAGTAGATACTAGCTACATGTGATTGTAATATGTTGCACTTGTTTGCGCTATGATTGTTGCATATGGTTGTCATGCTTTATACATATCATGTATTATATATGTATATGTTGTCGGTTATATTACTCAAGTGTTACAAGCAGATTTGTTGATGATCTCCAGTGAGTTTACTGATCTTTATATCATATGTGTCGATTCTAGATTGGGTATATACATTTATTATGTCATTTTCAATATTGACCTTATGTGTTAGATCCATATTGGGTATGCATGTTTATTATGCTATGGGTGATCATGATCTTATGAATTAGATCCAGATTGGGTATGTGTATTCATTATGTCAGTTATGTTTACATGCATTGATTATGTCGTATATGATCATGTTCTTATATCCCTACTGAGACTGTATACTTTGATCTTTATACTTTTATATAGACCATACACTATCTTATTTATTACCCACTGAGTGACCCGCACTCACCACCGCATTTGTGTATTATCTTTTTCCTCATGAAGCAGATAGATGATTGTGGAGTCGCTTGGAGTATTCTGTCTGCCGATCCCACGTCACATCAGAAGACGTTCTTTACTTCGTTCTGGTTTTCTTTTCATGTTTTCTTTAAGGTATTGACATTGTATTGGTGCTTAGCCATGTGACTTCTTTACCGTTTTTAGTATTTGGTTGTGTTTAAGTTGTGTTGGCACACATTGTATCTTTTTTGTTTGTATGAACTTTCCTTTCATTTTTCGCTGTGTTTTTATTACAGTCGTGTGGGTTGTTTATTATACAACTGCATGGTTGTGATCATTTTGTTCCAACCGAGTGGACTATGTATATAACTGTGTAGTTGTGTATGTTCTAGCTGTGTGGGCTGATGATTATAACTTGTGAGTATTCTTGTGGTTGTATTCATGATTCATATTGTCATAGTTATAGGGAAGATGCTGTCCGTTTGCCAGGCAGGGACCCGTCTGGGGTGTGACACATATCGTTCTTGACTTTGGATCGCCCCCGGTCACATATCGTTGCCAACTCTGGATCGTCACCAACTCCGTGCCACTCTTGGCTTCGTACAATCTCCCTATTCGTACCGTTCCTGATTCCATAAGCAAGGAGTGGAGCTGTTGCTCACGGAAGATACTGACAATATAGCCATTTTCTTCAGCAAATGTAGGAAAACGAAACTATTTATCCTAGAAAATGTGGGAACGTAAATGGGAATCTCCGAATACATGGAGAATGTGAAGACACAACTACAACTTTATAAAGGTCATTTGCTCTCGCAGGCGCAGGTACACGCACACACATTTAGACTTCTAGAAACCTTAAACCATTGTTCTTCTTCATTCTCATTAGTCGGAGACTTACTTGAGCATCGGAGTAACTGTGATAGGGAACCCCATCCGTCATTGTAACCCTCTCATTCCGATTCTCTTCCATTCAAGCTTTAGCTAATCTATCCACTAGCCCTTATTGTTCTCGGTTGATTGACGACTTAATCAACCTCAACGTCAACTCATTGGTGGTTTGTTTATCGGTGGTCTTAGGCAGGATCAAATTGGCGTTGTCTATGGAAACACTGAGTTTAAACCTAAACTAAGACATTGAGATGAATGACATCAAAAGACCTAACGTCGTCGCCATGAGAACAGCTGATTTCAACAAGTTAGTAGTTGCTACGGTGCAGGCGGTGTTACAGGGACAGTCCCAATAGTTGGCACCGCCAGTACCCAACCCCTCCATCATTTGATAGGTTGCCTCGATTGACAAGCATCGTAAATGCCTTGTAAAAAGTAAACTCGATCAACCAGAATGCCCTAGGCTGCGATCCATACTCCAATTAGGACATCAGTTGTGTGTACATCATCCTTGGAATTCTCAAGAGAGACCCCACATTGAGGCCCTTCGAGTGGAAAGACTCCCACACCTAGCAGAACAAAGGCCCTCCAAGACCCTCTATTTTAAAAGAATATCCTTTAAGATGAATTACTACGATACTTTTGAGTCTTATAGATCAAGGAATATCATGGAATAACCAATCCTGAAAACCATATATGCAAATTCAAAAAGGTCTCTGTGTTACACCAGTATATGGATGGCATCAAGTGCCAAGTCTTCTTGATAACTTTTTCGGACTCAGGGCAAAGGAAGTTTAATCATCTTCTCATTTCCTCCATTAGGACCTTCGAAGAGTTCAAGATAGCATTCATGCATCAGTTTGCGACCAGTTGAAGGTATCAAAAAACTCTGCTCGATCAGTTCACTCTCAAGAAAAGGCCAAGGAACCTTTGAAGGAATACTGATTGCGGTTCATTTGGAAAACCATGGATGTTCCCTCAGTTAACTCAGACGTGTTGGTCAGCGCCTTCTCCTAAGACTTGATGGAGGGAGATTTCTTTGGGTCTCTAGCCAAGAAGCCCCTATCAATTTTGACGATTTACAGGTTCAGGCGATCAAATTTGTTGATATTAAGGAAACCCAATTCGTAAAAAGAAAATAAGTTCCAACTTTGAGTTCCACCTCCACTCAGTTGGACCATAGATCTCCTCCTATTCCTTTATGGAATCTATAACTCATGAATAGAAGAGGAGAAAAGGTTGTGCAAATGATGGAAGTGGCCTTGGCATCTGAGTTGGGTTGAGAATTCTCTAGGATAGATTGTTATTACGCCTATCATCAATCGAAAGCCCACTCTATTTTAGATTGTCAACAATATGCAAGGGAGTTACAACGAGTCACCAATCCATGAATATCCAACTGAAGTCGACGAGTAGAAGATCTCCCAAGCCCTACCGACGCTCTCACCATCTTACCTGTCATGCCGCTACTGATCGTCAGTTAGATCGGCAAACTCACTCACCCTTTATGGAGCCCCGAGGTTTGTTTTGATCACATAAGGAGATGGGTCAAGAGAAGGATAAAGAGGAAAAAGGCAAAGGCAAAATTGATCCACTAGGAGTTGTCTATATAATTTTAGGAGGTCTAGTGGATGAAGACTACACTCGGGCTAGAGAGGCCCATGGCCGAAGAATGGAGAGTTATAGAGTCAGCACCAATAGGGAAAAAGGAAGGGGCCCCTCAATCAGCTTTGGGACTAGAGATTTAGAGGGAGTAAAGGCTCCTCATGACGATGCCTTGGTGATCGAAACTCTCATCGCTAATTACACTGTGAATAGAGTGTTCATAGACACAGATAGTTCTATCAATAGCATCTTCAAAAAGACCTAGAAATGCAATTTGATGGGGAAGGATTTTATCCGATACACACCTCCTTGTAGGGATTCATAAGACATGAAGTACAACCGCTCGGCTAGATTGATATCTTCCTTTTCTTGGTAAAAGAACCATTGACGAGAATTCGACGTATTCCTTTCATTATCTAAATACAACCTCAACCTACAACGTCATGGTAGGGAGACCAGTGCTGAGTGCTTTCTAAGTAGCGGTCTTCACTTTCCACAAAAGAAAAAAGTTTCTTGTGGAAGACCGAGTTAGAGAGGTGCAAGGGGACTAGTCGATGGCCAAAATAAAAATATACTATATTGATGTAATCAGAACCGACTTATACAAGGCTCACCAAACCTATGATACCTCAATACAAGCTATTCAAGAGGTGTCGGTGTCTCAACCTATAGAAGACCAAGAAGACATGCAAATCCATCCCAATAGGCTGGAGGAGATCACCCCAGTAGTTGCAAATCTCCACTCGGAGCTTAAACGAGACTTGATTGTGTGCCTTTCATGCAACCATGATGCCTTTGCCTAGTCGTCTAAAGAAATCACAAGCGTCTCTCCAACTGTGATATCCCACTAGTTAAATACACTTTTGAATGTTCGGCCGGCCTAGTAGAAAAAAGTGATATTTTTCAATTGAGCATAACCAAGTGATCCAAATAGAAATTAACAAGTTACTGGAGATCGGACACATCCGAGAAGTCCAATTCTCGACTTGGCTTACTAATTTGGTATTAGTGTTTAAGATGGATGGTAAGTGGAGGGTCTACATTGACTTTTGAGACCTCAACAATGCATGTCCAAAGGATTCTTATCCTCTTCCCTGCATTAATCAACTGGTAGATTCAACTTCCGATTGTGAATTTATATGTATGTTGGATACCTACCAAGGCTATCATAAAATTTTCTAGGCCCCTTAAGGATCAAGAAATGGTCAGTTTTGTTATTTCTAATAAGAGTCATGAGACTTTTTGTTATACTATCATGTCGTTGACTTAAAGAATACAAGGGTAACTGATCGACAACTTATGTAAATAACATTCTAATCAAGACTGCTTGATCTGAGAATTTAATCTCAAACATAAAAGAAACATGTAATACTCTGAGGTGCTACGAGTTCAAGTTCAACCCTAATAAATGTCTATTCAAAGTCAAGAGAGGGAAATTTCATGGCTACATCGTCACCGAACTAGGAATCAAAGACAACCCCAAGCAATCTTAGAAAAGGACAGTGATTGGTCAGTCTCATCCTAACCTCTCGCGATTCATCTCTCGTTCCGTTGGTCAGAGTCTACCCTTCTTTAAGGTGTTAAAGAAGGCTTCCAAGTTTGATTGGTATGCGAACTGTGATAAGACTTTTGCCTAGATAAAAGAATATCTATCTAACTTACCGCTCCTCTCCAAGCTAGTAGCAGGTGAAAGGCTATGGGTGTATTTGTCGGCAATTGAGGGAGCGGTCTTCACAGTCTTGCTACACCAAAAGGATAGTCTATAACACCCCATCTATTTTACGAGTCACCTATTGAAGGACACTGAGAGCAGATACACGATGTTAGAAAATTTTTCTCTAGTATTGGCCCTCACTGCTCATCAATTGTTGTAATACTTTTTATCTCACCAATCAAAGTCCTCACCAACATCACTCTTGGTCGAGTGTTAACAAATCTTGAAACCTCTAGGAGATTGATCAAATGGACCACCGAAATGAGATAATATAATATTTAGTATCAACCACAAACTGCTATCAAAGCTCAAGCCCTGACAGATTTCTTAACTAAAGTTTTCGATCAAAAAGCTAAAAGAATATGGAAAGTTTATGGGGATGGATCATCTACTCGATAATGCAATGGTGCTGGGATATTATTAATGTCTCCTCAAACATATATGTTCTAACTCTCCGTCTGACTCAACTTCTGAGTAGGGGTGTAAATGAACCAAGCCGCTCGCGAGCTATTCGAAGCTCGATTCGATAAAAGCTCGTTTGAGCTTGTTTAATGAGGCTCGTTAAGATAAACAAACAAGCTCAAGCTTCGCAATATTCGGTTCGTTAGCTCGTGAACACGTTCGTTAAGCTCATTAAGCAACTTTTAAATAAAAACAATAATAATTTTGATATTAAATTTATAGATTTTACACTCCACTTATGAAAAATATAGACAAATATATTAAATTTATTTATTAGAATAAAATTATAAATTTTAATAATATTATTATAATTTTCTCTAAATATATAATTTAGTTTTTAATGAATATTTACATTTATGATTTATATTTATTAAGTTCGTTTAGGCTCGATAAAAGCTCGAATAAGCTCGTGAGCCATGAATATATTCGTTAAATAAAGCTCGAGCTCGGCTCGATTATAAACGAGCCAAGCTCAAACATTCAAGAGTTCAGCTCGGCTCCGCTCGATTACACCCCTACTTCTGAGGGTCCAATAATGAAGCCGAGTATGAGGCTTTACTCACATAACTTCAAGCGATCAAGCAGATCGGGACTTCCTAAGTTATCATCCACTCAAACTCCCAATTGTCCGCTCAACAGCTAGACGGAAGCTTCAAGATCAAGAATGATCAGTTGCGGTGCTACTCAAAAATTTTTGAGAGATTGAAAGTCGAGTTCCAAGAAGTCACTCTATGGAAGATTCCCCGATCGGATAACCAAAAGATAGATGAGCTAGCTAAATTGGCGAGCATGATCTCTACTTGGACCCTGGAAGACTCGGTGTCTCAGACTCTACTAGTTGTTCAAATGATCAAATCCATCAAGTACCAAGCTCAAATAAGCCTACCGATTGTAGTTGTTTACGAACATGTAGATGTGAGTTTTATTAATGAACATATATAGTTCATTTAAATTGCTCACAAACATTATTTACAAATATTATTCATGAACTTTATTTATAAATATTAACGAATTGAATACATATGTATTTAAACTTGTTTGTTTAGTTTAATGAATTATTTAAGTTTGTTTATTTAATTGATTTTATGTGTATTGAACGATCATAAATAAATTATTACCAAATCTAACACCAAACTTATTCATGAACATTCGATTTATTTACAACCCTACTAAAAGATAAAATAAAAGAAAAATAGAATAACATCCTATTGAAATGGGAGCAACACCAACAATACTATCTTGAGTTTTGCGTCATCGGACCTCCCTCCATATCCGTGGAACCGGCTCTAGGGGGGCCGCTGATGTGGCGGTTCCACATTGTTGAGTTTTGCGTTATCGGGAAAAAGTTCTTTCCACCCGCTAACCACTTACCAGTAGGCTATAAGTTGACATTTTAATTTATCTCCCTTCACATAATCTGGGGACGGACTATGACAAATTCTGAAATGAGCGTAATCACCTTTTAGTACAATTAAATTTTACACCATTAGCCCCCATGGTGGAGTTGAGTTGATGCTCGTGTAACAAAGTTGCTTCATTCATTATGTTCTGCTCTATCATTAATTCGAAGGGTAGACCTTTGAGTGCATATATTATGTTTTGAATTTACTTGATAGACAAATCAAGAAAAAAATTATCTAGACACGGCCTAAATTATCAAATCAAATATATATAATATCTTGAGATTTTTGTGGAAATGAGAATTGAATGTCCCATCATCAACACATGGCAATCAAACTTAAAATGCAATATTGTGTTTTTTCAGCCCTATGCGATGGGTAGAATGGAGTATCTGTGGGGCGAGGATGCCCAAAGTTTTCGGCCGGAAAGATGGCTCGATGATGAAGGGATCTTCAAGCCTGAAAGTCGATTTAAATTTGTAGCTTTTCAGGTGAGTAATTAATTGACCCTTTTAGAGTTGGAGAAACAGGTAATAGAACATCAATCTCTAGTGCATGTGTTTCAGGCTAGTCCAAGAATCTGCTTGGGGAGAGAAGTTGCCTACAGACAGATGAAGACAATTGCAGCAGTTCTTCTCTACTTCTTTCAGTTCAAGCTCAGTGATGAGGAGAAGGTTGTGCACTGCAAAACCATGACCACACTTCAAATTTATCAAGGTCTTTATCTTCAGGTGTCCTCGAGATAAAGAACATCTGAATGAACTGTGCTTGCAAAAATAAGTTCAAAGAATAGTTCGCCTTTAAATAAAAAAATGCAAATTAAATAAGTGTTGGCCTTTTGGAAATGAATGATTCTAATTATTTCCTGCCTGCCAATTCCAAAACTAGTTTTTAAAACGAGTTTGGGCAAATTGGTAAAGTTAAATTCTTATATTACTCAAGGATTATATATATTTGTCTTCTAATTTTTTTTTAGCCAGTAATAAGTATACAACTATTTGATCGATTAATCTCGAGAATGATGAACTTGGTCCTATGAAAATTTACCATTAATTATCAGAAAAAATCATAAATGCTCCTCACGGATTGTCGACATCCCAATTTATCATATCTCTAGATCAAGATATATATTTGTCTTCTAGAAAAGACAACGTAACCAAGCCGGACAACCAATGAGTGATGACGATATTAAAATTTACAAGTCATTTTCAAATATAATTGAAGGTAAAGAAAGAAATTTTGTAATTGAATTATTTGAAACATCCTATATTTGTCGCGAATTCTTCACTTTTGTTAGATCAATGTGGATTAGATGGAAAAAATAATATAACTAATACGGAGATAATTGGAGGGGCCACGTTGTTAAAAAGGAAGTCAGTAGTCTTATTAAGGTGTGATCAAAATCAACAGAAGGTAGCTCCTTGACTCTAGATCGTGCCAGTTCCATGTCATTATAGATTCCAAACCATCCCCGACTCTATGTAGTCCCCAACTCTAGATCGTCCCATTTTCATGTTGGTCTTGACTCCAGTTCATCCCCAGCCCTATACTGTTCCCGGCTCAGGATCGTCTCCAACTCCGTGCTGCTCCTGGCTCCGCACAATCTCCCTATCCATACCGTTCCCGACTCCACAAGCAAAGTGTGGAGTCGTTGCTCACAGAAGATACTGATAACGTAGCCGTTTTCTTCAGCGAATGTGGGAAAATGAAACCATTTGTCCTAGAAAATGTGAGTAAAGTAAACAAGAATCTCGAAATACATAAACAACGTGAAGGCACAACTACAACTTTATAAAAGGTCGTTTGCTCTCGCAAGCGCAAGTATGAGCGCACACACTTAGACTTTTAGAAACCTTAAACCATTGTTTTTCTTCATTCTCATCGGTTGGAGACTTAATTACTCGAGAGTCGGAGTGACTGTGCTGGGGAACCTCGACTGTCATTCTAACCCTCTCATTCCGATTCTCTTCCATTCCGGCTTTGGCTAATCTCTCCACCACCCCTTATTGTTCCCGGGTGATTGACAACTTAGTCAACCTCAACATTAACTCACCGGTAGTTTGTTCGTCGATGGTCTCATGTAGGATCAAATTGGCGTCATCTGTGGGGACACTAAGTTAAAGCCTGAACTAAGACATTGAGATGAACAGCATCAAAAGGCCCAACATTGTCGCCATGAGAACAAATGATTTCAACAAACTAATGACTGTCGCGGTGTAGGCAGTGTTGTAGGGACAGTCCCAATAGTCGACACAGCCGGTACCCAACCCTCCATCATTTGAGATGTCACCTCGATTGACAAACGCTATAAACACCTCGTCAAAAGTTGACTCAACCAACCAGAATGCCCTAGGCTACGATCCCTACTCCAATCGGGACATGAGCTATGCGTATATCATCCTTAGAATTCTCTGGAGAGACCCCACATCAAGACCCTTCAAGAGGAAAGGTTCCTACACCTAGGGGAACAAAGGTCCTCCATTTTCAAAGAACATCTTTTAGATGAATTACTATAATACTTCTGAGTCCTGCAAATCAGGGAATATAATGGAACAACTGATCCCGAAAATCATATATGCAAATTCAAAAAGGTCTCTTTGTTACACCAATATACGGATGACATTAAGTTTCGAGTCTTCTTGATAACTCTCTTAGACTCAGCGCAAAGGTGGTTCAATTGTCTTCTGACTTCCTCCATTTGGACCTTTGAAGAGTTCAAGACGGTGTTCATGCATCAATTTATGACCAGTCGAAGGTATCAAAAAACTCCGCTCGATTAGTTCGCTCTCAAGAAAAGGCCAAGGAACCTTTGAAGGAATACTGACTACTGTTCAATCGAGTAGCCATGGATGTTCCCTTAATTAACTCGAATGTGCTGGTCAGTGCCTTTTACCAAGGCTTGATGGAGGGATATTTCTTCATGTATCTAGTCAAGAAGCCCCTGTCAATTTTGATGATTTAGAGGCTTAGGCGATCAAATCTATTCATGTTAAGGAAGCCTAGTCCGTAAAAAGAAAATAAATTTCAACTCTGAGTTCCACCTCCACTCAGTCGGACCATAGAGTTCCTCCTGTTCCTTTACGGAATCTATAACTCATGAACAAGAGGGGAGAAAAGGTCATACAAATGGTGGAAATGGTCTCGACATCAGAGTCGGGTCAAGAATTCTCCAGAATAGATTGTTATTGTGTCTATCATTAATCGAAAATCCACTCTACTCGAGATTATCAACAATATACAAGGGTGTTGTGACAAGTCACCAATCCACAAAAATTCAACTGAAGTCGATGGAGTAGAAGATCTCCTAAGCCCTACTGACGCTCTCGTCATCTTACCCGCCATGTCACTACTGATCCTCAGTCAGATCGGCAAACTCACTCACCCTTTTGGGAGCCCTGAGGCTCATTCTAATCTCATAAGGAGACGGATCGAGAGAAGGATAAGGAGGAAAAAGGCAAAGGTAAAATTGATCCACGAGGAGCTATCTATATAATTTCGATATGTCCAATGGATGGAGACTACACTCGAGCCAAAAAGGCCCATGGCCGACGATTAGAGAGGTATAGAGTCAGCACCAGTCGAGGAAATGGAAGCGGCCCCTCAATCAACTTTGGGCCCAAAGATTTGGAGGGAATAAAGGCTTCTCATGATGATGCCCTTGTGATCGAAACTCTCATCGCCAATTACACTGTGAAAAGAGTGTTCATAGATACGAACAATTCCGTCAACAACATCTTCAAAAAAGCCTTCGACCAAATGCAGCTTAATGGGGAAGTGCTTTACCCTATGCACACCTCCTTGTACAGATTCGCAGGACATGAAGTATAGTCACTCAGTTTCCATAGAAAAAGATCCATTAATGAAAACTCGGCATACTCCTTTCATTATCATAAATACGACCTTAGCCTACAACATTATAGTAGAGAGACTGCTGCTAAGTGCTTTCCAAGCAACAGTTTCCACTTTCCACCAAAAAAAATTAAGTTTCTTGTGAGAGACCGGGTTGGAGAGGTGAAAGGGAACCGATTAGTAGCTAGATAATACTATGTTGATATAATCAGGACCGACTTATACAAGGCTCGCCAAACCCAAGATACCTCAGTACAAACTATTCAAGAGGTGTCGGTGTCTCAAGAGATAGAATGATGGGATATGCCCGATGCGGTGTGTGCTAAAAATATATTTTGTAAACATGCATAGAAAAAGCCTTAACAATAAATAAACTAATTTATTACATCACACACACCACATGCATGCAAAATATAATTGCGCTGACAAGATTATAAAACAAAACGAAATTGAATAACAATTATTCTATTTTTATTTTTGATGAATATGTAAATAGATCATGGAAAAAATGTATACAGGCCGAAAGGTATGAAAGATCCCAAATACGTCACTTCCAGACTAATGCTGGATCAGTTGTGGGAACTTGAGTACCGTATAGGGATGGTGTATACGCGGATACACCAACCAAATTGGATTAAGAGTAATCCAAAGTAAACTAATTGAGTTGGACTCAATTTGGTTCATGTGTTAAATGAGTCTAATTTGAATTTAGACTCATTGAGCCAATTTAATTCAATGAATAGAGATTCATTAAATTAAAATTGACTTGAACCAATGGTTAGATTTGATCAACCATGGGAGAGAAGTGGTCAAGTTTGACTTGACTTGAGATGAAGATAAAAGGTCAAGTTTGACTTGACCATTGCCACCTCATTTGTGAGTTGACATTAAGTGGACTAATGATGATGTGCCACATCATCAAGGCTAGCACATATATGTGTCACCTCATGAGGGAGATCAAGAGTTGTGACTCTTGAAATCCCATGGAGGTTTATAAGCCTCAAAAAGGTGGCCGACCACTTTATTCACAAGTGTGAGTTTCATTTGGTTTTGGTAACCTCCTTCTTCTTCCTCTCTACCTTTCTTCTCTCCCTCTCCTCCACCATTATTGATCCTCTAAGGTTTCTAGCACATCTTTAGAGGTTCTCTCCATAGATTTGTTCGTGTGGATACATATAGAGGGTTGTGCACTTGACAACCTTGAGATCTGGCGAACCTTGGACGACCGGGATTTGCGAAGGACATCGCATCAAGGGTAAACTATTTTCTTTGTAGATCTAGGTTAGAGAAACTCATACATGTAGAAAATTTTTGTTTTATAACTTCACACGGATCCGGTGGCATGGGATTCGGGATTTCCGCAACGCAAAAAGTGATTTTTGCGGCTCGAAAAACCCAACAGTGGTATCAGAGCCACGTGCGAAGCGTGTATGAGTTTCATTTGTATTTTTATGAAAAATTATAGATCTGTAACTTTCTGTAAGTTTGTGATTTTTATATATTTTATGGGTATTTTTCTCGTAGAAGCGAAGCAACAAGTGTTTGGACACTTGTAGGCTTCGACGACCGAGAAAAACCTTCCGAAACGGCAAGGTCTCGCCCAAACAAATTTATTTTTGTTTGGGACAGTGACTTAAGGTGTTGTAGGATCATTTAAGAATACTCGCGATGGTTATATCACAAGTAGGGGTGCTGCCCCTAACCCCGCAAGGGGCTTCGTTCCGTGATTGCGCCCGAAAATCGCTAATTGGGACCGCCGAGAAGTTGGTACTCATAAAATCGTAAAAATATTAAAAAATATATATAGAAATTTATGGAAATCACATAATTTAGAATTATGTATCATTTTGTGATGATCATGGCCCAAAGAACCCAATTTGATTGGAAATATGTGTTGTAATTCATAATATGGTCTGCGCGTCATTTTGTGTGTTTGTGCGTGTTGTACTTGATTCGCGACCTGCGCGTCGTGCCCTTCTATTTATATTCCTGTTGTAAAATAGTTTTTAGACCGAATGTAACTCGAGTTTCACCTTTTGTAATGTACAAAATTGGAGCGGTGGAAGGTCCACTCGAGACGGAGTTACGAGAAGGGTGTGAGCAACACATGACAGTTAAAGGGAGGAGCTTGAGGAAGCTATTGACCCTAGGTTGACCAATCGATCTTCTCATTGGCTTGAGAAGATCGTAGTAGGGTCATGACTAATCACAAAATTTAATTAATTGCTTATGTGTGTGTATGTGATGCATGCTAGATTAGTAATTAATTAGTGCATTAACGATTAGATTCGATCTAAATTGCGTACTTGATACATATCGTCGATTAGATTAGATCTCAATCACGTCAACTCGAAATGCCTACCATGCCGTGATACCCATCACTACCTCGATCACATGTTGTTGTTGAATCTGCCAAAGCAGAGCAACGCATATTATCTTGGTAGGGTGCGGAGGGACAATCTTGGTCCCGCCTATCAACGCATGGGTGAGTACAACTCAATTAGATTGAGTAACTAGTTAACTCAATTGGATCGAGTTTAACTATAGGTATTTTCCAATGGTTGGTAGATAGGTCAAAATCACATTTATATTAACTCTTGGACGATTTAGCCAAAGCTAACTCAAGTTTTAATATACATGCGGATCTTGATCCTATAAACAAGAGTTGCATAGAGATGTAATTGGTAATTAGTTACCTACCGATCATACTAAGTCTTGAGTGATTTAGCCAAAGCTAACTCAGGGCGTAGTATGATGTGGATCTTGTCCCGCACGAATTATAGTTGGTTAGAATCTAGTAGGTGTGGTTTGACCACGGCCATGACTTGATTCTACAAAAGTTCTATAATTCAGTGGGAGCATCATTTAATTAAAGGCCTAATTAAATGATTAATAGAATATGATATTTATTTTCTGTATTTTTCTGTTGTAGATTACCATGTTGTCAAACACGAACTCCTTCTCCCTGCGTTCTGTCCTTGATAAGGACAAGCTCAATGGAGCTAACTTCCTGGACTGGTACAGGAACCTTAGAATAGTTCTCACACAGGAACGAAAACTGTACATCCTGGAACAACCCATTCCCGAGGCACCTCCTGCCACTACCACGCGAGCTGATCGAGATGCTTACAAGAAGCATCAAGATGACGCATTAGATGTGTCATGTCTAATGCTCGCAACCATGAACTCTGAGCTTCAGAAGCAACATGAGTTGATGGGTGCTTATGATATGGTTGAACATCTTCGTCAACTATATCAAGGACAAGCGAGGCACGAGAGATTCGAGATCTCTAAGACACTGTTTCAGTGCAAGATGCAAGATGGGACTCTCGTAGGCCCATATGTACTCAAGATGATTGGGTACATAGAAAACCTACAGAGGTTGAGATTCCCACTTGGCCAAGAGCTGACCACTGACCTGATCTTGCAATCCTTGCTAGATAGCTATAGTCAATTTGTTCTAAATTACAATATGAACGAAATTGACAAGCCACTGTCCGAGCTGCTTAGCATGTTAAGAACTGCTGAGCTCAACCTTAAGAAGGTTAAGCCCAACTCTATTCTGATGGTTCAAAAACACAAGGGCAAGAGCAAGCCCAAAGGTAAGGGAAAGTCCCAAGCCAAGGGCAAAGGCAAGACACTGAAACCCAAAGGAGGGGTTGCCAAGGATGCTGCCTGCTTCCACTGCGGTCAGACCGGGCACTGGAAGAGGAACTGTAAAGTGTACCTGGAAGATCTTGTTGGACCCCGTGGTAGTTTTGATGTGATCAACCAAGTTGGTTAGGTCCTGCATTGTATTTGATCCCTGTGTCTGAGTGTGCAGGAGCTTAGGAGCACAGGAAGTCGAGCGGAAGACGCAGCTAGCGAGAAGGACGGCACGGGAAGGGAGCCGACGGGCTCGGTGCGTCCGAAGGACGAGAGAGCTGCGGAAGAGTACTCCGGTGGGCGTGAAGAGCGTGCGCGGCGTTAGAGGGACGTTAAGCCGGGACGGAAGGCTACTCGAAGAAGGCCATAAATTGGGTTCGGGTGAGCCCTATTTCGGTTGGCCACAATCACCCAAAAGATCAGAGCATCGGAAGTCGCAACAAGCTGGAAACGAAGTCAAAGGAGCTGAGCTGCCAGCTTGGAGGTGCCTCCAACCTGACTGGAGGCGCCTCCAGCTTGAAGGCGCCTTCAACCAGGTTGAAGGCACCTTCAGCCAGGTTGAAGGTGCCTTCAGCCAGGTTGGAGGTGCCTTCAACCAGTCAAAGTGACTGTTCTGCGCGCAGATAAAGTTTTATCCGCTGACTCCCATGGAGGCGCCTTGGACCCTCGTTGGAGGCGCCTTGGAGCCTCGGGATAGGATTTCCAGGACCTATATAAAGGCCCCTGGAGCTAGGAATTCAACAACAACTCAAGCATTCAATCTGCAGTGTTTCCTAGCAATAATTCTGAGCTTTTGAAAGTGTAAAAGGCTTCTCCGCCTTCAGCAAAGGAGAGTTTCTTTTAGTGCGCTTCTACTGCCCTGGATTAACAACCTTCTTGGTTGTAACTAGATTAATTCTTCTGTGTCTTTCTTTTACTATTTTATTATTTTGTTAACTATTGCACTAACTGAGTTGAAAGTACGAGGAGGGTATAGTTACTTTTTGTTTTCAGCAATTCACCCCCCTCTTGTCAACCTCCGCTGAACCAACAGATCTTAAGAAGAAGAGAAGTGAGACTTCCACTTCAGGTATATATGTTATAGAAGTTAATCTCTCTATTTCTTTATCATGGATATTAGATACCGGATGTGCTTCTCACATTTGTACTAATGTGCAGGCGTTGAGAAATAGCAGGGTATTGACGAAGGGTGAGGTGGACCTACGCATAGGCAATGGAGCATGGGTTGCTGCTGTTGCTGTAGGAACTTATTCTCTATCTCTGCCCTCTGGGTTTGTACTAGAATTGGATAATTGTTGTTATGTGTCTGCTCTGACTAAGAACATTATATCAGTTTCTTGTTTAGACAAGAAAGGTTTTTCATTTATAATACTGAACAAATGTTGTTCAGTTTATTTAAATGATATATTCTATTGTAGTGCACCTCTGATGAACGGACTCTATATTCTAGACCTTGAGAACCCTATCTATAACATAAGTACCAAGAGGTTCAAGTCAAATAACATGAATCAAACCTATATCTGACACTGTCACTTAGGTCATATAAATGACAAACGCTTGTCCCAGCTCCATAAAGATGGTTTGCTGGACTCATTTGATTTTGAATCTTATGAGACATGTGAGTCATGCCTACTGGGCAAGATGACCAAGACTCCCTTTAGTGGACACAGCGAGAGAGCGACTGACTTGTTAGGACTTATAATAGTGATGTATGTGCCCCTTTCAATGTCGCTGCCAGGGGTGGTTATAGGTACTTCATTACATTTATTGATGACTTCAGTAGATATAGTTATGTGTATCTGATGACACATAAGTCAGAATCCTCTGAAAAGTTCAAAGAATTCAAGAATGAAGTACAAAATCAGCTTGACAAGAGTATTAAGATACTTCGATTAGATCGAGGTGGTGAATACCTTAGCCATGAGTTTCGTGACTATCTAGCTGAGTGTGGGATTCTCTCTCAACTCACTCCTCCTGGAACACCACAGTAGAACGGTGTATCCAAAAGAAGGAATCGTACCTTATTAGATATGATACGGTCTATGATGAGTCACACAGATCTTCCCATGTATCATTGGGGCTATGCTCTAGACACAGCAGCCTTCATTCTCAACCGAGTTCCATCTAAGGCTGTAATAAAGACACCATATAGGATATGGACTGGGAGAGATGCCCAGGTGTCTTTTATCAGGATTTGGGGTTGTGAGGCTTACGTTCAACGTCAAGTCTCAGACAAACTGGACCCAAATCCGATAAATGCTATTTTATTGGATATCCCAAGGAAACGAAGGGATATTACTTCTACATTCCCAGTCAACACAAGATAGTTGTGGCTAAGACTGGGGTATTTCTAGAAAGAGACTTTGTTTCTAGAAAGACTAGTGGGATTACGTTCAATCTTGAAGAAGTTTAAGATATGAATCATAGCACTGAAGCCTCGATGGAAGTTGAACTGGAACCACAAAGTGTTTTTGATGATGATGTTGTTCAACAAAGAGTTAAGGAACAACAACCAGTTCAAGTAGACCTACCTCTTTGCAGGTCTGATAGGGTATGTCGTCAGCCTAAGAGATATTCATTTCTCTTGTCTGACCATGATGACGTTGTGCTCGTTGAGGATGAGCCTACCTCCTATCAGGAAGCTGTGATGAGACCAGATTCCGAGAAATGGCTAGAGGTCATGAGATCCGAGATGGAATCCATGTACACTAACTAAGTATGGACTTTGGTTGATCCACCTGAATGGGTCAAACCCATTGGGTGTAAGTGGGTCTTTAAGAGAAAGACTGACATGGATGGACTTATTTATAAGGGTCACTTGGTAGCTAAAGGTTTCAAGCAAATTCATGGTATTGACTATGATGAAACTTTTTCTCCAGTAGCGATGTTCAAATCCATTCGGATCATGCTTGCTATTGCAGCGTACCACGATTATGAAATCTGGCAGATGGATGTCAAAATCACATTTCTGAATGGAAACCTGCTCGAGGATGTGTACATGACACAACCTGAGGGTTTTGTAGATCCACAGCATACTGACAGAGTATGCAAGCTGCATAGGTCCATTTATGGACTAAAGCAAGCTTCTCGGAGCTGGAATCTTTGATTCGATGATGCAATCAAAAAGTTTGGTTTCATCAAGAATGAAGATGAACCTTGTGTCTACAAGAAGGTTGTTGGGAGCACAGTTGTCTTCCTTATATTGTATGTGGATGACATACTACTCATTGGGAAAGACATCCCTTTACTGCAGTCTGTCAAGACTTGGCAAGGGACTTGTTTCTCAATGAAGGACTTAGGTGAAGCATCCCGCATTCTAGGCATACAGATCTATAGAGATAGATCTAAGAGATTACTTGGCCTAAGTCAGACTACATACATTGACAAGGTACTACTACGGTTTTCCATGCAGAACTCCAAGAAGGGATTTCTGCCGATGTCACATGGTGTGAGTCTTTCGAAGACTCATGGTCCCTCTTCTAGAGAGGAGAGAGACCGCATGGATCAGATCTCTTATGCTTCAACCATAGGATCTATCATGTACGTCATGTTATGTACTCGTCCTGATGTCTCGTATGCTTTGAGCATGACGAGCATATACCAGTCAGATCCAGGTGAAAGTCACTGGATAGCGGTCAAGAATATTCTTAAGTACTTGAGAAGGACTAAAGAATATTTCCTGATATATGGAGGCGATGACGAGCTAGCTGTAAAGGGTTACAGTGATGCTAGCTTCCAAACTGACCAGGATGATTATCGATCGTAGTCTGGGTTCGTGTTTTGCATAAATGGTGGTGTTGTGACCTGGAAGAGTTCGAAGCAGGACACAGTCGCTGATTCTACAACAGAGGCCGAGTATATTGCTGCATCAGAAGCAGCAAAGGAGGTAGTTTAGATCTGCAAGTTCATTACTAAACTTGGGGTGGTTCCTAGCATAGCTGATCCCATAGAGCTCTATTGTAACAATAATAGAGTAATAGCACAGGCTAAGGAACCTCGCTCACATCAACGGACCAAACACATACTACGGTGCTTCCATCTCATTCGAGAGATCATCGATAGAGGAGATGTGAAGATTTGCAGAGTACCCACTGAGGCTAACATCGCAGATCCCTTAACCAAGGCTTTGGCACAGAGGAAGCATGATGGTCACATTAGGTCATTAGGCCTTAGAGGCTATACTGATTGGCACTAGTGCTAGTGGGAGATTGTTAGTTAAGGCACTAGAGCCAATCATTTGATGATTGTTGTATGAACTCATTGTATCATATTCTTATGTATATAAAGGCATTTGTTTATGGTTATTATGCTTACTTATATTTGTGCCAAATAACTAAGTATAATAGCGTCCTTGAGTAGAAGGTTCTTACCTATATTAATCGATTGGTTGAATCGATATTGAGATGATATAGGGAATACTACTCTTAATCATTCCTAGTCAAGTATTAACATTCAGGGACAATGTTAATGCGACGAGACTAACATGTAGGTCAACTCGATGACTTGATCTCACAAGTCATGGATATGGAGATATCAAGTTGACACATGGGTATACATTGGAGAATGTATACTGAATGACCCGCCATGAGAAAATATCATGGATCGTTATATAAGTGTCATATACTTTCTCATGTGACTATTAGTATGACTATTAGTCCTTGGACCTGAAGTCACCATGGTTCCCTATATAAGGAGTTACATACTTTGGCTTCGTCAAACGTCACCCGTAACTGGGTGGACTATAAAAGCGATTACTGGGTATGTAACAAATTATGCGGAGGGATGTGAGTGATGTAGATGGGATTTATCCCTCCTATATTATAGGAGTGACATCATTATTCTTGATAGAGTGAGACCACTAACTGCATGGTTATGCCCAAATGAGTCAATATGAGATGTTGAGCTCATTTGATTGAGTGAGTCTACTTGGGATTAAAGATTTAGATTGATTAGAGAATGACACGGTCTATGCCTCATATTGATCAATCTAGATGTCAAAGATAGAAGGACACTTGTCATATATTGTGAGGGGTCACAATTAGTAGTCAAAAGGTGATGTTGGATCTCAACATTCTTGTAACTTGGGTAGTAATGATGTGTTGCTAGATACCGCTCATTACTTATGCTTTTAAATGAGTTTAGGAGCATTGTCAACGTTACAAGAACCTATAGGGTCACACACAAAGGGCAATTAGATGGAGATTAGGTTCATATGATGAACCAAGAGGATTAGGTTCATGTGATGAACTAAATTGGATTAAGAGTAATCCAAAGTAAACTAATTGAGTTGGACTCAATTTGGTTCATGTGTTAAATGATTCTAATTTGGACTTAGACTCATTGAGCCAATTTAATTCAATGAATAGAGATTCATTAAATTAAAATTAACTTGAACCAATGGTTAGATTTGATCAACCATGGGAGAGAAGTGGTCAAGTTTGACTTGACTTGAGAGGAAGATGAAAGGTCAAGTTTGACTTGACCACTACCACCTCATTTGTGAGTTGGCATTAAGTGGACTAATGATGATGTGACACATCATCAAGGCTAGCACATATATGTGCCACCTCATGAGGGAGATCAAGAGTTGTGACTCTTGAAATCCCATGGAGGTTTATAAGCTTCAAAAAGGTGGTCGGCCACTTTATTCACAAGTGTGAGTTTTATTTGGTTTTGGTAACCTCCTTCTTCTTCCTCTCTACCTTTCTTCTCTCCCTCTCCTCCACTATTGCTGATCCTCTAAGGTTGCTAGCACATCTTTAGAGGTTCTCTCCATAGATTTGTTCGTGTGGATATACATAGAGGGTTGTGCACTTGACAACCTTGAGATCCGACGAACCTTGGACGAGCGGGATTTGCGAAGGGCATTGCATCAAGGGTAAACTCTTTTCTTTGTAGATCTAGTGTAGATCTAGGTTAGAGAAACTCATACACGTTGAAAATTTTTGTTTTATAACTTCGTACGGATCCGGTGGCATGGGATTCGGGGTTTCTGCAACGTAAAAAATGATTTTTGCGGCCCGAAAAACCCAACACGGACGTTTGGCATGAAGTTCAGCTAGGTCGACGGGCTGACCGGATAGCTGGCATGAAGCCTAGATGGGTCGAAGGGCTGACCAGATGTCTGGCAGGTAAGTGAAGGTAAGTCACTGGAGGGGAGTGACTGTGAGGACGTGTTCCCGGGAAGGGAATTTAGGCGCCAATCCGACTTAGAACCATTTCGGAACTCTAAGTCAAGATCTTGACTAGATTCCGATCTCGAGGAGACGGAATCTAATTACTATTCTGTTTGATTTTTAACTGTGCTAATACTTTATTTTGTAGGATATATATATCTTATATTTACCTCCGGACTAACGTTTTCTTGCAGGAAGGAATCTACTGGAAAATGAGGGTCCAAGCACCCGGGATGGTTCCGGGTGCCCGGAGGTAAAATTTTATCCCAACGTCGCCTCGCCAAGTGGAGCTCACTGATTGGCTCGGCTACATCACATCCAGGGCACCCTGAAGGTTCCGGGCACCCCGAACCTCCTATATAAAGAGGGTCAAGGCTGGAGTCAGAAACACAACTTATGATCTTCTCTTCTGTGCTCCTACAACGCTGCAAACGCTCTTCGAGAAATTGCTAATTTGTTTGTATTTCTTTATTGTCGGTGTTTTATTTTCTAATAATTTCTGTACTTCTTTTGTAATCCTCATTTCGAATTGTTAGTGATTACCCATCGAAAGCACCCTTGTGTGCGGGCCTTGGAGTAGGAGTCAACACAGGCTCCGAACCAAGTAAAAAAATTACTTGTGTCATTCCTTTTTGCTTTTCTCTTTCCGCTACATATTTACTTACTCGAGATTTTTTAATCGATATTCACCCCTCCTCTATCGAACGCTACAATCCAACAAGTGATATCAGAGCAGGTACCGCTCTGATTTGGTGCAACCACCAATCAGATAGGGGGTGAAACCAATTTCTTTTCTTTTTTTTCTTCGGTTTTCAGATTTTTAAAAATTTCCAAACTAGTACTATTACCTTTTTGGAAACTTTTCTTTCGTCGCAATCAATCTGAATTGGTGCAACACCAATTCAATTCTTAAATTATTTCCATCTTATCCCGCACTACTAATCCAAGACCTAGTCTTGGGACCTTCTTTTGTCTATTTTTTTCTTGTGTGCAGGATGTCTCAAATTGAAGGCTTCAGCACAGTACGTCCTCCCCTGTTCAACGGGGATGATTTTCTGTACTGGAAGAAGCGGATGGAAGTTTATCTAAAGACGGATTTCGACCAATGGTTCAGCGTCACAAAAGGCTACAGAGCACCAATTGACAACTCCGGAATTCCACTGGACCCGAAACAGTGGACTCCGGACATGAAAAAGAAAGCATCAACGGACTTCAAAGCTCTCAACACGCTACAATGCGGGTTGACGAAGGAAGAATTGAACCGGATCAGACCGCACCAGAATGCGAAAGAACTATGGGACAAATTGATCGAGCTACACGAAGGAACAAGCGACGCCAAGGTAACGAAGCACGATCTTTTATTAAGCAAGTTATTTAATATTAAAATGCAGGAAGGAGAAACGGCGAGTCAGCTTCACGCGAGGATTAAAGATGTCCTCAATGGACTCCACGCGATAGGACACCAAATGGAAAACCGAGATCTAATCAGGTATGCGTTAAACGCTTTTCCACGCAACACTTTGTGGGCATCTATCGTGGATTCCTACAAAATTTTGATAAATTTATCCAAATTAAAATTAGATGAATTATTTTGTGAGTTAGAGTTACATGAGCAGACTAACACTGGATCCGAGAAAGGTGTTGTCTTATTTGCAGGTTCCTCCAAGGAGAGATATAAAAACAAGCCTGAACCTGAAGAAGAGTCTGATCAGGGAATTGAAGATGAAGAGTACTTGGTGAACCTGGTAAGGAAAATGTTCACCAGGAGAAAGAAGAGCTTCAGCAAGAAAGACCTACAGAAGATCAACTCCCTCGAACCAAAGAACGTAACATGCTTCGGGTGTAACAAGAAGGGCCACTACAAGAACGAGTGCCCGAAACTGAAGAGCGATAAGACAAAGACATCCAAGAAGAAGACTCTCAAAGCGGCTTGGGACGACTCTTCCTCGGACGAATCGGAGGCCGAAGATCAAAAACACCAGAGCCACCTCGCGCTGATGGCCCTCGAAGAAGAATCGGATGAAGAATCGGAAGATGGGTTTACACTCGAATCGAGCCACGAGTCCGTGCTCGTTTCCGAAGGTCCCGACGAGGTAAATTTTAATCTAAATAGAAAATTTTTAAAAATTATTGCATGTCTGAATAGTAAATTAGTTAAATTAGAAAAAGAAAATAAATTGCTCCATGAGGAAAATCAAAATCTCAAGGAACAAATCAAAAATTCAAATCCAACTCAAGATCTAACACTTGAGGAGGAAAATTTATCACTAAAAATAGAAATTAAAAAAATGTTAAAAAAATTTACAACTAGATATAAGAATTTAGATCTAATATTAAATAATCAAAAATCAATTTACAACAAAACAGGACTTGGCTACAAGTCAAGTTCAAATAAAACATTTAAATTGTTAATAACCCAACACAAACAATCAATTAAAGCTTGGGTTCCGAAAGCGTGCTTAACCACGTAAGTAAAACTTAACCAATACTATATACCCAAGGAAAAAATATATTATGTAAAATCAAATAAATCAACTCAAAAACCAAAATACAAACTCAGACCAACAAATTCAAAATCTAAATATTTTAAACTCCACTAAGACTTAGAATATCACCAAGTCAATTATAACTATAAAAAGAACATACATAAACCAAGAAATAAAAATCAAAAATAAAGGTCAATAATTCAGGGGAAGGCTCCAGAATAGTTGACACCTCCAAAACTAACCTACCCGACAGGGTAACCCAAACTAACCTACCTAGCAGGGTAATTAGGACTAACTAAAAAGGGACCAAGTTTAACTTGACCTATGGCATTGGTGAAATTTTGGATGATAGTATGTTAGGGAAGCTTAGTCTATGCATGTCTAGGAAGATATGCCTTCGACCTGCTGCATTTGGCTAAGTGGAACTAACCGAAACTACCCTTTATGGATTCTAACCAATTAGACCAAGGTTTTGTACTAAGTCCAGTGGATAGGACTATTTGAAAAACCCTCGAAGGCATGTTTACTCTAATGATGTCCAAGTAACTCACCATAGCCCAGAAGTTTATCCAAAGAATGTCTATTTGTTGAATCCAAAACTAAACCTGAATCTAACACAAAGTCAAACCAAATCATAAATCCGAAGCAAATTCATCTCACAAAATTATAGGATTCTTTGATTGAAAACGTAGATCGGGTGAGATAACTAAGGACTCAATTAAATAAAATTTAATTATTAAATTAAATTAAAATTAAATTAAATTAAAATTAAATTAAATTAAATTTACTTGAAAAATTCTTTTAAAAACAATTAAAAAATTCTTTTAAAAACTTTAAAAATTATTTTAAATTTTTTTTTTTAACTTTTAAAAATTCTTTTAAAAACTTTAAAAATTATTTTTTTTAAAAAAATATCTTTTAAAAACTTTAAAAATTCTTTTAAAAAAAACTTTTAAAAAATTCTTTCAAAAACTTTAAAAATTATTTAAAAAAAAACTTTTAAAAAACTTTAAAAATTCTTTTAAAAAATTTTAAAAATTCTTTTAAAAACTTTAAAAATTATTTAAAAATTTTTTTAAAAAAAACTTTTAAAAATTCTTTTAAAAACTTTTAAAATTATTTTAAAACTTTTAAAAACTTTAAAAATCATTTTAAAACTCTTTTAAAAACTTTAAAAATTATTTTAAAACTAACCTAAAAAAAAGGTTAATAATAATAATAACTTAAAATTTTATTAGCTTGAATTTAGACTAATTCTAGTTCCTACCTATTATAGGAAACGAAGTGATTTTGGACAGTGGTTGCTCCAAACATATGACTGGAGATCACACCAAATTCACCCAACTTACTTTTAAAAGCTTAGGAACAATTGCCTTTGGAAATAATGACAAACTCAAGGTAATTGGTATAGGTAACATTGAGCTAAAATTTGACTTCATTATTACAAATGTCTTACTTGTTGAAAATTTCAAGTATAATCTCCTAAATTTCAGTCAATTGTGTGACACTAGGTATAAAGTTAGGTTCTTATCTACGGAATGCTTAATCAAACGCCTAGATAATCCTACGATAAGTCTAAAAGGGTTTAGAAAAGACAACATCTATACAATTAACTTAACCACTTCTTCAATTAAGTGTTATTTAACACAAAAAGAAGAAACTTAGTTATGACATAGAAGAATGTCACACACAAATTTAAGAAATATAAGCAAATTAAATGGATTAGTTAGAGGCTTACCAAAATTACCTAACTTAGACTCAACCATATGTAATGCTTGTCAACAAGGCAAACAAACAAAATCTACCCACAAACCAATTAATCAATCTCAAACTAATTCAATACTAGAACTTTTACATCTAGACATGTTTGACTCCCATGGGGTCAAATCAATAAACGGTAGTTTATATTGTCTAATAATAATAGATGACTACTCTAGGTTCACTTGGATAAAATTCTTAAAAAATAAGGATGAAACCTTTGAAAATTTTACAAACTTTTGTAAACAAGTTGAAAACGAAAAAGACCTAAAAATTAAGAGAATTAGAAGTGATAATGGAGGAGAATTTAAAAATCATAACTTTAATAAATTTTATCTTGAAAATGGCTATAATCACGAATTTTCATGCCCTAAAACTCCTCAACAAAATGGGATTGTAGAAAGAAAAAATAGAACTTTACTTAAAGCCTCTAGAACTATGTTAAATGAATATAATCTTCCCAAATATTTTTGAGCAGAAGCTGTTAGTACAGCTTGCTACGTGCAAAATAGAATAACCCTAAATAAAGTACATAATAAAACATTTTTCGAAGTTTATTATAATAAACAACCTAATATAAAATATTTTAAAGTATTTGGGTGCCCAGCCTTCATCTTAAACACAAGGGAACATTTAGGAAAATTTACTTCTAAAGTAGAAAATGAAATTTTTGTGGGATATTCACTCAACAGTAGGGGATACAGAATATATAATAAGGTTACATTAAGAATTGAAGAAATCACCAATGTAAATTTGAGGAATCCAAACCAAACTTAGATCAAACCCAACTTCAGCCAATTGAGTTCATTTAAAGCAATAGTAATCAAGAAGGAACTAATCAAGACTTAAATCATGAAGAGGAAGAAAGAACTTAAGAAAATCAACCTCTTAGAACCATAAGAGTCAACCCAAATCATCCAATTAGCCAGGTAATTGGTGATCCAGACCTAAGAGTTTAGACTAGGCCATCCTTTAGAAATCTAACTCAAATTTCTTTAATTTAAAAAATTGAACCTAAAACCATAGCTGAATCCTTACTTGACCCAGACTGGGTCATAGCTATGCAGGAAGAACTAGCTCAATTTGAGCGAAATGAAGTTTAGGATTTAGTACCACCACCTAAAAATAAAAAGGTAATAGAAACAAAATGGGTATTTAGAAATAAACTAAGTGAAACTGGGGAAATTACTAGAAATAAAGTTAGGTTAGTTGCTAAAGGGTTTAGTCAAGTAGAAGGACTTGACTATGATGAAACTTATGCCCCAGTAGCTATATTAGAGTCCATTAGAATGTTACTCAGTTATGCAGTCCATAAAGGGTTCAGATTGTATTAAATGGACGTTAAATCTACCTTCCTAAATGGATTAATAAAAGAAAAAGTCTATGTAGGACAACCACCTGGGTTTGAAAGTCTAGAACATCCTGACTATATATTTAAATTAAAGAAAGCTTTATATAGACTTAAGCAAGCACCTAGGGCATGGTATGAAAGGCTAACTTCTTACCTAATATCTAAAGGATTCAAACAAGGTTAAATTGACCCAACCCTATTCGTTAAGTTAATAAAAGAGGATATTTTTATAGCCCAAATCTATGTAGATGATATAATTTTTTGTTCAACTAATTCAGAATTTTTAGATGAATTTACAAATCTAATGGGGCAAGAATTTGAAATGAATCTAGTAGGCAAATTAACTTATTTTTTAGAATTACAAATCAAACAAACAAATGAGGGTAATTATATTTATGAACAAAAATACACTAAAGAATTACTTAAAAAATTTGGAATGGAAAATACTAAAGAAATAAAAACACGTATGGCAGTAAACACAATCCTAGATGACGACGCCAATGGAAAATTAGTTGACTTAAAATACTATAGGAGTGTCATAGGTAGCCTACTGTACTTAACAGCAAGTAGACCGATATCTTATTTGCAGTTAGTATATGTGCTAGATACCAAACATGTGCTAAAGAATCACATTTGACTCAAGTCAAAAGAATCTTTAGATACCTTAAAGGAACAACAAATGTAGGTATTTGGTATCCTAGAACTAATAATTTTGAATTAATAGGGTATTCTGACTCAGATTATGCTGGGTGCAAATTAGATCGCAAAAGCACAAGCAGTAGATGTCTACTACTAGGTTCATCACTTGTTAGCTGGTTTAGTAGAAAGTAACACTATGTTGCTCTATCTACAACTGAGTCAGAATATATAGCCATAGGAGAATGCGTTGCACAACTATTATGGATGATGCACACTTTAAAAGATTTTAACTTAAACCTTATAAATGTAAAAGTATTAATTGACAATATTAGTTCAATTAATTTAAGAAAAAATCCAGTGCATCATTCCAGAACCAAACACATTGAAATTAGACATCACTTTATTAGGGATCATGTCACTAAAGGAGACATTGAACTCAAGTACATTGAGTTAAAATCTAATTTAGCTGACATATTTACTAAACTCCTCCCTGAAAGTGAGTTTAGCAATTTACGTAGAAAATTAGGGATGTGTCTAATAGATTAGGAATTTTAAAATTGTTTTCAAAAATGGTTATTTTCAAATTCTAAGGCAAAATACTTTTATGTTTTCAAAATTTTCTATTTTTAGAATTTCAAAAATAGTTTTAGCCTTAAACTAGGGCAATCCCTTAGAAAGCATGTTCCCCTAGGACTAGTACTTGAGCATCTCACCAACACCTTAGGATTCCCTTATTTGTGATTGTCAAACATAGAAAAGGGTGAGATGCATAGGTAAATTACCTTGACTTAAGATGCTTATTTAGTGCATCGACATAAGTCTAGGCGTTAAATACCAAACAGATATTAATCAAGTTAAATCATTCAGTGTAGTCAAACACTAACTGATGCTAAGACTTAACTTGACTAACCAAGTGAAAACTGCTATCATCTAATAGTCAGTGAGTAGCTAACTACTTAGACGGATTTTGTAATGTCAGGTTCAGGGGAAGGTTAATTATTTTTATACTTATTTTAAAATTAATTTTTGCAAAATACCTCTTTTTAAATCAAGTCAAAACTAAGTGTTTTAAAAAGTTATTTGGATTTTTCAAAATTAGTTTTGAAAGTTAAAATCATTTTTGAAAATTAGCTTTATTTTCAAATTTTAACCTTTTCAAATTAAATTTTGAAAATGACAACTTTTAAACTTAGTTTTTGATTTAAACCCTCCAAACTTAGGTAAAAAAATTGGTTTTGAAAATTGGATTCTTCATTTTTGGAAATTGTATTCTACTTAGGTTTAAAAACATATTTTTAAAAATTTATTTTGAAAATTGGAGGTTATAGACTCAAAGTTGAAAATAAATTTTACTTAGTTAAGTTTTACAAACTCAAACTTGATTTTACTTAGTTTAAAAACTTGACTTGTAAATTGAACTTAACCCTAATATTTTTTACTATCTTTGCAAATTATGTTTTCAAATTGTAAAACTCTTTTCGAAAGATTAAGTTAAAATTACAATTATCTTAACATAGCAACTTTTTGAAAAAGATAAGAGTTAAAAGCTTAAGTTATTTTTCTATATTATACTCCCCCAAGAAGATCTGACTTACATTTCTAAATTTCTTTTACCTTGTATTTTTTTTTACAAGTTACCTTGTTGTTCTATGTTAATTTTTTAATGAATGTCAAAGGTGGAGGGTTAGGTGGTTAAGTTAGTTAAACAAACAGAACAAAATTTAAAAGCTAACTTAACAACCTTATGCTTGTTTTTTACTTGCATATTTATCACTAACTTAACCATGTTGTCATTGCATCAAAAAGGGGGAGATTGTTGGTGCGGTTAGCACTAACGGTCTAACTCAAGTTTTGATGAATAACAAAATAGGTTAAGTTAGTTTCGTTGTTATCTAACACTCTAATCGAGTGTGCAGGAGAAGCCCAGACAGGTCGACGGGCTGACCTGATGTCTGGCACGAAGCCCAGCTAGGTCAACGGGTCGACCGGATAGCTGGCACAAAGTACAAATGGGTCGGCAGGCTGACCGAACGTTTGGCACGAAGTCCAGCTAGGTCGACGGGCTGACCGGATAGCTGGCACAAAGCCCAGACGGGTCGAAGGGCTGACCAGATGTCTGGCAGGTAAGTGAAGATAAGTCACTGGAGGAGAGTGACTATGAGGACGAGTTCCCAAGAAGGGAACTTAGGTGTCTATCCGACTTAGAACCATTTCGGAACTCTAAGTCGAGATCTTGACTAGATTCCGGTCTCGAGGAGATGGAATCTAATTACTATTCTGTTTGATTTTTAACTGTGCTAATACTCTGTTTTGTAGGATATATATCTTATATTTGCATCCGAACTAACGTTTTTTTGCAGGAAGGAATCTGTTGGAAAATGAGGATCCGAGCGCCCGGAGGTGAAATTTTATCCCAACGTCACCTCGCCAAATGGAGCTCACTGATTGGCTTGACTACGTCACATCTAGGGCGCCCTGAAGGTTCTGGGAACCCCGAACCTCCTATATAAGGAGGGTCAAGGCTGGAGTCAAAAACACAACTTATGATCTGCTCTTCTGTGCTCCTGCGACGCTGCGAACGCTCTCCGACAAATTGTTAATTTGTTTGTATTTCTTTTTGTTTGTATTTCTTTATTGTCGGTGTTTTATTTTCTAATAATTCTTGTACTTCTTTTGTAATCCTCATTTCGAATTATTAGTGATTACCCATCGAAAGCACCCTTGTGTGCGGACCTTGGAGTAAGAGTCGACACAGGTTCCGAACCAAGTAAAAAATTACTTGTGCCATTCTTTTTTTTTTTACTTTTTCCGCTGCATATTTACTTACTCGAGATTTTTTAATCGATATTAACCCCCCCTCTATCGAACGCTACGATCCAACATAAATAGCCTATACACTTAGTCAACTTATCATATCACAATAAGATTTAACTTGAACCTTTAACAACATCAAAACTCAGATTTGATTCTGATACATCCTGCACCAACATCAGCCAGTACTACGATGGTGCTGGTCTTCAAGACCAACACCAAGGTATTAGTTTTTCAAGAACAGCACCAACTGGTGTTAGTCTTCTAAGACCAGCGCCAACTGGTGCTGGTCTTTTAAGACCAACGCCAACTGATGTTGATCTTCCAAGACTAACACTAATGTGGTGTTGGTTGATGTTGATTTCAAACCAACACCAACGTGGTGTTTGTTGGTGTTGGTTTCAAACCAATACCAATGTGGTGTTAGTTGGTGTTGGTTTTAAACCGGTACCAACGTGATGATGATTGATGTTAGTTTCAAACCAGTATTGATGTTAATTTTTAAAGACCGATATTAACGTAGTGCTAATTTGAAACCAACGTTCGTGCAGATTAGTGTTGATTTCAAATCAATGTTAGTACTGGTGTTGAAAAATCAATATCATTAATTGATGTTAATTTTAAACCAACATTTATGTTTGCTGATGCTAGTTTCAAATAGCATATATATATATATATATATATATATATATATATATATATATATATATATATATATATATATATATAGTGCTAGTCAACATTTAAAATTCGAATCAAAACTCTATTTAATTTTACATAATTTTAATTTAACCCGAACAAAATTCGAGTCAAAATAAGTCGTTCAAAAATATTTATTATAATTTATCTTAAAGTTTCTTTCAGACATTTAAGTAACCATTAATGTGATTCATTCCACTATTTTTTTTTTAATACTATTTGAATATGAACCTTTTATTCCCATAAAAAATATTTTTTTATTAGCTCATTAACTGAATTTATTTATGGATCAGAATTTATTGATATTAAATAAATATAATATTTATTTCATTAATGAAAAGAAAAAGGATAGATAAAGAGGAGAAAAGAGTTTTGAAAGAGAGATGATATTTATCTAGAAAATTTATCTAAAAATTTTTTAAAGATAGACACATAAATGATGGGACCCACAAAAAGTGAAATGGTGGGTCCCATCATTTATGTGTCTATCCTTAAGAATTTCGTTTGGTTTAGGGTAATAGGAGTGGGAAATGGGAATGAGAATCATTGATTCCCATTGTTAATGTTTGGATTATAGGAATAGGAATACAAATAAGGGAATGAATCCTTGAAATTGGGTAATAACTCATTCCCATGTACCTCCCCTTCAATGAGTCATTACCCTATTTTCATCAATCAAAATATTCCCTTATTCCAAAAATACCCTTGACTTAAAACTAAAATTTTCTCCATTAATATTAAATATCAAAATATATTTATTTATTTTTTCTTTCATATCACTTATCTCTCCTTATTCTCTCTCATTATATTTTCTCTCTCATCATAGTTTCTCTCTCATTGTTTTATCACACACTTTCTCTCTCCTTAATCTCTCTTATCACACTCTCTTTCCTCTTTTTTTCTCATTACACTTTCTCTCTCATCATACTTTCTCTCTCCTCAATCTCTTCCATCGCACTCTCTTCCTTCTTTTGTTCCTCATCATACTTTCTCTCTCATCACACTTTCTCTCTCCTCAATCTCTCCCATCACACTCTCTTTTTTCTCATCACACTTTCTCTCTCATCACACTTTCTCTCTCCTCAATCTCTCCCATCACACTCTCTTTTTTCTTATCACACTTTCTCTCTCATCATACTTTCTCTCTCCTCAATCTCTCTTATCACACTTACTCTTTTTTTTTTTTTTTTAGCCCCACGGGGTTATCTCGGCTGGTAAAGGCGTGGAAGTTTGCCACTGAGAACATGGGTTCGAGTCCGCAGGGCAACGGGGATTTATTCCCTATCCCTGTGCAAAAAAAGTCTCGGCCCACTGCGTACTTGCCACCGAGCTACCGTGATTTACCTCCCTCGTGATGACCCTGGGCAGGGTGCGGCGGGGGCCCTGAGGGCGAGGGTTTCGCCTTTTGCCACACTTACTCCTTTTTTCCTCAACACACTTTCTCTCTCATCATATTTTCTCTCTCCTCAATCTCTCTCATCACACTCTCTCTCCTCATTTTTTTCTCACTATATTTTCTCTCTCTTCATCCTCTCCTATCATACTTTCTCTCACATCATATTTTCTCTCATCATGCTCTCTCCAATCACACTCTTTTTTTTCCATTTTCTCTCATCACACTTTCTCTCTCTTCATTCTTTCTTATCACACTTTCTCTCTCATAATACTTTCTCTCTCATCATTCTCTTTCATCATATTTTTCTCTCACATCTAATTTTTTCTCTTATTTTCCTTTAAGGGTAAAAAAGGAAACTTTGATTTATTCTGATAGAAGATATACAACTAACCAAACATTGCTTTTAAGAGTGATATCCATGCTCATACTCATTCCCATTCCACAATACAATGATTCCCATTCCGATTCCTATTCCTAGGAAAGAACCAAACGCCCCCTAAATGAATTTTCTAGATGAATATCATAGCTCGTTTTCAAATTATCCTCATTTTTATTAAAGAGTTATGTATTCAATAATTTAATATATTTTATAGTTCATTTGTTAAAGTCGACGTCGACGTCGAAGTCGGCATCGACATCGATATCGACGTCGAAGTCGATGTTAGCGTCAAAATCGACGTCAGCATTGCATCGACATCCAAGTTGGCATCAAAGTAGTCATTGAAGTCGGTATCGGCATCAAAGTCGACGTCGACATCAATGTCAACGGAGTGCGAGAGTCGGATGGTACGAGTAGAGCAATGCGAGTGTTTTTATCACGACGTAAAGAATATTTAAAATAATAATTTTTAGAATTAATATAATAAAACATAGATAAAATTAAAACATAAAATTTTTTAATTCTCTTTGCCCTTTCTTAAACCTCAAATTGAGATATAAGAAACTCTTTTATTTCATGAGTAAAGAAGGATAAAATTTATCCTTCTTTATCTTTTTTTCGTAACTCACTTCCTCTTAAATAAGCTTGTAACAGGTGGAGGGTCATTACCCTCCATCAATACAAAGGTTGAACGAATGATTGATCCAATCTGTTCGAACTAGAGGATCTCATCCCACAATTAAGAAGGCACATTGCTCTCTCGGGACAATTACCTAATTACCTAATATTTAGATCTTCCAATCAATAACTAAGGAATCTAAGTAGATTTTCCCTCATTCAAAAAAACACACTTGCAGCAATCAAATTCAATCAATTTGATACCCGTGCGGCGCTGCTTCAATCCAATCCATTTTAATAACCGCACTCTTAACTCTATACGACTAATTACGGCCGCCCTGTCAACCATGGTCTCCTTCTTCCTCCTCGTCCTCGCCGTGATCTTGCCGGCGGCGGCCGCAGCAGCAGCGGCCTTCTACCTCCTCGATCCCCTCCCGTGGAGTCGCAAGAGGAAGCCCAATTACCCGCCCGTGGTCGGCACAATCCTCCACCAGTTCCTCAACCTCAACCGCTTATTGGAGTTCCAAACCGACCTCTCCCGCAAGCACTCAACGTTCCGGACTCTCGCCCCCTTCTGCAACTACGTCTACACCGTCGACCCCGCCAACATCGAGTACATCCTCAAGACCAATTTCGCCAACTACGGCAAGGTAGTCGCGTTCCCGCCCCCTTTCCGTATCCTGTTTGTTACCCGGCATGATTCGAGTGCGCGATGTCGATTTTTGCTATCCAGGGCAGTGTCAACTACGATTGCATGAGTGACTTGCTTGGGGATGGGATCTTCGCCGTGGACGGCGAGAAGTGGTCTCGCCAGCGAAAGATCTCCAGCCACGAGTTCTCCACCAAGGTGTTGAGGAATTACAGCAGCGCGGTGTTCAGAACCAACGCCGTTAGGCTCGCTAGGGTTATCTCAGACGCGGCCAGATCCAATGAGGTGATCGAGATCCAAGTGAGCCCTAGTTCTACTCATTGTCTTCTTGAGCTTATTGCGAATGGGGCTTTCTCATTCACATCTTCGATTTTCAGGAATTGTTCATGAAGTGCACACTGGATTCCATATTCAAAATAGGGTTTGGGGTGGAACTAAACACGCTGTCCGGATCAAGCAGAGAAGGGAGGGCTTTCGCGAAGGCCTTCGATGATTCGAGTGCTCAAGTGCTTGTGCGCTACTTTGATGTGCTCTGGAAATTCAAGAGGTTTCTGAATGTAGGCTCCGAAGCCCAAATGAAGAAGGACCTCAAAGTCATCGACGATTTCGTCTACAAACTGATCGATGCAAAGATTCAACAGATGTCTAAACATGTTGTTGAATTTGTATGTCAGCAGCTGATGTTAACATCTTGGTTCTATTGTCTCCTTCTACATGTTGACTCTTTGGTTTTTGGCAGATGGAGAAGGAAGATATCTTGTCTAGGTTCCTAGTTGAAAGAGAGAAGAATCCTGACGAGATGACCTACAAGTACCTGAGAGACATTGTGCTGAACTTTGTGATCGCCGGCCGAGACACGACCGCAGGGACGCTTTCGTGGTTCTTCTACATGCTTTGCAAGCATCCTGAGATACAAGAAAAAGTGGCACAAGAGGTGAAAGAAGCAACCAAGATAAAAGGTGAGGCAACCATGGATGAATTTGCCAAATGCTTGAGTGAAGAGGCCATCAACAGTATGCACTACCTACATGCTACACTGACTGAGACTCTCCGGCTATACCCTGCTGTTCCGATGGTTAGTCGTCGTCCTCCTCCTCGGATGATATATCTTTGTATTGATTTTGCATAGATTAGGCAACCAAATAGCATGATATCTAATGGATGCCATTATTTATAATTCAGTAGTGGTACAAGAAGAGATATAGAAATGACTATCTCAAAATCTTTGGTATCAATAGCATGGTAAAGATTTGATTGCATCATCCATAGAACTTCTAGGACAGTACGAAATTAGCTTAGAATTTTGAATAATTCTCTGAGTTGGCAAACTTATGTTTCAATTAGGATGTCAAGTATTGCTTCTCAGATGATACACTTCCAGATGGATTTGATGTGAAGAAAGGCGACATGGTAAACTATCAGCCATACCCCATGGGAAGATTGAAATCCTTATGGGGTGAAGATGCAGAAGAGTTCAGTCCAGAGAGATGGCTCGACAACGATGGACTTTTTGTGCCGGAAAGTCCCTTCAAGTTCACTGCTTTCCAGGTGAGCAAAACCAATAAAAATATCAAGATGCTAACTCTCAACAAGTTGATCGGAAGATGATCTTCTGCTTACTCTTGGTGGTTTTTATAGGCCGGCCCTCGAATTTGTCTGGGAAGGGATTTCGCATACAGGCAGATGAAGATCATTGCCGCGACACTTCTGTTCGCTTGTAAATTCAAGCTGTGGGATGAGAAGAAAGCTGTCAAACATAGGGTCATGCTCACCCTTCATGTTGATGAAGGCTTGTTTCTTTCTGCACTGATTAGGTGATGCAAAAATTAAAAGTGTGAATTGTGATAAATTGGAAGGGAGGAAAAACTAATCTAGCTATGCATCCAGCTGAAGTATAGAAATAATAATAACGGCAGATTCATAGGTGCAAATGATTACCCAGACCTCATGAAATGTATTTTGATCAGTAAATTATTCCCAATAGTCGAATCATTGTGTAAAAGAATTACTCTCAGAGACGATGCACATGCCCTTTGAAATCTTGTCACACTTTCTCATTCCTTTACCTTAAGATTTACTAAAGTTAAAAAAAATATATGTAAAAAAAATATCAGTCAAGATTGATTATATATACATTTTAACATTACCTAACTGAAATATATACGTACTTGTTTGTGTTTGTATTATCGTAAACATGTTCCTTAAAATTTTATCTAAATAAATATAATCTTAACTCTTTCATTTCTTATTTTGTCCAACAAACTCATCTTAACATTTTCATCTACTCTAAGTGCTCAAATCATAATCCAATAATTAGCTACATATAACCTAACATTTTCCTTTAAGTCTCCATATAACATAACACTTTCTTTTAAATCGTACTATGAAAAGTAAAATATAAAATGATGGTCCAACATAAATAAATAAATAAATAAATAATGGTACATGAACCTATGCTCCATGTATATAACCCCAAAAAAAAAACAATAAAAGCTCAGCTACATAAATTTAACTAATCAGATTGAGGGGGAAGAGATAGATACTTGAGATACAAGTCTTGCAAATTGTCGGTTATTTACAAACAACTTTCCAGATAGTTTCTTACGGCTTAAGAAAACAACAAAAACAATTAAGAGAAAAAATACAACTCCTGTAAACGGGATTATGTACCATAATAAAGTTCAACTTTTCTTTCTCCAGCATATGCATGAACAATGAGGCCCTTACAAAAGAGGGAATAAATGAGATACAAAAAACTATAGGTCTCATTGACGCAAGGGCAATCCATTGTTTATCCAAATAGGAGAATGTCGTATAGCTTCTCGGGCACAAAGGTAATTTCTGATCAGTGCGAATATCAACCATAGTTGCCTTCTTGGACCTGTAGAACAAAGACCAGTATACTCAAGTAAGCATCTGCAATTCCGCAAATTTTGAGAAATAGTTCATACTTCAGATACCCAAATGATAGTGCCTAGATATCTGCACACGTAAACCTCAATGGCTGGTCCATGGCCTTCGACGCATCCATGCACAATCATGGAATTGGGCGAAAAGCTAATTGAACTTTGAGACTCAAGATTAGCTATGAAAAATTGTTGTCTTATAGTGATGTATTTACATTGTCTTAGTTTATCCATTGGAAGGCTCCTTGAAGGTTTAATTGCTTAAATGGTATAAGTCGATGTGAATGGACAAGTTTGTGATCCATTTCACTAGTGCTTTATCATTGTGTTTCATTCTTTTATCCACCTTGTTCCTCCCTCTTGCATCCATCCATCCTACATCATATATATTAGTTATATACAATAACTAGAAAACTTAGCATTTCAATAGTTCTTGAATCTTTATAGTATTGCATTAATATTCAATGATGCATAAAAAACATATTTCAACTGAGAAAGAATAGAAGGGTGTTTAGTTGTTGACGAGAACTTGAGTATGAATCACCAACACATCTAATAGACATCCAAGCAGGAAAAGCCATTTCCTACTAGAATAATCCAATTTTAATTACCATTGCCATATAAACAGGACAGAAATAAATAGTTCGTCACTTCATGAATCCATGTTGGTCTCTATTGGGCAAAAACCTCAATCGTAGATTTGAGTATCAACTTGTATTAGGTGATACGAGGTAGTTTCATCGTTCCAGCAATATATCAGGACCAGTATGAGAATGGCAAAGAATACTTAACATTTTAGCCTATGTAGTCTTAATATGAAACACTACTACTGATACGAAGTATGGTACGATTGATAAGGAGTTTGTAGATAGTATAGATGGATACAAGATTCAAAAAACAAGTACATAACCAAAAACATCATACCTATCAAACATGCACGGTAAAATTAAAAAGAATTTATAAAGAGATTAATTAATCAAAAAATCTTAATTTGCATGCTATTAAATTAAAGAAACTATATGAACTTATACGTAATATAGCATGTCTAAGTTTCAAATCTTAATCTCTTCAGAACTGTAACTTCAAAAATGAATTCTCAAATAGTTTTTAGATAACTATCGATGAAGGAAAAGATATGGCATACCATCTTTCGTTTTTTTTATCAATGTACAATTCAACCCGAACAAGCTTTTTTATGGAAATGTCCAGGTAGATTAGCATGCATCACGAGTTGACAAACAGGTAGTGTTAAAAAACTATTGACCCTTAAAAGTCCATTGTATAATCTTAATGAATTAAATTATAGACAGATGAGTATTTATAAAAGAGCTGGATTGTAAGTTCAGGATTGTAAGTTCAGCACAACCAGACAAACTGAGACCCTTATGTGTGCAATATGAGTCAACGCCATTATAGTATCAACTTGAATTGGGACCAATACCAAAACTGAAATCGAGGTTATAAACAATACCAAAGTTGACACCGATATGGTCATCAATATCAGTTGTACCAATTGAGTAATATCAAAAATGGAAAATAATGCTAGGTTAAATTAGCAAATAATATGAAATTATTATCAAGTTCACATTACTAAAATGTAACATCATATTGTATAATCTAGTGGACATATGACTAATAGTACCTAAAGTACTAGAGTCAATAAAGAATAACTTAACTTAATTAAACAATTATTAACATAAAGTTGTTAAATAATAATAGAGGTTTTGTCCTTCTGAACCAAAGATTGATGAGATGCTTGATCTACTTGGTGGGAGACTACGTGGAGCAAGTTCATTATGTTGATCTCGCAACAAAACTTAGGCAGCAAATAGGTAAGAAATGTAAGGTAGAAGTCATAAGAACAACTAGGACTCTATCTCCTCCACTATGCCTCTGATAGCATTCAAGATAAGACCAAGAAAGAGTTGGGTGATCATAGTCCAAACCAAGGTTGGTTCTATTAATCCAACCTAAAGACTCGAAATTTTCTCCCCAACCACTAGTCTTTCCCACAATTAGAGAACTTATACAAGTAGCATTTGAGAATTCCAGTATCTTAAGTGGCAGGATCTCATGCAGACAACTTGTCAGCCAGAGAAGATGTCAATTAATCAACATGTCCTTTAAACCTTTGTCTAATCTAACTGTTACACTAGTTCTCAGAATGTTATATTTTTTTATTCAGACCCAATGTCTTTAAGACCTCTCTAATTCAACTAGCAGCAAAAATACACTGCCAACAGCCACCTAAAGTTCTTATTTCTTAATTGTTTAATTGGGCTTTTGAGCTCATTTCCTCTCTTTTTTGTCCAAGAGCAAGTTTTAAGTTTATTGAGTAGTCTTGAAACTTCCAAGCAAGCTTTGACCTACAGGAGTTCAAAAGATATCCAACTTGATCAACACATAATACAAGCTATCCATGGAGAGAAGAAGTCATTAAGAATTGCAGACCTATTTCCTTATCTTTTTTTTGTAATTTGGATGAGTTTTGAGGTTGGTTCCTCTTTGTTTAGAATCATTGCAAGTTTATATGTCTGCTTCATAGGGTGAACAAGAGTTAAGGTATGATTGTAGATCCATTTAGTACTTGTTTGAACCACTACTGTTAATGGGCCTTTTATTAGGAGGGTTTTGCAAGAATGGAATTAATGCATTGTGAAGCTTGCCAAAGGTTGCTGACAGCCCAACACTTTCATAGAGCTCAAGGAACAACAGTATGTGGGTACCATTGAAAAAGGTGTCTACAAGGGGTTACTCACAATAAAATAATTTGAAATCTTTAAAAAAATTACAAAAAGTGCCAATAACTTAAAACATTTCATAGTTGTAAGCAAAAGTACTTGAGAAAATAGTTGATCTGTAAAATCTTAAACAAGGGGGCATAGGTAAAGAGTTTGCTCATGTAAGGAACCTCTAATCCTAGTGCTTGCAGAGTGATTAGCTTTCCTACTTGCTTATACATGTGCAATTGTAGCTAAAGATTAGAATGCTTATAACTGTCATTTGGAAAACCCTTTAACTTATCCTTGTCCTTAGTATAAGCATCCAATCAAGAATTTTGAACTTTGGTGCAAGCTTATAATAGTTATGTTGTCATATATTAGTAAAACGTTCTTAGGATAATCGGCTCATTCACATGTTTGATTGTTTAGTACCTAAGAACATTTATCATTAATGTGAACTTGGGAGGATACCACAATAGCAAGTACATGATGTGATTTAAAAGTAGGGTTAAGATAGGTTAAAACTAGAAAGTTTAAATTAAAAGGTTTAGATTAGAAAGCTTTAAACTGTCAAAATTTGTTAATTAAGCTTTTAAAAAATATATCATATTTGACAGTAAAATAGATTTTGTTATTAGGAAAATTAGTTAAGTAGATTATGCCCTTTAAATTATTTTAGAACCTAATTTAGATTCAATTCAAAAATCAAAATAGTTAATGAAAAAATCATTTTGGCTTAGCTGGAGCATAGTTATAAAAACTGACTGAAAAGCTAGAAAAGCTCTGAGTCATTAGATTGATAGTCGAACTAGTGGATTAATTGGCCTGGTTGCAACCTCTAGACCAGGAATATGAATGATATAAACATATTTGCCAACTTACATATCCCATATACCGTACATATTTTTGGGTCTAGATCTGACAAACAATCAGTGCAGAAACTGTAGCACTGCCAAGGCAGGTATAGATATTTTTCACATACTAGGCAATACAGATATATTCTGTATACCCCGGTTAACTTGTTTTTTCTTACCATGCGTCATGTCACATAGAAACAAAGAAGTCAGCTATGTATATCGATGAAACACATTTGCATCAGAAAATGGCTTCAATTTTTGCTCTAAGATAAGGTTATCAGGATTATGAATCTATGATCCCACTTGGGGGAGAGATTTATCTTATGTTTACTATGAAGTAATTGAGAGGAAAAGAAAGGAATTCGTGAAGTTTGAGATTCATCCCATTAGTTACCTTGTCAAAATTTGGGAGGAAAGACGAAAGAATTTGATTCTGTGGAATCAAATTTGGGAAAAATAACATCTGAGGAATAGCAGGAAGAAGCAAATTCCTAACTTGGAATCCAATCAAAAAGTTCACATTGCCCTCCTTTTACAGATTCCAAATAACGGTGAGGAGGTCAGACAAGCATTTGCTTAGACGATGAGCTCAAATAGGGGAGGTCGAGCAACAGTTACAGCTTAGGCGACAAACAGCATTAGAGCTTAAGGTTGGCTTCAGAGCTTGATCGGTAGCAAGAGTTGTTAGAGCTTGAGCGGTGAACGAAATCAAAGCCTTGGCAGCAAGCGATGTGGACAAGCATCTGAGATCATGTAGTGGAAGTTGTTGGAATTCATATGGTGAATGATGTCAAAGTTCATACAATGTGTGAAGCTCACAGGGCGAGTGGATTTGTGTAATGTCAAAGATCAAACAATAAGCGAGGAGAGCTTAGAGACCGACGAGTTGAGTAGAGGGTAAGCTCAAGGAATCTATTCAAGAGACAACGGCAGACACGTTTTGTGAGTGAGCTTGTGTGCTTGCGAAAGGCGAGGAAGAAAAGGGTGAATTTGTAATTTCCCCTCTTCTTTCATCTTAAACAAAGTGTTGAGCAATTTATTTCCTTTTTTCTTCCCTTATCCTCTGCTTTATTTTCTTTTAGTGTTAAGCAACCACAACATTAAGGCTCAAATTATAGAATCACGATGCAGAATTATAAATATTTAAAACTGTTCGAAAATTTTAAATTTATCATAAGAATTAACTTCTAAATTTAGAATTATCATGTGTGCTAAATTTTGATATATGGTATCTGATGTGGTGGACATTGGAGCCTATCCGGGGCAAGGTCAGGACAAGAATCAAGTTGCTTGGTCAAAAGTCAAGTCAGGTGTAAGTTGTATATATTGGATCGGGTCATAAACATAACCAGCATTCGACTCTCTCAGATTAGTCTCCCGACTCCCTCAGATCAATCACCTGACTCCTTCAAGTAGGACTTGCATCTTATGTTGCTCGTTGAGCCGTTGCCCTCGGCAGACGCCAATAACGTAGCCGTGCTCTCCCAAGAGATGTGGGCAACGTAGACGTTTATCCCGGAGAACATGGGTAATGTAGTCGTTTCTCCCGGAGGACGTGGGCAGCGTAAACATTCATCTCAGAGCATGTAGGGAATGGGAAAGCACAGTTGCGGCTCTATAAAAGGCCGTCCGCTCCCGCGGACACAGGTATGCACACAACCATCTGGACTCCTATACTACACCGCTTTCATCTGCTCTTAGCCCCTGTGCTAACTTGAGCAGGAGTGACTACGTCAAGTCCAACCTCGATACTCATTCTAACTTCTTGCTAAGTGTGTGTAGGATCTCCATGCGGCCCCACACCATCGTGTCACCCGCAATCTTCTCCACGACAGTTGCTCTCCATTGACTCACTAGAACATGGTCTAGGTTTACTAATATCAAGCTTTAAATGCAATGTGGTTGTAAATATATGTTTGTTAAGTAAAGATTGTTAAACTCCAGATCCTACATGGGAACACTGAGGCAGCATAGATCAGGACATAGGCTCATAAAATCTTGACGTAACTGGATCCTACCTACTATCTCAATCATCTAAGCTAATTTGGATCCCAACATCATAAGATCCTAAGGTCTTCATGACATTACTGACTACCATTGCCCTCAGAAAATTATGGTTTTATTCATTTCATCTAAAACGATTAATTCTGTCCCTCTTGGAGGAAAAGCATCATGTTATAGGAGACAGTGTTTATTACTTTCTTGGGTTGTCGTAGTCTATCCTCTTGAACCACTTAGGAAATGTCTTTTTTCTACTCATATTCAAAAAACAAAAATCTGTAAAATAGTCTAGATTGAATGTCATTCTTAGGATTGAACACAACTGATATTGCATGGTTTTTATCCAATTACATCAAAATTAACACCAAGAGCATCCCAACAACTCTGTACTCTCATTAACCTAGGAGACGCTACATTCAAGTCAAATTCATATATGCACTGTGCCAAAGTTTGAGCATCTAAATCCGGCTATCACATCACATAATTTCCATGCCTTATGCAAAATTATCCATAACCAACATGACAACCCAATTTGTGTTTGTTGAAAAGATTTGATATGCCAACCTCACAAACAAGCACTAGCAGAGAATTATTATGAGAAACTTCAAAAATAGTCTTAAAGCAAACAAGTGAAATAATGCTGAGTGTTCTCATCTATTTCTTTACTGATTATGTACGTTAAAAATGTATATAGGAACTTACCAAAATATTTACCAACTTTGGACGCTGAGTGTCCTCGTCTATTTCCACCCTCAGTCCCATTTGAGCAATTTGAGGTGTGATGAGAGGCTCTTTCAACTCAAGTTGGGCAACTTCATACTGGTTGGCTACATTACCTTCCAGCAAGTTTCGTATGGTTAATGTGGCAATTTTCCTCATGTAAGGATAACTTTCATCCACAATGCACTGTTGCAGTAGCAGAGGGATTCCATCCTGCTTTCTGATCTCATCTTGAACATGCTTTCTTCCATGTAAATAATTGCAAATGATAGATACTACATCTTTCTGGAAACCTTGGTATGGGGCCAATTTTGAGCTTGACAAAGGCTGTATTTCTTGATTATCAGAAGTGATTGGGGGCTCAAGTTCCCGAAGAAATCTTAAAAGAAGCTCTATTAGATCTTCACATTGAAATAAGTCAGCAGGGTCCTCGGTGGATGTTGAACGTTGTTTACAAGAACATATGTCCCTCAGCATCAGGAGCAAGTACTGTAGGGCAGTGTTTGCATGACCAGTCTCAGCAACAGATTTTGTTAAGGAACTAGCAGTGGTAATAGTATAAGCTTCTATCAATATTTGAAGAACACCAAGTGCAAAATTCTTGGAAATGGGAAAAGAGAGCATGCCATCTAGTAGTGTTTCAAGAAGGAAGATTTGCTCTTTGGTGAAGTCAACACCACAACTTGCAATGCCAATGATATTAACCGAGCTTAAGCCCTGGAATACAAGGGTAAAATATGTTTCCTCGATGCAAACTTTACCTAGGAGCCAGTAGAAATACGCTTCTTTTTGAAGAACACAAACTGCAATTTAATGTAAAATGATGACAAAACTTCAATAACACAAACGCAACCTACAGAGCATTTCAGATTAAATTATAGAGAGAAGCAAAATATATATATAATCAAGTGACAAGGGGTCATAGAGTAGAGGAAATTAAAATTACATGTCAAGCATAAAGCCTAAAATAAGGTTTAGGCAGAACGAATGTGGATCAAGCTAAGAAATTTGCCTTCTATTTAACACATTTACAATATTTGCCCGAAAACCACTAGAATGGAAATTTTCCGTTGCTGATATACGAGGACTAGGAATTCAAAGGCAAATCAAATAGAAAGAGGATATTGTTTTGTGCCAGACACTGTCAGGTTTCAAGATTAAGAAAATAGTATCATAGTCTGAGACTAGGGTTTAGAATGCCAACATATTTTAACTTCTGTGAAAAATATAAACATTGCAGCAAACAAACGGTAGAAACTGACCTCCGGACATGGTGATGATGATGTTCAAGAGAATAGGTAATCCCCTCTCCAGCTCGCAAAGTTCGCTCAGCCTCCGGCGATATTCCCCTGCAGTACAGCACGTGTTCAAGACCCCGCATAGGGCATCGCAGATAGCAGGGTCGCTCGACCTAGAAATCTCGCGGAACCAGACGGGGAAGAACCGAGCCCACACGGCGTCCATGTGCGCCTCGCCACCTGCAGCGACGCTTGCCAGGACCTGAAGCACCGTCCGGACGATTTCCATGCTGACCGACGGTTCACCGATGAGGGCGGAGGCGACCCGATCGAGGCCGCCAGCAGCGAGGAAGGCTTCCTGGTTGGCATGGTCGCAGTAGCAGAGGTTGCGGACGAGGTAAAGGCGGGGGAGGAGGAACGGCGAGGGGGATGAGGAAAGGCGGCGGAGAACTGCGGTGAGGGTTCCTTCGGCGTTGAGGCGGGCGCGGCCAGCGGCGGTCTGCGAAACTTGGAGAAGGTGCTCTAGGGTTTCGAGAGTGTCGCCCTCGTCGCTGAGGTGGGTCGCCATGCCGCTGAGGCTTCTCTATCGCTCGACGCTCTCCTCGGAGCCGAATGATTCGTCAAGGAAATGATTAAGAAAATGCGAGTTTTTATAGTCGAGAAGATGAGAGACTGCAGTGGGAGTCGTCGGCGCTGTTCGGGACGGGACGGGACGGGACGGGAAAGGGAAACGGCGTTTGACGGCCGGGATGAGAGAAAATTGCAGGAAACGAATTTTGAGTTCTTGACATCTCTATTTTAATGTGCTGATTTGGCACATAAACAGTTCTACAAAACACCATTTAATTATATATAATAAAACTTTATGGATCGAAAAAAGGAGAATTGTCAAAATCACCCCAAGGCTTATCAAATTTTTAAAAGACCATGATTTAAGTATAAAATAATCTCTCCTTCGATTTAATTTTTTTTAATTTTAATATTTTCCACGTGTACATTTTTAATTAAAAAAATGTAACAGTCGAACATGCCTATCTTTAGAGGTATAAATGAATTAAGTTGTTCATAAATTATTTGAAATTTAATTCGATAAAAATTTATTTGGGCTCATTTAGATAAGATAAATAAATCAAACTTAAATTTCATAATATTCGACTCGTTAGTTTGTGAGCATATTCGTTAAGTTCATTAATTAATTTTTAAATAAAAAAATAAAAATTTTGATATTTAATTAATAAATTTTATATTCTACTTATAAATGATATAGATAAATATATTAAATTTCTCTATTATAATAAAATTATAAATTTTAATAAAATATTATAATTTTTTTTAAATATATAATTTAATTTTTAATAAATATTTAAATTTATATTTATTAAACTTATTTAAGTTAGATAAAAGTTTAAATAAGATTATGAGCCGTGAATATATTTGTTAAATAAAGTTCAAGCTTGGCTTAATTATAAATGAGTCAAACTTAAATATTCGGCACGACATTACATTCTTATCTCTCCTTTTCTCGTAACATCATCCCGGCATAGTAACAGGGTAGTCAGGGCGTAAATCCTTGTCCCTGTGTCCCTCTTCTCACTGCGCACTAGCTTTTTCGATTACCGTGATATATTTCTCTCGTGATGATCTTGGACAAAATACGACGAAAACACTAGAGGCAAACGTTATCACCTTTTGCCCAATTCCTCAATCCCGGCATAGTCACGTGCCGGATTTCAATACGAAACCGCTACGAGGGTGGTGATATATCAGTGTTTCGTCTGCTGTAGCCGCAAACTGAAGTTCGCCTACGGCACCAGCCGGCTCGAGGCCACAAACTCTCCTACCCACGTTTTCAACGCCGCTGACGTCACCGGCCGGCCCAACGTCGACTGGTGCGGGAGTCATCGCGTGGAGACCATCCGAGTCAACGTCGTCGGCACTCTCACTCTCGCCGAGGGCTGCCGAGAGCGCGGCTTGATTCTCATCAACTATGCCACCGGGTGCATCTTTGAGTACGACGACGAGCACCCTCTCGGCTCCGGCGTCGGCTTCGTCGAGGAGGGCACGCCCAACTTCGTCGGTTCCTTTTACTGCAAGACGAAGGCCATGGTAAGTGATGATCCGATCTTTCTCATGCTTCACCTGTCGTTATAGATCTGACTATCTCCTAAGTGATCGGCTTGAATCTTCTGATCGGCTCTTGCTTCATTTTGTTGTGAACTCGCATCTCGCAAGAGACAAATGTGCGACCAATATTGGTCGATCTGTGTCTGAAAATGTGGGTAGGTGTTATTCGGAACTTTTTACCGCTGGAGATCTGATCAAATCATTTAAGTACTTAGAATTTTTGTCCTGTAGTCGATCCATTATTATCATCTGGTGCCATTGCAATATTAATCTTAGCTTAGAGCATGATGCATTGGTATGCTTGCGTCTATGTTTTGACCTCCTCAATGTTTGAGTATTTGTCTGTATCCTTAAGCCTATCTTGACAATTACATTGATGCAAAATGATTAACAACTTCTATTTTCCTTGTCTTCTAGACCCAATACCCATTATCTGTTACTTAAGTTGTTTCCAAAATCTTAGCTAAAAGCAAAGTATAAGTCTGGTTCTAGAAAATTTGGGCATATGCCATAGCTATCTCCATTGGCTGAGGGAAATTTGTCTTCTTCCATTTGACCATCATAAATAAGAATTTTGGAGTTGCCATTGCTTGTACTCTGTCTCCTCATGCCTTCTATCATCTTGCTCTACAATCTTAACATTTACTTTAGACTCCAACGCCATGCTAAACATTCTTTTGGTCTTTGATACAAACACTAAGAGCATCCACAATGGTTGGAGCTCTTAGAGACTCCTTCGGTGCCACATCCACGCTACGTCAAAAGTAAAAAAACCCCACACTTCTTTCCACTATAAAAAAAATCTCTCAACAACTCTTTTATGGGTCTCACACTTTTTCATTATATATATTTCTCATCTCTCCTTCATATTTTACATTATATGTAATTAATTTTTAATAAAATTTTAAATCCATAAATTGCTAACATGAAATGACATTAATAATTAAAAAAAAATACATAAATATTACATTACATCAAATAAAAAGACATAAATTATAATAATATATAACAATAAACTTAAATACATCTATACTAGGTCACGTCTCTTTTAAATTTTTTCAACCATTTTCTCATATACCTGGTGTCATCTCACTAGTATCCTTAATAAGAATTTCATAATCTTTATGAAAGATCTCGGCTTCCCGCAAAGTCATTTTTTACATTTGATATTCTTTAATATCTTATCATTTTTTGTCAATGTTTTGTTTCATTGTGTCGCCCTCTATGACTTTGGATTTACCCTTCCTCTTCGCTGCCTTTTGCCTTATCTGACGAATGCGGACTTCAGAGTCATCCACATCAATACTCATATCTGGATTTAATGTTGAAGTGTTTCCTTGATTCGGATGTCCTTGCCTTCTTACTAGAGTAATGAACAACTAATTGTGGAGCATATTTGTCATACTCTCTAAGAACCCTCCACACATGCATATACATATATACTTTAAGTCCTTGTTATTGTTGTTGACTTTCCACATATTAAATGTGTTCTCCAACATATTCTCGTCATTCCAACTATTTTGACAGTGAGTATAAAAATTATTATAGCTAGGTTGCAAAAAAATCATTTACCATTGATGCAAACCTATAGTAATGTGATTTTAACCGTTGATAGCTTCTCGTCATTGATCCTGTGGGTCGATGCTTGTTGTAGTAATCAACTATACATTTCTAAAAAGCTTGATCCTTCTGGTCATTACCAACAAGTGCATCGGTGTTGATAATTACCTATGACTTCGCAAGGACCATATCTTTATCAAGAAACCAAAATCTTTGTTTTGAATTTTCTTTCTCTGGGTCAACATCACGCTCTTCTTGTGATGAGTGTGGTGGCCACTGAGTTGTTGGAACAGATGATGGCGTTAGAAATTCTTTGTCGCTGATAGATGGGTCAATAGTAGCCCTTCTTGATTCATTCGAAAGCATGACTGATGGTTGAGTAGGAGAAAATACATAAGGAGAAGGCATCCCAAATTGATTGTCCATGGCTGACCAATCTTGGGGTGGATATATACCAAATGGAGCTCAGGCGGCGTTACTTAGATTCATCAAAAAATTTTGAGAACTTTGGGAATTTGGGAAATTTGGAGGATATTGTGACTTAGAAAATGAGGAAGAAATAATTTCTTATACAAAAGAATAGGTACACGACTCTCTTGTTTATAGAGAGAATTTACAATAGAAAGGAAACTAATGAAAAGGAAATTAAATAATAAGGAAACTAATTAAAGCTAATTAAAGCTAATAATTGACAAATGATCCTTTCCTATTTTTCCTGATTTGTATATCTTTGATTTTAATGATGACAGGATTTCCAACACTCCCCCTCAAACTGGTTTGTAGATATCTTCCATAGCCAGCTTGCTAGTCAGCTTATCAAATTGTTTCTTGTGTAGTCCCTTCGTTAATACATCAGCTAATTGTTCATTTGTTGGAAGATATGTCATGCATATTACTCCAGTGTTGATTTTCTCCTAGATGAAATGTTTATCCACCTCTATATGCTTTGTACGATCATGAAGAACAAGATTATGAGCTATGGAAATAGCAGCTTTGTTGTCACAATAAACCTTTATAGGAGTTGAAAAAGAAAGCTTCAATTCCTCAAGAATTCTTTTGATCCACATTACCTCACAGATTCCATGGGCAACAGCTCTGAATTATGCTTCAGCACTACTTCTGGCTACCACATTTTGTTTTTTACTTCACCACGTAACTAGGTTCCCACCAACAAAGGAACAGTAGCCTGATGTTGATCTCCTATCCATAACACTCTCTGCCCAGTCTGCATCTGTGTAGACTTCGACTTGAAGATGTCCATGTTCTTGAATAATAAACCTCTTCCTGGAGTTCCTTTCAAATATCTCAATATCCTATAGACGGCCTCGAAATGTTCTGCTCCTGGTGAGTGCATGAACTGACTTACCATGCTAACTGCGAAAGCGATATCAGGCCGCATATGAGACAGTAAATCAACTTTCCTACGAGTCTTTGATAAAGGTCCCTGTTCTTTACTTCTTCAGCCCTAGCTGCTTGTAACTTCAAGTTAGGTTCAATTGGAGTCTCAACCATTTTACATCCCAGCAAACCTGTTTCTCCAAAGAGATCAAGAATATATTTTCTTTGATTAACAAATATATCTTCCTTGGACCTTGCAAATTCCATTATGAGGAAATACTTAAGGGCTCCTAGATTTTTAATTTGAAACTCTTTTGCAAGTCTCCTCTTTAGGTCTGCTAATTTTGTTTTATCATCACCGGTTAAGATAATGTCATCAACGTAAACAATTAAAACAACAACTTTACCCCTTTTTGAATGTTTATAAAATATTGTGTGATCGCTTGACTCTGCAAAAAATCATAACTAATAACAGCCTTTCCAAAGCGTTCAAACCATGCTCTTGGTGACTGTTTAAGCCCATATAATGCCTTGTTTAATTTGCATACTTTTTCACTGCCAAGTCCCTTCTCAAATCCTAGCGGTAGACTCATGAACACCTCCTCTTCTAGATCACCATTGAGAAATGCGTTTTTAATGTCAAGTTGATGTAGAGGCTAATCTGAATTTGCTGCAAGAGATAACAGAATTCTGATAGAGTTTATCTTAGCAACTGGAGCAAAAGTCTCTTGATAGTCAATCCCATAAGTCTGAGTGAAGCCTTTAGCCACCAGTCTAGCCTTGTACCTTTCAATGCTTCCATCAGCTTTACATTTTATTGTAAACACCCATTTACACCCAACTCGTTTCTTGCCTTTGGGTAGATCAACTATCTCCCAAGCGCCACTTCTCCTTAAAGCATTCATCTCTTCCATGACTGCTAAATTCCAACTCAGATCATCCAATGCTTCCTGTATATTCCTTGGAACAAACAAGTGTGAAATCCTAGAAGTGAAAGCTTTATGGTTTTTTGACAGTCTTTGGTAGGAAAGATAATTTGCAATAGGATGATTAGTGCAATTTCGAACACCTTTTCTAATTGCTATAGGAACATCAAGATCCAGAATAGTAGGTGAAGAATTAGACACAATAAGAGGAATCAAAGCTGGACTTGTGATAGGGTTACCTGAAATTTCGAAGCCAGAGCTCGATTTTTCAGACGGGTGTTGTGCAGGCTTGACATTTGAGTGTTTATTCCTAAATGAAATCTCTTCCTAGTATAAACCTGAAGCTCAGAATTCATATCACGATGATCAGTTTGTAGTATTTCTCCCCCTGATCGAGAGTTTCCAACACTAGGCACTAGAGGTGGGTGATTATTTTCAAGATTGCCGGAAAAAATGATATTGGAAAGTGGGTTAGAAATGTCCAAAAAATTAACTTTTTCTTCACTTGTTAGAAAAATAGGGTTTTGCTTTTAAAAAGGACACATCCATGCTCACAAAAAAAATTTTTGTTTGGGGATCGAAACACTTATACCCCTTTTTGTTCGACGAATAATCCAAGAATACACATTGTATAGCACGTGATTCAAGTTTTGAACGAAATTGACATGGAACATGAACATAGGCAGTACATCCAAAAATTTTGACAGGCAAATCAGAAAACAATCTAATTTCAGGAAAAAAAATTTTAAGATAATCAAGAGGTGTTTGTACTCTAACACCTTAGTAGGCATCCTATTTATCAAATAAGAGGCTGTTAAAATTGCTCTACCCTATAAATACTTAGGAGTATTCATATAAAACATCATGGCACTCGCTACTTCAAGTAAATGTTTATTTTTTCATTCTGCAATGTCATTTTGTTGGCGGATATCTCGGCAAGTAGATTGATGAAAAATATCTTTTTCATTCAAAAAATCACCCAAGTGCTCATTAAAATATTTTGTTCCATTATCAGAATGTAAAATACAAATTTTGATTTGAAATTGGTTTTCAATCAGAGTGTAAAAATTTTTGAACAAATTTCTCACTTCCAATTTTTTATTCATTAGATAAATCCAACATAAACATGTATGGTCATCAATAAATGTTACAAACCATTTTTTTCTAGAAAGAGTAGAAATTTTAGATGGGCCCCAAACATCACTATGAATCAAGTAAAAAGGTTTGGAGGCCTGGTAATTTTTTGACAATAAGTTGAACGATGAAATTTTGCAAAAAAAACAAGTTTCACAATGTAAACAAGAACAATCAATGTCTTTAAATAATTCTGAAACTAAGATTTATAGATAAGGAAACCTAGGATGCCCTAGTCTATAGTGCCATAGCATTATTTTTTCTTGAACTGAGTTTGAACTAATACTGTTAAGGCTCTGAGCCTTTTTATTACTAACAGGTATTTCATCTAAGTAGTAGAGATCTTCAATCATCCTAGCACGCCCAACCATCATCCCCGAGTTCTGGTCCTGAAATTCACAATGTGATTCAAAAAATATAATACGACAATTAGAATCTTTAGATAGTTTACTAACAGACAAGAGGTTGCAGGCTAATTTAGGAACATGAGGAATAGAATTAAGATTAAATTGTTCGGTCAGTTTGATAAGTCCTTTGCCTGCAATAGGTGAAAAACTACCATCGACAATTCTAATTTTCTCATTTCCATAACAAGGGGAATAAGTATCAAATAGGTGAGAGCAACTAGACATGTGGTTTGTGGCTCCAGAATCTATGATCCACGGAGAGGAGCTTAAGCAAGAGAGAGCTTTAGACATGTGGAGAGCTTTAGGATTGCTACCTGTTTGTGCAAAGGAAACACTAGGAATACGAGATGAGAAGTTGGATTTTATCAGCTTCAAGAGTTGATCCATCTGCTCTTTGTTGAAGGGACCTGTGTCGACTTCATTTGCGGTAGGAATTCCACGATTCTTCTCTCCTTGCTTGTTATTTTTCCAGTTGGCAGGTTTGCCATGAATTTTCCAACATGTCTCATGTGTATAGCGAGGCTTGTTGCAGAAATCGCACCAAACTCGAGGCTTATCATCAGACCTGCGCTGGTAATTTGCAGCATTAGTAAATAAGGCAGAATTTTCAACTGACTTACTAGTACTCCTTTTTCCGAGCATGACACTCCTTCGCCTTTCTTCTCTTCTGACTTCGGCAAATACTTCACCAAATTCAACGTTGAGACCAGTAAGAAATTTGTAAATACGATCGTCTTCCATGGTTTTCTTGTGGTGGTTGCAGTCATCAGCAAATTTCCATTCGTATGTGCTCAAGAGGTCAAGATCCTGTCACAATCTTTTCAATGAATTGAAATATTTTGTGACAGAATCATCTCCTTGACGCATTCCCCCAACTTTAAAGTCAATTCAAAAACCTGAGATTTGTTACCCAGGTCAGAATACATCTGACTAACATTATCCCACAACTCTTTTGCAGTAGGATAACACATGTAATTGGTACTTATATCCTCCTTCATGGAGTTGACTAGTCATGTCATAGCCAAGGAGTTTTCAGCATCCCATATGGCATGCAGCGGATCATTAAGAGCAGGAACCTTCTTGTCACCCATGATATAACTGATTTTTCCTTGCCCACGGATATACATTCGGACGGATTGCGACCACCGGAGGAAATTGTCACCATTTATGCGGATGCTGGTGATTTGGACTGAATGAGAGTTGGAAAGGTGTTGCAGGGTCTCAGAAGGTTTTACCATAGTGCAGGGATTGTAGTGGTTTCGGACGCGACTTCTGACATTGCTCTGATACCAACTTAGAAAATGACGAAGAAATAATTTCTTATACAAAAGAATAGGTACACGACTCTCTTGTTTATAGAGAGAATTTACAATAGAAAGGAAACTAATGAAAATGAAATTAAATAATAAGGAAACTAATTAAAGCTAATAATTGACAAATGATCCTTTCCTATTTTTCCTGATTTGTATATCTTTGATTTTAATGATGACAGGATTTCCAACATTGTGGAACATATAAAATATTTTGAAAATTTGGAAGGTGTTGTGGGTGAGAGAAAAAATGAGGATATTGGACATTTGGAGGAATGCAGACATTTAAGAAGATGTATTTTCTTCTGTATTTGAAGAATTCAAAAGATTTATAAAAGAAGTATTGAAATTTTCATCCATCTCGAATACAAATGGAGAATGAAAGGAAGAAATAAGAAGTAGAGAGTGAAGAGAATGAGAAAATAAATGAAAAAAATGAGATTGGAGATATATTTATAAATTTTTCAAAATTAAAAAAATAAATTTTGGTCGTTAAACAACAGCTAAAAATTAGTCATTGTTAAATGACTAATTTGTTAGCCCTTGTTCAACGAGATATTGTTGCTTTTTTTTACAAATATTAAAAAAAATACATTATTTTAATATTAAAGAAAATAAAACATTTGAAGAAGTGGCTCCATATTCACAAAGGAACTCCCTCCCACTATGGGAGGGAGCTCCTTGGGCGTTGCCGGTCACAATGGGAGCTCGTGTTGTCAATTTATTGTGTGGTCATTTGGTTGGGAGTTGTTTCCTTAGCTTTTTACCCACTTGTGCATTGGTCACTGAATCTCGTATCCATACCATTATTGTCTACAGTGCCTTGTCACTTTATTGATCTTTGCATCCTTTATGCATAGGCCATTATGATTTACCATGATTACGTGGAAGAAAGATGATAAATAACAGAACAATTTTTATAAAAGTAACAGTACATTTTGCTTAATATTAATCATGTAGGAAATTTTGCAAGTAGAAAGTTTTGCTCTCACTTCTTATTCCTCATTTTCCTCCTTAATTATTATACATTATTTCTGTTGATCCATGATTTATGTGTACTATATCCACATTGTTCAACAACATAGAAATATAGCACCTAATTTGTATAACTTCGATCCAGATTCCAAAGGCCAATCTGTTATAGAATTTGGTCATCCAAGTTCGAAATGTCAAGTCAGCCTACATTAGCCAAGAACAGGACCATTACGTACAATATTTCAACCTAATCACATATGGCCAATTATATCAGCTCTAACTTTATCAATGAGACTTTTATACAGCATCTCTAGATCATACAAAATATAGGCTATCTCTGAAATAATGAAAAATCTTACTTCTTTGTTTTTCGCCTTGATTATTGTAGATTATTACTGTTGAACCATGATTTATGTTCATCGTTCAACACCATAGATAGAAATGTAGCACCCAATTTGCATTGCTCCAATCCAAATTCCAAAGGTCAATCTGTTATTGTCTAAGAATTTGGTTGTCCAAAAGTTGGCAATATCAAATCACCTTAAATTGGCCAAGAACGGTGGTACCTACATCATATATTCTACCAGATTCTCCCTGAACAACCGTCATCATTTGGATAAGAAGGCGAGATTGTTGATTCTTCTAATTAAGTCCAAAATTCCTACATCATGTTGAGTTGTGTGTTTTAATTCAAACTATTCTTCTTGGTATTTGTTGTTGTTCTAGTAATGCATGTGTGTATGCATTTAGTCCCACATTGCTAAGCTAAGAAGGTTGGAAGACCTTATATATGGAGCCCTTCCATCCTTGCTTAGCAAAATTAAGGGGACCTACATGTATGCGCGGGCCGAGCCCAAATCAGGTGGTTTCGGGGTTTCGAGCCGGAAATCCATAAATCGGGCGCAATGCACACGATCATCGCTCTCACAGGCGGCCTGGTTTGTTTTTGCCAGGGAACCGACGCGAGTGGTTGTCGGATCTTGGGAGGGAGAATTTTGCCGGAGAACCTCTGCACCGTGGGCGGCAATCGCTTCAACCGGAGGATAGCCATTTCTGAACCTTACTCTTTTATTTACCTGTTCATTGCATGCTTGCTACTTTGGTACAAATATATTGCTGTGTTAGTGCTCTCAATTCTACAACAACACATCATATTCTACCAATTACCAAAGATCCTACCTGAAGCAGCTAAGCATTTGATTGGAGACTTGCTGGTCATGTCCAAACCACAAGTATTGACTCTTCTACCCTGTCAGTATTATAGATAACTGAAAATTCGGTATATTATGTAGAGATTCATGGAGGAAAAAATTATATTTACTGGAATGAGCCTTCCCCCTATAGATAAGAAAGCTGTATGTCATGGATCACCTCAGTGAGACACTAGTTAGTCCCATCGCTTGCCTACGCTTGAAGATCTTGTGGAGAGAGTTAGCTAAAAGGATGACCAAAAAGAGCTGCAGGAAATTACCTTGATAGAGCTCTCTGCCACATCTAAACCAAGCTCGACAATATTCATAATCCAAGAAACCCATTTGTGGACAATCTGGCAGTCTCAAAAATCATCTCAAGTGCCACCTTAGTCACAATCAAAAGCCTTATCATAGTTAAATTTAAGAATTAAGGCAGTGAATTACTGTAAGATAGAGGGGAGAGTTTACCTATATTACTCTGCTGTTTTTTTTTCTTGCTATTGTAAACTCTCATGCTGACATTTTGGAGATGGTTTGTAGGTCCCTCTGATCTTAGAAAGTATTTGGAACCTTAAAAGAACAGGATGCGTAGATGCCTCTGATGGTAGAAAAGGTTTGGAATCTTATTAATAATTTTTTGGGGGAATTCTAGTTTGATTTTGAGAATGGGGATATTTGGACATTTGAATTTTGCTGTGAAGTTTTTTTATGAGAAAGGAGATTTAGCAACAAGATCCCTCTTTGGTTAAGTTGTTGTTACATCGTAAAGCAACATACGGATATTACATTCATGCTGTAAAACAATCCATACCTTCACTTGTAGAAGAAGATGTTTTATTTTAATCCTTAGTGAACATAACATAGTCATCAGAGCAATAAACCTACTATGCTTATGCTATGAGTTAACCCTTGCATCTGTTAAATATGTGATTACGCATTCTTTTGGTTTTCAAATACATCCATGCAAACTATGTTGTCAATTTAACATACCATTTCGTTTAAGACCCCCTGTCTATCCCCTTTTGGCATGTCGAAGAGCTGCTGAAAAACTACGAGAACGTTTGCGCCCTCCGCATTTGAACGCCAATCTCATCGGACCTGGGAAACTCGCAATTTCATCACCAAAATCACCCGCTATGACAAGGTCGTCAACATACCCAACTCCATGACCATTCTGGTGGCAAAGCATAATCTTACTGGTATATGGAACTTCACCAACCCAGGCATGGTGAGCCACAACGAGATCCTGGAGATGTACAGAGGCTGCGTCGATCCAAAATTCACATGGAAGAATTTCACACTCGAAGAGCAAGCGAAGGTGATCGTTGCCGCGCGGAGCAACAACGAATTGGATACCACCAAACTGAAAAATGAGTTCCCAGAGCTCCTCCCAGTTAAGGAGTCGCTCATCGAGTATGTTTTCCAGCCAAATCAGAAGACACGTGCCTCCTAAGTTCGTTCGTTCAATTTGCTCTGCCAGTTCATCTACTCATTGAACAATAAGTTTGCAAATGATGCTTGATTATGGTTAAACCCTTGATCCACATTCAGAATGAAGAAGAGAAGAAAAAGCCATGTACGAGTTAATTATCTGTTTTATTGATAGTGGAAATCATCCAAGAAGCAAATATTTTTTATTTGTGATTTTGATTCCTTTAATTTGGGTTTCAACAATCTTCATCCATATATATAAATATACATATATATTGACAGATCATGATTAATAGTTAATCCTCACCATTTTGTATATGTTTCTGGTGGCTACACTACACAGGAGGCTTGGACGGGGTGATCAAGATGACGAGGCCTGGGAAGACGTCGTCGGGGTCGTGTATGTGCGGGTTGCGCTCCACGATGAAAGGGTCGCCGCACTTGTCGCTGATGCTGTGCAGCGTCTCCCCCTCGCCCACCACGTAGATCTCGTCGCACGGCCGTGCCACTAGCCGCCCGCCGCCGGCCGGCTCGTCCAGCTGCACCGTCGCCTCCGCTGAGCCGCCTTCACGCAGCGAGCTGGCCAGGACGAGCGCCCCGAGGACCAACGCGACGTACCACGAGGCGGCGTCGGCGGCGGAGAAAACGCTGGCAACGGGCCTCCTCGCCATTGGCATACGCTGTATTATCGACGGTGAAGTAGGCAGTGGTATTTATAGAGAAACAGAGATGCACAGAATGTCAGTGCCGGATTCCTTGGGAAAGTGGGGAGGCCGAAGTTGTGTGGGAGTTCACGTAATGTGGAGAGAAGGATTTCGCATGGGCAGCGGTGGATGGCGGTGGTGGTGGTGGGGCGGAGCCACTCAGCCACCTCAAGTGCGGCCAGATACACTGGCTTATGATTAGGGGTGAGCATTCGGTCAAAATTGAACCGACCGAATCGAATAAATCGAAAATCGAATAAACTGAATTTCTTTTCAACTAACTGAACCGATCGAATTTCCCTATGAACCTGAACCAATCGAACTGATAAAATATCGATTAATTCGGTTTTCGACCGAATTGACCGAATTAACCGAATTTTAAAACCCTATTCGGTTTTACCTTTAAAAATAAAGATTTTATTTAATTAATTATATTTTAAAATAAAAATTAATTAAAATAATATTCTTATTCGGTTTAACCGAATTACAAAATTCAAAATCGAAACCGAATTGAATTAATCAAAACCGAACAGAATTTTTTTAAAAAAACGAAAATCGAATTAACCGAATCGAATTTCTAAATTTAGTTGGTTCGGTTCGGTTAATTCGATTTTTCTGAATTTTTGCTCACCCCTATTTGTGATTGCATGCTGGTGGTGCTTGTTTTGGGCCCAAAATGGTGATGGTGATGGTGATGGTTGGTGATGGATTGAGAATGGATAGATGCTTTGAAAATGGATAGTGGAAGGGCTGGCGCACAGAGACAGCACCAGCGTCGAAGGTCTGCCGTATATTGGGGTCTTTATGTCTAGAGGAGAGGGTTTGCAAGATGCACGAATGATTCTGCTACTGCAATTTGAGATAAGGCATCGAAGGGGCGGGTTTGCATGCACGCGCACAAGATAAGTCGGCATTCAATAACCATAATTACTTGGCCAAAAATAAGATGAACGTCTATCATTTGCGTTTTTATCAGATGATGATCTTATTTTCTGATTAAATTCAAATAAGTGTCTCTCTGTGCTTTTATTTTCTAAAAGTGATCTATCCAAAAAAAAAATATTATTATATTATCTGATGATTCGGTCCTATAAAAATTAGTAATTAATTTTATAATTATAGAAATTAACATTTAATTTCTATAACGTGTGTAAATTAATTACTAGCTTCTACAATATATTATATTATCATTTGATCGTGTAGAAATAGGTTGCTAGCTTTTATAATTGTAAAACCTAGTAGTTAGTTTTTACAACCATATTTTATATTATTTTAATTTTAATTTTATGAGTGATAACATAATTAAAATAATATTTCAACGAATAAACTTAACTAAATGATAAATGATAAAAACTTTATGACATTTATTATGTTTTAAATAAACATAATTTAATTATGATCCAATTTACAGAAGTTAGCATATAATTTTAAAAATTAACCGGTAGTTTCTATATATGCTAAAAATTAACAGGTAGTTTTTATAATACTAAATATACAGATATTTTTAAAATGAGGGGCGTTCATTTCTATAAGGAGCGCTCATTTGGATTTTTGTTTTTTCACGTTAATATGGTGTTTATGGTGTTTATATTAATTTGAGATGTCCTACTAATTTTTACCTTAATTACTTTATTATAAACAATTAAATATAATAATAATAATTACTGATCATAAATGTTATATAGCTATATGGTTGATCCGGTGGTAAGAGTCCGGGACCCCCTAACGAGGGGTCAATGCCACGTGGAGGTCAAATGGCCAAGTAGCCCGCCGGAGAAGGGTGAGCCGACCGGACTTGGAAGAAATGGATAAGACCGATCGGCCGACCAAGGGACATTCGGTAATAAAAGGCGCCCCGACCGGGTAGGGGTTCCGACGCTCTGTCGAAACAGTAGTTAAGAGCCGAACGGAAGAGCCAGGAGAAAATGACACTGCTAACAGTCTCTACATAGCGCCTACTGGAAATTTCCCCAGCACACCAATATCAAAGGCAGGCCGGACGCGAGGTGAGTGCCGTCCGGCCAGCGCGTAAAAGGAGGAGGGGCCGGCAGGACGGACTCCCTGTCCAGCCGGTCGGACGCCCCGGATTATGAGTAGTAAAGAAGGGGGAACATCTTCTGACAGCCGTCAAGTCATATGGCTAGGTCATACTCCTAGTCTGACAACGGGGTGTCCTGTTGTCTCATCGAAGGCGCAATGGGACTGTTGCAGTATGGCGTCAGGTAAGCTCTCTGACAGGTACATACCGGGGTATGGGCTGCAGACACGTATGCACCTCGGTGGACGTGCATTAGTTCTTTCACCGCTCTATATAAAGAACCTCTTACTTCGCCGGAGGTACGCACGCTACGAGTTTTGGAGCCCCTTTCTCTCTATTGAGCTTTGCCTGACTTGAGCGTCGGAGGGTCGCCGTCGGGAACCCCTTCCCGGCCCGACTTCTGTGCAGGATCGCCGGAGCTTCGGAGGCCTACGCCATCGACTAGGAAAGCGCCACGTGCCCAGCGTCCTTTGGTTCGGCGATTCGGACAGGATCAATTTGGCGTCGTCTGTGGGAACGCTCCTGCATCCGATCGGAAACAATGGATGAGGCTGGACGACAACACACGGTAACGCTTTCGAACGAGGAACTCGACGCTCTGATCGAGATAAGGGCCGCCAAGCTCGTGGAGCAAAAACAGAAAGTCACAGCCGAGCGGGCGGAGCAGCAAGCGACATCAGCGTCTGGTGGTCGAGCGGAAGCGCCACCAGCCACCGTTGTATTTCATCGAGCCTTGTTCCGCACCCCTGAAGCCGTACCAGCTCACAGAGATAGGGGATCTTCTTCGGATGAAATGCCTAGACGAGATGACAGAAAGGGGAAAGCCCCCCGAGTGGACGCATCGCCCGAGCGGATCAATCGCCAATTTTCAGAGGCTATTCTACGAGACCCCCTGCCCAAGCATTACGTGCCTCTGACGATCGGCGAGTATAATGGGACAACCGACCCAGATGATCATTTGGGTAAGTTTGACAACACGGCAACCCTACATCAATACACAGATGGGGTGAAGTGTCGGGTTTTCCTCACCACCCTCTCCGGGTCGGCTCAACGGTGGTTTCGGAGGCTGCCGGACGGATCCATCACGAGCTTTAAGGATTTCCGAACGGCCTTCCTCCACCATTTTGCGAGCAGCCGACGCTACCAGAAAACGAGCGTGAGCCTGTTCACCATCAAGCAAGAAGCCCGTGAATCGCTTAGAGGTTACATCCAGCGGTTCAACCAAGTGGCGATGGACATTCCAACGGCCACCTCGGAAACTATGATGAATGCCTTCACACAAGGCCTAGTGGATGGAGATTTCTTCCGATCGCTCATCCGAAAGCCACCCCGGGATTATGATCACATGCTACACCGGGCTAACGAGTACATCAACGTGGAAGAAGCGCAAGCGGCCAGGAAAAAAGAAACTCCAGCCGAGCGGCCCCCTCCGTCCGAGCGGAAACAACATGCCGCTAATCAGCCGCCCAGAGGACCGAGGGCCGAAGCAATCCGAGCCCCCCATGTCCGATCCCACGTGCAAGAGGTAGCTGCCGCTCGGCCAAAGCCAAAGAAGAAATGGACCCCGATGTTCTGCTCCTTCCACCGGACGGATACGCATAATACAAGGGATTGTCGAAGTTTTCCCTTCGTGACTCATCCCGTGCCCCGGAATGCCGGACGACGGTCTCCCTCAGTCGACAGGCGGCAGAGAACTCATGATGCCGAACGGACACGAACCGATAGGCCGCAGCAACAGGCCCCCGAACGGCATCGTTCTCCAAGGCAGGAGAATCGCCGAGCGTCCAGAGAACGGTCCCGACCGTCCGCTCGGGAAGAGGAAAATAGAAGCAATACTTCCCGAGGCGAGATCAACGTTATTGCTGGCGGGCCGACCGGAGGAGACTCCAACCGAGCTAGAAAGGCGAGCGTCCGGCAGCTCCAAATTCATGCAGCCGGCTGTAGCCGAGAACGAGCGGAAGGACTTGGAGTTGAAGTACCCCACGACGATGCTCTGCTCATCAAAGCAGTAATAGCCAATTACACTATTCACCGCGTATTTGTTGACACAGGGAGCTCAGTCAACATCTTATTCAAGAAGGCGTTCGATCAGCTGCAAATTGATCGAGCCGAGCTGTTACCCATGACAACTCCGCTCTACGGGTTTACGGGTAACGAAGTTCAGCCGGTCGGACAGATCCGGCTGGCTGCCTCGCTGGGAGAAGAGCCGCTCAAGAGGACAAGGACAACAAACTTTGTGGTGGTCGACTCTCCCTCGTCCTACAATGTCATTTTGGCGCTCAGCGAATTCCGAGCGGTCGTCTCAACCTTCCATCAGAAGATCAAGTTCCCCGTGGAGGACAAAGTGGGAGAAGTACGGGGAGATCAGCTAGCAGCTCGGCGATGCTACATCGAGATGGTCCGAGCAGAAGCCAATTCCGCTCGGAAGACGCCCCGAATCGAGGTAAACGCCATCACTGAGAAGCCACCTTCTTTAATTTATGAAGAAAAAGAGGAGGTACAGATTCACCCAACCCGATCGGAGGCCACGACTTTTATTGCGTCCGATCTGGAGGAGAAGCAGAAAGAGGAGCTGATCCAATGCCTCCGAAGAAATCATGATGTCTTCGTCTGGTCGACACATGAGCTGCCCGGAATTTCGCCGAGCATAGCGCAGCACGAGTTACATGTCCGACCGGACGCCCGGCCGGTAAAGCAGAGAAAAAGAGATTTCAGCGCCGAGCAGAATGCCATCATCCGGGCGGAGGTGGAGAAGCTTCTGGAAGCCGGCCATATACGCGAGGTGCAGTTCCCGAGCTGGCTGGCGAACGTAGTATTAGTCTCCAAGCCGGGCAACAAATGGAGAGTATGCATAGATTTCAGGGATCTCAACAAAGCTTGCCCGAAAGACTTTTATCCCCTGCCCCGGATAGATCAGCTGGTGGACTCTACGGCCGGCTGTGAATTAATATGTATGCTTGACGCTTACCAAGGCTATCATCAAGTGCCGCTCGCCCGTGAAGATCAAGAAAAAGTCAGCTTTGTGACGGCCGACGGCACCTATTGCTATAAGGTGATACCGTTCGGATTGAAAAATGCGGGAGCCACTTATCAGCGCTTGATGAACAAAGTGTTCAGAGAACAGATCGGGCGGAATCTAGAGGTATATGTGGACGACATTCTCATCAAATCTGTCCGAGCGGCCAATCTCCTGGAGGACATGGAGGAGACTTTCCGAACACTGAGGAGGTATGGCGTCAAACTAAATCCCCAGAAGTGTCTGTTCGGAGCGAAAGGAGGACGTTTCTTGGGTTACATCGTGACCGAGCGGGGTATTGAAGCAAATCCCAGCAAGGTGAAAGCTCTGCAAGACATGCCGCCACCGAGAAGCACGAGGGAAGTGCAGCGTCTGACCGGTCGGATAACGGCTCTCTCCAGGTTCATCTTTAAAACTGCCGACTGGAGCCTCCCTTTCTTCAAAATATTGCGCAAGGCCACTAAGTTTCACTGGGATGGAGAATTCGATCGGGCGTTCGAAGACTTGAAGGCCTATCTGAACTCTCTCCCAGTATTAGCCAAGTCGACTGCTGGTGAGCCACTTTATATGTACTTATCTTCAACCGAGCATGCAATCGGCTCGGCTTTAGTGAGGACGAGCGGAGAAGAGCACGTGTATTTCCTTAGTCATATTTTAAAAGATGCTGAATCTCGCTACACTGGGCTCGAGAAGCTGGCTTTTGCTCTGATCCTCGCCGCTCGGCGCCTCCGTCCATACTTCCTGGCGCATACTATCATCGTCAAGACCAATAGCCCGCTCGGACGTGTGTTACTGAATCCAGAAGCATCAGGGCGGCTCATCAAATGGACGACGGAGTTAAGTGAATTTGACATCCAATACCAGCCCCGCTCGGCGATCAAAGCGCAATCCTTAGCCGATTTTGTGACTGAGGTGCAAAGGCCGGAGCCGGAAGCTATGTGGAGAATATATGTGGATGGGTCGTCCACTCGGCTCGGAAGCGGGATTGGAATATTGTTGATCTCCCCTCAAGAAGAAAAGATGCACTTATCCGTCAGGCTGGATTATAAGGCTACCAACAATGAAGCAGAGTATGAAGCCCTCATAGCTGGCTTGCAGGCTGCCCGGCATGTGGGAGCCGGTCGGGTAACGCTCCACTCGGATTCGCAGTTGGCCGCTCAGCAGCTCTCCGGTACCTTCGAAATCAATAGCGCTCGGCTCAAGCTCTACGCTGAAGCCTTCGAGAAGCTGAAAACCGATTTTAGAGAAGTTATTGTCCAGAAGATACCCAGAGCAGAAAATCAAGCAGCTGATGAGTTAGCCAAACTTGCGAGCTCAATAACGTCGGTCGCCATTCAGCAGTCAATTGAAAAAGTACTGTTGGTGGCGCACGTCGACCGGATGAAAGGCCTCACATTTCCAAGCGACTGGCGGACGCCCATCATAGAGTTCCTCCGCTCAGGCGCCACACCATCCAATGAGTATGAAGCCCAGCTGCTAAGGAGGAGAGCTGGTCGGTTCACACTCCTCGGCGATCAGCTTTATAAAAAGGCTTTCTCACGCCCGTTGTTGAAATGCGTGAGCTCGGAGGACTCGGCTTACATCCTCCAAGAAGTACATCAAGGATCGTGCGGAGGACATCCGGGCGGACGAGCACTAGCTAAGAAGATCCTACTAGCTGGATACTTTTGGCCGACTTTACAAGCAGATGCCGCTCGGACAGTGTCGAAGTGTCTTTCATGCCAAAAGTACCATAACTTCAACCACCGACCGGCAGAAGAAATGAAGGCATCAACAGTTTCCTGTCCGTTCGATCAATGGGGAATAGATATTGTTGGTCCATTCCCGATGGCGACCGGGCAGCGGAAATTTTTGCTAGTGACGGTTGATTATTTCTCCAAATGGGTAGAGGCCGAGCCGCTAGCCAAGATCACCGAACAGATGGTCAAAAAATTTATCTGGCAACACATCATCTGTCGGTTCGGCATCCCTCGCCGATTGGTCTCAGACAATGGGCGGCAATTCACAGGGAAGATGCTAGAGGATTGGTGCAAAAGCTACGGCATCGAGCAACACTTCACGTCCGTGGCTTATCCGAAGTGGCCAATCGGGAAATTCTTCGTATTTTGCGCGCTCGGCTCGACCATATGGGAGGAAGTTGGCCAGATGAAGTGTTGGGCGTCTTATGGGCCATCCGAACGGCTCCAAAGGAAGGGACGAGCGTCACGCCTTTCCACTTGGTGTATGGTGGCGAAGAAGTCATTCCTGTTGAAGTCGAAGTCGATTCCGCTAGGATCCAAAGCTATGATGAGGGTAACGCTGAGCGGAGGAACACAGAGCTGGATCTGGTCGAAGAGGAAAGAGCCAAGGCGTCCGTCCAGCTGATGGCGTACCGGCAACGGATGAAGCAAAATTACAATCGCCGCGTAATCCCCAGATCATTCCAGGTCGGCGATCTTGTCTGGAAGAAAGTCAAGTCGGTCGGCGACGTCGGCAAATTGGAGGCACCGTGGGCGGGCCCGTTCAAAGTTATTGAAAAGCTCCGCTCGGGCGCATATTATTTGGAGGATGAAGCCGGGCGGCAGCTGGATCGACCGTGGAGTGCAAATCATCTCCAGCCTTATCGAGCTGGATGAAAGGTGCATGAATGTAATTCATTTTTGTGTATATACTAGTCGCCTGCGTCCTTGTAATGCAGGAAGCAAAAAGATGAAAACGCATTGAGCATTATCCGCCGAACGGCTTACTGCGTGAGGACCCCGTGCCGTTCGGCCGGGGCGTGTAAATATATAAGACAAATGCTCGAAGGTGAAGACCCCGCGCCGTTCGGCAGGGGGAATTGTACCCGTACTAAAGGCTCAATATCGAAGGCCCCGGGCCGTTAGGCCGGAGGTATATTGTACGAGTCGCACGCTCGATAGCGAAGACCCCTCGCCCCTCGGCAGGGCGTATATAATCAGTTAAAAGTTAGCTGTGAAGACCGTCGAGCTCCGACGTTAAATATCGAGAGACGAGCCGGCGTCTATAAACATCCGAGCGGAAGACCGTCGAGCTCCGACGTTAAATATCGAGAGACGAGCCGGCGTCTATAAACGTCCGAGCGGAAGACCGTCGAGCTCCGACGTTAAATATCGAGACGAGCCGCGTCTATAAACGTCCGGCGGAAGACCGCCGAGCTCCGACGTTAAATATCGAGACGAGCCGGCGTCTATAAACGCCCGAGCGGAAGACCGCCGAGCTCGACGTTAAATATCGAGAGACGCCGGCCTATAAACGTCCGAGCGGAAGATCGCCGAGCTCCGACGCTTAAATATCGAGAGATGAGCCGCGTCTATAAACCGAGCGGAAGACCGTCGAGCCGACGTTAAATATCGAGACGAGTGGCGTCTATAAACGTCCGAGCGGAAGACCGCCGAGCTCCGACGCGTTAAATATCGAGACGAGCCGGCGTCTATAAACGTCCGAGCGGAAGACCGTCGAGCTCCGACGTTAAATATCGAGAGACGAGCCGGCGTCTATAAACGTCCGAGCGGAAGACCGTCGAGCTCCGACGTTAAATATCGAGAGACGAGCCGGCGTCTATAAACGTCCGAGCGGAAGACCGTCGAGCTCCGACGTTAAAAATCGAGAGACGAGCCGGTGTCTATAAACGTCCGAGCGGAAGACCGTCGAGCTCCGACGTTAAAAATCGAGAGACGAGCCGGCGTCTATAAACGTCCGAGCGGCTCGCATTGCAAGAATCTAGTGCAAACCCCTTTGAAATAAGGCGCAAAGCTAGAGATGGTTAATTAGAATTAAAAATGTGAGCAAGTGAACGAATGACGTTCGAGCGCCGAGCGGCTACCTAGTTGCATGGCGAAAGATGTTATTAAAGGCAAGCGGCTTGAGTCCACGTTATAGCGTAAAGCCGAGCGGAGGAGTTATAAAGAACACTTAAAATGTGACGAAAGAAAAATTTCTTGTCAAAATAGAAGTTGGAGGAACAGAAAAGATTATCTATTATGCACTGGGTGAACCAAAAAAGTTACTACAAAAATAAGTTGAACCGAACGGCTGGAATACAAAAAAGTTCAAAAAACGCTTATCACGCGTCAAAGTCAAAAAGAGTGTCTGGGATGGCGCCCATCACGGTTGCGAGGTCCTCGGCGGGCAGGTGGCCCTTGGTGTTCAGGTAATCTACCGCCGCCTTGATCGCTTCTTCGAAAGTGAGAGATATCTTGTCAGTAAACTTCTCTCCGAAATCTTCCGAGCGAAGATGCGCCTTCCTCACTTCGTCCGAACGGGTCGACTCCCCCTCTTGATATTCTTTGAGCGCGGCGTGGGCAGCGTCGCTGGCGGCTTGGAGGTCCTTCAAGTCTCCATCAAATCTTTGGAGATCGGCCGAGCGGCTCTCCTTCTCGGTAGCCAGCAGAGCATCCAGATCCTTGATGCGTTGCTCCAGCCCTCAGATCTCCACCTTCATGCGGTCCATATCATCGATGGCCTGGAGCTTCCGGGTGGTCGCCGTCTTGATCTCCTTATCCCGTTGCTTGATCATCGCCTCAAGCCGAACGACCTTGCTCGCCAGATCGGAAGCCCTTTTCCGTTCGGCATCCAGTAGTTTTTTGGCCTTCTCCAGAGCGGCCGTCGACTGCCCGGTACCCCCCGCAGCTTTTTGTTTTTTCAACTCGTCCTCCAGTTCGGCCAATCGATCGCTAATGGCGATCTGCTCCACCCAGTTCTGCTAGCAAATGTGGACAGGTTAAAAACATAATTCAAATACGCAAACAAAGAAACAGAGCATACCCCGGTGGCCTGTTGTAGGTTGCTGTCGCCGAGCTACCCGGGAGTCATCTTGGCTATTCGATGTCGAGCGTCCACCCAAGCTTGGGCAAGAGGGCCCGTCAAGTTGATCTGCTGCTCGGGGACCATTGGCCGATCAGTAGCAGCCATGTACGCCTCCGAAGGAAGGCGCAGAACGGTTTTAATTAAATTCTGGCCGCTCGGCTCGCTCTGAGAAGCGTCGGCCTTACCGGACGGCCCACCGGTGGACGAGGAGGGAAGCTCGCCCAAGCGCCTGATACGGCGCAGGGTTCTTGTAGGACTGGACGGCGGCACCTCGGAGCTTGCCCTCGGAGAGCCATGTGGGGTCGGGGTACTCTCTAGGGAAACCGTCCCGGACAACACCGGAGCATCCGCGCCCCGCTCGGGCTGTGGTTCATTAAATGGAGTTGAGGCAGATGCGGATTCCGGTCGTCGGCGTTTCCGAGTGCGTAGCGGCACATCCTCGGCCGAACGACCCTCCACCTCGGCTTCGGTAGAAGGTTCTATGTCGCCCACGGCCTCATCGTGAGAGGCAGGGGCGTCTAAGGCTTCGGGGACAGTTGGAGTCCCCTCACCTTCTTCGCCGGCCGGATCAGCTGGAGCCGCCAAGCCCCGCTTGGCGACCTCTTTGTTCTTCACCGCCTCGATCTGAGCGGCTTTCAATTTGAGCTTCTCGGTCGCCTTAGCACGCCACATGACTTCAGCTGCAGAAGCAAGAAATAAATCAGTTAGAACAAAATAAACGGGAGGATAAGGGAACTTACTCATGTTGCAGGGCAGATCGGCTGGGGTAGAAGACAAGCCGAATATGTGCATTACTCCCGGAAGGAGCAGCTTGTCAATATGATAGCGCTGACCAACTAGCCGTTCGGCTGCATGAAGGTAGGCCGCGTCGCCTCTAAATTTGCCGAGCTCCGGTTGCGCCGGCAGCGCCGTCTGCCACTTGGTACGAAAAGTTGGCCGCTCGGGAAAACGTATATAGAAAAAATGCTTCTTCCAGTGTTTGTTGGAGCTCGGCATGTTATCGAAGAGGACGAAACCTATCCTAGACTGGAAAACAAAGGTGCCCCACTCGGCTTGCTTGGGATAAAAAAAGTAGTGGAAAATTTTTGGGTCTAAGGGGATGCCGTTCAGTTTGAACAAAACTATCACTCCGCTCAATAGCCTAATAGAGTTGGGAACTACCTAGCCGAGCGGAATGCGAAAATAATTGCAAACTTGTAAGAAAAATTGGTGGGGTGGAAAACGCAGTCCGGCCAGAAATTGGTCTCGGAAGAAAAGAACTGTGTCGGACGGCGGTTCATGAGGCCGATCGGCCAGTGTGGCTAACACTATTGGTGGTCGGTCGGCAGGTCATAGGTTCGAGTAAGGCGCAAGGCGTCCTCCTCGTCGAACCGGCTTTCCATGGCCGAATACCAAAGACTCGGAGCATCGCCGGTCGACTGCAAAGTACTGGTCATGATCAAAAGACAAGAATGCGGGACAAAAGGGGAAGGTTCAAGCGAGGAATGGATGGAAACCGACTGAAGGAGACGATTAACAGAAAGAAGAAAACGTTGGAGCGAGAAAAAAGGTCTTACGAGCAAGGAAGACGGTTTGAAGACGCTGTAGGGTCGCCGGAAAGCCGAAACGCAGGGTCGCCGGCGAAAGGAGGAGCAGCGGGATGTCTGGAAACGAGGAGGTCGAAGTGCGGCGAAGAGCAGGGGTCGGGAGCTTTATATGGGCGGCCGCCATCAATTTCCACCGTCCGATGCAGGTCATCGATATCAAGGTCGTCATCCAATCGTTCATTTCAAACGGCGGTTGTCCCATCCGAAGTGACGCCACCGCCATAAGCTGACGAACGCACGATCGCCACGTGTCAGCGGGATATTGGTCGCATTTAATGAGCTCCCCTTACCGTGCGCAGCGCACGTGATGGATAGTAGGGGAGAGCATCGGACATGGATTCCAAGAAAACACAAGGCACGGACAAGATGTCGCCGAACGGACGAGCATCCTTATGCCTGGCCGAGCGGCCCAATGCAGCGATCATTGCTCAGTCAGATCGGCAGTCCAGTCAGTCAGATTTCGCCTCCTTCGACTAGACTCGAGGGGAAGGCAAGTGATCCGGTGGTAAGAGCCCGGGACCCCCTAACGAGGGGTCAACGCCACGTGGAGGTCAAATGGCCAAGTAGCCCGCCGGAGAAGGGTGAGCCGACCGGACTTGGAAGAAATGGATAAGACCGATCGGCCGACCAAGGGACATTCGGTAATAAAAGGCGCCCCGACCGGGTAGGGGTTCCGACGCTCTGTCGAAACAGTAGTTAAGAGCCGAGCGGAAGAACCAGGAGAAAATGACACTGCTAACAGTCTCTACATAGCGCCTACTGGAAATTTCCCCAGCACACCAATGTCAACGGCAGGCCGGACGCGAGGTGAGTGCCGTCCGGCCAGCGCGTAAAAGGAGGAGGGGCCGGCCGGACGGACTCCCTGTCCAGCCGGTCGGACGCCCCGGATTATGAGCAGTAAAGAAGGGGGAACATCTTCTGACAGCCGTCAAGTCATATGGCTAGGCCATACTCCTAGTCTGACAACGGGGTGTCCTGTTGTCCCATCGAAGGCGCAATGGGACTGTTGCAGTATGGCGTCAGGTAAGCTCTCTGACAGGTGCATACCGGGGTATGGGCTGCAGACACGTATGCACCTCGGTGGACGTGCATTAGTTCTTTCACCGCTCTATATAAAGAACCTCTTACTTCGCCGGAGGTACGCACGCTACGAGTTTTGGAGCCCCTTTCTCTCTATTGAGCTTTGCCTGACTTGAGCGTCGGAGGGTCGCCGCCGGGAACCCCTTCCCGGCCCGACTTCTGTGCTGGATCGCCGGAGCTTCGGAGGCCTGCGCCATCGACTAGGAAAGCGCCACGTGCCCAGCGTCCTTTGGTTCGGCGATTCGGACAGGATCAATGGTGATAAAGATAGATCCTCTGAAAGTGGATTAAAGCATTATAGATCGACTGACGTGGAAGTTAAAGTAAAATTGTCAAAATCGTAGGGTTCAGCGGACAACGAAACCACAAATCAGGGGTGGCCGAGTGGGCCTCTAGAGTCGGTCGGGCTTGAAAGGTCGATCGGACCATTCGAGCAGTTGGCCCTTTGCAACTTGCAACCGAGGTCCAGAGCCAAATACTAAGTTACCCAACCCACCGTTCTTACCGATCAGACCTAAGGTTTGTGTTGGATCGAGACCGCGCTAGAGGGGGGGTGAATAGCGCTCGTGGCTAAAATCGTTCGATTATCGGAATCGTAAAACATAAGAGTTAATGCAGCGGAAATTAAGTAAAGAGACACAGACACGAAGGAGTTACTTCGTTCGGAGCCTAAGGCGACTCCTACTCGAAGGCCCGCGATCCTTGATCGCTTTCGGTGGGCAACAACTATAAATCCGTTAAATAGTTACAGATTGCAAGTACAATAATAAAATATACCAACAACAATGTAGAATCGAAAAGACTGAGCTCCGGGTCGTCGGGGTGTACTTGCAGCACTTCAGGATGGTCGTATTCGCAGCACGTTGCAGAAGATCGCTTTGGAAAGTTGTATTTGAAGCTGCACCTCAACCCTCCTTTTATATGTGGTTCCGGGCGCCTGGATCCCTTCCAGGCGCCTGGAGTGTGACGTGGCCAACCAACCAGGATGCTCCACGTGGCGAAGTCGCAGGATAAACTTTGGTCCCGGCGCCGGACTGTCCGGCGCCGGACCTCCGCCGGATCCATTCGGCGCCCGGACCTCTTTTCCAGCAGTTCCTCACCGCAAACAAAGGTTAGTCCGAGCAAAATACACCGCAAGACAGTGTTAGAATATGATAAAACATAGTAAGGAATAAACGGCAGTCTTCGGACTCGGATTTCCGATAGGAAAACCCTAGGTCGACCCGACGCCATCGTTTCCTCTGCGAGGAACGCGTCCTCACCTACTCCACTCGGAGATTTACTGTTGCCACCGATCCTCCGGATCGATCGGACTTTTCTCAAGACCCGATGCTTCGGACTTTCTGGACATCCGCTTCCCGCTAGTCCAGCTTTCACCAGTTCGCGACACCAGGACTTTTCACCTAGGGTCACCACCCCCTAGGACTTTTGCCTGAAGCCCTCGACCTGCCAAGACTTTCCACATAGGGTTACCACCCCCTATGACCTAGGGTTACCGCCCCCTAGGGTTTTCCCTTTGCCTAACCGCAGCTAGGACTTTCCTGAAATCCTCAAGTAGACTTGTTAGACTAAAAAACATCTTAACTTTGAATTCTTTGCCGTTATCAAAACACGAGTTCGATCGTCGGATGCTTCCCGCACCAACAATCTCCCCCTTTTTTATTATGGCAACACAAATTCAAAGTTAAGTAAACAAGCGAATAGATAGTCATTTTAAACATAGGCAAAATTTGCTAAGTATAGATGAACAAGGTAACTAAAGTAAATTTTGCCCTATATACTCCCCCTTAAGTTTTGGCTCCCCCTTAACTTTTGCTCCCCCTTGAATTTTATATTTTTAACTTGAATTTTATATTTACTATATTTTTGCTACTCTCCCCCTTTGCCATAACTCAAAAAATGGGCAATGTGTAAGGGGTTGTACATGATTAAAGTTAGCAATGTTCAACAGAGTTTGGAAGTTAAGGTGGACAGGATTATTCATTTAAGTTCAGTTGGTCCTTAAGTCCAAGCATAAGTCATGTTTATATGTTAGGTATCAGAGCCATAGAGAACAAAACATTCTTGAACATAGAAATTGAGTGTCTTTTGCCAACTGTCTAACCTTTAGTTACTTGCTGATTGTCTATAGGACAATAGCTTTTACTAGGTTAGTCAAGTTAAGTTTTTTTTTTTTTTTTTTTTTAAAAAAGAACGATCTGTCTATACATTTGGTTCTAATGGCCATGTAATTTGTTGACATAAACTTAATCCTAAGTTCGTCGGTGGGAAACCTAGGGTCAATGCTAGGGGTAGAGGGCACAGCACCAGAATTAGTACGCTTCCTAAATTTGAAACTAATATTATACTAAGGTAGAAAGAAAAAAAAAATTATAAAAATAAATTTTAGGAGGGGATAGAAATTTTACCGAGGAGCCATTGTTAGAAACTTTAGAACTGACGACCTCGGTTGAGTCACGACTTCGTATCAACCTCGAAAAAAAAATTTAATTTTGAAAGTCTTCGCAGAGAAGCCAAGATGAGGCTCAAGGAAAACTTGGGTGAGGGTAGGGGGCGCCTGCTGCCCCCTATATATAAGAGAGTCCGGGCACCCGGACGTGTTCCGGGCGCCCGGGGTCGTGTGAGGCGGGGCGCCCGGGATTGTTGCGGGCGCCCGGGGTCTGAATACCGGGGGCGCCTGCCCCCGGTTTTTGACCGTCGTATATGTATATTATTATTATTAATGCTTTAATTTTTAATTTAATCTTAATGCAAGTATGATTAAAGATGCTTAAATCAACTTGATTCTTAACCATCTTTAAATGAGAATTAATTCAAATTTTGAATTGAGTTTGAAATAATTTGGAATTTGGGTTTAAAATAATTTTGAAATTCATTTTGAAAAGATTTAAAAAATTTTGAAATTGATTTTGAAAAGATTTTAAATAATTTTGAAAAGATTTTTAAATAATTTTGAAAAGAATTTTGAAAAGATTTTTAAATAATTTTGAAATTAATTTTGAAAATATTTTTAAATAATTTTGAAATTTATTTTGAAAAGATTTTTAAGTAATTTTGAAATTAATTTTGAAAAGATTTTTAAATAATTTTGAAATTAATTTTGAAAAGATTTTTAAATAATTTTGAAATGATTTTGAAAAAGATTTTTAAGTAATTTTGAAATTAATTTTGAAAAGATTTTTAAATACTTTTGAAATTAATTTTGAAAAGATTTTTAAATTATTTTGAAATTTATTTTGAAAAGATTTTTAAGTAATTTTGAAATTAATTTTGAAAATATTTTTAAATAATTTTGAAATGATTTTTAAATAATTTTGAAATGATTTTGAAAAAGATTTTTAAGTAATTTTGAAATTAATTTTGAAAAGATTTTTAAGTAATTTTGAAATTAATTTTGAAAAGATTTTTAAATAATTTTGAAATTTATTTTGAAAAGATAAATAATTTTGAAATTAATTTTGAAATGATTTTTAAGTAATTTTGAAATTAATTTTGAAAAGATTTTTAAGTAATTTTGAAATTCATTTTGAAAATATTTTTAAGTAATTTTGAAATTAATTTTGAAAATATTTTTAAATAAATTTGAAATTAATTTTGAAAAAAATTTTAAGTAATTTTGAAATTCATTTTGAAAAGATTTTTAAGTAATTTTGAAATTAATTTTGAAAAAGATTTTTAAATAATTTTGAAATTAATTTTGAAAAGTTTTTTTTTAAATAATTTTGAAATTAATTTTGAAAAGATTTTTAAGTAATTTTGAAATGATTTTTAAATAATTTTGAAATGATTTTGAAAAGATTTTTAAGTAATTTTGAAATTAATTTTCAAAAGATTTTTAAATAATTTTGAAATTGATTCTGAAAAGATTTTTAAGTAATTTAAAATTAATTTTGAAAAGATTTTTAAATAATTTTGAAATTGATTTTTAAATAATTTTGAAATTAATTTTGAAAATATTTTTAAATAATTTTGAAATTAATTTTGAAAAGATTTTTAAATAATTTTGAAATGATTTTTAAATAATTTTGAAATGATTTTGAAAAGGATTTTTAAATAATTTTGAAATTAATTTTGAAAAGATTTTTAAATAATTTTGAAATGATTTTTAAATAATTTTGAAATGATTTTGAAAAAGATTTTTAAGTAATTTTGAAATGATTTTGAAATAATTTTGAAATGATTTTGAAAAAGATTTTTAAATAATTTTGAAATTTGTTTGAAAAGACAATTTTATTCCTTAGTCATCTCACCCGATCTACATTGTCAATCAGGGAATCATATAATTGATGTGAGATGAATTGAGGTTCAATTTACAGGTTTAGTTTAACTTTGTGTTAGATTCATGTTTAGCTTTGGGTTTAACAAGTAGGCATTCTTTGGATAAACTTCTGGGCTATAGTGAGTCACAAGGAACTCATTAAAGTAACCATGCCTTCGAGGTTTCCCAAATAGTCCTACCCACTGAACTTAATACTAACCCTTGGTCTAACTAGTTAGGAACCATTTAAGGGTAGCTTCGGTCAGTTCCACTTGGCCAAATGCACCAGGTCAAAGCCATATCTTCCTAGACATGCGATGCCGAAGTTTCCCTAACGTACTATCATCCAAAAATTTCACCAGTACTGTCTTTCAAGTTAAATCTAACCCTTTTTAATCTATCCTTAATTACCCTACCGGGTAGTCTACTCTTGTTTTACCCATTCCGGGTAAATTAGGTTCAGTTACCCTGTCGGGTAGTTCAGTTGGAGGTGCCAGCTAGTTTGGATCCTCCATCTACTTTTCACAATTTCGATTTGTTGAATTTTGAATTTGATTTTTAATTTTAGTTTTTAAATTTAATTTCGAATTTTGAATTTTGAATTTGATTTTTAATTTAATTTCGAATTTTGAATTTGGTTTTTAATTTTAGATTTTTAATTTAATTTCGAATTTTGAATTTTGAATTTGATTTTTTAATTTAATTTCAAATTTTGAATTTTGAATTTGGTTTTTAATTTTAGATTTTTAATTTAATTTCGAATTTTTAAATTAAGATCGTTTTCATTTTAGCTTTCCCTGGATCACGGCCTCGATATGGTCTGTCGAGGTAGTATATTTGATCCTTCGGAACCCAGTATTGGCCAAGTCCAATTTGATTGATCAATTTGGACTTAGGGACCCATGCTTGGACTGATTTACTACTTTGTTTGTTTATTAAGGATAAATAGGATTTATATTTCTTTTTATATCCTAGCCCAGTTCTATTGTAGACGGCTCTTTGTGTCCCAAGAATTAGATCCAAATTCTTGGAGCCCAGAGAGAATTTTTCTAAAGTAATTTTTAAATCTTTTAACTGATTTTTCATATTTAAATTTTCTTTCTCAAGTTGTTGTACTTGAGTTGAATCTTCAGTTAAAGGTTTTGATTTAGTTACTTCTTTAAGAATGGTTACCTCTTTTAAAAGTGACTTAATTTTCAAATTTGACTTGGCTAATTTGCGAAGTAAATAATTGACTAAATTATTAAGCCTAGGAATACTTACAGCGGAGTCTGGCCCTTCAGAAATGGATGCGGATCCGTGGCTTCGTTCGGAGTCTGCTTCTGACTCGCTCTCGGATTCGCTGATCTGGTCCCGGGCCATCAATGCGAGTAAACTCGTTTGGTCGAGTTCGTCGTCTTCGTCCTCCGAAGAAGATTCGTCCCAGGTTGCCTTTAGGACTTTCCTTCTTCTTTGCTTCTTGGCTTCCTTTTGATTGGGGCAGTTGGCTTTTATATGCCCCTTTTGGTTGCACCCGTAGCAAGTGACTTCGAACTTTGTTTTTGAGTTCTGTTGAGCCTCCTTGGATTGAACTGCCTTCTTCAGATCTTTCTTGTTGAAGCCCTTCTTCTTCTTGTAGAGTTTCTTTACAAGATTCACAAATTCGCTGGCCAGTTCATCTTCTGAATCTTCTGAATCGGGTTCGTCTTCTGATTCCGATTCAACTTTTCGCCGTCCTCTTGATTCCCGTGTTCGACTCGTTCCTGCAACCAAAGCAATCCCTTTCTCGGATGGCTGTGCATTAGTTTGTTCATGGAGTTCAAACTCACTAAATAATTCGTCTAATTTTAAGGAGGACAAATCCTTAGAGACTTTGTAGGCATCTACCATTGATGCCCACAATGTATTCCTTGGAAATGAGTTTAAAGCATACCTTATGACGTCCCGATTCTCTATCTTCTGCCCGATTCCATGAAGAGAGTTAAGGATGTCTTGGATTCTCGCATGTACAGAACTCGCCGTCTCGCCTTCCTGCATCTTTAGATTATATAACTTATTAAGTAGAAGATCTCTTTTACTTACCTTGGTGTCGTCAGTGCCTTCGTGGAGTTCGATTAGCTTTTCCCAGAGCTCCTTTGCGGAGGTGAATGGGCCGACCCTGTTGAGCTCTTCCTTGGTAAGGCCGCACTGGAGGGTGCAGGTAGCTTTGGCGTCGGCTTCCACCTTTTTGATTAGAGAGGCGTCCCACTTCTCGCAGGGAGTCGGTTTGCCGTCGTCATCGGATGGTAGCTGAAGTCCCGTCTTAATGATCATCCATGTTTCGAACTGAATCTTCAGATACGTCTCCATTCTTCTCTTCCAGTAATCGAAATCGTCTCCGGAGAATAGTGGGGGACGAACAGTACTGAACCCCTCTTGTTGAGACATTTTGATCTGAAAAAGTACAAAAACACGAAGATCTATTCCAAGACTGAGTCTTGGATTAGTAGTGCTGGAAGCAGAAAAACGAGCTCAAGTGGTATTGACCAACTTTGAGCAAAAAACGATTCGATAAAAGAATTAAAATATAGCTATAAAGCTAAATGTTAATTGACCCTTTTTTTTTAAAAAAAAAATACCACGAAAAAAAATTTGTTTTGAAAGGTGGTTGCACCAATTCAAAACGACCCCGCTCTGATACCAATTGTTGGATCGAGACCGCGCTAGAGGGGGGGTGAATAGCGCTCGTGGCTAAAATCGTTCGATTATCGGAATCGTAAAACGTAAGAGTTAATGCAGCGGAAATTAAGTAAAGAGACACAGACACGAAGGAGTTACTTCGTTCAGAGCCTAAGGCGACTCCTACTCGAAGGCCCGCGATCCTTGATCGCTTTCGGTGGGCAACAACTATAAATCCGTTAAATAGTTACAGATTGCAAGTACAATAATAAAATATACCAACAACAATGTAGAATCGAAAAGACTGAGCTCCGGGTCGTCGGGGTGTACTTGCAGCACTTCAGGATGGTCGTATTCGCAGCACGTTGCAGAAGATCGCTTTGTAAAGTTGTATTTGAAGCTGCACCTCAACCCTCCTTTTATATGTGGTTCCGGGCGCCTGGATCCCTTCCAGGCGCCTGGAGTGTGACGTGGCCAACCAACCAGGATGCTCCACGTGGCGAAGTCGCGCAGGGGATAAACTTTGGTTCCGGGCGCCCGGACCCTCTTTTTCCAGCAGGTTCCTCACCTGCAAACAAAGGTTAGTCCGAGCAAAATACCCTGCAAGACAGTGTTAGAATATGATAAAACATAGTAAGGAATAAACGACAGTCTTCGGACTGTCCGAGTCTGGCTTTGGATTTCCAGCCGGAAACCCTAGGTCGACCCGACGCCTACTGTTCCCTCTGCGGGGAACACGTCCTCACCTACTCCACTCAGGAGATTTACCTGTTGCCAGCCGATCCTCCAGATCGACTGGACTTTTGCTCAGCACCCGATGCTTCCGGACTTTCTGCTGGACATCCGCTTCCCCGGCTAGTCCAGTCTTTCACCTAGTTCGCGACACCAGGACTTTTCACCTAGGGTTACCACCCCCTAGGACTTTTGCCTGAAGCCCTCGACCTGCCAAGACTTTCCGCATAGGGTTACCACCCCCTATGACCTAGGGTTACCGCCCCCTAGGGTTTTCCCTTTGCCTAACCGCAGCTAGGACTTTCTTGAAATCCTCAAGTAGACTTGTTAGACTAAAAAACATCTTAACTTTGAATTCTTTTCCGTTATCAAAACACGAGTTTGATCATCGGATGCTTCCCGCACCAACAGTTTGATCGGGCATAATGTGCCTCTTCGACAACAGCAAGGCCAAGTGAAGAATAGACTCATAGCTCCATTCAGTACAGCCAAGTTGGTGACGTCCCGGCCTAGCGGCTCCGATCAGCTTATAGTAGGATCCATCTATATATCTTACCGTACTCTTTTGGAAGTTTATATCGTCGATAACAGAGAATGTCCAGCAAGTAAATAGTACTTTAGAAGCTTCTTGCCTGTCATATTAGAGATTTACTTGTTCGCTTAAGGATGTTTGACATACGTGCACAGATATTACAGTGGCACTATAAAAGAGGGTCTCCATCTACAAGTAGAGATATGGGATGCTTCATTGTTCTACACGCTCATTGCTACAGTTTTTCATTGTTCTTCTTCTCCTTATACACGGATCACTCCTTCTCTAGACCGACACTAACACTCCTGGTTTTGCAGGATAGCGCAGAGTCTTCTTCCAGTCAACTGCAGAGCCACATTCCTAGTAGATCGTCTTTTCAGCTTTTGAACAGGATCATATTTGGCGCCATCTGTGGGAACTACACCTGCATCTGAGATGTGATGATAGAAGATATTAGACGACTCACTACAGTAACGTTAACCCAAGAAGAGCTAGAAATGCTAATAAATGCTTGAAATGCCAAGATGGTGCAATAGCAACAGGAGATAACAGCCAACTGCCGAGCGTCGAATGACTCAACTGTATCGGCAATAGGTCAGCGAGCTGACCATAGAACCCAAGCGGAAGACCCTACTGATCGCAAGCCAAACCACCGACTAATGGGCGCCTTCTAGGAAGTACCAAACATGTCAATCCCATATCACAGGGCTTTATTCCGCACACCCTCGGAAGTGTTAGAACCCCGAGGTAGTTTTGATGTAGTCAACCAAGTTCAATTAGGTCCTATTGTATTTGATCCTTGTGTCTAAGTGTCTAGGAGCTTAGGAACACAAGAAGTCGAGCAGAAGACGCAGCTAGAGAGAAGGACAGCACAGGGGAGAGCCGACGGGCTCGGTGCGTTCGAGGGATGAGGTGCTGCGGAAGAGTACACCAGTAGATGAGAAGGGCGTGCGCGACGTTCGTGGGACGAGAAGTTGGGGAGGAAGCCTGCTCAAGGAGAAGACCGAAAGATGGGTACAGGCGAGCCCAATTCCGGATGGAGGAAATCACCCAGACAATCGGAGTGGCAAAAGAGCAAAGGGAGTGTTGTAAGAGCTGCTGGAGGCGCCTTCAACAGAGTTGAAGGCACCCTCGCGCTTCTCTATGGAAGGCGCCTTCGATGAACAGTACGAAGGCGCCTTTGATGAACAGTACGAAGGCGCCTTTGATGAACAGTACGAAGGCGCCTTCCAACCTTTGAAGGCGCCTTCCGATAGTCGTTAGCCGCGGATAAGCTTTATCCTCAGCGGATAAAGCTTATCTAATGGAAGGTGCCTTGGACCTCTTTGGAGGCGCCTTCAAGATACGAATAAGATTTTGTATGAGCTATAAAAAGGCCCCTGGAGCTAGGAAATATGCAACAACTTCGGTATTCATTTCCGTAACTTTCTGAGTTTTCAAAGTGTGTAAAGGACATCTCTGCCTTAAATGAAGGAGATCTGCAATGTTTTTTTTCAACGCATTGGATTAATAAGCATCTAGATTGTAACTAAGTAAACCTCTGGTCTTTTACCTATTCTTTATTTTATTAGTTGTTCATTTATTGTTATTATAATTGCTATCATGTTGCTAATTTACATTGAAAGAATGAGAAGGGTTTTCCCATTTTTAATCTACAGGCAATTCACTCCTCGCCCCTCTTGCCGACCGCACGGGAGCCATCAAGTGGTATCAGAACCCAACTGTTTCAGAAGGACTAACTGTCAACTAAAGTACAAAGACGATGGTCAAACCCAGCATCTATCTGCCTAAGTTTGAGGGAGAGTTCGCGATATGGAAAAGGAAAATGGAAGTCCTTTTTAAAACTGATTTTGATTTATTGTTAATATTAAAATATGGATTTGTAGCACCGAAAGATAAAGAGGAGTATCAATGGACCAATAAGGAGTAAGCATATTTTGTGGCAAATGGACAAGCCGAATTCCATCTACTAAGTGTGTTACCTCTGCAAGAAGTCAACAGAATCGGCGCATACAAATCAACAAAGGAACTTTGGGAGAAGTTCCTGGAATTACACGAAGGTACCTCCAAAGTCAAACTCACGAGACGGGATCTGCTCCAGAACCAATCAGCAACCTCCGGATGGAAGAAGGCGAATTGGTTTCTCATCTATACGGAAGAATCAAAGAGCTAATTACCGGATTAACAAATCTCGGAGAAACAGTAACTAATCGGGGCGCGCAAAGGTATGCCTTAAATGCGTTCCCGAGAACACTTGAATGAACATCTATAGTAGACTCTTACTATATCTCTAAAGACCTCGAGGTAAGTACATTAGAAAGCCTTTTATTCCACTTTCGAATTACACGAATCTCGATGTGTAGGACAAAGAAAAGGACCAAGTCAGAACCTACCACTACAAGCCCAGAAAAGTGAACTAGACTCAGACTCCGAAGTATCCATCGACTCAAATAAAGTAGCATTATTGGTAATAAAATTTAATAAATTTATTAAATCTAAAAAATTAAAGTTGCAGATGAAAAAGGACTTAAGAAGCAAAAGGAAGATTCGATGTTACAATTGCCAAGAAGAAGGACACATCAAAAATGACTGTCCTAAACTAAAGAAAGACAAGGGCAAAAGACCAACAAGAGAGAAACTCAAGAATTTAAAGGCAACATGGGATGGATCTTCATCCTCCGAATCTGAGATCGAGGCCTACGTCAGACTAGCCCTACTGGTCGACCACCAAGGAGAAGATGAAAGCAGTTTAGAGATGAACATCGATAAAGGGGGAGAATCATCATAAAAAAGCTGCCATGAAGAGGAAATATCAGAACACGCCTTATCTCCTAACGAGTCATTTCAATTTATTAAATTACTTTCCAAGGATTTAGTAAAATTAGAAAGAGAAAATGTTGAATTGAAAACAGTCTTAGCAAAAACCTACCATTTAGAAATGTATGATAAGTTAAAGGAAGAAAATAAACAATTAAAGGACCAAATTGAAAAATCTAGAAATTCTACACGTCTTAATCAAAATATCTGGAAAAATGATAAAAGTCTAAATTAGTTTTTTAGATACCATAAGGGACAAATTTGGAAAAATGATAAAAGTCTAAATTGGTCTTTTAGATACCATAAGGGGCAAATTAGAAAGTTATCACCAAAATATGTTCCTAAAAGATACGTAATCAATCCAGTAGGAAGAAACTTACATTGGGTTCCCAAATCCTGTTTAGAGTAAATTAAATTTTTTTTAAAAAAGCTATAATTTGCAGAAAAAAAATAAATATTTAATTTCTTTAAAAGGCTTTATCTAGAAGCAATTGTTGTTCCAATATCCAAGAAGGTCTAGTGTCTTGTCACAACCTGAAAGCCAATTATTGAAATAAATGTTTGATAGACTAACTGTTAAATAGTTAACTGTTATAATTTTTTTGTTAAAAAGGTAGTTTTTAAATTAAAGTTTTTTTATTTTCTGTTTAAGTTAACTCCTTTGTGCAAAAATTTATATCTACCTTATATATATTCAACTCCTTTTTTCAATTTTTTTTCAATACTCGAAAATATATTTTTATAAATTTTTGATAAATAATGAATTTTCTATGGATCATTTGCTGAAAACTTTATTTCTAAAACTAAAAAATCTTGAAAATTATTTTTGACAAATTTAAATTTTGTTGACCCTTAAGAAAATTTTTCCTTAACCCTTAGAAAATTTTAATTCTTTATCTAACTTTTCCTTGATCACTTTATTTTTGGTGTAATCAAAGGGGAAGAAATTAGTATAAGTTCAGGGGGAGTTTGGATATTTGTAGTTTTTTTTAGAAGCAGTTGTTGTTCCAATATCCAAGAAGGTCTAGTGTCTTATCACAACTTGAAAGTCAATTATTGAAATGAATGTTTAATAGACTAACTGTTAAATAGTTAACTATTATAATTTTTTTGTTAAAAAGGTAGTTTTTAAATTAATTTTTTTTTATTTTTTGTTTAAGTTAACTCCTTTGTGCAAAAATTTATATCTACCTTATATATATTCAACTCCTATTTTCAATTTTTTTCAATACTCGAAAATATATTTTTATAATTTTTTGATAAATAATGAATTTTCTATGGATCATTTGCTGAAAACTTTATTTCTAAAATTGAAAAATCTTGAAAATTATTTTTGACAAATTTAAATTTTGTTGACCCTTAAGAAAATTTTTCCTTAACCCTTAGAAAATTTTAATTCTTTATCTAACTTTTCCTTGCTCACTTTATTTTTTATGTAATCAAAGGGGGAGAAATTAGTATAAGTTCAGGGGGAGTTTGGATATTTGTATTTTTTTTAATTCTTTAATTCATTGTATTGCAATTATTGTTTGCAATTTACTTATGTTATTATATTTTTTAATTCTTACTTGAACTTGGGTTGATACACTTCAAAAAGAGAGAGATTGTTAGAATCTCGGGATAGTTTTGATGTGGTCAACTAAGTTCAGTTAGGTCTTGTTGTATTTGATCCTTGTGTTTAAGTGTGCAGGTGCTTAGGAACATAAGAAGTCAAGCAGAAGACACAGCTAGCGAGAAGAACGACACGAGGGAGACCCGACGGGTTCAGTGCGTTCGAGGGATGAGATGTTGTGGAAGAGTACACTGGTGGACAAGAAAGACATGCGCGACATTCCAGGGACAAGAAGTCGAGGAGGAAGCCTACTCGAGGAGAAGGCCGAAAGATGGGTATAGGTGAGCCCAATTCCAAATAGACGAAATCACTCAGACTATCGGAGTAGCAAAAGAGCTAAGGAAGTGCTGTAAGAGCTGCTAGAGGCGCCTTCAACAGAGTTAAAGGCGCCCACATGCTTCTCTGTGTAAGGCGCCTTCGATGAACAGTACGAAGGCGCCTTCCAGCCTTTGAAGGCGCCTTCCGATAGCCGTTAGCCGCAAATAAGCTTTATCCTTAGCGGATAAAGTTTATCTGATGAAAGGTGCCTTAGACCTCTTTGGAGACGCCTTCAAGCTACGAATAGGATTTTTCAAGAGCTATAAAAAATCGCTAGAGTTAGGAAATATGCAACAACTTTGGTATTCATTTCCTAGCAACTTTCTGAGCGTTCATAGTGTGTAAAAGGTGTCTTAGATTAACAACCACCTAGGTTATAACCAAGTAAACCTTTGGCCTTTTATCTTTTCTTTATTTTATTAGTTTGATTTATTGTTATTATAATTTCTATTGTGCTACTAATCTACGTTGAAAGAACAAGAAGGGTTTTTCCATTTTTAATTTATGGGCAATTCACCCCTCCCCTCTTGTCGGCCGCAAGGGGGCCGACAGGAAGAGCATGGTCGAACCAAAAGGATGCAAGGGTCATCTTTCGAGAATGTGCTTGTCAGGGATATGCGAAAGGAAAAGCACCCCAACTCGATGACTCTCCCGAGAGGATCAACAGAAATTCTCCCAAGAAATCCTAGACAATCAGTTGCCACCTCACTTCAGGCATTTGATGATCGGAGAGTACACAAGGTCAACTGACCCCGAGGACCATTTGCTCAAATTTGACAACATAGCCACGCTCCATCAATACAGCAACGAAGTCAAGTGCCGAGTGTTCCTCACCACACTCTTCGGATCAATGCAGAGGTGGTTCAAACGCTTGCCGATCGACTCCATCTGCAACTTCAAGGACTTCCGAGTGGCTTTTCTTCAACATTTTGCTAGCAGTCGTTGTTATCAAAAGATGAACCTGAACCTATTCGCATGTAAACAAGGGTCCAAGGAAGCATTACGAGTCTGTATTAAAATATTTAATCAAGTGGTCATGGACGCCCCATCAGCTACTCAGGAAATCTTGGTAAGTACCTTTTCATAAGGACTTACAGATAATGACTTCTTTCGCTCACTTATCAGGAATCCTCCAAGAGACTTCAACCATCTGATCGAATGGGTTATGAAGTACATCAACGTCAAAAAGGCTCAGTCAACTCGAAAAAAGAAAGTCATTCCCGAGTCGACGACTATTCCAGAGCACCAAGCGGCCTACACCCATCCACAGCCAAAAGGACCCCAAGCAGGCGCAACACAGCAACATCAAGAGCCCCGAGCCCATGCAGTCCAGCATATGGAGGTCGAGCATGCAAAATTCATCAAGCCCTAATAGTGGGCGCCGCTCTTCTACTCTTATCATCGCTCGGTAACTCATAATACAAAGGATTGTTACTATTTCAACCCAAAGTCACGTCGACCAACTCCCCAAGGAATTCATTGTCGATTGCCCTCTCCTGATGGCCACCATTACCGCCGATCAGGCAGACAATATGATCAAGACCATGCACATGTAGAGCAACACTTACCACAGTCCTAGCAAAGAGATAACTAGAGGCCTGCTCGGGTATCGGCCGATCGGCTATACCTATCAGCACGGGAAGAAAATCACGGCAATGCCGCTCGGGGAGAGATCATCATGATAATAAGAGGCTCGACTGATGGTGATTTCAATCAAGCTCAGAAGTCACATACAGGTGGTTAAAGATCCACGTAGTATGATGCAACCAAGAAAAAGCACGGAGATAGAAATCATTTTTGGTCCTCAAGATTTGAAGGGGGTAGAAGTCCCTCGCGATGACGACTTGATTATCAAGACAGTAATTGCTAGCTATAACATTCACTTCATTCTTTGTCGATAAAGATAGCTCGGTAAATATTATATTCAAGAAGGTGTTTGATTAGCTATAGATCAATTAGAGTGAACTTCGGCCCATGACAACTTTATTATATGGCTTCACTGGTGATCCGGTGGTAAGAGCCCGGGACCTCCTAACGAGGGGGCAGCGCCACGTGGAGGTCTAAGGGCCAAGTGGTCCGCCGGAGAAGGGTGAGCCGACCGGACTTGGAAGAAAAGGATAAGACCGATCGGCCGACCAATGGACATTCGGTAGTAAAATGCGTCCTGACCGGGTCAGGGTTCCGATGCTCTGTCGAAACAGTAGTTAAGAGCCGAGCGGAAGAACCAGGAGAAAATGACACTGCTAACAGTCCCTACATAGCGCCTACTGGAAATTTCCCCAGTGCATCAATGTCAACGGCAGGCCGGACGCGAGGTGAGTGCCGTCAGGCCAGCGCGTAAAAGGAGGAGGGGTCGGCCGGACGGACTCCCTGTCCAGCCGGTCGGACGCCCTGGATTATGAGCAGTAAAGAAGGGGGAACATCTTCTGACAGCCGTCAAGTCGTATGGCTAGGCCATACTCCTAGTCTGACAACGGGGTGTCCTGTTGTCCCATCGAAGGCGCGATGGGACTGTTGCAGTATGGCGTCAGGTAAGCTTTCTGATAGGTGCATACCGAGGTATGGGCTGCGGACACGTATGCGCCTCGGTGGACGTGCATTGGTTCTTTCACCGCTCTATATAAAGAGCCTCTTATTTCGCCGGAGGTACGCATTCTAGGAGCTTCGAAGCCACTTTTTCCACTTGCTTACCTAACTTGAGCGTCGGAGGGTCGCCGCCGGGAACCCCTTCCCGGCCCGACTTCTGTGCAGGATCGCCGGAGGTTCGTGCGACCAGACGGAGGCCCACGCCATCGACTAGGAGCGCGCCACGTGCCCAGCGTCCTTTGGTTCAGCGATTCGGACAGGATCAATTTGGCGTCGTCTGTGGGAACGCTCCTGCATCCGATCGGAAACAATGGACGAGGTTGGACGACAACACACGGTGACGCTTTCGAACGAGGAACTCGACGCTCTGATCGAGATAAGGGCCGCCAAGCTCGTGGAGCAAAAACAGAAAGTCACAGCCGAGCGGGCGGAGCAGCAAGCGACATCAGCGTCTGGTGGTCGAGCGGAAGCACCACCAGCCACCGTTGTATTTCATCGAGCCTTGTTCCGCACCCCTGAAGCCGTACCAGCTCACAGAGATAGGGGATCTTCTTCGGATGAAATGCCTAGACGAGATGACAGAAAGGGGAAAGCCCCCCGAGCGGACGCATCGCCCGAGCGGATCAATCGCCAATTTTCAGAGGCTATTCTACGAGACCCCCTGCCCAAGCATTACGTGCCTCTGACGATCGGCGAGTATAATGGGACAACCGACCCAGATGATCATTTGGGTAAGTTTGACAACACGGCAACCCTACATCAATACACAGATGGGGTGAAGTGTCGGGTTTTCCTCACCACCCTCTCCGGGTCGGCTCAACGGTGGTTTCGGAGGCTGCCGGACGGATCCATCACGAGCTTCAAGGATTTCCGAACGGCCTTCCTCCACCATTTTGCGAGCAGCCGACGCTACCAGAAAACGAGCGTGAGCCTGTTCACCATCAAGCAAGAAGCCCGTGAATCGCTTAGAGGTTACATCCAGCGGTTCAACCAAGTGGCGATGGACATTCCAACGGCCACCTCGGAAACTATGATGAATGCCTTCACACAAGGCCTAGTGGATGGAGATTTCTTCCGATCGCTCATCCGAAAGCCACCCCGGGATTATGATCACATGCTACACCGGGCTAACGAGTACATCAATGTGGAAGAAGCGCAAGCGGCCAGGAAAAAAGAAACTCCAGCCGAGCGGCCCCCTCCGTCCGAGCGGAAACAACATGCCGCTAATCAGCCGCCCAGAGGACCGAGGGCCGAAGCAATCCGAGCCCCCCATGTCCGATCCCACGTGCAAGAGGTAGTCCGCTTTTAAAAGCCAAAGAAGAAATGGACCCGATGTTCGCTCCTTCCGGACGGACACGCATAATACAAGGGATTGTCGAGTTTTCCTTCGTGACTCATCCGTGCCGGAATGCTTGGACGACGGTCTCCCTCAATCGACGAGGCGAGAACTCATGATGCGAGCGGACACGAACCGATAGGCGCGAACAGCCCCGAACGGCATCGTTCTCCAAGGCGGGAGAATCGCCGAGCGTCCAGAGCTCGCCCGTCCGCTCGGGAAGAGGAAAATAAAAGTACTTCCCGAGGCGAGATCAACGTTATTCTGGCGGGCCGACGGAGGAGACTCAATCGAGCTAGAAAGGCAAGCGTCCGCTCAAATTCATGCGGTGCGACCAGGCGGTGACAGGCCGGAAATCGGGGCAGGGGACTTGGAAGGAGTTAAGTACCCCACGACGATGCTCTGCTCATCAAGCGAATAGCCAATTACACTATTCACCGCGTATTTGTTGACACAGGGAGCTCAGTCAACATCTTATTCAAGAAGGCGTTCGATCAGCTGCAAATTGATCGAGCCGAGCTGTTGCCCATGACAACTCCGCTCTACGGGTTTACGGGTAACAAAGTTCAGCCAGTCGGACAGATCCGACTGGCTACCTCGCTGGGAGAAGAGCCGCTCAGGAGGACAAGGACAACAAACTTTGTGGTGGTCGACTCTCCCTCGTCCTACAACGTCATTTTGGGACGACCGGCGCTCAGCGAATTCCAAGCGGTCGTCTCAACCTTCCATCAGAAGATGAAGTTCCCCGTGGAGGACAAAGTGGGAGAAGTACGGGGAAATCAGCTAGCAGCTCGGCAATGATACATCGAGATGGTCCGAGCAGAAGCCAATTCCTCTCGGAAGACGCCCCGAATCGAGGTAAACACCATCACTGAGAAGCCACCTTCTTTAATTTATGAAGAAAAAGAGGAGGTACAGATTCACCCAACCCGATCGGAGGCCACGACTTTTATTGCGTCCGATCTGGAGGAGAAGCAGAAAGAGGAGCTGATCCAATGCCTCCGCCGAGCATAGCGCAGCACGAGTAACATGTCCGACCGGACGCCCGGCCGATAAAGCAGAGAAAAAGAGATCTCAGCGCCGAGCAGAATGTCATCATCCGGGCGGAGGTAGAGAAGCTTCTGAAAGCCGGCCATATACGCGAGGTGCAGTTCCCGAGCTGGCTGGTGAACGTAGTATTAGTCTCCAAGCCGGCCAACAAATGGAGAGTATGCATAGATTTCAGGGATCTCAACAAAGCTTGCCCGAAAGACTTTTATCCCCTGCCTCGGATAGATCAGCTGGTGGACTCTACGACCGGCTGTGAATTAATATGTATGCTTGACGCTTACCAAGGCTATCATCAAGTGCCGCTCGCCCATGAAGATCAAGAAAAAGTCAGCTTTGTGACGGCCGACGGCGCCAATTTTCAGAGACTATTCTACGAGACCCCCTGCCTAAGCATTACGTGCCTCCGACGATCGGCGAGTATAATGGGACAACCGACCCAGATGATCATTTGGGTAAGTTTGACAACACGGCAACCCTACATCAATACACAGATGGGGTGAAGTGTCGGGATTTCCTCACCACCCTCTCCGGGTCGGCTCAACGGTGGTTTCGGAGGCTGCCGGACGGATCCATCACGAGCTTCAAGGATTTCCGAACGGCCTTCCTCCACCATTTTGCGAGCAGCCGACGCTACCAGAAAACGAGCGTGAGCCTGTTCACCATTAAGCAAGAAGCCCGTGAATCGCTTCGAGGTTACATCCAACGGTTCAACCAAGTGGCGATGGACATTCCAATGGCCACCTCGGAAACTATGATGAATGTCTTCACACAAGGCCTAGTGGATGGAGATTTCTTTCGATCGCTCATCCGAAAGCCACCCCGGGATTATGATCACATGCTACACCGGGCTAACCAGTACATCAACGTGGAAGAAGCGCAAGCGGCCAGGAAAAAAGAAACTCCAGCCGAGCGGCCCCCTCCGTCCGAGCGGAAACAACATGCCACTCATCAGCCGCCCAGAGGACCGAGGGCCGAAGCAATCCGAGCCCCCCATGTCCGATCCCACGTGCAAGAGGTAGCTGTCGCTCGGCCAAAGCCAAAGAAGAAATGGACCCCGATGTTCTGCTCCTTCCACCGGACGGATACACACAATACAAGGGATTGTCGAAGTTTTCCCTTCGTGGCTCATCCCGAGCCCCGGAATGCTGGACGACGGTCTCCCTCAGTTGACAGGCGACAGAGAACTCATGACGCCGAACAGACACGAACCGATTGGCCACAGCAACAGGCTCCCGATCAGCATCGTTCTCCAAGGCAGGAGAATCGCCGAGCGTCCAGAGAACGGTCCCGACCGTCCGCTCGGGAAGAGGAAAATAGAAGCAATACTTCCCGAGGCGAGATCTGTTAGTTAGAGCCCTAGAGCCAATCATTTGATGATTGTATGGACTCATGTATATCATATTCATGTATATATATTAAGGCATTTGGTTTTTGGTTATTATGCTTATTTGTATTAGTGTCAGATAAAATAAGTATAGTAACGTCCTAGAGTAGAAGGTTCATACCTATATCAATCGATTAGTTGAATCGATAGTGAGATGATATAGGGAACACTACTCTAAATCATTCCTAGTCGAGTATTAACATTCAGGGACAATGTTAATGCAATAAGACTAGCATGTAGGTCAGCTCGATGACTTGATCTCACAAGTCATGGATATAGAGATATCATGCTGACACATGGGTATACATTGGAGAATGTATACTGAATGACCCGCCATGAGAAAGTATCATGGATCGTTATATGAGTGTCATATACTTTCTCATGTGGCTATTAGTATGACTATTAGTCCTTTGACCTGAAGTCACCATGGATCCCTACATAAGGAGTTATGTACTTTGGTTTCGTCAAACGTCACCCGTAACAGGGTGGACTATAAAGGCGATTACTGGGTATGTAATAAATTATGTAGAGGGATGTGAGTGATGTAGATGGGATCTATCCCTCCCATATGACGGGAGCGACATCAATATTCTTGATAGAGTTAGACCACGAAGTGCATGGCCATGCCCAAATGAGTCAACATGAGATGTTGAGCTCATTTGATCGAGTGAATCTACTTGGAGTTCAAGATTTAGATTGATTAGAGGATGACACGGTCTATGCCTCACATTGATCAATCTAGATGTCAAGGATAGAAGGACATTTGACATATTTTGTGAGGAGTCACAATTGGTAGCCACAAGGTGATGTCAGATCTCGACATTCTTGTAACTTGGGTAGTAATGATGTGTTGCTAGATACCGCTCACTACTTATGCTCCTAAATGGGTTTAGGGCATTGCCAACGTTACAAGAACCTATAGGGTCATACACTTAGGACAATTAGATGGAGATTTAGTTCATATGATGAACCAAGAGGATTAGATTCATTTGATGAATCATATTGGATTAAGAGTAATCCAAATTGGGCTAATTGAGTTGGACTCAAGTTGATTCATGTATTCAATGAGTCTAATTTAGATTATGACTCATTAAATCAACTTAATTTAATTAATTAGATTCATTATATTAAGTTGGCTTGAATCATATGGTTGGATTAGATCAACCATGAGAGAGATTTGATCAAGTTTGACTTGATTTGAGAGGAAGAGAAAAAGTCATGTTTGACTTGACTTTTTGCCACATCACTAGTGAGTTGGCAAGATGTGGACCAATAGGATTGCTCCACATCATCAATGTGTGCCACCTCATGGAGGTTACAATCCTCCATAGCATTTAATGTGGCCGGCCCACATTAAATGAGGAGGTTACACTTGTTGCCATGTCATTTAGTGAGGTGGCAAGATGTGGACCAATAGTGTTGATCCACATCATCCTAGAGTGCCACCTCATGGGGGTTACAACTCTTAATGGTCTCCACATTAATTGGAATTAATGTGGGGGTTACACCTCCTAGAGTGGCCGGCCACTTGATGGCTAAGGGGTTTTTTGAATTTCCTCTCAATTGATTCATTGACTCTTCTTCTCCCTTGGGTGCTCTCTCTTCTCCTTCTCCCATTCCTTGGCCGAACACTCCATTGGTGCTAGCACACCTTGTGTTTTGGTCATCTCCTTCTACTTGTGTCCGTGTGGATACATATAGAGGTTGTCTACTTTGAAAACTAGAGATCCGGCGACATCTTGGACAAGCGGGAACGCGAAGGGCTTCGCTACAAGGGTAATGATCTTAACTTTAGTGTAGATCTAAAGTTTTTACAAACTCGTACAAGAAAAGGTTTTTCGATAATTTTGTTTACGAATCTTTGCACGAGATCCATGGCTTTGGGTGACTCAGGGTTTCCGCGACGCAAAAAAGCGGTTTTCGCGGCCCAAAGAACCCAACAAGATCAACGTTATTGCTGGCGGGCCGACCGGAGGAGACTCCAATCGAGCTAGAAAGGCAAGCGTCCAGCAGCTCCAAATTCATGCGGTCGGCTGCAGCCAAGAGCGGGCGAACGGACCGGAAATCAGTTTCGGGCCAGGGGACTTGGAAGGAGTTGAAGTACCCCACGACGATGCTCTGCTCATCAAAGCAGTAATAGCCAATTATACTATTCACCGCGTATTTGTTGACACAGGGAGCTCAGTCAACATCTTATTCAAGAAGGCGTTCGATCAGCTGTAAATTGATCGAGCCGAGCTGTTACCCATGACAACTCCGCTCTACGGGTTTACGGGTAACGAAGTTCAGCCGGTCGAACAGATCCGGCTGGCTACCTCGCTGGGAGAAGAGCCGCTCAGGAGGACAAGGACAACAAACTTTGTGGTGGTCGACTCTCCCTCGTCCTACAACGTCATTTTGGGACGACCGGCGCTCAGCGAATTCCAAGCGGTCGTCTCAACCTTCCATCAGAAGATGAAGTTCCCCGTGGAGGACAAAGTGGGAGAAGTACGGGGAAATCAGCTAGCAGCTCGGCAATGATACATCGAGATGGTCCGAGCAGAAGCCAATTCCTCTCGGAAGACGCCCCGAATCGAGGTAAACACCATCACTGAGAAGCCACCTTCTTTAATTTATGAAGAAAAAGAGGAGGTACAGATTCACCCAACCCGATCGGAGGCCACGACTTTTATTGCGTCCGATCTGGAGGAGAAGCAGAAAGAGGAGCTGATCCAATGCCTCCGAAGAAATCATGATGTCTTCGTCTGGTCGACACATGAGCTGCCCGGAATTTCGCCGAGCATAGCGCAGCACGAGTAACATGTCCGACCGGACGCCCGAATGTCATCATCCGGGCGGAGGTAGAGAAGCTTCTGAAAGCCGGCCATATACGCGAGGTGCAGTTCCCGAGCTGGCTGGTGAACGTAGTATTAGTCTCCAAGCCGGCCAACAAATGGAGAGTATGCATAGATTTCAGGGATCTCAACAAAGCTTGCCCGAAAGACTTTTATCCCCTGCCTCGGATAGATCAGCTGGTGGACTCTACGACCGGCTGTGAATTAATATGTATGCTTGACGCTTACCAAGGCTATCATCAAGTGCCGCTCGCCCATGAAGATCAAGAAAAAGTCAGCTTTGTGACGGCCGACGGCACCTATTGCTATAAGGTGATGCCGTTCGGATTGAAAAATTCGGGAGCCACTTATCAGCGCTTGATGAACAAAGTGTTCAGAGAGTAGATCGAGCGGAATCTAGAGGTATATGTGGACGACATTCTCATCAAATCCGTCTGAGCGGCCGATCTCTTGGAGGACATGGAGGAGACTTTCCAAACACTGAGGAGGTATGGCGTCAAACTAAATCCCCAGAAGTGTCTATTCGGAGCGAAAGGAGGATGTTTCTTGGGTTACATCGTGACCGAGCGGGGTATTGAAGCAAATCCCAGCAAGGTGAAAGCTCTGCAAGACATGCCGCCACCGAGAAGCACGAGGGAAGTGCAGCGTTTGACTAGTCGGATAACGGCTCTCTCCAGGTTCATCTCCAAAACTGCCGACCGGAGCCTCCCTTTCTTCAAAATTTTGCGCAAGGCCACTAAGTTTCACTAGGATGAAGAATGCGATCGGGCGTTCGAAGACTTGAAGGCCTATCTGAACTCTCTCCCAGTATTAGCCAAGCCGACTGCTGGTGAGCCACTTTATATGTACTTATCTTCAACCGAGCATGCAATCGGCTCGGCTTTAGTGAGGACGAGCGGAGAAGAGCACGTGTATTTCCTTAGTCATATTTTAAAAGATGCTGAATCTCGCTACACTGGGCTCGAGAAGCTGGCTTTTGCTCTGATCCTCGCCGCTCGGCGCCTCCGTCCATACTTCCTAGCGCATACTATCATCGTCAAAACCAATAGCCCGCTCGGATGTGTGTTACTGAATCCAGAAGCATCCGGGCGGCTCATCAAATGGACGACGGAGTTAAGTGAATTTGACATCCAATACCAGCCCCGCTCGGCGATCAAAGCGCAATCCTTAGCCGATTTTGTGACTGAGGTGCAAAGGCCGGAGCCGGAAGCTATGTGGAGAATATATGTGGATGGGTCGTCCACTCGGCTCGGAAGCGGGATTGGAATATCGTTGATCTCCCCTCAAGAAGAAAAGATGCACTTATCCGTCCGGCTGGATTATAAGGCTACCAACAATGAAGCATAGTATGAAGCCCTCATAACTGGCTTGCAGGCTGCCCGGCATGTGGGAGCCGGTCGGGTAACGCTCCACTCGGATTCACAGTTGGCCGCTCAGCAGCTCTCCGGTACCTTTGAAATCAATAGCGCTCGGCTCAAGCTCTACGCTGAAGCCTTCGAGAAGCTGAAAACCGATTTTAGAGAAGTTATTGTCCAGAAGATACCCAGAGCAGAAAATCAAGCAGCTGATGAGTTAGCCAAACTCGCGAGCTCAATAACGCCGGTCGCCATTCAGCAGCCAATTGAAAAAGTACTGTTGGTGGCGCACGTCGACCGGATGGAAGGCCTCACATTTCCAAGCGACTGGCGGACGCCCATCATAGAGTTCCTCCGCTCGGGCGCCACACCATCCAATGAGTATGAAGCCCAGCTGCTAAGGAGGAGAGCCGGTCGGTTCACACTCATCGGCGATCAGCTTTATAAAAAGGCTTTCTCACGCCCGTTGTTGAAATGCGTGAGCTCGGAGGACTCGGCTTACATCCTCCAAGAAGTACATCAAGGATCGTGCGGAGGACATCCGGGCGGACGAGCACTAGCTAAGAAGATCCTGCTAGCTGGATACTTTTGGCCGACTTTACAAGCAGATGCCGCTCGGACAGTGTCGACGTGCCTTTCATGCCAAAAGTACCATAACTTCAACCACCGACCGGCAGAAGAAATGAAGGCATCAACAGTTTCCTGTCCGTTCGATCAATGGGGAATGGATATTGTTGGTCCATTCCCGATGGCGACCGGGCAGCGGAAATTTTTGCTAGTGGCGGTTGATTATTTCTCCAAGTGGGTGGAGGCCGAGCCGCTAGCCAAGATCACCGAACAGATGATCAAAAAATTTATCTGGCAACACATCATCTGTCGGTTCGGCATCCCTCGCCGATTGGTCTCAGACAATGGGCGGCAATTCACAGGGAAGATGCTAGAGGATTGGTGCAAAAGCTACGGCATCGAGCAACACTTCACGTCCGTGGCTTATCCCCAAAGCAACGGTCAAGCCGAAGTGGCCAATCGGGAAATTCTTCATATTTTGCGCGCTCGACTCGACCATTTGGGAGGAAGTTGGCCAGATGAAGTGCCGGGCGTCTTATGGGCCATCCGAACGGCTCCAAAGGAAGGGACGGGCATCACGCCTTTCCACTTGGTGTATGGCGACGAAGCGGTCATTCCTGTTGAAGTCGGAGTCGAATCCGCTAGGATCCAATGCTATGATGAGGGCAACGCTGAGCGGAGGAACACAGAGCTGGATCTGGTCGAAGAGGAAAGAGCCAAGGCGTCTGTCCGGCTGATGGTGTACCGGCAACGGATGAAGCAAAATTACAATCGCCGCGTAATCCCTAGATCATTTCAGGTCGGCGATCTTGTCTGGAAGAAAGTCAAGCCGGTCGGCGACGTCGGCAAATTGAAGGCACCGTGGGCGGGCCCCTTCAAGGTTATTGAAAAGATCCGCTCAGGCGCATATTATTTGGAGGATGAAACCGGACGGCAGCTGGATCGACCGTGGAGTGCAAATCATCTCCAGCCTTATTGAGCTGGATGAAAGGTGCACGAATGTAATTCATTTTTGTGTATATGCTAGTCGCCTATGTCCTTGTAATGCAGGAAGCAAAAATATGAAAACGCATTGAGCATTATCTGCCGAACGGCCTACTGCGTGAAGACCCCGTGCCGTTCGGCCGGGGCGTACAAATATACGAGCCAAACGCTCGATGACGTAGACCCCGCGCCGTTCGGCAGTGCGAATTGTATCCGAGCAAAAGGCTTAATATCGAAGGCCCCGGACCGTTCGGCCGGAGGTATATTAAACGAGCTGCACGCTCGATAACGAGGACCCCTCACCCCTCGACAGGGCGTATATAATCAGTTAAAAGTTAGCCGTGAAGACCGTCGAGCTCCGACGTTAAATATCGAGAGACGAGCCGGCGTCTATAAACATCCGAGCGGAAGACCGTCGAGCTCCGACGTTAAATATCGAGAGACGAGCCGGCGTCTATAAACGTCCGAGCGGAAGACCGTCGAGCTCCGACGTTAAATATCGAGAGACGAGCCGGCGTCTATAAACGTCCGAGCGGAAGACCGTCGAGCTCCGACGTTAAATATCGAGAGACGAGCCGGCGTCTATAAACGTCCGAGCGGAAGACCGTCGAGCTCCGACGTTAAATATCGAGAGACGAGCCGACGTCTATAAATGTCCGAGCGGCTCGCATGGCAAGAATCTGGCGCAAACCCCTTTGAGGTAAGGCGCAAAGCTAGAGATGGTTAATTAGAATTAAAAATGTGAGCAAGTGAACGAATGACGTTCGCGCGCCGAGCGGCTACCTAGTTGCATGGCGAAAGATGTTATTGAAGGCAAGCAGCTTGAGTCCACGTTATAGCGTAAAGCCGAGCGGAGGAGTTATAAAGAACACTTAAAATGTGATGAAAGAAAAATTTCTTGTCAAAACAAAAGTTGGAGGAACAGAAAAGATTATCTATTATGCACTGGGTGAACCAAAAAAGTTACTACAAAAATAAGTTGGGTCGAACGGCTGGAATACAAAAAAGTTCATAAAAAGAAAAAAACGCTTATCATGCGTCAAAGTCAAAAAGAGTGTCTGGGATGGCGCCCATCACAGTCGCGAGGTCCTCGGGGGGGATGGCCAGCTCGGCGGGCAGGTGGCTCTTGGTCTTCAGGTAATCTACCGCCGCCTTGATCGCTTCTTCGAAAGTGAGGGATATCTTGTCAGTAAACTTCTCTCCGAAATCTTCCGAGCGGAGATACGCCTTCTTCACTTCGTCCGAACGGGCCGACTCCCCCTTTTGATATTCTTTGAGCGCAGCATGGGCAGCGTCGCTGGCAGCTTGGAGATCTTTCAACTCTCCATCAAACCTTTGGAGATCGGCCGAGCGGCTCTCCTTCTCGGTGGCCAGCAGAGCATCCAGATCCTTAATGCGTTGCTCCAGCCCTCTGATCTCCACCTTCATCCGGTCCATGTCATCGATGGCCTGTTGCTTCCGAGTGGTCGCCGTCTTGATCTCCTTATCTCGTTGTTTGACCATCATTTCAAGCCGAACGACCTTGCTCGCCAGATCAGAAGCCCGTTTCCGTTCGGCATCCAGTAGTTTTTTGGCCTTCTCCAGAGCGGTCGTCGACTGCTCGGTGCCCCCCGCAGCTTTTTTTTTCAACTCGTCCTCCAGTTCGGCCAATCGATCGCTAATGGCGATCTGCTCCACCCAGTTCTGCTAGCAAATGTGAACAGGTTAAAAACATAATTCAAATACGCAAACAAAGAAAAAGAGCATACCCAGTGGCCTGTTGTAGGTTGCTGTCGCCGAGCTGCCCGGGAGTCATCTTGGCTATTCGACGTCGAGCGTCCACCCAAGCTTGGGCAAGAGGGCCCGTCAAGGTGATCTGCTGCTCAGGGACCATTGGCCGATCAGCAGCAGCCATGTACGCCTCCGAGGGAAGGCGCAGAACGGTTTTAATTAAATTCTGGCCGCTCGGCTCGCTCTGAGAAGCGTCGGCCTTACCGGACGGCCCACCGGTGGACGAGGAGGGAAGCTCGCCCAAACGCCTGATACGGCGCAGAGTCCTGGAAGGGCTAGACGGCGGCGCCTCTAAGCTGGCCCTCGGAGAGTCATGTGGGGTCGGTGTACTCTCTAAGGAAACCGTCCCGGACAGCACCGGAGCATCCGCGCCCCGCTCGGGCTGTGGCTCATCAGGTGGAGTTGAGGTAGAGGCGGATTCCGGTCGTCGCCGCTTCCGTGTAAGTAGCGGAGCATCATCGGCCGAACGGCCCTCTACCTCGGCTTGAGCCGAGGGTTCTATGTCGCCCACGGCCTCGTCGTGAGAAGCAGGAGCGTCTAAGGCTTCGGGGACAGTTGGAGTCCCCTCACCTTCTTCGCCGGCCGGATCCGCTGGAGCAAGGCCCCGCTCGGCGACCTCCTTGTTCTTCACCGCCTCAATCTGAGCGGCTTTCAGCTTGAGCTTTTCGGTTGCCTTGGCGCGCCACATGACTTCAGCTGTAGAAGCAAAAAAATAAATCAGTTAGAACAAAACAAATGGGAAGATAAGGGAACTTACTCATGCTGCAGGGCAGATCGGCCGGGGTAGAGGACAAGCCGAATATGTATATTACTCCCGGGAGAAGTAGCTTGTCGATGTGATATCGTTGGCCGACCAGCCGTTCGGCTACATGAAGGTAGGCCGTGTCGCCTCTAAATTTACCGAGCTCCGGTGGCGCCGGCATCGCCGTCTGCCACTTGGTACGAAAAGTTGGCCGCTCGGGAAAACGTATATAGAAAAAATGCTCCTTCCAGTGTTTGTTGGAGCTCGGCATGTTATCGAAGAGGACGAAACCTATCCTAGACTGGAAAATAAAGGTGTCCCACTCGGCTTGCTTGGGATAAAAAAAGTAATGGAAAATCTTAGGGTCGAGGGGGATGCCGTTCAGTTTAAAGAGAACTATCACCCCGCTCAGCAGCCTAATGGAGTTGGGAACTATCTGGCCGAGCGGGATGTGGAAGTAATTGCAGACTTGCAAGATGAACTTGTGGGGTGGGAAGCGTAGCCCGGCCAAAAATTGGTCTCGGAAAAAAAGAACCGTGCCGAGCGGCGGTTCATGAGGCCGATCGGTCGGTGTGGCTAATACTAGTTGGTGGTCGGAAGGAAGGTCGTAAGTCCGAGCGAGACGCAATGCGTCTTCCTCATCAAAACGGCTCTCCATGGTCGTATACCATAGACCCGGAGTGCCGCCGGTCGACTGCGAGGTACTAGTCATGGTCGAAAGACAAGAATGCGGGACCAAAAGGGAAGGTTCAAGCGAGGAATGGAAGAAAACTGACTTAAGGAAACGATTAACAGAAGGAGGAAAGCGTTGGGAGCGTGAAAGAGGGTCTTACAAGCAAAGGAGATGATCGACGGGGGCCTGGGGGTTGCCGGAGAGTTGGGGGGCAAGATCGCCGGAGAAGAAAACGAGCAGAGGGGTGTCGGAGGAGGATGAAGTAACAAGGCGGCGGAAACGAAGTCGGGGGCTTTATAACGCCGCTCGGGAGCAACCTCCGCCGTCCGATCCAGGTCGCCGATATCGAGGGTGTCATCTAGCCGTCCATTTCAAACGACGGCTATCCCATCGGAAGTGACGCCACCGCCATACGCTGACAAACGCGCGATCGCCACGTGTCAGCAAGATACTAGCCGCATTTAATGAGCTCCCCTTACCGTGCGCAGAGCACGTGATGGGTAGCATGGGAGAGCATCGGACATGGATTCCAAGAGAACACAAAGGCACGGACAAGATATCGCCGAACGGAGGAGTATCCCTATGCCTGACCGAGCGGCCTGATGCAGTGATCATCGCTCGGTCAAATCGGCAGTCCAGTCAGTCGGACTTCGCCTCTTTCGACTAGACTCGAGGGGAAGGCAAGTGATCCGGTGGTAAGAGCCCGGGACCTCCTAACGAGGGGTCAGCGCCACGTGGAGGTCTAAGGGCCAAGTGGTCCGCCGGAGAAGGGTGAGCCGACCGGACTTGGAAGAAAAGGATAAGACTGATCGGCCGACCAATGGACATTCGGTAGTAAAAGGCGCCCTGACCGAGTCGGGGTTCCGACGCTCTGTCGAAACAGTAGTTAAGAGCCGAGCGGAAGAACCAGGAGAAAATGACACTGCTAACAGTCGCTACATAGCGCCTACTGGAAATTTCCCCAGTGCATCAATGTCAACAGCAGGCCGGACGCGAGGTGAGTGCCGTCCGGCCAGCGCGTAAAAGGAGGAGGGGCCGGCCGGACGGACTCCCTTTCTAGCCGGTCGGACGCCCTGGATTATGAGCAGTAAAGAAGGGGGAACATCTTCTGACAGCCGTCAAGTCGTATGGCTAGGCCATACTCCTAGTCTGACAACGGGGTGTCCTGTTGTCCCATCGAAGGCGCGATGGGACTGTTGCAGTATGGCGTCAGGTAAGCTTTCTGACAGGTGCATACCGAGGTATGGGCTGCGGACACGTATGCGCCTCGGTGGACGTGCATTGGTTCTTTCACCGCTCTATATAAAGAGCCTCTTATTTCGCCGGAGGTACGCATTCTAGGAGCTTCGAAGCCACTTTTTCCACTTGCTTACCTGACTTGAGCGTCGGAGGGTCGCCGCCGGGAACCCCTTCCCGGCCCGACTTCTGTGCAGGATCGCCGGAGGTTCGTGCGACCAGACGGAGGCCCACGCCATCGACTAGGAGCGCGCCACGTGCCCAGCGTCCTTTGGTTCAGCGATTCGGACAGGATCAACTGGTAATGAGGTGTTGCTGGTCAGCCAGGCTCGGTTGGCCATATCACTCGGAGAAGAACCACTCATGAGGACGAGGATGACAAATTTAATTCTAGTGGATGCTCCGTCCTCTTATAATGTTATATTGGGTCAACCGGCGCTGAACGAGTTCCGAACGGACGTCTCCACATTCTGCCAAAAATTCAAATTTCCTATGAATAACTCGGTCGACGAACTTAAGAGCGACCAGCTCGCAGCCAGCCGATGTTACATGGAGATAGTGAAGACTGAGTCGTGAGCCGCTCGGAAAGCCCAACGACTGGAAGTCAATACAATTCTAGAGGAACCCCTGCGCTAGTTTACAAAGAAAAAGAGGAGGTGCAAGTGCACCCTATCCGACCGGAGGCAACTACCTTTATTGCAGCCAATCTAAGCACAGAAAAAAAAGGCCGAACTAGTTGTCTGTCTAAGGTAAAATTATGATGTGTTCGCGTGGGCGACTCATGAGTTCCCAGGTATCTTGCCAACAATAGTGCAGCATGAGTTGCATGTCCGACTTGATGCTCGGCTAGTAAAGTAGAAGAAAAGAGATTTCAGCTCGGAACAAAATCAGATTATCCGAGTGGAGGTGGAGAAGTTGTTGTATGTAGGGCACATCCGAGAAGTACAGTTCCCTAGATGGCTCGCCAATGTTGTGATGATCTCCAAGCTGGGTAACAAGTGGAGAGTCTGCATCGACTTCAAGAATCTAAACAATGCATGTTCGAAGGACTACTACCCTTTATCACACATCGATCAGATGATTGACTCCACAGTGGGTTAGCGAGTTGATATCATGCTGGACGCATATCAAGGCTATGATTAGGTTCTACTCGCCAAGGAAGATCAAAAAAAGGTCAACTTCATCATGGCACACGGTACCTTCTGCTACAATGTCATGTCATTCGGGCTGAAGAATGTCAGGGCCGCCTACCAGAGATTGATGAACAAGGTGTTCTAGCTACAGATCGGCAGAAATATTGAGGTATAAGTCGATAACATATTGATAAAATTCCTCTAAGTTGCTAACTTGTGTGCAGATATACAAGAAACATATTGAACCTTGAGGAAATATGGAGTCAAGCTCAATCCCAACAAATGCTTGTTCAGAGCAAGGAGTGGGCGTTTCCTCGGTTACATTGTGACCGAGTAATGTAAAGGGGATCAAAGCTAATCCTGGCAAAGTGAAAGCATTGCAAGACATGCTCCCGCCTCGTAACTTTAAGGAAGCTCAGCGGTTGACCAAACGAATTATGACTCTGTCAAGATTCATTTCTAAGTCATCCAATCAGAGCTTACCATTTTTCAAAATTCTATGTCGAGTTACCAAGTTTCAATGGTATGCTGAATGCGACAAGGCACTGAAAGAACTCAAGAATTATTTATTTTCTTTACCTGTACTTACAAAGCCCATCGCCAACGAGATGCTCTAGATATACTTGTGTTCCACAGAGAGAGCGGTCAGATCGACGTTGGTACGACAGAAGGACAATAAACAACAGTCAATGTACTTCTTGAGCATTTATTGAAAAATGTCAAATATCGTTATATATATCTTGAGAAACTGGCGTACGAGCTAGTCCTGGCGCTCGGAGGTTACGCCCTTATTTTCTTTTGCATCCTATAATCGTGTTAACTAACAACATACTAGGGAGAGTCTGTTGGTTCAGGTAGATCGGCTGAAGAGGGTTGAGTTACCTAAAACACTAAAACAAGCACCTTTCTCGACTTTCAACTCAGATTAATAAAGCAATTAAAATAGAATTAACAACTTTAAAAGAAATAAGTAAAAGACTACTATTTACTTAGTTACAACTTACATGGTTATTAATCCAAGGTAGTTGAAAGCTCATTAAGAATCTCCTTCGTTGAAGGCGGAGAATCTTTTTACACAGTGAGAGCTTAGAAATGACTAGAAAATTGAATACCGAAGTTGTTATCTCTTTACTAGGTCCAGGGATCTTTTTATAGACCCTAGAAAAACTTATCTGCAGGCTGAAGGCGCCTCCCATAGGGGTTGGAAGGTGCCTCTAGCAAGGCCAAAGGATAAAATTTTATTCTTTCCGCAACGACAAAAATTGCCTGGTTGAAGGCGCCCTCCTTGGCTATGGAAGACGCCTTCGCACTGTTCATCGAAGGCACCTTATAGCCATGGAAGGTACCTTCCACAAAAGGCACAGAGGCACCTTCAATAGCCTTTGAAGGCGCTTCAACAGCACTTGCAGCTCTATTTCACTCCTTTACTGCTACAATCTCTTAGGTGATTTCGGCCAACGAAATAGGGCTCACCCGAACCCAATTTCTGGCCTTCTTCTCGAGCAGCCTTCCTCCCTGACTTCTCGTCCCTCAAACCGCTGTGTGCGTCCTTCTCATCCACTGGTGTACTCTTCTGCAGCACCTCGTCGCTCAGACGACCGAGCCAGTCGGCTCTCTCCCGAGTCGTCCTTCTCCCTAGCTATGTCTTCCACTTGACTTCCTGTGCTCCTAGGCTCTTGCACACTTAGACACAGGGATCAAAACATAACAGGACCTAACCTAACTTAGTTGATCACACCAAAAATAACCTTGGGGTTCCAATAATCTTCTCCTTTTTATTATAAGTAACCCAAGTTAAGTTAGGGTAAGCCAATCATAAAGTAAAGATAATAAAATTACAATTATATAATAAAGTGCAAAAATATTTTCAAATTCAAATTTAAAATTTTAATTGAACTACTAATTCAATTATGCAATAAAGTACAAAAAGATTTTAAAATTTAAAATTTGAATTGAACTACTACCTCCCCCTAAACTTAATCTTCCCTTCTCCCCCTTTGATCACATAAAAAATGGGGTACCCAATAAATATAAGGGTAAAAAAATAAGTTTTAACAAAAAGGTTTAATTTTCTAAGTGAGACTTGCAAGTAAAAAGAAATTTCTAAATGAAATTTATAAGTCAAGTCAAACTTGTTCTTCCCTACTCCCTTTTTTATCACATTAAAATTGAGATTCTTTTAACTATTAAAAAAACATTCTAACTGAAACATAATTTTAATGCATTTCTAAATACTTAAAAGTTAGTCAATTAAATACTTTATTTCATTAATTGGCTTCCAGGCTGTGGCGAGACACTAGGTCTTCTTGGTTATTGGAGCAACAACCACTTTCTAGACAAAGCCTTTTAAGAAAATTAAATATTTAATTTTCTTACTGCAAGCCCTGAGTCTAATTAAAGTTTAATTTATAAAAGATTTTGGAACCCAATATAGGTTCCTTCTAACTAGGTTAATTAAAAATCTTTTAGGAATATTTTTCTAATTTTTTTTCCTAATTTACCCCTTGTGGTAATTAAAATACCAGTTCAAATTATTATATTTCCTAATATTTTTATTATATGATCATGCATGATTTTTCAAATATTCTATCTCTGTTTTCAATTTGTCATTTTCTATTTTCAAATTATCACATAATTCTAATGGGCATGCTTTGGATAACCGTATTTTCAAATCTATAATTTCTTTTTCTAACTTGCAACAGTTTTTTGATAGGAATTTAACAAATTTGAATAACTTGTCAGGTGGAAGAGATCTTACCTGACTTACCTTGTCAATCCCGTCATCTGTAGCTCCCCCTGAACTGATGCTTTCTTCTAATGTAGCTCCCCCTTTATCAATGCTCTCGATGCTCATTTCGGACGAGCTTGCTTCATGTTCGTCTTCTTGATGACTTGCCATCAACGCAAGTCCGGAAAAGGATTCGACCTCTTATTCAGACGACGTTTCATCCCACGTCGCCTTAAGGGTCTTGTATTTGTTTATTTGGACGTACTTCTTGTCCTTGCCTTTGTCCTTGTTCTTCAATTTAGGGCAGTTGTCTTTTACATGTCCTTCTTCATTACAGTGGTTGCATCTGATTGTTCTTTTTTTACTACCCTGCAGATGGTTAGATTTTCTAGATTTAAATAATTTTTTAAATTGTCTTATCATCATTACTGTTTCATTATCGTCAAGAGAGGATTCTGAATCTTATATGTCCATCATTGCCTTAAAGGCAATGTTGTGCTTTGGCTCCTTCTTCGGATACACACATCTCGTTTCATGAACTTCAAAAGTAGAAAATAATTCTTCTAAAGTAGTTGAATCTAAATTCTTAGATATGTAATAAGCATCTACTAATGATGCCCATTTGGTATTTCTAGGGAATGCGTTAAGTGTGTACCTTAGCGAATCTCGGTTACTTACCTTTTCTCCGAGATTCGTGAGTCCAGTGATGAGCTCCTTAATCCTTGAATGAAGGTGTGCAACAGTTTCACCTTGTTCCAGTTTGATGTTGCTGATCTGGTTTCTAATTATATCCCATCTCGCGAGTTTTACCTCCAAGGTTCCTTCGTGTAGTTCCAGGAATTTCTTCCAGAGCTCCTTCGCATACTCGTAGGCTCCGATCTGGTTGATTTCTTGTGGCGGTAGAACGCTTAGTAGATGGAACTCTGTTTTACTGTTTGTCACGAAATCAGCCTGCTCCTTTTTGGTCCAGTGGTATTTTTCTTTACCTTCGGGTGCTACAAAACCAAATTCCATTATTAAAAGTAAATCGAAATCAGTTTTAAAAAATACCTCCATCTTCTTTTCCAGTTGGCGAAATCTCCCTCGAACTTTGGTAGGTGGATGCTTGATCCGGACATCTCATGCGCTTCGTTCAGTGGTTAGTCCTCCTGATATTGTTATGCTCTGATACCACTTGTTGGTCCAGGTAGGCCGGTTGGGGAGGGTTGAGTTGCCTGAAACACTAAAACAAGCACCTTTCTCGAATTTCAACTCAGATTAATAAAGCAATTAAAATAGAATTAACAACTTTAAAATAAATAAGTAAAAGAATACTATTTACTTAGTTACAACCTAGATGGTTGTTAATACAAGGCGGTTGAAAGCTTACTAAAAATCTCTTTCGTTGAAGGCGAAGAAGTCTTTTACACACAGTGAAAGCTCAGAAATAACTAGGAAATTGAATACTGAAATTGGTACCTCTTTCTTAGGTCCAAGGATCTTTTTTATAGACCCTGAAAAAACTTATCCGTGGGCTGAAGGCGCCTTCTATAAGGCAGGAAGGCGCCTCCAGTGAGGCCAAAGGATAAAAACTTTATCCTTTCTGCAATGGCCAAAATTGCCTGGTCGAAGGCACCCTCCATGGCTATGGAAGGTGCCTTCGCACTGTTCATCGAAGGCGCCTTCCAGTCATGGCAGGCGCTTTCGTGGAGGTGCCATCAACAGCCTTTGAAGGCGACTCCAGCAGCACTTACAGCCTCATTTCACTCCTTTACTGCTACGATCTCCTGGGCGATTTCGGCCAACGGAATAAGGCTCACCCGAACCTAATTTCCGGCCTTCTCCTCGAGCAGCCTTCCTCCCTGACTTCTCATCCCTCGGACCACTGCGCGCGTCCTTCTCATCCACCTGTGTACTCTTCCGTAGCATCTCGTCCCTCAAATGCACTGAGCACGTCAACTCTCTCCCGTGCCGTCCTTCTCGCTAGCTGCATCTTCCGCTCAACTTCCTGTACTTCTATGCTCCTGACACTTAAACACAGGGATCAAAACATGATAGGACCTAACCTAACTTGGTTGATCACACCAAAAATAACTTTGGAGTTTCAACATAGTCCTCCTCAACTCAGAGGTGTCCGGAAGGCTAATCAAGTGTACTACAGAGCTGAGTGAATTTGATATTCAGTACCAGCCCAGATCGGCGATTAAGGCACACGCCTTAGCTGATTTTGTGACTGAAATATAGAACTTCGGGCTAGAGGAAACCTAAAAAGTATATGTGGATGGATCGTCCACTCGGCAAGGCAATGGAGTGGGAATACTCTTGATATCCCCACGTGAAGACAGGATGCAACTGTCCGTTCGACTGGACTACAGGGATACAAATCATGAGGCAGAATACGAGGCTCTAATCGTCGGTCTACATGCAAGCAGCCATGTATGTGGGAGCTACACGGGTTCTTATCCACTCGGATTCCCAACTGGCAACCTAGCAACTTTTAAGTACATTCGAAATAAATAATGTCAGACTAAAATTATATGCCGAGACTTTCAAAAAATTAAAGGCAGGATTCTAAGAGATAATCGTGCAAAAGATCCCTCCGGCGGACAACCAATATGCAAATGAGCTGGCCAAGCTAGCAAGTTCTTTGAGCTTGGTAGCACTGGACAGGTTGATTGAGTAGATGATGTTGGTAGCTCATATCAAGAGAGCAACCGAAATAGGAGCACCAAGTGATTGGAGGACACCTTTGATTAAATTCCTCTGATCGAGCAATGCGCTGACTGACCAGGAGCAGGCTCGGTTGATAAAAAAGATAGTCAGGAGGTTCACATTAATAGAAGATCACTTATACAAGAGAGCTTTCTCAAGGTCATTGCTCAAATTCATCGAATCGGAAGACGTTCAATACATTTTGCAAGAAGTACACTAAGGCTCTTGTAGCAGTTATCCGAGTAGTTGATCACTATCTCAGGAAATCTTATTAACCAGATATTTTTAACCTATCTTGCAAGCAGATGCCGCTCAAACAGTAGCAACTTGCCTATCATGTCGAGGACACTAGAATATATCACACAGACCTATGAAAGAGTTGAAGACATCCATTATCTCTTGCCGGTTCAACCAGTGGGCAAATTACCTACTAAATTATATTTTAGCTGTTGTTAAATCGACTCACAATACGCATATGCGCATGAGAATGCAAGTCAGTTGTGGGCATCGTTCCCCATCGTATCATAATCACATGTAAGCATTATTATGTATAGTGACCGCTGATTCATTCATTTGTTCTGGAATATTGAAAGTAACAAATTAATATATCATTTTACAAGATGGAACTCATCAAAATATCGATGTTTTTGGGTACTGATCCGGTGTTAAGGTAGGGTCCCGTCCCGTAGGAGGTCAGCGTCACGTGGAAGGTCAAAGTCAAGGTGGTCAACGTCCCCAAGCTAGCATCCGACTGGACGACCCCATCATCCGATCGAACTAAGGAATGGTCGGTCCGACGTCATCACAGCTCGGTCTCGCACCGAGCTTAGCTTCCGACGTTCAAAGACCCAGTATCACCAAAGCAGGCGCTAACCGGCAGGTATGTGCCAGGCGGACATCCAGATCGGCCAAAGATCATATCACAACCAGCAAAGCTGAAACATGACCCAGCAAGCCTAGACAATGGAAGTAGCCGAGCGGCCACCCCGCTCGGCCCAGACAGCGGAAGTAACCGAGCAGTCATCCGCTCGATCCACTAGCAGACAAAAGCAGGATCGACTGATAACCTCCTCGAGGCCCATGCCGCCGACAGACAGCATGGTCGACGGCATAATCAGGAAGAAAATCGTGCGACGAAAGCTTCCACTATCTTGTCAGAATATGCACGGGTCATTGAGATATGACATCAGAGGTACTATTCTAGCATGTCCTTTCAAGGAAGGCTTTGAGAAGCGTGCACGCATCGAGAAGCGTGCACACGCGATCTCGGGGTCCTATACAAGGAGCCCCAAGCTTCGTCAGAGGGATGTATAATCTCTACTGTAGCTACAGTTACGCTGCCATTTTGCTTCCCCGTTTCTTCAATATCGTCGGTGTTTGACTTGAGCGTCGGAGGGCCATCGCCAGGGAACCCCTCCCTGGCCTGGCACTGACGCTTTGTAGTTACAGGTCCCGCCAACCAGGAGTTCATCAGCTGTCAATAGGAGTTCCACGTCCCCAGCTGTCATCGCCTCGACTCTCGGACAAGATCAAATTTGGCGCCATCTGTGGGAACGCACCTGCATCCGAATCGAGAAGATGGAAGAAGCTGGACGATTGCATACTGTGACGCTCACCCAGGAGGAGCTCGATGCGCTCATACAGGCACGAGTTGCGAAGATAGTCGAGCAACAACAGCAACAGAAAGCACTTGCCGATCGGCAGGCTCAGCAAGCGACCTTTGCTTCGAGGGCCGAGCAGGGTATAAAAACTGACCAGAGCAGTATTCCATCTGGGGGCAGAATAAAATGTCGACCGACACTCACGAAGAGGCTCCACCCACTCCTATTCCATTCCACCGGGCATTGTTTCAAATGCCCTCAGAGATTGTGCTCAGGCTAATCAGGAGAGGGGTTCTTCTTCAGATGAAGCGCCCGTTCGGGATGCGAAGAAAGGAAAAATGCCCCGAGCTGATTTGTCACTCGAGTGGATCAATCGCCAGTTCTCCGAGGTGATACTGTAAGATCCGTTGCCGAGGCATTACGCTCCCTTGGCGATCGGGAAATACAACGGCTCAACCGACCTGGACGATCACTTGGAAAAATTCGACAACGCTGCCACTCTCCACCAATATACAGATGGAGTAAAGTGTCGAGTCTTCCTCACAACGCACTCTGGTTCGGCTCAGCGGCGGTTTAAAAGGCTGTCGGACGAATCAATAAGAAGCTTCAAAGAATTCTGAACGGCTTTCTTGCACCATTTTGCAAGCAACAAACGATACCAAAAGATGAGCGTCAGCTTGTTCTCCATGAAGCAAGGTTCTAGAGAGCCCCTCCGAGCGTATATCCAACGCTTCAATGAGGTAGCCATGGACATACCATCAGTCTCGTCCAAGACCATGATGAATGCATTCACCTAAGGGCTCGTGGATGGAGACTTCTTCCGGTCGCTCATATGAAAACCACCTCGGGACTACGACCACATGCTGAAGAAGGCCAATGAATACATAAATGTGAAAGAGGCCCAGGCGGCAAGAAGAAAGGAGACACCATCTGAACCATCGGCGCCGACCGAACAAAGACCGCTGATCAGCCATCAGCCGCCACAAGGACGCCGAGCCGAAGGTACACGACCACACCAAGAAGCAAGGTCACACGCCATTCAGCACGTAGCGTCCGAGCGTCCAAAACCAAAAGGAAAGGTATGGAGCCCCTATGTTTGGTTCCTTCCACCAGTCAGCAACTCACAACACCCGCGATTATCGCGGATTCAATTCGGTTGCCCAACTGGCGCCCAGAAGTTATCGCCGCTGGTCTCCCTCTCCTGGCCGGCGACACAGGCACTAGAACGTCGGACGACGAGAGGACGCAAGGAGATCACCGTAGCAACCCCATAGGAGAAGCGCCGACCCCACCCAAGCCGAACGCGAGTGAAGCAGACCATCCGCTCGGGAAGAGGAGAACATAAGTAACGCTGCGTGAGGTGAAATCAACATCATCGCCGGCGGTCCAACCAACGAAGACTCCAACTAAGCCAGAAAATCATACGCCCGGCGACTGGAGATCCACACAGTAGGTTGCAGCCAAGAGCAGGCGAATGAGCTCGATATCAGCTTCGGGCCCAGCGATCTAGAGGGAGTTGAAGTTCCTCACAACGATGCCCTCATCATTCGAGCGGTAATCGCTAACTATATTATTCACCGAATCTTCGTTGACACAGGCAGCTCGGTGAATATAATTTTCAAGAAGACGTTTGACCAGCTCTAAATCGACCGGGGCGAGTTGCTGCCAATGACAACCATGCTGTACGGATTCACTGGCAACGAAGTTCTGCCGATCGGCCATACAAGGTTAGCCATATCGCTCAGAGAGGAGTCATCACAAGGACGAGGACTATAAATTTCATCATGGTGGACGCCCCCTCCACATACAACGTCATCTTGGGTCGACCGATCCTCAATGAGTTCCAAGCGATAATCTCCACCTACTGCTACAAGATCAAGTTCCCGGTGGAAGACCGGGTGAGAGAAGTCAAGGGTGATCAGTTGGCCGCTCGGCGTTGCTATGTCGAGATGGTCAAGACCGAGGTGAAGTCCGCTCGGAAAACACCCCGGCTTGAGGTAAGCGCCATAACTAAAAAGCCCCCTACTTTGGTGTATGAAAAGAAGGAAGAGGTACAGATCCACCTGAGTCGAGCAGAAGCTACAACCTTCATAGCTGCCGATCTGGATGTCGAGCAGAAAGCCGAGCTGATCGCGTGTCTCCAGCAGAACCACGATGTCTTCGCGTGGTCAACACATGAGCTTCCGAGGATCTCTCCAAGAGTTGCACAGTATAAACTTCATGTCACCGGACGCTCGACTGGTGAAGCAGAGAAAAAGATATTTCAACACCGAACAAAACTTCATCATCTGATATGCATGTCGAGAAGTTGTTGGAAGTCGGGCAAATGTAGTGCTGGTCTCCAAGTCGGGCAATAAGTGGCGAGTCTGCATCGACTTCCAGGACCTCAACAAGGCGTGCCCAAAAGACTTCTATCCCTTGCCTCGGATCGATCAGATGGTAGACTCCACTGCCGAGTGCGAACTGATATGCATGTTGGACGCATATTAAGGGTACAATCAAGTGCCGCTCGCCAGGGAAGATCAGGAGAAGGTCAGCTTCATCACGGTCAATAGAACATACTGCTACAACGTCATGCCGTTCAGACTGAAGAACGTCAGCGCTACCTATCAGAGGTTGATGAACAAGGTGTTCTAACGGTAGATCGGTCGCAACATGGAGGTATATGTGGACGACATACTAATCAAGTCCCTCCAAGCTACTGACCTCTGTGCAGATATTACGGAGACCTGCCGGACACTCAAGACATATGGGATTAAGCTGAATCCCAGCAAGTGTTTGTTCGGCGTGAAGAGCGGACGATTTCTAGGCTACATCGTTACCGAATGGGGAATCGAAGCAAACCCTGGCAAGGTGAAGGCGCTACAGGGCATGTCGTCCCCCAGAAACCTAAAGGAAGCCCAACGTCTCACCGGTCAGATAACTACATTGTCTCGGTCCATCTCCAAATCATCCGACCGGAACCTACCCTTCTTCAAGATATTGCGTCGAGCCACCAAATTTCAGTGGGACGAGAAGTGCGACCGGGCATTCGAGAAAGGTGTATCTGAACTCGTTGCCTGTACTGGCTAAGCCAACTGTCGATGAGTCGCTCCGAATCTATTTGTCATCGACCGAACATGTTGTTGGCTCAGCACTAATCCGGCAGAACAACGAAGAACAACCAGTGTATTTCCTAAGCCATATATTAAGAGACGCTGAGTCCCGCTACACTGGTCTTAAGAAGCTTGCTTTCGCATTAGTACTCACCGCTCGGAGGCTCCGCCCGTATTTCCTCGCCCACATTATCATTGTGATAACCAATAGTCCTTTGGGGAGAGTCCTTAATCCAGAGGCATCAGGACAGCTGATCAAATGGACAATAGAAGTCAGTGAGTTCGATATTCAGTATCAAACCCGAACAGCCATCAAAGCACAGTTCTTGGCGGATTTTGTCATGAAAGTACAAAATCCTGAGCCAGAGGCTGTCTGGAGGATATATGTGGATGGGTCGTCCACTCGGCAGGGAAGCGGGATTAACATACTGCTAATCTCCCCCCAGGAAGAGCGGATACAGCTGTCCATTCGGCTGAATTATCAGGCTACCAACAACGAAGCCGAGTATGAAGCGCTTATAGCCGGGCTACAGGCCGCTCAGCACGTCGGAGTCCTCAAAGTCCTAATTCATTCGGATTCACAACTAGCTGCTCAGCAGCTGGCTGGGTCATTCGAGATAAGTAACGTGCGGCTCCAGCTCTATGCAGAAGCCTTCGAAAAACTGAGGGTCGATTTCTGGGAGGTCATCATACAAAAGATCCCCCGAGCGGAGAACCAAGTTGCAGATGAATTGGTCAAATTGGCCAGCTCACTCTCGTCGATCGTCATCACGCAGCCGATCGAGCAGGTATCTCTAGTGGCTCACATCGATCGGATGGAGGGATTCACCTTCCCGAATGATTGGAGAACGACGCTGATAGAATTTTTACGATCGAGAGCCACACCATCCGATCGGGAGGAGACCCTTTTGCTAAAGAAGAGGGCCGATCGGTTCACCCTCATCGGAGATCAGCTCTACAAAAAACCCTTCTCCAGGCTTCTGCTTAACTGTGTTGGAACAGAGGACGCCGACTATATATTGCAAGAGGTGCATCAAGGATCGTGCGGAGGACACCCGGGCGGCCGCTCATTAGCCAGGAAGATTATACTCGCAGGATACTTTTGGTCGACCCTCCAGGTGGACGTCGCTTGGACGGTCACCACCTACCTGTCCTGCCAGAAGTATCATACCCTCTCGCATCGGCCGACCGAGGAGATGAAGGCGTCTACGATGTCTTGCCCGTTCGATCAATGGGCCATGGACATCGTGGGATCATTCCCAATGGTGACAGGACAGTGGAGGTTCCTGCTTGTCGCGGTCGATTATTTCTCCAAATGGGTTGAAGCCGAGCCGCTATCCAGAATAATCGAACAGATGGTCAAGAAATTCATAGGGCAGCACATTATCTATCGATTCGACATCCTCCGTCGGCTCATCTCGGACAATGGAAGACAGTACGTGGGTCAAGGGCTTAGAACATGGTGCGAGGGGTATGACATTAAGCAGGCCTTCACCTCAATGGCATACCCTCAGAGTAATGGGCAAGTCGAAATCGCCAATCGGGAGATCTTGCGGATCCTACATATGCAGCTCGACCATATGGGAGGCTGCTGGGTGGACGAACTCCCCAGCATACTCTGGGTGATCCGCACGACCCCTAAAGAAGGAACAAGAACAACCCCCTTTCACTTGGTGTACGGTGGTGAAGCGGTCGTCCCAGTAGAGGTCGGGGTCGAGTCCAATCGGATACATCATTACAGCGAGGACAACGCCGAGCGGAGGCTCCTGGAGCTGGATTTGGTGGATGAGGCACGTGCTAAAGCCACCGCCTGGCTGATGGCCTACCGGCAGAGGATGAAGCATACCTACAATCGAAAAGTGATCCCAAGGTCATTCTAGGTCGACGACTTTGTGTGGAAAAAGGTGAAGTCGGTCGGCGACACCACCAAGCTGGAAGCTCCGTGGGTCAGACCCTTCAAGATCGTGGAAAAGCTCCGCTCGGACGCCTATTACTTGGAGGATGAGGGCGGGTGGGTGACGACTCGAACGCCCATGGAGCACAAACCACCTCCAGCCATATCGAGCCGGATGAGAGGTGTGCCAATGTAATCAATGTATTTAAATACCCCTACACCTTGTGAATGCAGGACTGAAATAACAAATTCCCGAAATTCACGTCGAATGACCCAGGTCTCCACCGACGGTCAAGCGACGACCTTAAAATCGGGTCTTCATCAAATCGTTGAGCGGCAACGTTAAACCCAGGTATCCACCAACGGTCGAGCGGCGACCTTAAAATCGAGTCTTCATCAAATCGTCAAGTGACGACGTTAAACCCAATCCTCCACCGACGGTCGAGCAGCGACCTTAAAACCGAGTCTTCATCAAATCGTCGAGTGATGACGTTAAACCCAGGTATCCACTGACGGTCGAGCGACGACCTTAAAACCAAGTCTTCATCAAATCGTCGAGCGACGACGTTAAACCCAGGTCTCAACAACGGTCGAGCGGCGACCTTAAACCCGAGTCTTCATCAAATCGTCGAACGGGGACGTTAAACCCATATCTCCACTGACGGTCGAGTGGCGACCTTAAACTCGAGCCTTCACCCAATCATCGAGCGACGACATTAAACCCAGGTCTCCAACAACGGTCGAGCGACGACCTTAAACCCCGGTCTTCAACAATGGTCGAGCGGCGACTTTAAACCCAGGGAGAAGGTATGGATCTTGTTTGAATTCGGCAAATGCCGATCGACGACCCGTAAATCTCCGGGATAGCCGTGATTATAGCCGAGCGGAAACACTCGATACCAAGTATGGAAACAAACAAGTCACAAAGAAAAGCCCAGCTGAGCGGGCAAAACATTCATTTCGCAAAAAGATGCTGCCGAGTGGCAGCATTACATTTATGACTTGAAAAACTTTTACAAGACTCCAGCTCACTCAATATAGTCGAACACATCATCAGGCATAGAGTCATTCAGCTGACTACGGCTGATAACATCGTCCGCTAGGGCCTCGGGGAGGTGACCACCTACCTTGAGATGCTCGATGGTCCCATTAATAACCAACTTGAACGTTCGGACCATCCTTTGAACTACTTTTTCAGTAAACTAGTCCGAGCGGAGATACTCTTGCTTCATCACGGCAAATCGGTTTGGCTCTTCCTGTTGGTAGATCGTCAGAGTCGAATGGGAGGCCTCCAGGGCATCTTCGGCCTCCTTGAGCCTCTTATTTAGGGGCTCCTCGCCAGCTGTTCGGCAGGCCCGCTCGGCGATCAGATAGTCCTCGGCCTCTTTGAGCTTTTGGGCGAGCCGTCAAGCCTCCTGCTTCTTCAGTTCCAGGTCGGCGATGACTCGATGTTTCCTCATGGAGGCCAGCTCGAGTTTCCTATCGTAAGTCTTCAATTGCGCCTTGATCTGGCCCAACCTACTAGCCTGATCGATCGACTTCTGCTGCTCCACCACGAGGAGTTGTTGGGCCTTTTCCAGATCGGCCTGCAGCTAAGCAACTGATGGCCCCTGGGAGAAAGAGGCACCACCAGAAATCTAGAGCTTCTTCAACTCTTCCTTCACAAGGGCGAGCCGCTGGCACATGATCACGCTCTCCACCCAATACTGTAAAGGAGCCAAAAAAATATTAACACCGATCGGAGGAAAAGCATGAAATGATGAAATACTTACTCCTGTGGCCATATGAAGATGGCTGTTCCCGAGCGCTCCTGGCGATATTGTTGCCGGTCAGGCTCGTGCTTCCTCCCAAATACCGGCAAGTGGCCTGTGAATTATGATCATGTGTTCGGGGACGGTCGGACGAGCACACTGCTCGAGATAGTCCTCCGACGGGAGGTTGATGGTCACCATCACAGATCTTCGGTCGCTCGGGTCTGACGAGGAGGAGACCACCGGACCGGAGTGAGCATCAGTTGGCGCAGGGATGATCCTGGACACCCAAGGCCTCCGTAGGGTTCCGGACGGGGCTAGAGACGCGATCGGTTGCGCAGGAATAGGCTCCACCGGTAGATCGGCCAGAGATGGGGTCCGATCGGACGAAGTGGCTTTGACCATTGGGGCAACCACAGGAGAAGAAGTGTCCTCAGTGGCATCCACGACCGAGGTGGCAGATCGGGAGATGTTTTCCGTACGGCGCCTCTTGCGCTTGATGAGTGGCAATCCCTCATCAGAAGACTTGATGCCCCTCGGTCTGAATGGCGAGCTGTGCTTCAAGAGTTGGAGGCGGCGCAACAACTTCTTCAACGTTGGCCATCTGAATGGCGATAGGGGTCTCCCCATTCTCGGCTTGCGTGCCCTCATGGGAGTCGACCGGCGCTAGGCCGAGGCTCGCCATTTCCTTGGCAGCCGCCACTTCAATCTCGGCATCCCTCAGCTTCATCAGGCCAGCCACGCGTGCTCGCATCATGGATTTGGCTGCAAGAGAGAGAAAACAAATCAATTAGACTCAAAGGACGAATGCCAAGAAATCTCGTACCTAAGCCGTTCGGGAGCCTCATGCGAATCAGACTTAGCCCGAAGATATACATGACGCCCTCGTGCAGCAGCATGTGTATATCATATTTCTGACCGGCTAGCATGTTCGCGGCATGAAGGTAATCCGGCCGGCTCTTATACTTCTTCAGGTCCGGTTGAGGTGGTAGTCTGACCTACCATTGGGTCCGGAAGCTGGGATGCTCGGGGAGTCTCAAGAAGAAGAAGTACTCCTTCCAGTGTTTATTTGAAGTGGGCATCTTATCAAAAAATACTAGACCGATCCGAGACTGAAAGAGATAAGTCCCCAGCTCGGACTGCTTGGGGTAGTACAAGTAATGAAAGACTTGTGGGGTCAAAGGGATGTCGTGCAGCCGGAACAGCACGACAACACTGTATAGAAGGCGAAAGGAGTTAGGGATGAGCTGTGAAAGAGGGACGCGGAAGTAATTACAAACTTCAATAATAAAGGGGTGAATGGGAAACTGCAGGTCGGCCACAAATTGGTCTCGAAACAAGCAGAAGGTGTCGATCGGCGGATAATTTAGCCGATCGGCAGAAGAAGCCAAAATAATCTCATGATCGTAGGGGATTTCAAGGGTGTTCCTAAGGGTTTCAGCGTTACACTCATCGAACCTGGTCTCCATGGTGGAGTACCAGAGCCCAAGTGAGGGGTCCGACGACTGTGAAGAACTGGCCATTGCCGGAAAGCCGGAAAACAGATTCGACGAAAAAGGTGGGCACACAAAATGGACACGGGGGAAACCGTTGGGCAGCGAGAAGAAGTACAAAAGGATCGAGGGACAAGAAGGAAGAGCTTACAAGAGTAGAAAGATCACCGCCGAGAAGAACAGGGTCGTTGGAGCACTTGTTGCACTAGAAACCGCCAACAACTATCGGGGAAGAAGACGCTAAGTGAAGATAGAGGCAGCGTCACGACTTTATAAAGATCGGCTCGGCCGATCGGAGCCGTCGGATCTAGGTCACAGGAACCGAAGCACAAATCCAGCCGTCGAATTCAAATCGTCAAATGTCACATCAGTAACTGTCACCTCGGACGTGCGACGATTGCGGCTGTGACACGTGGCATACTCCTACATGACCACTTAATGGGCGCCATTATTAGGCGTGGGTGCGTGCTTAGCCTTAATGGAGGGGATTTGTACGGATTTCGAGGATATTCGGGCGACGTCAGCATTTGACCGTGTGGTCCGTGCCCATCCAAAGACGCAGAAGGAGAAACCTCCCAAGTGCAAACCATTGGATTGCCGAGCGGCCTAGAAGATCAGTCCTGCACGGACCGGTCGGGGTCCAACTAGCATCATGGTCGATTGACCAACCGATCTCCAGACTACTTGTCCAGTCAGTCGGACTAGCAGCCTCCTTCAACTAAACTTGAGGGGGAGGCACGTGATCCGGTGATAAGGTAGGGCCCCACCCAGCAGGAGGTCAGCGCCACATGGAAGGTCAAAGTTAAGGTGGTCAACGCCCTCAGGCTAGCATCCGACCGAGCGACCCCATAAGCCGATCGGACTAAGGAATGGTCGGTCCAACGTCATCACAGCTCGGTCTCGCACCGAGCTTCAGACACTCAAAGACCTAGTACCACCAAAGCAGGTGCCGACCGAAAGGTATGTGCTAGGCAGACATCCGGATTAGCCAAAGATCATATCACAGCTAGCGAAGCGAAAACACGACCCAACAAGCCTAGACAGTGGAAGTAGCCGAGCGGCCACCCCGCTCGGCCCAGACAACGGAAGTAGCCGAGCGATCATCCGCTCGGTCCACTAGCAGACAAAAGCATGATCGACTGATATCCTCCTTGAGACCCATGCTGCCGACAGACAGCATGATCGACGACATGATTAGGCAGAGATCAGGCAGAGAATCGTACGACGGAAGCTTCCACTGTCTTGTCAGGATATGCGTGGGCCATTGAGGTATGACGTCAGAGGTACTTTTTCTGGCATGTCCTTTCAGGGAAGGTTTTGAGAAGTGTGCACGCATCGAGAAGCGTGCGCGCGCACTCCCGAGGTCCTATATAAGGAGCCATAAGCTTCGTCGGAGGGATGCATAATCTCTACTGTAGCTACAGTTACTATACGCTGCCATTTTGCTTCCCCGTTTCTTCTATATCACCGGTGTCTGACTTGAGCGTCGGAGGGTCATCGCCAGGGAACCCCTCCCTGGCCCGACACTGATGCTTTGTGGTTGCAGGTCCCGCCAACCAAGAGTTCATCAGTAGTCAACAAGAGTGCCACGTCCCCAACTGTCATCACCTCGACTCTCGGACAGTACCATGTACTTTTCGAATCAATAGTTTGAACTATCCTTACTTTTACTTTTGCCATTTATTGCAGTAATTTTGAGCTATAATAATTATATAATTATAATAATTACGATTTTATAACCGTTATAATTGTACACTTATAATTGCTATGAGATCATAGCTACCCTAATATTAATTGGTATTGATTAAAAATAAAATATTATTTATAATTACTATAATATAATATTAATCAATGTTAAATTAATTAGTATTGATTAATGTTAACTAGATATAAAATGTTCAAATTGTGATAGTTATATAATTACTTATTGGCTACTAAAATATAATCAAAGATAAAATTGAATTCTTCCTATTGTAACTGTTATGCATTATAATTATTAAAATATTGATCAGAATTAAAATGTGTATATTGTATTAGTTATAAAATCATAATTGTTATAATTATATAACAATTAAGAATTTATAGTTGTTACAATTAAACATATAGATAATTTTTGAAAATTAAGGAATCTTCATTTGATGATAAATAAACGAGAGGACGATTCAAATTTTTTTTTTAAAAAAAACGAGTGTCTTTTTTATTTTATTTTTTATTTTTTTATATCAGGCTTGTCACAACCCATTTATGTGGATGCGAGTCAAATCGAGCACGACGCAAATGTCTCGGCCAGCTTAACCACAGATCATCGTGCCCAAGTAATTACACCTGTATTTGGACTATAACAAAATTAGCGTTCAAGACTTCAATTTTTGCACGCGATGTTTTTGATGAGTGGAGCATTGCACAAGTCGTGGTCGTTCGCTTTTGTTTTCATAGGAACGTAATATAATATAATATTCCTATCTCCTCCATTCAATTACGAAGTGGGAATCAGTAGAGGACTGACATGAACCTGTGACGACGTAAAAACCACAAGGATTTTGTCCACCAGCCCCAAAGTCTGAATTTAATTGAGTGCGTGAATACATTATTGATGAAAGATGCATCCATATCATCACCCCGACAAATCCACAACCCCATGCTGACAGCCACCGCTCAATGAATCTTAATTTATTTATGTATATATATTTTTAATTCGATAAATCTATATAGTTAGAATAGGGCTAACAGAATTGAATTGTAATACATATAATTAATATATAAAGGAGATATTATTAAAATATTTTTAATAATAATGTACAAAGTATATTTTTACTGATCAGATTTTGATCATTTAACATTGTCTTTTTTAATTTATACATTAAAAAAAATATGGACACAAACTTAAAATTACTATCATCATCTTACGGTTACAAATTCAAATCACATAAACATTATATTGGATGAAATACACTATAATTTACCTCTTTTCTAGAACACATGAGGTAGTCTGAAGGGAGTCTCGGGTGAGGGTTATCACTTTTTACTTTAATATAATGTAAATTTGAGGTTCTCATGGGTTGACACAGTTGATACTTATATGTGATGTTACTGAATAGATCATGAGATTCATTTCCAACGTGTGTTAAATGCATAGCGGGTCACTTGACCCCATGCAAGGGTCATTGTGCTAGATGAAAATTTTTGAGTTTTCGTGATTTATCTCCCTTCCAGATCGCATGAGATAGTCCTCGAAGGCCCCCTGAGGTGAGGGTTATCACCATTTGTTGTAATATAAAGTAAATTTAAGCCCTCGGGGCAATGGTGTAGCGGTAAGATGCCTTCTCAATTTTTCAAACATATAAGGATCAAGTTCCAACAACGAATTAACAAATGAATTTTTCTTAATAAATAATTAACTTAAAAATGTTGGGCTCATGGATCGCCCACTGCGAGTGCTTCTTGATTTTGTTGGAGCAATCCCAATGGTCCATGCGACTATGTGTTTTGGTGTTTGGGCAAAGGGTTTAAGTTAGATTCACCCTTGTATTTGATATGTGTACTTGAGTTGTGTAGGACTGCAGGATACACATGTGACTTAGGTTGATGGCTTCGAGTCCAGTGAAGGATGGAGCATCCGAGGGACCGTGGACAAGGCAGCGAGGAAAAAGGGTTTACTGTAGCAGTCGACTGGTGCAGTTGACTGGTACAGTCGACTGGGAGCGAACAGAGGGCTAATATCGAGCCGTTGGGCTGTAACGGTCGAATTTCCACAAAGGGCAGTAGACTGATGGTTTTGACAATCGACTGGTAGGCGGGATTTTCCAACCCGTGACCTATATAACCAAGACTTGGGAGCTTGGTTGAGGTTGACGAAATAGAGGTGATTAACCCCTATTAGTAGTCTACCTGTGCCCTAGCGTCTTAAGTGTTCTTGTGAGAGTTGTGGTGAGGTTTCTCCACCCACAAGGAGCTACGTGAGCTAGCCGAAATTTATCGGGGAGTCATCCACCGACGGATCAGGATCATCCACCTTACATACAGTCGTGGAGTAGGAGCCCTAATCTCTGAACCGCGTTAAATGATAATGTAGCTTGGTTTGCATTTCTTGTCTTGTATTTAGATTAGCTTTCTACTTGTTTGTTTGTATTTTCGCTACGTAACTAACAAGTGTAGGAAAAAACGATCGATTTGGGTGAGACGCTATTCACCCCTCCTCTAGCGGACATCAAGGTCCCAACATCTCCATCCTTCACGCCTTACCTTCAAGAGCTTCCATCGGCCTTATCCTTATTGTTGGGTCTTCCCATGACCTTGCCTTCTAGCCTCTTCTATTAGCCTTACATCTCTAAGATGCTTCCCTATTCTTCACACCTTGCCTTCAAGATCTTCCTTCAGCCTCGGTCTTTATCCTTGCCAAGTTATACTTAGACTTACACCGCCAAGACTCAAGCTTGAACTTACATCACCAAGACTTCACTTGGACTTTGCCTTTGCTAAGATAACACTTGGACTTTTCTTATTGTACCTGCATCCTGCATACTCACAATGTATATCAAATACAACAATAAACCTAAGTTAAACCTTTTTCCAAATATCAAACCTAGGGTCATATAGATTTCTCCAACAAAGTCCTGATCAGGGGCTCCTCCCTAAGAGAGATAGTCAATCTGATCTATCCGATTGGCTGCACTTCATTGCTAGTGAATCCAAACAAGGGATTCATCATGGGTTGGAGTTCACTCCTCTTGATCTATAGTTGTTTGAGTGTCTTCTTAAAGATGATATTAACAGAACTTCTTGTATCAACAAATGTCCGATATATATTATAATTGGCTATTATACCTTTGATGATCAAGGCAATATCATGGGGTACTTCCACCCCCTTCAAATCCTTGGGGCCAAAACCTATCTCTGACCCTTGTGCTTGTTCTTAGATATAGTCGAGGGCATGAATCTCCAATCGACATGCGTGTGACTTTCTGGCTCAGTTCTAATCTCCATCAGTCAAGACGCTTGCTATCATGCCTATGTCTCACCAAGCTGCATTGATATAGTTTTCTTCTTGCAGGGGATGCTTAGGCTAGATTTGTGTGGGGGCCAAGGCCCAGTTGTCTTGCTATTGGGGCCTCTAAGGCCGATCAACATTCACGCGACCTCTAATAGTGAAGCATGCTTGTGCCTGTAGACTGAAACTCCTTATATAGTGTTATTTTCTCTTTTACACGAATATCGATGCATTACTAAAATAGAACCGACCATTCTGATACTTCACGGTCTTTCCTAAATTGGATCCACCATCTCTGTGTTTGTAGGGTGGAAGCTTCCACTATACGAACCACATAGGGAGTATTTCCTTGATTTTCTAACAACGGTTATGCAAAGCTCTAAAAAGGAATATCGGGTTGTTGGGCCAAGAAGCTACTAATTGTAATACTATGACGCTAGGCTGGCTGAGTCCTATCTATTGTTCGATCGGGCATCGCTCCTAAACGGGTTTGATCGGTTGCCGAAGGTTAGGTACTTTGAGGGCTCGACATTCGGTCGGGCTGTATGTATAGAATATCCGATCAGACTAGATGAATTCAGGCTCCAATCTAGCCGGGAGAACTAGGAGACCGATCGGACAAAAGGTTTGCTCAAACCAAGAGGACTCAAGTTTCAATCGAGCCAAGAGGACTTGGGATCCGATCGGATAAGAGGTTTGGTCAGACCAAGAGGACTCGGATTCTGATCTAGCTGAAGTGTTTGGTCAAGCTTTACAGTTGTTCTAACTCGGGTGGCCGACCCCTCCTTGACTTTGATCACCACATTGACTAACCTTCTTGACTTCGCCCTAACCTCGGGGGCCCTACTTTATTCGTCATGTCATATACCATTACACTTAACCCTTTTAATGATTAATAAAGATATAGTAATTTACATAACTATATGAGCAAGTTGCAAAACTATAAAGGGTGACAGATTTATTATAATGAAATAAGAGATTAATTTTCGATGGGTGCATACCCTCAGGGAAAAATCCCCTCCAACCCCCTAACCAACTTGGTGATCGGCTATAAATTGACCTTGTAATTTATCTCCCTTTACATAACTTGAGGACGGATTGTGAGGAGCATATAAGGTGAACATAATCATATTTTGCTATAACTATTATCCAGTTCATAACTCCAGTATGATTTGATGGTAAGAGATAGGATGTTTCTCCCCAGCAATTAGGTTAGAAACTCACGTAGCAAATACATGCGGCGTTCGAACAATTAGTGATATTGGATTCCACATCAAGAGCAACTTCACTTTCTGAATTTACTTAATGTGTGAAATATGGGACCAGATTGTACATCCCAAAATTAATTGACTTATAAAATCTCCAGTATAAAAAAACTATTATCTATTTCACGAATCCAAGTTTTAAAATAACCAAAATCACTTAGTATATTCTTAAAAAAAATTTATTAGTCCATCAATCAATTTCGTCCTAAATTACTGACTTAAAAAAACTTCAATTCACTCCAACTCAAAAATAATGTACTCATGAAGTTTTCCATAATGCATTTATGCCCTTAAATCTAAATTAGATAGCATAAATTGATAGCGGCGAATTTGTAGTCGTAAAAGCTCAATAAAATTATAGCAAACTCATTATTTGGCTTAAAACACTAATACTCCATAAGCAACAGATTCATCAAATTTGTAGGGCTCTTCTCATTTGAAAAATATTAAAATTTTAAATTTTCACGACATTTTATCAAGATGCGTCGCTGACTCGCCGTTAATGTCCTGATTTTTTGTATCCTTAATTCCTACGTTTTTTTGGGGGAGTGCTTTTTGTTCATTTTGATTTGCAAGTTTATATATCAGCAAGTTTATAATTTATAATACCACACCGATATTACAAAAAAAAAAATCAAACAAAAAAGATGAGATGATAATTTTTTTTTTAAAAAAAATTGACACTTTTTTAACTATTCTAATAAAAATGAATTGACAAATGGCACACATTATCTCGTAAATTTAGTAAGCTTGAAACAGAATTTTCAGAACTGGATTACAGTAAAAAAATTGCACTTCCTGTTCTGTTGTCACTGAGCTGAACCTTCCCATTGTTCTCCCTAATGATCTAAGTTAATAACAATCCTTTTAACTTCATCAAAACCTCACAACTCTGTCTTGTGATTCAAAATGATACAGATCCCATATCTACATTGCTCGCGGCCTAGGGGGAAGGGTGCTAGTTTCCTGTCGTTCACTGTGTGTATTGCAATGACTCCATGCTGTCATGAGTTAAAGATCTTACCCTGCACAAAACCTTTGGGATAGATCAAGACAGAATCGACACAGATTCCGCCTTTTGTGTGCGTGCAATCTATTTGTGTCATTGAAAATTTGAGCTTGGTTGCTACGTTGGAGTTTTCAGTAACAAAATCTCCTGCATGGCACAGAATCCATCTCCCGGGTTCGTCTAAATAACAATGAGAAGTAGCATTCTGACCATCAGAAGTCGACAGCTGAAACTGCACCGGTTTTATGTCCCATCCGTGAACATGCTCGAAGCTGCAGATTCGGCAGCCAAATCTCCTAGCAGGTCGGCCAAGATGGAGCCTGAAATATAGGCTGTAACTGCCCGCAGGGAAGTGGAAATCAACTTCACCGTCAACCTCAAACCACCAAGTTTGTTGAAGATAAGCTACTTCATGGAATCTGCAAGGTAAACATCCAGATGAGTTTTGTCTTTTCCATGAAGAGCGACTCTTTCAAGTTTCAAGAACACTTCATAATCAATTTTATTTATCTATCAATAATATTTCATGCAGATTAGTCCATGCTTGTATAAGAAAAAAAAAAATTATGTACACAAAAAGATCGTTTCACTTCAGTCTACTTAACTGGTATAGGTTAACTTACCTGTTATAGAAATAATTGAGAAAACTACTTTAAATCCACATGCCATCGAGAGTATCTCTCAGATCTACTGTAAAGAAGGATAGACTTTGAAAAAGTAAAAGGAACTGAAGAGAAAAAACTTCAGTTAATTAAATGAATTGCTTCCACAAGCTGCTGTAGTTTGCTATAATACAACATTTCATCTCAAATTAATGTCGACGGAATTGTGTTCAATTCTCCACTTAATCCAGAGGGATCTTGCATTATTGCATATGAGGGGGAAAAGTTTACAATGCTAATAAATAAAGAGTTGTCCTATTAACTTCTTTCTTTTCCCTCTTTCTTTACTTTTAAAATTGTTTTTATTAAATACTAATCAAAAGATAGAAGCATATGGCTTACTATGCATAAACCAGATAGATTGAAACACAGAAGATTAAGATAGGTTCAGAAAGCTGTTAGTAACTTAATTTTCATCAAGTATTTGTTCACAGATTGTGTTAATAAAGAAATTTTCAGAGATATTTGAAGAGAACATGGCACTTCACCATTTTCCTAGTTGCCTTTTTAGTTTCTGTTTCATTTTGTTCGTCTTAGGTAAAATCAATCCCTTAAATAAAAGCAGTGTTTGATCTATGTTTCTGAAACTTGTGATCACAGAATAATAGCAATCCCTTGTTAGTGTTTGATCTATGTTTGATCCTTATTTTAGGATGAAGATTGACTACAAAAAATCATGTGGCAGATAAATTGCATCCTAAGCAAGAAGAGAAACAGAAAACTAAATTACCATATACATAGAGAATGAGTATATATGTGATGTATAAATTTAAAGATGACAGATAAACCACTCTGTTTTACTATTGTTCAGATGAGATACCTGGACTCATTAGTGGGGACGTAATTCCAGTACCTCCGATCATCAATCCCTGTAATCAGTAGCCCTTTTGACGAAATCGACATGCAAATCCCACCCTGGTTCTTCTCCAGCCAGAATATCTAAATTTCATAAAAAGGAAATAATCTCACTATATTACTAATTTCCATAATTTTACCAATTAAACCAAAAAAAAAGCGTTCATTTTGACTCAAAACACAAACCTACTAGTGGGAAATCTCACCTTGTTGCCCCCGTCAATGGGATTCGGCCGGCACAGCCGAGAATACACCTCCTTCAAGCAAAGGCGATCCTTTTTGCAGCTGGAATTATCACCGCGAGCCATCTCCAAAAGATACGCATAGTTCTCCGGGAGCTTCGCTTCCCACACAAAGTCCGCCGACGCGGCGGCTCGGAACGTCCGGCTCAGCCGCGCAGCGCCGCAGATCTCCGGCGGGTGGAGGTGGAGCAGCACCGCCGCCACGCAGCTCTCCGGGAGGTCCCCCAGGCCTGTCTCGAGCTCCCCCTCCGGATTCATAACGACGGATGCACCCGCGCCCATAGGCGGCACTAAAATCCCTAAACCCCAGTCTTAATCCCACCCAATCCGACGTCCCAGAACCAGGGAAGAAGACCCAAATCTCAAAAAAGGAAACCCCGTAGAGGTAGCGATGAAGCAAACAGTTGGAGCAGCGCTCAGCGCTCCCGATCGATCGAGGTCGTACCGGAGGCAAACGGAGAAGGTGGGTGTCAGGACTCAGGATAAAGAGGGCGGTGAGCGAGAGGGTGGTGGTAATTTGGTAATATAAAAAATAACTGAAATGACGAAAGCACCCCTGCGATGTTGGTTATTAAACTTCGAACTTGTAATCAAAGGACTATTTTGCCCATGTTTGGCTCAAACCGAAGGAACAATCACGGCATTGAAACATATAAAAAATATTAGTGTTCGATAGAAAGATAAAACTCAATTTGTATTTGATAAAATTAGTCATAAAGAAAATTAAATAAGGTAATTAAACTTCCGAGAGTAGATATTAATTATCATACTACTGTAAATGCTGTCAACAACTAGCCCTAGAAAATTAACGAGGTGATGCACCTTTTGACAAAAGCATTGAAGAACAACACCAATCGTGTAGACAACTTTGCACTAAAAAGTAGCGACCACCCTTTTATTGTCACCGACTTTTTACCTTGCCTTGCCTTTGGCGTGGGATAAAGAGTTTGGACAATATTAAATAATCAAAATTTGGTTAGTCAAAATGAAATTTTTTATATTTTTTTTTTTGACTGATATATATTAATTAAGATTGTATGAAATAATAAAATACATTATATTCTGGTTGATGACCATTAAGATTTATCAGTTATAAATTTTGCTATTACTCATTTAACATTTACTAAATGTTTATCAAAAAATTTAAGGGTAAAAGTAAAATAGCACTCCGTTTTTTTAAATAATTAGAAGAGCATCCATTTTATTTTATTTTTAATTAAAAGATATTTTACCATACCAATAGCTCAGGTACAATTATTCAACTATCATTTAATATATTATTTATACTAGTGATCTTGCACACGCATCGCGTGTGTAATATAATACATTGAAATTAAAATACTAAAATAGAATCATTAGGGTAAAGTACTTGACTTTTGAAAATCTAAATTATTTGGGTCTTTGAAAATTCGAATTGTTTGGATTTTCGTTTAACTTTTCAAGTGTCCTTACGGCTTCCTTATGAAAAAAAAAATTTTAATTTAATATTATACTTATCTTAGTAAAGTATAATTTTTAATATTATCAGTCTAAAATATTGTCAATTCTAAGAGGTGAGACTAAAGAGAACTATATTTTTTATATAAAACAATTAGAAAAATTAATGATGAAAAAAATTCATAATAATATGTCACAGCTGAGTTTCGAACTCTAGATCACTGATTGTTTCGCTTGTGGAATTACTAATAAACCTTGAAATTATTTTTAGTGTGAATAGAAAAAAAGATATTAACGTAAATTTATTTTAGGCTTCACCAAAATTAGATAATAAAGGGGGGAGATTTTTAATAAAATAGTAAGATATTTATCTACCGTCTAAATTTTAAATCGATAGGAGACGTTGTAGCATATATAAAACTGTAACTACTCACAATGCATATTTAACATGTTCAAAAATAGTCACGTTGTAACATCTATCATTTTATAATTACTATATTATGTATTTAACTTATTTACTTAATATTTATATTATAGTAGTTATAAAATTATAATGACTATAACATGTGTAGTAATTATGATTCGTAGCTTTTACAATACGTCTTTCTCTCTCTCTCTATATATATATATAAAAGAACGGTGTAATAGAGATAGTTGAGTTGAGTAATTGTACATAAATTACTGATAAAGTGAAGAGTTTTTTTTTATTAAAATAAAATAAATTTTCTAACTTTCAGGAATAATTTAAGAAATTTTCCAACCAACAAACATGAAAATAATGATAAGAGGAGCTGCCCTCAGGGCTACAGTACGACAGTAAGTTATTTCAATGATTAATCAGACATTTAAAGTTTAATTTCAACTACAACACATTCCAATAGTGATTTTTCTCTGGTGGAATGACATATCTAAGGACACTGGCTGTTGGATACAAGATGACGAACACTGATTTATCTTAGTAGCAATGAAACAAATTCCGTGTGATTGAATACGTCAGAATTTTAGATATCTGTATTATAAAGTGCGTATGTTTTTTTGCCCGGAATTGAATTATTGTGGAATGTAGATCTCTTGCAACAATGCGACAGAACCGTCCTTTGCGTGGAGGCCATCCAAATTCAAAATGCAGCCTTCAGCCGTCCAATGACAGCACTACAAAAAGTCTATGTAAATCGACTAAATGAGCAAAAGGACACGAAGGACTACGAAACATGACACACATTATAGCTTTACAGGTAAGAGGGACTCCAGATTTGATATGATGCTGATGTTGAAACTTCAATGGCGATGGTGTCTGCTCTGAAACAAGTGGAAGCGGAGACAAATGTTACACATATTAGAGCATCTGCGGTGCTGTGTTAATGTTTGTTTTTTATTTTTTATTTTTTGCCATTTACAGCATTAACACGTTCATAGGTTTCAACGTGTTAATGCTACAGTATTTAAAGAAGACGACGTGTCGGCGTTAATGTCTCTACAGTATTAAAAAAAAGTCGTAGTTAATGTCTCTACAGTATTAAAAAAAAGTCGTAGTTAATGTCTCTACAGTATTAAAAAAAAGACACCACGCTGACGTTAATGCCTCAGGCATTAACGTTGTTACAGATGCTATTACTGAAAACGGAATCCAATCGAGCCTCTTTCCTTACATTTAGACAAGCCGAAAGAGAGGTGAGTTCACCTTCACACATGCTGCACATATCCAACGTAATGCCGGTTGATTTCTAACTGCTGGTCTCGAGTCGTGACTATGTCCATCCTTTGTCAGATACTTACCTGATAGCCATCTCACTTACCAATCTTCCGGGAGAAGCCAACCAACAACCTATCAAACTAGCACCGAAAACAAAGAATATGCAAGTAAGAGTTGGCTCGCTAGCTCTATAAGATGGGAGCAGACTATTGAGCAATGGTGCATCAGCACAGAGAGGGAGACCAACCTCCCATGGCAAAGCCTCTTGCTCAAGTGAGTATTCCACTCTCCGCTTGGTTGCTGTGGAGATGAAATACTCACCTGGACAAGATGCATCGCATGGGAGGAATCGAGGGACATGTAAATGATCCATAGCAGCAGGAGCCAAGGTTTGTTTTCTCATTAACGCAGGTACAATATTAAGTTTTTGGATTTTAATCTACATCTGCTTACACTAAGAGTCTCTTGAATGTGACAACACCATCTACTGTTTAATTTCTTTCCGCTTCTCTTCTTTACAGGCCCTCACTCGTGTATCAGAAACATCATATCAGCATACCATTTGTTTCTATATATTCTGTACATGGATTTCTTTCTAACATAGACTGCGACTGGGCCGCAATACGAATGACTTACTAAATATATCACACCACCATTCTCACAAAGAACTGCTTCTCAGCGGCCGGCATTGATCCCAAAGATACGAACTTTGTGCATGTTAGGCAATTTGGCAATGACTAGTACAATCACTGCAACCGTGTTGAGGAAAAGCATCGGATGCCGATAATCAGTTGTGTGGGAAGCTATTAAGTACCTGAAGAATTGCCAAACCACTAGAGAAATTAACTAGCAAGCAGATAAAGATGCATGAGGCATTGTCTAACCGAAAAGAGTTAGCCCACATGATGCAAAAAATTGGAAATTTTAGTTGCTGAACCAATCAAAACTAATGTCTTTTTTATGAAGCTTATGTTTCAACATGGCACCGAACAATTGTTAAGAAACCTGTTATTTCAAGAATTTTTATATGACTGGTTTTGTTTGTAACGGGAATTAACAGTCAAGTGGCAAAGTTCATTTTCATTTGCATTTATCACTTGGAATTTGATGAGACAAGGATGTGGTTTATATTAGCAAGATATGAATGCATTCTTTTGCAAACACTGAGGATGAGATACCTATGAATTTGGAAATTGTGAATCAGAATTAATGACTGTCTAACATCATTCACCACTACAGCACCTTTGTGATTCATTCATTATAGAAACTCATTCCTGAAAGCAATATTGATAGAGACACTTACAGAACCACAGGAACGACAGCCAAGAACTTTCTATTACGTGTAAGCTGTTTTCCATTATCCATTTGTTCCCACCAAGTCAAACTGTTGTATATGCCCTGGTCCTCTGAAAAGGGTGTTCCTTTCTTCCAGTGGAAAAAGTGATAAGTTATCTGGACAAAGAAACAAGGGAAACAAAAACACAGAGTAAATAAATAAATAAAGATGGATCGAGAAGGAAATGGCCGACCAGATAGTCAATTGAAACAGAAGAAAAAATTGCAACAGAAACTAATATTCTGATGGTGAATTGAAACAGAAGACCAAGGAAATTGCAAATAGAAAGTAGTACTATTCTGTTCCTGAATTGGAGAGAATCAAAGTGAACCCAAGAGAGAGTGTAATAATATCCCACTTCTATATATCTTTAACTTATGGAGTGCTAATCCGTGTAAACATTTATCTAAAGCTTTTGGAGTGCAGATACATGTAAACAGCTTATCTAAATCCTGGTCAGTAATCCCTTGAACAAAGATGAAATAGTAAAATTTCATATGATATTTAACTAAATAAAGTTCATCAACTACTCAAAGCTCATTCTTAACTTCATAAATTAGTAATCAGTCAAACAAAGATGAATATCTCATATGAGGACCTAGATATGCCCAAGCACCATACAATAAACTTATTAAATTGAATTCAAAGCCAAAGTCGAAATTATAACAAATACTCAAAAACAATAATGTATATACAGTGTTGGAAATGATAATTAGTGTTGGAACCCAAGCTATCACCTTTAGTGCTCAAGCCAGTGACCTGCTGAAGAGAATAAGTACTTGGGGAAGATGAAATGGTGTTCAGACATATTGTTCATTGCCTTACTGTTGCCTCACTTCCCTCTTTTATCCCTTGGGCAAGTAGTTTCCCCCTCTTGCTGTAAGTAATGGCCAAGCCATTGTACAAATCAGCATGTCTTGGTTGTTCATGCATGAAGGTAGTTGTATCAGAAAAAAGTCTCGTCAGACCTATGCTAACTTGGGTTGACACGTCCGTCTGCCAAAGACCTCTACGATGTGTTTAGACATGTTGGCAGCTGTGTGCCAATCGGACTGTGATCATAATCAAATGTCTCTTTGTGGTAGTCATGTAATCAAATAACACAATCACTTTAAACGCACACAAGGAAACTAATGGAAGCTTGACCACTGTTCAAAAAAAATTATGATTTGCAGATCGCATGGAAAAGCAATCAGAAAGTTTACAGCTAGAGCAAAATAGCCACGAAATATCCCATGGCTTCCCCTAATGGTAAGGCTCCAAATATTCCCCGTCAAGATTCAAAACCAAAATCATCACACATCACTAAAAAAAAATTACCAATAAGACGGCCTCAAAGACAATCAATTGTTAATTCTACCCGAACCTTGATAGAAATCGAAATAATCATGAGAGAAAGAGAGAGAGAGTATACAGCAAAGTGGGCGAGATTGACAAACGTCCAGGCCGTTCCAGGGGCGCAGCTGAAGAGGGAGAGTACGAGAAGCCAGGAGAAGAAAAGAATGAGGATGTAGGTCGTCCAGACACCAGGGTACATAAACCACTCCGTGTTCTTGTTCAGATCCGCCGGCGGAACCGCCTCCACATAGAGCTTCGGCATCATGCGCGACGCCGCCTCTTCTCCGATCTCCAGGCGCAGGAACTGGATAGATTATGGCTAACCAAAGAAAGAGATTTCGGAATCCTGACGACGGAAGCGATTGGAAACCACCGGAGCGACAGAAGGGTTCGAAGAATAGGACGCCAGCGCCAGAAGAGGAAAAGAAGGAGGGGAGACGGAACGGACCTGCGTTAAATTTAGGCTACTGTTGATAGCGACAAACAGTTCATTGTTTCTTCTTCTAAATTATTATTATTATTATTTTTCATCTAAATATTTAATTTCTCAAACCAATTAATTAATTTTGATTACGACCCCTCCGATTCGATTCTACCGAAATTTCCCATCAACCAGCGTAAGTTGCGTAACCAACACTCAAAATAGTTTGAGAAATTCGATTTTTTAAAATGAATACTTTTAAATTTTTTTTATCTTAATAAATGTAAATACTCGAGATAGCTTGATATTAGCTTGTAGAATTATGATACCAAGAATGTATTTATCTCGATTATATCAAAATTCGAATTCTAGATTTTAAGAGATAACTTGTATAGAATCATAATTTTGTATAGAATGGATTTGATGCGGTAGAGATTAGATAATCTTACAATCTTATTAAAAATAGTTTAAAAAAATAAAAAAATATATCTAAAAAGATTATTTAATCAAATTAATAATTTTGTATAATAATACCTAATATTATTTATATTGTTATATTATAAAACTTGAAGAGCATACAACTTATATTAACACAATAATAATAATCATATTAAACATCAATATTATTCTCTTGATTTATAAGATGGCTTAATTTAAATGCTAACAACGTCAAAAATAATCTTCTAATAATTTATTAATTTCATAGAATATCGGATAATAAATATAAAAAAAGTTATCATTTTAGAAAAAAATGATAAAATATTATTAATAAAAAATTAACTTAAAAATAACTAAATAATATTTAAATAATCTCAAAATTCTATTCTTGGACGAAAATAATTAAAATTATAAAATAGTCCAAAGATAATTAAAATAAAGACTAAAAACTTTTTGGACCTTTGAAGATATTTTAAATGATATTTTTTTATTTGAAATTAAATGATTCTAAATTTTATCCAATAATCAGCTACAGATTTTAAAATAAACTTTAATTTAATATATTATAGATCTCATATTTGAATCAGAATATTATAGTCTATCAAAACTTTTACGTATCTTACTCTGATCTCCCATCTTTTCTATTGTGATTAGGGGTGTAATCAAGTCGAGTCGAATCGAACTCTTGAATATTTGAGCTTGACTCGTTTATAATAGAACCGAGCTCGAGTTTTATTTAACGAATATATTCATGGCTCACGAGCTTATTCGAGCTTTTATCGAGTCTAAACAAACTTAATAAATATAAATCATAAATTTAAATATTCATTAAAAATTAAATTATATATTTAGAGAAAATTATAATAATATTATTAAAATTTATAATTTTATTCTAATAAATAAATTTAATATATTTATCTATATTTTTCATAAATAGAGTGTAAAATCTGTAAATTCAATATCAAAACTATTATTATTTTTATTTAAAAGTTACTTAATGAGCTTAACGAACGTGTTCACGAGCCAACGAGCCGAATACTGCGAAGCTTGAGCTTGATTTATTTATTTTAACGAGCCTCATTAAACGAGCTCAAATGAACTTTTATTGAATCGAGTTTTGAATATCTCGCGAGCGGCTTAATTTATTTACACCCCTAACTGTGATTCCGCTGTAAAAATGATTTTACATTATTCAAAATCGATTTGGTGTCCAAAATCCAAATCGTCCGATCCTATGATCGGATTGTGCAAACACGGCCATTTATGGCTTGGCCCAGTAAACTCGGCGCCGAAGGCTGAGCCGAAGCTGGTCACCAGTGAAATCCGGGCCTTCTGCAGCCCAACTAATCTTTAGATACGTAGAGAACAAATAAAAAATAATAAAATATTGCGTTACAAAAATATCCCTCGACCTTGTTTCAAATTTTTTATTCGGTTAGATTTTGAATTGATTGGTGAGTACTAATTACATTATTATTTTTTTTTTTCCAATTTTTGTTTGTTTTTTGTTTTACTGATATTTTATTTGACTCCGGAGTGAGATGCCCTTCCAAACACGTAACAGCTTCAGGATGGTCCCGAATCACTCCATCCGCAGAGGAATGTGCGTAGACGCACAACTGCACGAGCAGCGGCATGCATGCGCAGCTTAATTAATCATTCAAGTAAAAAAAAAACAACAACAACAACAAATTACTGAGGTAAAAAGAGGAGGATTATATATGTTAGATCAAATGTTGAAGGAAGGAATCCAAACAAATTACTGAGGCAGAGTGGATTCTGTAGCACTGGAACAGTCGAATATAATTAATGAACTGAATCCGATCCAACATTTAGCAGAAGGCAAGTGAAGTGCAAAGGCGAGCAAGGGGCAGTGAAAGTCACATGGCTCATCTCTGCTTTTCGTGGCCATGGTGTCATGCACAGGCACCAGTAACGCCCTGCCCCCTCTTTTCACCGCCCACGTCTCTTTCTTCAAAAGAAAAGAAGAAGAGGAGCTAGCACTTTCCTAGGCCATTGACCTCGCAGTGGACGGCCATGATTAAGGAGGGGGACACTTTCTGAAGCTCGGGCAGACAGAATTATAGGGCTCGATGCCAAGAATAATGGGAACAACTTTGTGCTTGCAGCGGCTTGCTGCACTGGTCCATCACCACCGATTGGGGTTACTTATGGCTAGGGTTACGACTAGGGTTTAAGGTGGAAGAGGGAGGGAGGGAGGCCACCATATGCGTCCATTAAATTGTCCATTAATGAACCCTAGAAATATTCCTTTTGGCAGGTCCTCAATCATTGTGAAGGAAGATGATTGGACTATTAACAACCAAACAATCGAGCACACTGGTCCTTGCCCCGAGAATAATTTTAAATAAAACTTCATTAACATTGCTAATAATGACAATTTAGAGTTAGGAGTGCTGTTCTACGATCTTTAGTCAAGATTCCAACACGCATATCCTGTGGGGCTTATCATTTTAAAGACAGAGAAATTAAAGGGGACGACACGTCTCTTGGCATCTGAGAAAAACTAAGTGAAATGGCATTCTCACATGATGGATGATCCCCATACTTTCTCACTGTGCACCTCGGATGCCATGCCCATTGTGGCTCCGAGAGTGACAGATGTTCTTTAAAGCTTCAAAACAGGACAGGGGCCTTCAGCCATGCCTTCGTTCATGGACACATGCACAGTACTTAACAAACGAGTAGACTTCACTGATAATTCACAGCAACCAAAAGTATCAGAGTAGCGGCATTATGCTTCTTCTTCTTCTTTCTTCTTTCTTCTCAAAAGTATCAGAGTTTGATAGGGAGGACTTTCAGATTTCTTTTCCAGTGAAAGAACCTGTCTCCAGATGATGCACAGCCCCTAAAAACATTCCTTTTTCTTCATGGTTTAAGTCTGATAAGAGCTTAGAATTCAGATTTAAGGTTTTGTATAAGGAATACTGACTGCTATTGCTCAGTGACTTGTGTGGTCAAAGGAAAGAACTGGACATTGCCAATCTCACGCCTATCTCTGTGTTGGAGTAAAGAGGAGCACATAGTGCACAAAGGCTTAATCATTGTGTTCACAGACGAAGGCTAATTTATTATTGTTATTTAAAAAAAATATTAGGAGATGCTTATGAGTTTTAATAATCAATGAAGATAAGATATGCACAATAAATGGGACTTAATACAAAATCTTAGAATTAATTATTAAGGATTGATTATGAAAAGCATATTACAAAATTTGTTGAATATAATTTTATGTGAAACAAGAACTTATCGTCCAATGTAACGCTTCCATCCGCCCGTTTTTTCCGCAACCGAAAAACCGGGTTTTTTTTGTCTGTATCGGGTTCGGCCCAATATCTACTTGAACCGCTCCGCTCTCTCACTGCGAGGCCACAGCCAACAAAGGGAGAGCGAGACAGCGAGTCTGAGCATGAGCACGCAGGAGAGGCCGAGGCCAGTGCTTGAATAAGGCGACGACATTTTAGGGTTATTTTTCTTCTAGACTTCCGCGTATACTTCTCTGCTTTCGCTCCTCTTCTGATCTCGGTGCGAGGAGGCGATCTCCCTGACGGCGGCGGAGCCGGTTGTGAGGTAGGTGCCGTGGCGGTGTGTCCTGGCCTGGTGCCATGGTTGAGGATGGTGGAGACCCGCTGTATCTCTAGTTTGTTCGTATCTGATTCTTAGATTTATCGAATCTTTGGGGCTTGTTTTTATGTCTTAGAGAATCTTTTTGTTTCTTGCGTTAGGAACTGATGTGAGAGTCCATGGATTTGTTCTTTTTCCGGAGGGAGGTTAATTTTGGCTTGCTTCTACCCTATCTTGTCTATCCGAAATCCCCGAGTTGTGGGAAAATGACATGAATGGGAAAGCGATCTCCAGTGAAAAAAAAACTACCTATTTTTTTGGTGTGTGCGTGTTTTGAACATTCTTCAACAATGGTCCTCATCGACATTTTCTTTTGTCGAAACATATGTTTTGGTTCGGAACTATAGTGCTTATGGTTGATAGCGAATATTCCTTAGTGGATGACTCGCTTGATGGTGTTGGCTTTGGCTTACTTTTGCCAGATGACTTTCCTCTTCACACTACGGTAGGGAAAAAAAAAAAAAAGCTTTGCTCTTTCTTTCCCCTTCCTGGTAAAAGTTCCTCCTTTTTAGCCAAAGCAATACGGATGACCATTTTTTTCTGGTTATCCCTAGGTCCTTAGGTTCTTGTCCTGCTAGAAATAAACTCCTTGAAATTGAATTACAATCACTCATGCTCAAAATATTTCAGATCTAGAAGAGACTGTGAGTGTGCATATTTCTTTATCATTTTGTTGTTGTTGTTGTTGTTGTTGAGTTTATCATGTTTATTTTTCTCTGCTGTTTTCATTGATTTTATGTAAGAATAATACATTTTGTTCCATATCTACTGATCCCATGTAATCTCAAGTGCTTAGTCGTACTTCTTCATCGTTATTAGTCATTTTTGCATAATGCAGCCAAATTCCTGTTCTGACAAATGTTTAACTTCCTGGCATTCTTTGTATATTCTCCAATCAATGTATATACTCTTTTCTTCGCCACTGTTCTGAACAATTGCATATTGTTAAGGTATATTTCTGTTGTTTATGGACTCTGGTCATTTACCACTTCGAATATCCAAATGAACATACGATCTCTAAGTACCATGTTGAATAGTTGTAAAACAGTTAAATCATTGACGGCCATCCTTTCCTGTTTATTTTCATGTAGATGTTGATGGAGAGTTTATGGATGAAATTCTAAATTTGTTAATTCGGATCTCACTCAATTATCTCCTCTGAGCAACTCAAGTTATCTAAGGTAATACGGGCTATTTACATATACAAATGATTTCCTATACCTTGTTAATCATGGAAGTATGATGCCTTTTTCTTGTTTCTGAAGGAAAAAAATTTCTCCATTACATCATAACAGATTGAGTCAAGTTTGTAGGTTTATTAAGAATATCCAATTAGAACCTTAAGAAATTGTTTAGAAGCACAAATAATTGTAAGCCAAATGGATATTTGACATAAACTTCAAATTCTTATTTTCTTTAGATTTATGTATATTTCCATGATATTTCATACTAGGAAAAACTAAAAAAATCATTTATTGTTGTTCAACGTTCATTAATACTACTGCATGTGTTTGTTTGTTCCAAAGCTGATAACCTTTGAAATTTGCCTACACTCTGTGAGTCCTCATCACTACAATTAGCTTAGGATTCCCTTTGTTGTATAATATTCACTGCTGTGCAAGTTAAAAATTTCTCTTAGTGTAATTTAAACTGGTGATTTCTGTCATGCGCACTTATTTGCAATTAACAATGGAAATTGTACTTTATAGTAACTCATTTACATCCCCAAAGCTTTATTTTGGGTACTAGATAGATGTGCTTTTGAGTTTCGATGAAGATGTATCCATAAACAAAGCTTTTTCTATATGCATATTATAGAATCATAGAGAATATAGAAGATAGAGAATGATTTCTAACTGAGAAAAGGTGAAATTTATCAATGAAATAAGTGTTGATTTGAGTATAAGAATATAAATATTATATCATGACACAATTTTTTATTAAGGTGGACGGTTTCACAAGGATACTTGTTTAAGGTCATTAAGTCAATTTCAAATTTTCAGAATTATGCAGAATACGAAATTATCTATCTTTCAATATCTTGAATTGCTAGCTAGATATGCGGGCTTTCCCTTTGCATACTGTAGTACACGTGATGTTTTTTTAAGTACAAGGAGAATATTCAGTTTGTTTATGTAAGATTATGAGTAATAGTTTGAAAAACGGGATTTGTAAGTCATTGTTTATTTTCTATTTTGAGTGTCTATCCAACATTTATGAGCAACATACTCTGTTCATAACAATTTAACTATCTTGTGCACATTAATACAACCTGTGAGTTGAAGCTTTAGCTTTTGAATTACTTAGCTCCCTTTTTTTCAAACGTGAATGCATTTCTCAAGCCGACTCCACCTAGTGGGATAAAGTTTGGTTGTTGTTGTTGAATGCATTTCTCAAGAACTTGATTAATTTAATGATGCACAGGCATAATATGTTCCTGATATTTGAAATTTTGATCTAGCAAAGAGTTCATTTCTGCTTATGGAGAATTTGTCTGGGCATTTCCAATATGTAGATACTCATGAAGCAATGGAGTTTCGTGATCAGCATGAAATATTCAATTTTGCAAGTTCCTCTGCAGATCCTTATTCTTGCTATCAGAATGCTAGTACCTTCCATGAAGCTTTTGGAGAGCAGTTGAATAACACTGATTCTTTAGGCCCTATCTCTTCTCCCAACATCTATCCTCTAGGATCTTATTATAGTTCCAGTACTCGTAATGCCATGAGCCCTCATTTACTAGAATCCCTACTAGCTCAATCTACTGATGATTCGAGAGACTACTACAATTCATTCCAGAAGACATCCTTTATGGTTGCAAACTCCTCAGTTCACTTCACAGAACTCCAGGATTCAACCATCGTGAAAAATCCAGTACAAGTGCCGCCTAACACCAAATTACAGTCTATCTCTGACTGCCCTGAAATTTCAGGCATGATGTTCTTTAAGACAGACAATTACTTGAACAATTTCACAAATCCCCACCTGATGATAGGGCCAGGGCTGTCATCTGGTATTATGAATTACTTGTTTCATAATTTTGGTTTCTAATATTCATTTTCATTGTATTAACAAATTGTGTGAATCTTTTGCAGGTTCTGCTTCCTTTAATAGATTTGCGCCACAGGATTCAATGCCTAAAGCAAACCTTTCTGAGATTGCAAAAGCATGCATATATGGTAAATCGTTCATTTAGTTGATATATATGGCTCAAAACTTTCCTTTTTCTCTTTTGCATCATGAAATATAAAATGATATTGTAAATCACTCTCTCCAGATTCCAGATCTGAAAGTTCTTTATTATATCATCATAAAGATCTTCCTGTGACTGATGTTTGTGATCAACATTCTGAGCATATAATTGATGAGGCAAGTGTGCAAAAGAATGAGAGTATTGGAGGTGTCCACTCTGTATCATCTAGTCTTGCCGAGAGTGACAACAGTGGTTGCAACATGATTACCAGGTCATCGCAAAAGCAAGTTGAGAATTCCATTTCAGCTGCAGTTAATTCACTGGTTTTAGAGAGTGATAAAAAAGGGAACTCTTCCATAGCACCTATTCAACTACTTTATGATAATGGCCAGTTTGATAGTGTGGGACTAGACATGGGTCAAAACAATTTTGCACCTGAACTGTGGGATAATATTACAATGCCAGTTCACAATAACACTTCAAGTAGAAGCTCCGGCACTTCAGGTTGTCTCTCAGCAATGGAAATGAGCTCAGCTTCTGATAAGGGAATGTTCTCGGACTCTGGTCTTCAGTTATTGATGGATGCTATAGCTGGTGATCATGCCAATAAAGGTTCTGCTCACCGCCCTAGTGCCAAATATGGTAATTCTATTTCTCGACTTAATTTGGGGAGTCAATTTCCTAGTGGATTGGGTGATCCTTCAGTGTACAGAAATCAGGCTCCTTCAGTAGGTCTTCCTTCTGTAAATGTTGCATCAAATCTGTTCTTGCCATTCTCTAACTCTGAGATTGTTCATGAATCTCCAAAGGAAGCACTATCAAATTCCAATTTCTGTTCATGGATTGATGATAGTTCCAGTATCAATACTGAGAATTCTGTTCTAAATCAGTCCAAGAAACCTGAAGAATCTACAAAGGCTGTAAAGAAAAGGGCAAGACCTGGTGAGAGTACACGTCCAAGGCCAAAAGATCGTCAACAAATTCAAGATCGTCTGAAGGAGCTGAGGGAAATTGTGCCAAATGGTGCAAAGGTACATTACAACTTGGCAGTTGGTATTGGTTGCCAATTTACTCCTTTTATTTATTCCATTGTATTTTCCTTCGCTAATGTAACAGTGTAGCATTGATGCTTTATTGGACAAAACAATCAAGCATATGCTCTTTCTGCAAAGTGTGACAAAGTACGCCAACAAACTCAAACAAGCCGATGAACCCAAGGTACATATTTGTGACTATATTGTGATTTAGATATTTCCTTAAAAAGCAATATTAAAAATAAATTTGTTTTACTTGCTACTGATCATTGTTTGAGTTTTAAGATTATTGGTGAGGAGAGTGGTGTGGTTCTAAAAGACAACTCTGGTGGTGTTATTGGTGCTGGGGCAACTTGGGCATACGAAGTCGCAGGGCAAACCATGGTCTGTCCAATTATAGTCGAGGATCTGACTCCCCCGGGTCAGATGCTCGTTGAGGTAAAACAATGTAACACCTTTTTTTTTTTTCATTTTCTATTTCCAATTATCTGTGAGCTGGACATTTTTGTGCTGCAGATGCTGTGTGAAGACCGAGGTCTCTTTCTTGAGATAGCAGATATCATACGTGGGTTTGGGCTGATAATCTTGAAAGGAGTAATGGAAACTCGCGAGTGCAAAATTTGGGCTAGGTTTTTGGTTGAGGTAGGTTTGAATCTAAGGAAAGACTAAAATATTTTGCCTCCAGATCTCAATGATCGATATTTTGTGCTCAGAACTCAATGCTTCATTTTCCTTCTATTGTAGGCAAACAGAGAAGTCACCAGGATGGATATATTTTTATCACTCATACAACTTTTACAACAAAATAGCTGCTTGAGATCCAGTGATCTGGCCACTAAGCTCATGGACAAAGGAGCTTCTTCATTCCCTGGTTACCATCAATCTCCCATAGTGAGTTCCAGTTAATCTTAACCAATTGCGATTACCTATGCTCGATGCCAGGCATGTCTCATATAATGTGTCCTGAAATCTGAAGATGGAAGGCTCTGCCATGAAAAAACAGATTGTGTTTAGTAAACGAAAATATTGTCGTAAGCCTTCAATCCTGAAGCAGGTTGATAGGTCTTGTAGTGGTGCCTGTGTAAGCTCAAAGAGAAGCTTGAATCATTGTTCTAGCATGAGATGATGTGTGCATAATATCATGCCTTGGGTGTTAAGAATTAGAGAATTTATTGTTCTTGATCATGTAAAGTTGTAGTAAATCTGACCTTTTAGTTATCAATCTAACCTGTTTGAATGATAAAATCTGTTGTCGACCAAACTCCGTTTTATTATGTCGTAAGTTTGATCTAATGCCATGTGTTCGACTTTGAGATGCATTATTTTGATTGTAGTTTGAGCTTGTCATGCCCATCAAGTGACTCTAACTCATGTTGTTTAAGCGTAGCATCTCTTGGGTATTATATGTATAGGGTTTTAATAACTTGCGCGACAATCACGTGTGTGACTGACCGTGATGTCAGTAGATTCAATCCAGACACCCATAAAAATATATATAATTTTTTTTATTTTTTATTTTTTTTTAACTTAAACATTACAACTCAATTGGAAAGTTTAAATTTTAGAGATAAAATCTTATATTATATGATGGGGGGGTTAGAATTAATTTCTATTTATTTACTTTTATCCATATGGAGAAGAAAGAACAGTCCGAAGATAAAATTTATTTTGTACATGCGAGGGTTTCACTTTTTCTTTTAATAGCGGTTTTGGGTAAGAGTTTAGATGGTTCTAATGAACTTACATTACATTAGATTTTGAAAAATTAACTAATTAATTATATCCCATGACATTGGAAATAATATTAACTATGTCAACTTTCTTGGAGCAATCTAGTGACCTTAGGTTTTGATGTTTGGGCAAAAGTTTAAGTTAGGTTTATTGTTGTATTTGATATATATTGCGAGTGTGCAGGATACATGTACAATAAAGAAAGTCCAAGTGTGATCTTGGCAAAGGATGAAAGTCTAAAGATGAGTCTTGGCAATGTAAGTCCAAGCATGTAGTCTTGGCAACGTAAGTCCAAGTGTGACTTGGCAATGGATGAAGTCCCGGAGGTGCGACCTCTTGGCAAAGGAAGACCCGACAACAATGACAAGGCCGATGGAAGCTCCAGAAGGCAAGACGTGAAGGATGGGAAGACATCCGAGGAACGCAAGGCTGATGGAGGAGATTAAAAGGCTAGGTCCAGGTTAGTCGGGCGAGGACGAGTACTGAGTGAATGTACTCGGGGGTTAAATCATAAGCTTAGGGTTACTGTAGCAGCACTGTAGCGTTAATTTAGTAGTACTGCAAACGTTACTGTATTAGTAATGTAGCGTTACTATAGTAGTAATGTAGCGGACAAGGAGGTAACTAGAATTTTAATTAATTTATTATCTCCTAATGCGATATTGAATGTATATGAATACGAGAACGCAAGTGACCTTTGGAAAAAGGTAATTGCACTTCATGAGAGTCCTACACAAATCCAAGAAGAGGAGAAACTCAAGGAGAAGGACTCATTGGTCCAAGAAGAGATTGCAACTCAATTGAACACTGTCTGCGATGTCAGTAGATTCAATCCAGACATCCATAAAAATATATATAATTTTTTTATTTTTTATTTTTCTTTTAACTTGAACACTAAACTCAATTGGAAAGTTTAAATTTTAGAGGTAAAATCTTGTATGATGTGGGAGTTAGAATTAATTCCTATTTATTTACTTTTATCCAAGTGGAGAGGAAAGAATCGTCTCTCCTTAGCGATAACATTTATTTTGTACACGCGGGGGCTTCATTTTTCTTTTAACAGGGGTTTTGGGTAAGAGTTTAGATGGTTCTAATGAACCTACATTACATTAAATTTTGAAAAATTAGCTAATCAATTATATCCTATGGTATTGGAAATAATATTAACTATGTCAAGGCAAGCGCCATAGTCACACACTAAACAAGCCGCAAGATATCAAAAAATATATATATCTATTAGTATCCACATCCATAGTGTAATGCAAGGTCTATGCAGTAATGCAATGCAAAGGCGACGTTCGAGAATCTCATCACGAAGCTACTATAATGAACTCTCTCTCATTAAAAAAAATTAATTTAATTTTTTTATATTAAATATTAAATTAATAAAAATATATTTATATAATTTTCTTCGTAGAGTTGTCCATTAAAAAGAGTTATGAAAATATTTATATAAAAAATATTAATATAATTTTATTTTAACTTCATCAAAATTAATTAATCCATCGTCCTAAATTTTAATAAAATATTAAGATAGTAACGTAATATTAAAAAATGTCTCTGTAAATATTATTCTTTAAAATTTTATTTATTGGAAAATAAAGTATAAAAGATTTATCGAAAGATAGACTTCGCTCCTATTGCCCCCCTCTCGATCTCTCTCTCACTGCGTTGGTTCTTCCCGCCGGCCACCGCTGCTACTCACCGTTCTCTCCGCTATCCACTGCTTCTTCCACCGCACAAATCCTGCATGCCGGACGTTCTCCAGACGCCGCGGTTTCCTCGCTCTCCAACAAGGGGGGCAGTCTCTTGCGGTCCTTCCCTGTTTTAAGCAGTTGCCGGAGGCTAAAGCGTGGATCCTAGAAGTGACAGATTGTAAAGCCTCTCCTCATCGTATCAGTGTCATCGATTTATCGGGAATTATTTGGTTGGTCCAAAATGGAGAAGGTGATTGTCGCCGAAGCCAATACTTCTCCCTCTAGCTCCGAACCCAGGATTATTTGCCGAGTGTGAGTTCCAGGTTCCTTTTTTTTTTTTTTTCCTGATCCTCCGTCTTGCAAGATCTAGACTTGTTGGGTACTGGAAAGTTAGGGTTCTGGAAAATTTTCCCTTCTTCAGTTTTGTTATTTATTTATTTATTTATTTATTTTTGATGTGGTAGGGAAGCTTAGGAAGAGTAGGACAACTTTTGTAAGAATAGGATTGATTTTTAGGGGTTTTTTAGGTGTTCATTTTTTCTCTTACACGTTTGGCATATGGAAACTTAATTATTGTGCTTTTACGCTCTGCTCATTGAGGTTCTATGTGATATTGCTTAACTGTTCGATTTTAATTGTGATGCCTTTCCTTATTCTTTTTAGATGCCAGAAGCAATTTTCTCAATATACCTGTCCCCGGTGCAATTCTCGCTACTGCTCACTTCAATGTTACAAGGTGATGTAACGTTCATCCTTTATCATAACTTTCTCTTTGTTTGCAACTTTTCATTATATTAAAATGATACAAAGTGTGCAATTTATATTCCATATGCTCAAGATGTTCATTCGGGATTTTTTAAAGGATTTTCATTTGAGTGGTTGCGGCTGCAGCATTAATTTGAAGGCTTATACTTGATTGTCATGCATCTGCATATTCAATTTTCAGTTGTTTACCAAGAATAATATTACTGGTGCATTCCATCTTGATTTTTGTAGTTGTTCTTAAATTGTGACCTTTTGCTTTGTGTATGTAATTCTATTGGATGCTTGTGCAGAGGCACAGCCTTCGCTGCACAGAATCTTTCATGCGCGAGAATGTGATGGAGGAGCTGAAACAGGTGCAACCAGATGATGAAACAAAGAGGAAAATGGTTGATATACTGAAAAGGTTCCATTCTGAAGAAGAGATGAACTCTGAAGATGATGGTGGTGGTTTGTAGTAGAATGTTCTCCATTTTATTTTCTGGGTCTCAAGAATTTTTATGTTTTTTTTTGGAATGCTTTGATTCAACCTTAGAGCTATTTTATATTGTTGATTATATTATTTATGTTTGAGAAAATTCCATTCAACCTTAGGGCACAATGGTTTATGACTAGGTCACGTAACAATGAGGTTATGATGGCAACAAACTGTAAGCTGCTTACCTTGTCTTGAACTGATAACATAATTGCTTTGACAAAATGGATGAAAGATGGATAACTCTTCGCTAAGGCATTGAAGTGTCTAAAATAGCAAAATGAGTAGGATTCAAATATCCAGGACAAGGAGGAAGAGAGAGAACAAAGGGTAGGAGGGAAAACACTAAAATAATGAAGATGACAGAGAAATGTGTTTTAAACAGAGAAGATTAAAAGAGGAGCTGAGAAGAGAGATCCAGCTAATCAAATTCCTAATTTTCATGAGTTAAGACACCCATCTACTCCATTAACTCTTACAATGACCTATACAAGCCAACGAACATGCTTCTCAACCTACAACTTCAACAAACTGGTTCTAAGAAAATTAACTCAGCAAGATGTTAAAGGCTTATTTCCTCAGAGAGAAGGAAACTAGGAAGGAAATCAAGTGACCGGAAAATTTTTCCCAGCAGCACTTTCCTTCCATTTTGTGGTGAAAATTATGGAGTGAAGGAAAAGACAAAGGAAACCTTTCTTCAGTTTTTGTCTATATTGTTTCTATCTTATTTGAACGGAAAGATTACTTTTGTGCCCAATGGAACTCATTTTCCTCTATATTGTTTCTATCCAATTTGGACAGAAAGATTACTTTGCATCCAATGGAACTCATTTCCTAACTTAAAACAATTCTTTAAAAACCTTTCTTCAGTTTTTGTCTATATTGTTTCTATCTTATTTGAACGGAAAGATTACTTTTGTGCCCAATGGAACTCATTTTCCTCTATATTGTTTCTATCCAATTTGGACAGAAAGATTACTTTGCATCCAATGGAACTCATTTCCTAACTTAAAACAATTCTTTAAATCTATTTTGATTAATATTTTTTTAAATAATGTTTTAAAATTTAAAGTTTTTCTCTCTCTTTCCCTCTCTCTAAGGAAACAATCGTCTGAAAAATATTTCATAATTTCTTATGAATATTTTCTTTTCTTTCCCTAACAAGTTCATCCTTTGTAGGAAATGAGGCCTTAATGCATCACATATTCTCTTAAAGATATTCTTTTCGAAGATCTATTGCTTGGTCTTCGTTATATATCATCTTTGTGACACCATAAGTCATGCTTTTACTAAACTGATGCTTGTTAGTTGTTGTCGCATGATGATTGTAAAGAAAAATCAACAAGGTGAGTTTAGGTAACTACAAACCACGTGCTAACCTTTTTTACTTTTTTGACAGAGACTATGCTATCAGAGGAGATCATTCATAAGGTTTTGTCAGGTATGCCATTATCCTTCCTCTCATATTTATTTGTAATGCAAATCCTTGTGCAACAAACTCATTGAATAACAAATGGCACCTTTGAATGATAAATAGCTTTCTAAATCTATGAAGTATAAAGTAATAAAAAAAAATATATTTTTTCTTCATCTACTGCATATTCCAGCAATTTTTATTTCTACTGGACCTCTTGGCCCTCTTCAGAGGCTGAGATATCTTAAATCAGAGTCTCCTTTACATTTTGCTAGATCAGAAATTTGCATTCCCTTGTAGGTTTCTTAAACTACACTTATGCCATGTTTGCACAGATGGTAGGAAATCAATTCCATGGATTGATATGGTTTCCAAGCACCCTGCGAAATCAACTCCATAGAATAGTGTGGCTCCCAAGCACAATTTATACTTCTTCCCTTATTTACCTAAGCTGAATGTGAGACCTCGGAAGTGGAAATGGAAACCAAGGATTCAATTTTGATTCAAACTGTGCTTGGGAAGGAGTATGGACTCTGCTCAGTAATTCCACTAATCCATGGATTTGATATCCTTCTGATAGTGTAAACACGACACATTACCAATACATTTAGATCGTTTCTGTGTCGTTTGGCATCATATCTCAGCCTTCATGTTGGTTGAGTGACATTGACAACCAGTGTGAATCTGGGGATTCTTGTTTGGGTTTTCCCTTTTGCACACAATATCTGTGTTCAGGACATTGCTGCTTTGTTTGATGTTCTTACAGGATCGTTCTTATTTTAAATTTCCTAGGTGAAGAAATCAAACTTGAAGATTTATCTCCAGAGGAAATCAAACACTTTAGGAGAACAATCGCATCCGGAGAACTTAGCAAACTTATAGAGCCATGGACTCCTTGGTGGAGGAAACCTTCTGCAAGATCTATTTCTCTAAGCCCTGAAGGTTGCCAGCTTGTTAAGCCACTTGATGTTCAATCAAGTACAGTTACTATTAGTGAGATTCCAGTTGGACCAGAAAGTCCACTTCAACCACTCAAGCAGTTGATGCACGGGGAGCCTTCCCCTCTTCTTGCAGTTCATGTGATCGATGTAGTGTACAGTTACTGTTTCACACTTCGCCTTTACAATGGGGATTGGCATTCTGACCCTCTGAGTGCTTCCACTATGGCCTTCAGCATGTCAAAAGTACTAGGCGATGTTGGCCGGCCTGAAACTGTAACAGAGGCACTCGCAGCTTGCATCGAGGAAACATGCTCACCCATCTACAAACAAGCTGGAGGTTTTAGTTTCGCAATTGGGCTTATCGACGATGTCATATGCCTTCTTTCATTGGGAACTCACGCTCTCATCTGCTGCTTGTGTGATTTTCAAAGACTCTTTCAAGCTGGTGAAAGAATGCTCAAGTCCGAGAATATCAATAAGACGGAAAGAAACAAAACCACTCAGAAACTAAGATCCGCAGAAAGGAAGGTGTATTTCTTGATGTGCTGGGTTCATGAGCAGCCAGCAGAGACCTGGTCGACTTTAGCAGATTTTGTGACAGTAGAGAAAGCATCTCTCTCACAATTGGAACTTGGCGGTGAAAGTTTGAAAGCTGAAAGGAAAAGAATGTCAAAGCCAAATGCTCTCATTCAGGAGGTCTAAAGCATTCATGGCTTTGTAGCACATGAGGAAATCCAAGTCAGGGCTTCCATTTTCTGGCCTGTGTTTCTTTGCATCGATATCGATTTTCCTTGCAAAGTTTTTTCACCTGAAACAAATTAAGGCCTTTGGATTACCGCACTCTTCAGTTTTTATTCAGTAGAGGAAGCACTGAATCCACCTAAGCATATATTTTACTAAATTTGATTGTCCTAAGTGAATCCTTAACTTGTGTAAATTAGTTGATCAGAATTATCCTTGGGATTGCTAATTTTGATACCTCAGGTGTTCAGGCTGTCTTTTTTTTTTATTCGTTTATCAGGTAAATTCGAAGCATAGTTTATGCTTCAATTTCCAATTATTAGTGCTATTCATAATATTTTATCCCTGATATTAATCAGAATGTGAAAGACATGTTTTGTAGATTTACAATGCTTATCAAGTTTTTTAAACTTGGGCAGACAAGTGAAAGCAAGCAATTAATTATTGATTGGGCTTATGATTTTAATTATGTTTTGTAAACCTACAATTAATTTTAATCAATGCTATTTATAAAATATTTATAGATTAGCACTAATGCATATAAAGGTAACATTATATTTATTTTATTGTTTTAAAAGGATAATATCTATTTATACTAAAATTAAATTGGATTGGGTGGGTCGAATGATTGAGACAATATAACTAGCCAAATGGATTAGTTGAGTTGGGTAGGTCAAACTATTATATATTAAATAAAATGGGTCATTTTCAAAATTGTGGGTCATTTAACACATGACAAAGATATGCACTCCATAATTGTAAAGACTAGCAATTCTACCTCACCTACCAAATAATAAAAATCAACTCTTTTTTGAATTCATTTTTTTCATCCATAAATTATTCTAACACTTAAAATTCACAGCAATTATCACTAATTATTCCCTTGAAAAATATTTCAGTTAGCAAAATATAACAGCTTGTATTTATAAATAATAATAAAAAAATTATTTTTATTTATTAAATAAAATAAAAATTGAAGGAATGTATATAATTGCTCCCCCGAAAAGGTGGAGAAATAGTAAAAGAAAAAGTGTATAAATTATGGCACCGAACAGCTGTTACGTCTTTCCTCCTCTTCCGGCTCCACCCGCCGCTTCTTTCAATCCTCTTTCTCTCCGTCGCTTCCGCATTTGCGATTAGGGTTTCTTTTCATTCCCCCTCCTTCCTTCGTCCTCCTCCTCCTCTTGTTCTGCTGGTGTTGGCCCTCGTCCGCCTCCGTCTCTCTTCCTAGGGGGCTCGGCCTCGCCTGCCGAGGGATGCAGACTACGCGAGATTGCCAATCGCCGGAATCGGGAGCGGTCGCAGGAGCATGAGAGGCCGCAGTCGTTCCACAATCGCCACAACTACTACCGGGACTGGGGCGATGGATCTCGCCCTCGTGGAGAAGTCGGCCGTTGCTTGCGGATTCCGCCTGCAATCGGCCACCGATTCCTTCTCCGTCGCGTCCGAGGCCTTCTCTGAAGGATTCTGTCGCCGCCTCGTCTTCCTTTGATACCTTCCACTTCTTTTCTTTTACTTCCCTTTCTCCGCTTGCTTTTGTTCGTCTTGCTGTCGTCGTTATTTGAAATGGAGCTGTCAGTAAATGGATTTCCATCCAATCTCGGGGTGAGTAGCTTGTTGGAGGCTGAACGCTGTGTGGAGACTGATCCGACGGGCCGGTATATTCGTGTGAGTGCATTCTGATAAACTCCATGCTTTGTTGGTCGAACAAGCTTCTGCGTCAAGGATGTTTTTTCCCCCTTCTTGCATTTATATATTTGTCCATATTTTTCTATTTCAATTAAATTGGTTCAAGTATAGCAGTTGGTCGTTCAAGTTTTCATTTTGTTTAATACTAATATGAGCAATGGTTTGGAATCTACAGCTATTTTTTTTTTTTTTACTTTTGATTTTGTTTGCTATCATTGTTCTCCTTTGCTGCAGTACAACGAGATTCTGGGAAGGGGAGCATTTAAGACCGTGTATGTTATAGATTTTCAGTTCTTTTTTCCCTTTATTTTCTTTATTTTCTTATTTATAATGATCTGTTTAGCTACAGGTAACGAAATGCTTCAATAATATGTATGACTTTGTAGAGCTTCCAAATATAAGTTCTATTTTTGCTGTGTAGTTACAAAGGGTTCGATGAGGTTGATGGGATAGAAGTTGCATGGAACCAAGTATGCATTGAGGAGGTGCTGCAATCTCCGGATAACATTGGGCGTCTGTATTCTGAAGTCTACCTTCTGAGATCCTTAAAGCATGAGAATATCATCAAATTTATCGACTCATGGGTTGATCATCAGACGAAGACCATAAACATCATAACTGAGCTTTTTACTTCTGGAAGTTTAAGGCAGTAGGTAGTCTGGCCCCTTATATGATGCTTGACCTGCTTGAATGGGATACATCTAAAATTGGATCAATTTCTGTACTTGTAGCTATCGCAAGAGGCATAAGAATGTGGATATGAAAGCTATAAAGAACTGGGCATCACAAATCCTTCGAGGTTTGGAGTACCTTCACAATCACAAACCTCCAATACTTCACCGTGACCTGAAATGTGATAACATTTTTGTGAACGGAAATAATGGAGAGGTTAAGATTGGGGATCTTGGATTAGCTATTGTGATGCAGCAACCTAGCGCTCGAAGTGTTATCGGTATGAACAAAAGTTTTCCAAATTCCTTTTCCATTAGAAGACAACACTTGCTTATTCTCTGTTACATCAGTGTCAGATCTTTAGCTACCAAGCGGCTATGGCTTAAAATATTTGTCTTTTGGTTGTGATGGCATTCTATTTAGGTTGCCTTGTTGTTTCACTACTTTTTTTTTCTTTTATTTTTTTTTCCCTATCACTTTTCTATATTTCAATTATTTACTTTCTTGCATTATGTTTAGTATCCTTTTGATGTCATTTTAAATGTCTTATAATGAATTAACAAATGGCAATGGCAGGTACCCCTGAATTTATGGCCCCAGAGCTATATGAAGAGGAGTACAATGAATTAGTGGACATTTATTCTTTTGGAATGTGCATGTTGGAGATGATTACACTTGAATTTCCATACAGTGAATGCAAAAATCCAGCGCAAATTTTCAAGAAAGTCACAAATGTAAGCTGTACCTATTAGAGCATCTGCCCACTTAATAATGAATTTTATTTTTCAGTTCAATTTTTAAAATTACCAAGACGTCCTATTTAATAATTATAGGGAATAAAGCCTGCTGCACTTGCTAAAGTAACAGATCCGGAGGTACGGCAGTTTATTGAGAAATGCTTGGTTTCTGCTTCAGAAAGATTACCTGCCAAGGAACTCTTGAAAGATCCATTTCTTCAAATTAATAACAAGAAGGAATCTCTTTCAGATATTGTTCAAGTTTCCAAAAATATGCTTAATACAAATCCAATCTCAAGGCCTCTATACATGGACATTGACTCTGATTACAAATCACTTCCAACTAGTAATGGCACTGAGAGCAGTAATTTAACAACACCTATCACGGTTTTGGAATTCCAAAGAACAAATAAAAACAAAGAATTTACACTTCAAGGAAGTAAACATGATGATACATCTGTCTCACTAATTTTGCGTATTGCGGATGCATATGGTAAGGCAATATTGTGTTCGTGATGATTTTTCTTTGAAGCTGCTTATATTTTTTTTCTTTACCATACAGGTATGGTAAAGTATATACATTTTGTGTTCTGCTTAAAATCTGATACTGCCCTTGGAGTGGCCGCAGAAATGGTGGAACAACTGGAACTATCTGATTATGATGTTGTTTTCATAGCTGATTTTATTGATTTCCTGATCATGAAACTTGCACCTGGCTGGAAACTCTCAATTGACCATTCTAATGAGAATATTCATCACAAGGATTATGAAGCATATGGTGAAAATGAGTTTTTTTCAGTGCAGCCCTCCAAGTCACAACACTCAAGTGATTATTCTGAGTTTGACTATGACCATACCGGTTTATCTCAGCTAAACCTGAAGAGTTCAGAAGGGAAGTTTGTAGAAAGTGATCATGGTCGATCATACAGGAAGGTGGAAGAAAAGGTGGAAGAATCAATGATGTCGCCTACTGAGTGTCACACATTATATGGTGGTAGAGGGGACAAAAGTTCTCAAGGGTCACTTTATTCTGATATCTTTACGGGAAGTTTCAAGAACCCAAGTGGGTATAATACTGATGTTGATTCTAAAGCAGATACACAAATTAGTGATGTTGGGGCCCCTTTTTTGCTTGCCAACATTAATTTAAACTCTTACACGCTCAATTGCAACGATAGAAAACATGCTTCTAACTTGAATATGCTGAAGCAATCTTCTGCACTATCTCTGACTGATGAAGATCAAAATGAGTTGAGAGCAGAGCTGGACATGATAGATGCTCATTTCGAACAGTGGTTTTATGAGCTTTCTAAGATGCGAGAGGAAGCAAAGAAAAATGCTAGAAAGAAGTTTTCAAAGAAGAAGAGTGGTGATTAATTGCTTCCTACTCCATCTTCATTTGAAAGTTTTTTCTCTCTTTTTTTTTTTCCCTTTTCATAGATGTTTCGCATTAAATTTGTTCAAGTGTAAGTTCATTTAGTTATAGTCTGTAATTCATGTGGTTGGATTCCTCTGGGTCACAGAACGTTATTTGGTTCCATTTCCGATTGTGCATGTTTTTACATTCTTATTATATACAAACTATTACTTAGTTTTGTATTGAAGGATCACTCGGTGCTTTTTCTTGTACAACTCATGCTTGTTTTTTGGCAGATAAATCAATTACAACTCAGGATTCATTGAAATCGGGAGGCTCATGCAGCAGGAAATAAATATGTAAAAGGTCAGTTAGCAATGTTGAACACATTTGAAATTCTCACCTTGAAATTCCCAAGTGTTAGGCTCAATGGTGGCGGAGGTGAGTTCCAATGAGTGACGGCGACGTTTTTTCTTGCTACCGTATCTACTCTCTCAAAATCTTCTTCTGTATCCTTTCCTGTCAACTGAATCAATCCCTTTGACTTTTCATGGTTGACCTTTTCTTGTATCATTTCCCATCCCATATAATATAATGCTAATGAGCCTATCTATATATATATATATTTCTGCAAATGAGCCTATACCCAATTAATTTTAGAGGAGCTAGATCCAACTCTACATAAGTTTTTCATCAATCTGGAGTAAATCATGAAAGCGCCGCATCAAGTCTACGTAAGTTTTTCATCAATATGGGGTAAATCATGAAAGCACTATATCAAATCGTTGGTAGTGGATTCTTCTGGTCTTCATCGTTTGTGTAAGACGGTCTAATGTTGAATTGATACTTCGCTCGTGAGTGTAAATTTATAGGCTTTTATCATCAATTGATGCGGTATTTTATAAGTGGATCCAATAGTTAGGTGGAAGTTAAAGTCAAGGTAAAATGATAGTCAAAGTCAAAATAAGATGTCAATGAGGGTTAGAATATGAGCGGATGGCCAAGTTGCTCTCATTGAGAATCAGTTCCTCACTTCTCAACGCTAAAGTATTCAACGCAGAGCCGATCGACTTCAGAGTTAGTTGGACTTAAGGTCTTTAGCGCTCCACACCTCAATGCTAAGGCGCACAGAATAAACTTCTCGCAACGGTTGAGTATACAATACAACTCTCGGTATATGTTCGGTTGGCCCAAGTGTCGACCCGATTTACCAGGCATATCTCCCTCTCTTAGTATATGTCCGATCGACCCAAGGGGCAGTCAAGCTTACATGCATAACTCCCTATCTTTGAGCATATGATCGGTCGACCTAAGATCCAGTCAGGTTTATAGGGCATAGTTCTCTATCTTGCAACACTGAGACTATGGTCGGCCGGTCAAAACGCTGATCGGGTTTACAACGCTCATCACCCCCACTTATATATAAGATAGGTATATGAGGTAATTCTCAGTATAAACCTGGTCGATCTAAGAGTCGGTTGTACTTAAGGGATTTAGTTTCCCGTTTCTATTGCCAGTCTCCCATTATACAACCAGTTGACTATTAGGTCAGTCGGACTACCCTCAGAGGATAACATTGTTAGAGAATGATAATAACCTATCAGAGAATAACAACTACTTGTTAGATAATATTCTACTGTTATAACATTTACATGCTATGGAATCTTCCTCGAAGGATGACTATACATCTTCCATTACCCAACATTTTGACGACATATTCTCTTAACTGTCTCATTGATGGTAGAAGTTATAAGAAGCGATTCATATACTGATTGCTATGTTTGAAAGGTGTCCTAAGGAAATCATCTTATGATTTAAACTATTTGTTTCGATAAATATATATTTATTATTTGAGTGCATTTTACTTGTGTCTTTGAATGATCTTAAACTCATTTATGCAATACGACTCATAGAATGAGAGAACTTATGATTGAATCACAACTAGTGAATCTCTACATATGTAATTATGAAAGTATAAAACATTCCTAGTCAATGAATTGATGTATTCGAGCATCATCAATTCTATGAGACTAGCACGAGTTATACTCATTGGTCTAACTAAACAACTGTTACTCACTAGCTGGAGACATTAAGATGTCGAGAGTTAAACTTGGATGTTAGTTATGGTAACTAGTTTATTAAAGTAATATGTTGTAAGGCTTCATATAGTTTTCTACATATATGGATATGTCTGTGAAGTAATTACTACAGCTCGAGTGCAAGCTTCCTTTGACTTGAGGTATTCAAGTCATCTTGGTCATGGAGGCTTATACTTTAACATTTTAAGCAAAACATCTCCTTAGAGATGTGAACCCGAGATGATTGAGTATAAATCGAAGGGCCTAAGGGTGTTTGGATAACCCATAAAAGATTCACAACTCCTTGTAAGGAGATGTATACCCTGTGACCACTTATCAAGATTATTACTCTAAGTTTTTGCAAAGCATCACATGTTAATAGTATGAGACTTTTAGACACATATAGGAGTAATTTGAATCCACAGGATGAGGAAGTATTACTTGGACTAAGTGTGATGTAATCAGTTTAGTGGGGATAGACACATAAACCATATCCTGAACCAAGTGGATATAAGATGAGTGAAAGGAACAAGGCATGACTCTCTATAGCTGTTAAAGGGTTTCGAACTAGTTTTGAAATTAACTGTGATTTTCTGATTAATTGGAGATTATGATGTACTATTAGATGTCACTCATGATTGATCCATAATTAAATAGTTAATTATGGATGACTAAGATAAACCGGGAACATATTAATTCACACACACTATGAGTATCTAAAAGACATAAAATAAGTTTGAAAATTTAGTTTTTAGATCAAGATAAGGTTGGACTAGACGAAGGATAAATATAGAAGATATTTTATCGGAACGGAAGAGCGGATAAACCACATCTCTTATGGAAGAGTTAGACCCTATTTGATTTAGTAATGGACCAAATTAGTTTGGCTTAAACCAAGTTGGTTTGTTTATGAACCAAATCAAAAGGTTAATGGGTTAAATTTTAGTTAAGAAATTTGGACCGCGTTTGAGTTTTCTAGTCCAACCTCTCTCTCTCTCTCTCTCTCTCTCTCTCTCTCTCTCTATATATATATATATATATATATATATATATATAGGTGGAGAGAAGAGAGAATCCAATTCATTATTCATTGGTCTAAGTTTTTGGAAACCTAGCCTCCTCTCCTCTCTCTGTCGCCGCCCACCAAGAGCCAAAGGATGAGGTTTTCCTTCCTCAAGATTTTGCTTCTTCTTCCTTCTCTTGGATTATATTACCTCCATGGCTGGCTGGTACTAATAGAGGCAAATCTTGTTGCTCATCGGAGTTATCTTGAAGATCTTTACGTAGATACGAATAGAGGCGAGGGTTGGGGATATTGCTAAAGTTGACGCCCTTTTCCCTATGTATCATCAGTAAGGTACGTCTAAAATAATTGTTATTATTAAAATTTTATTTTATGATTATTTTTGCATGAATGTATTCTGCATGTGTGTGGTGTATGTGTTGTAATAAAATAGTTTTATTATCATATTTTTACTTCCACTGTATGTTTTGTGAAACATGTTAAGGACACATCGCATAAGACATACCCCAATAGTGGTATCAGAGTCCGATCGTGCTTTGACATGATCATAAAATCTATTTTACGAATTGTAGTAACCGTAGTTTCATTGTTTTGGAGATTAGGAAATTACGAAAGAGGAAAATTATTTCCTAATATGATATTGGAAATTTCATAGAATCATTCTTAATCGATCAACTAATCGATTGATATGTTTATCAATCTATTAACGGCGGATTTAATTGATATATAGTTTAAATTTACGTTAAAAAGTTTCTCTCAATCAATTGGAATTTGTTTTCAATTGATTAAGGAGCCAAAAATCCTGAAAATTGACTTCTGAATCGGTTGGTTGATCAATTCAATCGATCTTAATCGATTGGCAATCAAATGATTAAACAACAAAAAAATTGCAAACAGAGGACTTCATAATCGATTGAACATCTGAATTGATTACCCAATCAATTAGGAGCTCTAAAATTGCGTACAGAAATTTTTAATCGATTGCTGAATCTATTAAGCATCTCAATCAATCACCCAATCGATTAAGAGATGTGTATTCGCAAACAGAAAGTCCCGTAATCGACTACCCAATCAATTAAGCCCCTGAATCGATTACTGAATTGATTAAGAGTAATTTTGTTCGAAAAGTAAAGGCTATAATCGATCACTAATCGATTAGGAACCTCCCAATCTATCGGTAACTTGTGCCAATCGATTGACATAACTTGGATCGATCTAAAAAATTCTAATTTTAGAAATTTTGAAATAATTAAGAAAATTTCAATTAGGAAAATTGTTTGCTAATTAGATTTACTTAATTAAGAATTATTTCCTTAAGATAAATATGTGGTTAAACTTGAAAATTTATTTCCTAATCTAAATTAAGGAATTTTGGTTTATGGAAATTAAATCCTTAAATATATTTTATATCCAAATAAAATTATGATAACTATAAATTTATTAATGTCATGGCATATGTATGTCATATAGCGGCATTAATTAACTTTAATTTTATGCCATGATTAAATGTAATTATGTTATGCGTGTGTGATGTTATCTCATCATATTTGCCATATATGTGATGTCATATAGATAGATCATATACATGATGACGATGAGACCTAAATCTCTTATAAAATATTAAAACCTACACCTCTTGTCAATATGGAAAGAACTAGAGTTTAATTACTTGTTTGAGTTGTTGTGCCAAAGCCAAGCTCTACCTGAAATTAAATATGTTCAAAGCATTAAGATATGATCTCATGATTAACAGGTTGGTTTTAACTTGAAGCGTTGATTTATTATGCCAAAGGCAAGGTCAAATAGATAGAGATAAAGTTGGGTGATATTAGCAATCCAATGTATTAGCAATCCAATGTTTATACAAATATCAATTGATTGATAGCATAATATGATAGTTGCATATATGCAATATGTAATCGGTATACTTGATACCTACCACTGCAGGTAAGAATGACTTGCTGTGCCAAAACCAAGGTTGTTCTTATCTGAAGTGGATATCAACCCACTTGGAAAAAACCTACCATCTCCTGTATCATAAGAGCTCTTAAATTCGATAAATAGGCAAGAATTTTTATTATATATAAACAGTTTACATGATTAAAATTGACTCTCTCATACATTCTCTTATTTGTATTTCTAGATTAATCATTTAATTATGATGTCTTTGAATTTACGCTTGGTAATGGACTCAAACAAACTAACTTGGTCAAACTTCTTAGACTGATTTCAAAACATGAGAATTATTTTCAAGGCTGAGAAACTAGTATATATCATTGAAAAGACACTTCCTATAAATATAGCAAATGATGCAACACTAAACTATATATTGATCTTTGAAAAGCAAATGGCTCACTCTGAGCTTGCAAGTTGCATCGTGCTGGCCTCGATGTATCCTGAACTACAAAAATAATATGAGCATATGGATGCTTATATAATTATTTTTCATTTTCGTGAGCTATTTGATGAGCAAGCTAGATCCAAACGGTTCGAGGTCACCAAGCTACTCTTTTACTCAAAGATGCAGGAGGGTTCATCTGCGGTACAATTTGTGCTGAAGATCAATGGCTACATTGAGTGTTTAGGATCACTTGGTTTTGCGTTGGATCATGGATTAAGTATTGACTTAATTCTGTACAGTTTATCCACTAGCTATTCACAGTTTGTGATAAATTATCAAATGAACCTCTTTGAATTCACAATTTCAGAGTTAATCAACATGATAAAAGATGTAGAACCTTTTATAAAGAAAAGAACAGAAGATATTGATGTTAGAAGATCCCTCAAAAAGGTTCTAAGAGGAAGTCAAAGCATCAAACTACTAGGAAGAAGAAAAAGATCAAGATAGTAGAACCGGTAACAAAGGGTCCATGCCATCATTGTGACAAGATGGGGCACTGGCGAAGAAATTACAAAATTTATCTTGAGTTCGTGAAGAAGAAGAAGACATCTAATGTCTCATCTGCTTCAGGTATTTTCATTATTGATTGTTATATTATTTTCCCCAACACTTGGATATTAGATACCGGGTGTATCTCACATATATGTAATGATATACATGAGCTAAGGAATAGCAAAAGACTCGTCAAGAGAGAAATAAATTTGTAAGTTGACAATGGAGCAAAGGTTGCAACTATCACTATCAGAACATATTTATTGAAGCTTCCTAGTGGACTTGTCTTAGAAATGGATAATTATTATTTCATTTTTACATTAATAAAGAGCATTGTTTCTTATGTGCATAGGTTATATTAGTTTTTAGACATTCTTTAACGCATATCTACTTGTATTTCATGAGTATAATCTATGTTTATTGCACTCTATTTTATTATTATATTATACTTCCATTCTATTTATTCAGAGATCTATTTTTTCATTAATAGGACACATTTTGGAGCAAAGATGGAGCATTGGAGCAAATTTGGAAGAGAATTAGTAAAACATGGCCATGTCTCTTCCCAGGGCCATGTCAAGGCCATGAGGCAGGGTCATGTCTCTTCCTAGGGCCAGGAGACATGATCATGTCTCTTCCCAGGGCCATAAGATAGGGTCATGTCTCTTCCTAGGCCATAAGACCTGACCATGTCTTTTACTAGGGCCATAAACATGGTCAAGTCTTTTACTAGGGCCATGAGACATGGCTATGTCTTTTCCTAAGGGCAAGCTACACAAGCATACACGGCCATGCCTCCTTTCTAGAAAAGAGCCAATATTGGCAAGCCATGCCTTGAGACACGGTCGTGCCTCCCACCACCAAGAATCCAGGGCGTGGCCGTGTGAAACCACATAGTCGTGCCTCCCACCAGCAAGCATCCATGGCATGACCGTTTGAAACCACACAGTCGTGCCTCCAGATTTCTAGAGAGGAACACGGTCTGGCCATGCTTCTTGTCCAGAACATATTGAGGGTCAGGTCGTGCCCCCTCACCAGCGGTAATCCACGTCCCGATCGTGCCTCCAGGCACAACCGTGTGGCGGAGAACACGAGGGGGTCATGCCCCCTTCCTATAAAAGGAGATTTTATCTCCTTTTCTTGCATCTTTGGCTTGGACCTCTGCCCCTTTCCTTAGAGAAGGGTTCTCCCCCCCTTAAGGGAACCCTAGAACTTCTATCTCCGTCGATCCGCATCATCCGTCCACCTTTGGAGTAAGGGAACGCGTCTAAAGATGTTGGACTTCAAGGATAAGCACTCTTTTCTCTCTATTTCCATATATTGACTTATAGTTTACTACTTTCATTGTCTTTTGGTTGTATTTTCTTGCAATGGTGTAGGTCCTCCAATTCTTTGATGTAGGAAGTGTTTGTGATGTGATATTGATGTATGAACTATGTATTTACTTGTTTTCTTATTCAATGAAGTATTTATGACTTGTTCTTATGTATTGTACCTTGTATATGTTTGACGAAATATGTGTGTTATATATGCATGTGGATTGTGATGGATTTGTCACTCTATAGAGGAGAAGTAATAGATTATATGATCGTAGAACTCTGTGATAGGGGATAACCATTTAAGAGGATTTTCTAGAATAATCCTCTTACAAGGAGACTGATTCACTATAAAGGAGTATCTAATTAGAGTTTAGAGGGCTTCTCCAAAATTAATGTTAGGAAGTGACTTGTATAATCTAGATTGTATGAATGGGGGACCCTGTGACAGAAGGTAATCCTTTAACTGGGCTTTCTAGGTTACCTCTTCTACTTAGTTGCATTAATCTACCATTAGAAAGTAAATTGGATAATTCTAGGATTATATGATTGGGAGGCCTTGGGATAATCCTTTAACCGGACTTTCTAAAGTTGTTTCTTTACTTAATGATGTTAGAACTTGGATAAACTCTCCGGTGCAATCTTCGCAGGGTTGAGCCAAACTTTAGTTAGAAATTTTATAAAGTGTAGGCATGGAGATAAGGAGATGAATAATGCATAGAGACATTAACTAGCATCATAGTGAAACCAAACTCCTAGAATCAATCATCCACCACCCAACTCTCTCAATCTGTCTCTTCCTAGGGTTTGTGAACCAACTCTCGATTGCCCCTATGATGCTAGTTAATGTCTCGATTGCCCCTCGATAATTTGCTATGCAAAGTTAACTAGTACTTAATCAATAGTCCCTATGAGATCAATATTTTATTACTTGACGATAGTCGTGTACTTGTGAGTTATACAACAATTTCTAATGTCTTGTTTAAATAAAAAAGTTTTCATTTAACTTTTAGTAACAATTATTATTATATAACTTTAAATGATGTTCTTTATGGTACAAAAACTTTATGCAATGACATCTACATGTTAGATATATCCGACGATGTAATCAATATTGAAACGAGCAACAAACATGCTCAAAAAGATAATCAAATAACCTCCTACTCATGGCATTGTCGCCTTGGTCATATAAATAAAAAACACATGTCCAAATTGCAAAGACTTATAATTTTGGAATCATTTGAATTTGATTTGTTTGATACATGTGATTCATATTTAAAGACAAGATGACAAAGTTACCTTTTATTGGAAAGGGTGAACTAGTCAAAGAGTTACTTGGTCTCATACATACCGATGTATATAGACCAATGTCAACTCAAGCAGTAGAAGATTATAATTACTTCATTACCTTTATCGATGATCATTCATGATTTAGTAATGTGTATCTTATGAAACACAAGTCTAAAACTATTGAAAAGTTTAAAGAATTTAGAAATAAAGTAGAAAAATAACTTGGTAAAAGCATTAAAATACTTTGATCCTATTAGTACCCCAAGGTAGTTTTGATGTGGTCAACCGAGTTAAGTTAAGTTCGGTGTGTATTTTGATGGTTTGTGTCTAAGTGTACAGAAAATTAGGATCACAAGAAGTCGAGCGAAAGATGAAACAGGAGAGAGTCGATGGGCTCATTACGTCCGAGGGACGAAGTGTTGTGGAAGAGTACGCAGTCGGACGAGAAGGAAGCGCACGGCGTTTCCAAGGGACGAGAAGTTGAAGCAGAAGCTTGCTCGAGAAGAAGACCGGAAGATGGGTCCGAGTGAGCCCAATTTTGGATGGACGAAATCACCCAAGTAAACGGAGCGGCGGAAGAGCAAACAGAGCTACTAAAAGCGCCTCCAACGTGGCTGAAAGCGCCCTCGCGCCTTTCTAGTGGAAGGTACCTTCAATCTCTTAAAGGCCCCTTTGAGCCTTTATGGAAGGCGCTTTCAATCACTTAAAAGTGCCTTGGACTGAGCAAAAAGTAATTGTTAGTGAAGATAAAGCTCTATCTTCGCACGATAACATTTGCCACGCTGGAGGCACCTTCAAGCTTATTGAAGGCGCCTTCCAAGGTCGGATAAGATTTTTCAAGGGCTATAAAAAGACCCCTGGAATTAGGAAATATTCAACAACTTTAATATTCATTTCCTAGTTTTTTTCTGAGCATTTAATGAGTGTAAGAGGCTTCTCCGCCTTCATCGAAGGAAATTTTTAGTGTTTTCTTTTGCCTTGGATTAATAACCACCTAGGTTGTAACCAAGTAACTTTCTGTACCTCTTTATTTTATTAGTTGTTAAATTGCTTTAATTTAATTGTGCTACTAATTTTATCTGAAAGATCGAGAAAGGTTCGATTTTATTATACAGGCAATCCCCCCTCTCTTGTCGGTCGCACGAGTTCTAATAGATGCGATCGAGGTGATGAATACTTAAGCTAAGAGTTTCAAAATTATCTAAGAGACAATGAAATATTACCTCAATGGGCTCCGCCTTATACGCCACAACATAATGGTGTATCTGAAAGGTGGAACCGAACTTTGTTGGGCATAATTAGGTCAATGATGAATCATTCAAGTCTTCCCAAATCCTTTTGGGATTATGCACTCGAGACAGCTGTTTACTTGCTAAACAAATTCCTGACTAAGACAATATCTACTACTTCATATGAAATATAGGCTAAGAAACTTTATCTATCTCATTTTAAGATATGGGGTTATCTTACTTATGCTAAGTTTGATAAATGTCTATTTGTTGGTTACCCTAAGGAAACCAATTCTATATCCCTTGGAGAAAAAAGTGTTTGTTTTAAGATATACGACTTTTCTAGAGAAAGAGTTTCTCTTACAAGAAACAAGTGAGAGTATGGTTGAACTTGATGAAATTCAAGAGACTCCAATAGACACTGAAGAGATGTCTAATCAAGAATCACAACCGATTACTCATAATGATTAACCATCAGTTGGACCTATAGTTAAACAACTTCCTCATAGATCTCGTAGTACACACAATATTCCTGAAAGATATGGATCTCTTATAAGTGAATCGAATGACGTATTACTCATCGAGGATAAGGAACCTACTAATTATGAAGAATTTCTGAAAAGTTTAGAAAGGAACAAGTGACTTACAGCCATAAAGTTAAAATGAATTCTATGTATGAAAACTAAATTTGAAACTTGGTGGATCCACCTAAAGGTATTACACCTATTGGGTGCAAGTAGATTTTTAAGAAGAAAACTGACATGGATGGTAATGTAATTATCTGCAAAGCAAGATTGGTGACAAATGATTATCATCAAAGGAAAGAAATTGATTATGATGAAACCTTCTCACCAGTAGCTATGCTTAAATACATTCAGATACTCCTGGCCATATCATCTTATTATAATTATGAAATATGACAGATGGATGTGAAAACAACTTTTCTTAATATAAACCTACTCGAGGACGTATATATGATACAACCCGAGGGTTTCACATCTGTTGATAAAAATAAAGTATGCAACTTTCAATTATCTATTTATGGACTGAAGTATCCAGCAGTTGGAATATCCATTTTGATAAGGTAATCAAAGAGTTTGATTTCTCACAAAATCCTGACGAACCTTGTGATACACTAAAAGGTTAGTGGGAGTGTAGTCAAATTCCTAATATTATATGTTAACAACATATTACTCATAGGAAATGACGTGCTAGTTCTACAGTCAGTTAAAGTTTGATTGTCTAAGATGTTCCCAATGAAAGATATAGGAGAAGTAACTTATATCCTCGGGATGAGGATCTATAGAGAGTGCTAAAACGGTTTAGTATGTCTGATTCTAAAAAAAGTTTCATACCTATGAGGTATGGAATTCACCTTTCAAAATCTATGTGTCCATGCAAAGAAGATAAGAGGATTTGCATTAATAAGATTTCCTATGCATCTACGATAAGATCTATCATGTATGCTATGTTATATATAAGGTCGATGTATCATACGCTTTAAGTGTCATGAGAAGATACCAATCAGATCCAAGAATGGATCATTGGGCGGCTGTCACGACAATCTTTAAGTACTTGACAACTAAGGATATGCTCTTGGTATATGGAGATGGTGATATGGTTATACGCGGGTATACGGATGTCAGCTTTTAAACAGATAAAGATGACTCCAAGTCCCAGTCTGGATACATATGCATATTGAACGGAGGCATAATTAGCTGGAAGAGTTCCCAGCAAGACACCGTAGCAAATTCTACTTGTGAGGCAGAATACATTGCAGCTTCGGAATCAGCAAAGGAAACAGTTTGGATCAAGAAGTTCGTCACTAAATTAGGAGTGGCTCCAACCATTATTGAAGCATTATCCATTTACTACGACAACACTGGAGTCATTGCACAAGCAAAGGAACTCAGGTCTCACTAGCAATCCAAACATGTGTTTCGCTGCTATCATCTAATCAAGGAAATCATCAGTAGGAAAGAAATATAACTCAAAAAAATTTCCACTGAAAGGAACCTAGCGGATCTTTTAACAAAGGCTCTACCACAAAGAAAGTTTGAGAGTCACGTCTAGGCTTATGGATTAGGACACTATAGCGATTGACATTAGGCCAAGTGGAAGTATGTTATGTTTGAGAGGTGTCCTAAGGAAATCGTCTTATAATTTGTACTGTCTATTTCGATAAATATAGATTTACTATTTAAGTGCGCTTTACTTGTGTCTTTGAATGGTCTTAAACTCATTTACTGAATGCCCGTAATACGACTCATAGCATGAGAGAACTTGTGATTGGATCACAACTAGTGAGTCTCTACATGTGCAATTATAAAAGTATTGAAACAGTCCCTAATCAATGAATTGATGTATTTGGACATCATCGATTCTATAAAACTAGCACAGGTTATACTCATTGGCCTAACCAAACAGCTGTTACTCACTAGCCGAAGACATTAAGATGTCAAGAGTTAAACTTGGATGCTAGTTATGGTAATTAGTTCATTAGAGTGACATGTTGTAAAGCTTCATATCGTTCTCTATATATATGGATATGTCTGTGAAGTACTTACTACAGCTTGAGTGTAAGTTTCCTTCGACTTGAGGTATTCAAGTCACCTTGGTCATGGAGATTTATACTTTGACATCTTAAGTAAATTATCTCCTTAGAGATGTGAACCTGAGATGATTGGGTATAAGTCGAAGTGCTTGAAGGTGTTTAGATAACCTATAGAGGATTCACTACTCCTTGCAATGAGACGTATACCCTGTGGCCACTTATCAAGATTATTATTCAAAGTCTTTACAAAGCATCACATATTAAGAGTATGAGACTTTTAGACACATATAAGAGTAATTTGAATCAACAGGATGAGAAAATATTACTTGAGCAAGATGTGACGTAGTTAGTCTAGTGGAGACAAACACATAGACCATGCCCTAAACTAAGTGGGTATAAGATGAGTGAAAGGAACAAGGCACAACTCTCTATAGCTGCTGAAGGGTTTAGAACTAGTTCTGGAATCAACTATGATTTTTTTGATTAATTGAGGATCATGATGTACTACTAGATGTCACTCATAATCAATCCTTAATTAAATAATAAATTATAGACGACCAAGATAAACTAAGAGTCTATTGGATCACACACAATATGAGTATATAAAAGTCATAAAATAAGTTTGAAATTTTGATTTTCATATCAGGAGATAAGATGTTTGGTTGGACCAAACGAAGGGCAAATATGAAATATATTTTATTAGAACGGAAGTATGGATGGATCACATCTTTTATGGGAGAGTTAGACCATATTTGGTTTAGTAATAAACCAAATTGGTTTGGTTTAAACCAAATTGGTCTGTTTATGAATCAAACTAAGAGCTTAATGAGCCAAATTTTGGTTAAAGAATTTGGATCGAGTTTAAGCTTTTCTCATCCAACCCATCTAAGATCTACACACACACAGGTCTAGGTTTTTGGAAACCTAGACTCTTCTCTCTCCTCTCCCCTCTCTGCCATTGCCCACCAAGAGCCAAAGGAGGAGTTTTCCTTCCTCAAGCTTTTGCTTCTTCTTACTTTTCTTGGATTGCATCGCCTCCACACTTGGCTAGTATCAATCAGAGGTGAACCTTATTGCTCACCAGAGTTGTTTTGAAGATCTCGGCATGGATGCGAATAGAAACAAGGTTCACGAACGTCACTAAAGTTGATGCCCTTTTTCTTACGCATCATCCGTAGGGAGGCCCAGAATAATTGTTATTCTTAAAATTTTATTTTACAATTATATCTGCGTGATTGTATTCTGCATGCGTGTGGTATATGTTGTAATAAAATAGTTTTATTATCGTATTTTTGCTTCCGTTGCATGTTTTGTAAAACGTGTTAAGCACACACCGCATCGGACATACCCCAACACCGGTAACGAAAGATTCCTCAGAAGTTGGCTACATATCTTTCAGGCTGTACATCTTCCATCACCAGATATATTTTGACATCAAATATTTCCTGTCACATCATTATTACGGAGGTTATTAGAGAGCATAAAATGAGGGGGTTTCTCCGTTGACCAAGTATGCAAAAACGTCCTCACACTTTACATTATGCATATGCTTCTACTAGTCATTCTCTTCTCCACTTTTCGCTCGTCCATCGTCCTGTCTTGAGCGTCAGAGGACTTGCACTAGTGACCCGGCCCCCTCACTTGTTCTCACTCTAACGTTCCCTTTGCCCTCTCTCTAGTGTGTGTAGAGAAGAAGAAAGAGTCCTTTTTCTCCAGTTTGAAGTCTTCTCCTAGTCAATAGCAGGGCTACCTGCTCAACATGCCATCTCCACCGCTTTCCGACGAGATCAGGTACTTTTATTCACTGTCGTCCAATATAAGTTTTTCTACTAAATTCAGCATTATCACATATCTTAATAAAGATCGAGCCATGACACTCCCTTTAGCTCCACGTTGCCTTAACCGCTATGCCCATTGGGGCAAATGAGCTATACGTGGTATTGTGCGACGTTAGCGGTCTCCTCATAATTACCCCACGTCATTGTGAGTAAACTTAGTAGGAATTCAAATTGACAAGTTCATTAGAAAGGCCCACAAATAAACATGATTAAATCTTCTCTTAAATTTTGATCCCCAACTAGTACAATTATTATCTCATATATTTATTTGGGTCGGGTGCGACGGGGCGCTAGGCGAGCGATTTCGACTTTTGTCGCATTATCTCATATATTTATCAATTGAGCCAGACCAATAAATGAGCTACACGTGATACTCATTTCATTTTTGTTTTTCTTTTTTGAAATCAACTAATTATTTCAGATAGCGTAATGACAAAATAATTAGCATTTTTAGATTCCATGCAATTCAACTAATAGTAAGGCAGAGGAGATTTGTATACCAAAATTTTGACGGCTTACAATCCAACAAGATCAACATGATTCATCGTCTGATCTTTATTGACAGAGTCACAGATTTATCAATTAATTAATGGTCAATTAGCTTCGGCCGCTGGCGGCTGGCGGCGGCGGCGGTGTTAGCAGCAGGCTCTCTATCCACGCCTCGGTGTCCGCCATCATCTCGGGGCTGAGCCGGACCATTAGCACGCAGAACTCCCGCTCGTTGAGCGCGCCGTCGCCGTCCATGTCCCCCTCCCTCACCATCGCCTCCGCCTCCGCCGCCGTCATACCTTCCACTCCCAGCGCCGCTGCTGCGTTCCGCCTCAGGCTCGCCGGCGTAATCAGACCGCTCTCCGCCTCCGCCAGCAGCCGGAACCCCGCGCACAGCTCCCGCATAAACTGGTCCTCCTCCATCCGCTCTGCCATCACCGGCAGCAGGTCCTCGTATTCCTCCTCCTCCGCCGCCGTCGCCTCCCCTCCCGCCTTTCCCTCCTCCGCCATGTTCGACCGCTCGGCTGGCAGTTCAATCTCGATCGAATTGGTATTTAATTGTGGGGCGATGGAACAGTTTCTGCGAAGGTGTGTGGCGGACGGTGTTCGTCGCGCGGCTTCCGAGAAGCTTCCTCGAGCGTGTTCTGAGACAGGTTCGATCGGGAATATTAAAGAGAGCTGGCAGAGTTTGATCGTCAACGAATGCGTCCGCGTCCGGTTAATTTATTCCAACCAATTATTTTTATGTTCTCCGGCTTACTTGTTTAATCTTGTATTATATATATATAATTAGAAGTTGACTGTGCTCGTATTCTGAGCAGAGAGACCTGGCACCGCAACAAGCCTGCCTGTGAAAGAAGAATAAAGGGAGAAGAAAATATCAATAACTGGAAGCAGACATTGGACACTAAAATTAGAAAGGGAGTAGAGGATGACAATGAATCGTGAACTCTCTCTCTATTAGATATGATCGTCTCCGGAATATGAGTCAGACAAACTGTCGAATGAGATGATGAAAATGTTGATTATGATCTTCCATATATACAGATTTGTTATCCTGCGCGACGTCACAGTGCGCGACTGTGCGCGCCGCGCAGGATAACAACTGTTTTTATTTTTTTTTTAATTTATGAATTAAAAAATAATTGAAAAAAAAAATAAAAATAAAATATTTTTTAAGAGTTTATTTCTAGGGTTCAGGCTTTGGTTATAGTGTTAAAGCTATTTTTTTTTTAGATTTTACCTCAGGGGTTTAGGCTTACCAATTAGGTTATAGTGTTTGGTTTTAAAAAAAAATTAAAATAAAATTAATTTAAGTATTTATTGAGTATTGTAATATGTTAAGGGGATATATTAAGGGAATATAAATTTATATAAGGAAATGTTAAATTTTTTAATTGATTTTTTAAATTTAAAATATTAAAAAAATAAAAAAAACCGAGCGATCTCTTAAGAAAATATTTTATTTTTTATTTTTTTTTCAATTATTTTTTAATTCATAAATTAAAAAAAATTTAAAAAAAATAAAAACAGTTGTTATCCTGCGCGGCGCGCACAGTGCGCGAATGTGCGCGCCGCACAGGATAACAAATCTCTCTCTCTATATATATAATCCTATTAGTAATATGAGTCAGACGGACTGTCGGATGAGGTGACGAGAATGTTAACCAAATCATGATGTCCTGGAAGGGATATGCTGAGATGACTTCTATGTTGACCAAGTCTTTAGAAGTCCTCTGGTCAACGCTACCTGCATCAGCGACGGGGTCCCCCTGGTCCCTGGTACCCCGAGGCTTGAGGCGGATCCAACGAATATATAAGTAACAAACTAATACTGAAATAATAAAATAAATGGAGAGTGAGTACGGTAACGTACCCTGGCCCAGGGGGCGCCCTCGGATTGGACGCTGCTCGAGTTGTCATGACTCGAAAGAGTATATGAATGCATCGGACGAGGAGCTGCAGGTCCAGAGATAATAACGGCATGCATACCGAAATAAACCACCGGCACGCAGATCGGGAGGTACTAGCGGCACGTAGGACGGGCAATGAGATTGGCATACAGGTCGGGACACGAAATCGACACTGATCCCATCCGGAATCTGAGTCAAACGGATCGCCGGGTGAGGTGGATGGAATGTGGACCGAGTCACGGTGTCCCGGAGGGGGGGGGTATGCTGAGATGACTTCTGTGTTGACCAAGTCTTCAGAAGTCCTCTGGTCAACACTAACTGCAGCCAGCGACCGGGTCGCCCCGGTCTCTGGTATCCCGAGGCTCGAGGCAGATCCAACGAGCATATGAGTAACAGACTAACAATATAATAATGAAATAAATGAGGGACGAGTATGAAAAACGTACCCTGGCCTAGGGGGCGCCCTCGGATGGGACGCTGGTCGAGTTATCGTGTCCCGGAAGAGTAGATGGACAAACCGGATGAAGAGCTGGATCTAATGAAGCGGAGCCGAATACGTCATGGAGTTGGAAGGGACGGCACGAAACCATGTGACCTCGGCACTTAGGTCGGGTTAAAATATCGGTACGCGGGCCGGGTTAAAATATCAGCGCGTAGACCGAGCTAAAACATTGGCACGTAAGCCGAAATATGACAATGACACGCAAGCCGGGATAAGGTATCGACATGCAGGCCGGGATAAGATATCGGCGTGTAGGCCAAAATAAAATCTCGGCACGCAGACCGAAAAATAACAACAACAAGAGGACTCGACACAAAACACACAGATAGGAACGGCGCTAGGGTGGAACACAGTGTACAAGCCAAATCGGCACAAGGTTGGAACACAATGACGGCACATAGGTCGGGGGCATACGACGACGAGAAAGCTACACCGGATGAGCGTCCGAGTCTTAATGATGGCAACCACCAGCCGTAACGCGGAGGGGGCAGCTGCTGCAGCATGAAAGGCATGGCCGTAGTGGGCAACTGTGGCGCCCCTAAGTGCTGAAGCGAGTCGAGATGGTCAGATATAGCGCTGAGAAGTGCAGACGGTGAAGGAGACGAGGTGGGGAGCGACGCTTCGTTGCTGGATGTGCTGGTAGCCGCAAAGGAGAGAGGAAGAGGAGAAGAGGAGGTGTCTACATTGGCGAGGGAATGCAATGGAGAACCTCACAGCGTCCGGGCTTAGGGCGAATGCGGCGAGAGGGGTTGTAGACCTCCTCGTCGTGAGAAAGGGAGTAGAGAAGGGGCGGCGACTGGCCCATGAGTGGGAGAAGAGGAAGAGGTCACCTCATTGGCGGTGGTCAAGAGAACTCGAAGGAGGAGATGGCATCATCGCTGGCGAGGGAGGGAAGCAGCCGAGATGCTACTGGGCGTCGTCGGTGTCGTCGGCGAGAAGAGGGAGAGGAAGAGAGGGGGAGGCCGGCGGCCGACGTCGGCACCGGCGAGGAGCAGGAGCAGGAGAGGGAGGAAGAAAGCCCCCACCTGTGTTCCTGTTGGCGGCCGCCCCAGCACCCACGAACCAGCCCCCCTTCTTTGCTACAGCGTTTTCCCCTTAAAACCCTACTTAGCCATTTTACCAAAATGCCCTCCAATTTCTACTTAATTCCTCCCTGCCCTATATCTGTATCACAAGCCTCCCCTTCAAGTCTAGTCGAAGGAGGCGCGAGTCCGACTGACTAGACCAAGCCCAAAACTGAATCGCTACCGAACGCGGAATAAGATCACTGGGCTCATCTTTATTGTTGGAGGATCGGTGGCCGGCTTGAAGGGGGGTTGGATAGCTAGGCCACCCCCAAATCGATTTCTTCTCTACAATACGTTAGTTTGCGCAAGCGGAAATATAGAAACTAAAAACAAAGAAACACAAACGAGAATACAAACGCTAACACGCTCGATGTAACGTGGTTCGGAGATTGCTTGCTCCTACTCCACGACGTGTCCTTGAGGTGGACGAGCCCTTGATCCTTTGGTGGATCAGTCCCCGGCAATCTCCGGCTAAAGCTTCTCCTTCTCGGTGGAGCAAACCTCTCACAAAGTTCTCTTCCTCTTTACAAGATGAAACTTAGGGTTAGAAGGAAGAGAGTTGGCTTGGAAGCTTTGGGCAAGATTCAGAAGGTTTACAATGAGTATCAGTAACCCCTTCAATGCCCCAAAGCTCCCCTTAAATAAGAGGAAAGAGTTGATCACCAATCAACTCAAACCCGACACCAGTCGACTGCATGTCGACTGGTGCTAGCTGTTAGGCAACACCAACGGCTCTCTTTAGAGCCCGTTTTAACGGTCATGTACCGGTCGGTGGTCTTAGGACCGATCGGTCCTCGACAAGCAGAATGCTACATGCATTACGTAAGGATCGGTCGGTGGTCTCATGACCTGATCGGTCTCATGACCAATCAGTACCACACACTTCTCTTATCCTTGGAGTCGCCTTTGAAGTCCTCTTCCTCGGCCTTCGTCCCTCCACCCAAGCCCGCGGCTCCTCTCCGTGCCATCCTTCACGCTGCCTTGAAGTCCACTTCCTTCGGCTCCACTCCATTGCTCCTCGTCCGCGCGGTCCCTCGGATGTCTTCCACACCATCCTTCACCGACTCAACGATCCGAGCCCTTGGATGAGCTTCCCGAACTTGGTCACACCAAGTCCTTATGTGTTCCACCAAGTCCTGCATGACTCAAACACATATCAAATACATATGAAAGCCTAACTTAAACTCTTTGACACACACATCAAAACCTAGGTCGATTGCACCAACAATCTCCCCCTTTTTGATGTGTGGCAATATGTTTAAGTTAGGCACCAATAACAACTTTGAAAAGTACAAGCAATATGTAAATATGAAGCATAAAACCTAAGCTCCCCCTTAACACATGCTCTTAATCTTAATTTTCAAAGATTTGCACCCAAGTAGATTTCTAACTTAAACCTACCCATTTCTCCCCCTTTGACACCATCAAAAATATTGTACCAGACACGTACACATACTATGGTATCAGTTCCAACCAAATTTGAACCGAAAATTTGATTTTAAAGACCAACAGAATGCTGAAAGGCTGGTACCAGTCGACTGGCACAAACTGAACATCAATTTCAGCCTACGGCAGCCAACTTCAGAAATCCATAAAAAATTCCAGAAAATTCGAAAAATCATGAAATTTTGAACACATATTTCTTATAATATTCTTTAACTAAGAAAAATATGTTTTCATGAAAAGTCATCATATTTTTGAAGTTTTGATAAAAACTCAAACACTTTAAAAATCAATCAAGTTTGTATCAATTTCAAGCTCAGTTTTTCAATCATATGTTTTAATATAGCTATACCATAGTAAATAAAACATAGAATTATTTTCAAAACATTTAAAATATCCAACTATGATCTATGGGCAAGATGTCCATTAATTAAACATTTGCTTTCCCCATAGTTGGCCTATGATCACTAAACATTGATACACTTCATAACTCATCAAAATGCCATAAGCATAAGTGAATTATTTGTATCATCCTAATATCTCACATTCATGGTTAGAAAATAATCATTGTGAGATAAAGGTAACCTCTACTTAGCCCTCTTGATCATAAATCTCTATCAAGGCTAAGCCCTCCCCCTTAAGGTCTCAAGTCAACCATATAGGAAAAATTTGAATTATTGACTTCCATGGTTGACTTGCCATAAAATCCTCTAACCCTTGAGGATTGATTTTGGAACCCAATAGAAATTCTTTCTAATTGGGTTGACCAAGTACTCTTTGGGGATACATTTCCTATCTATGGTCTTTGTCTTGGATTGCCCCCTAGCAAGTAGACAATGATAGGTCTTTTCATTATTTTGTTCATTGTATCCTATCCCATTTTTCTTAAAACTTGCCCTTTGGCTCCCAATGATCATATTTAGGGTTTTAGAGCCAATTTCAAATTTCCTAAGGGCATTTGTAAGGTATTCTATCTTTTCCCTTAATTCCCTATTTTCTTCTTCTAAACATGATACATTTGAACTTGAGGAAGAAAAACATGCTTATTGTAGTCCTTAGAGCACATGGATTCTAATTTTTCTTCAAGCATGCTAATATCATGTTTCAAAGACTTGTTTTTCCTTTTTACCTTGAACAAGTCATCATTTGTGCTTGAAATAATTTTAATTAAAATATGAGGAGGAAGATTATGTACCTCACTTACCGAGAAGTCCGAATCCGATGATTGACCTCCCCCTTCACTTGAGCTCCCCTCTTCATCTTCACTTGAGCTCCTTCCTTCTTCTTGTTCGGATGAGGTGGAGGCTACATCATCAATCCCCATGAGAGCAAAATTGACTATGTGATGCTCTTCTTCCTCCGATGATGATGAAGGATCATCCCATGTTGCTTTTAGGTTTTGAGCCTTCTTCCCCTTTTCTTTTGTCTTCTCCTTCTTCTTCTTCTTCCCTTCCTTCTTTTTCAAGAGAGGACAATCATCTCTTATGTGTCCATCTCCTTGGCAATTGTAGCAAATTATCTTCCTTGTCCTACTTTTGCTTCTTGAGCTTTTCCTAGCATGAGATTTGTTAGATGAAAATTTTCTAAAAGCTCTTCTCATTTTCCTTACCATATACGCCTCTTGATCACTATCCATTGAGGCGCTTGATTCTTCGGAGTCGGAGGATGGTGGGGATGAAGACTTCTTCTTCTTACCCTTTCCCTTGTTTGCCACAAGGGCTACTCATCTTGATCTATTTGCTTCTCCCTCTAATCCTTCAACCCTTGTTTCGTGAAGCTCCATGGTTGAGAAGAATTCATCTAGAGAGCTCTTCTCTAGATCCTTTGAAATGTAGAATGAATCTACAATGGAGCTCTATGTCGAGGATCTTGGGAAAGCATTGATAGCTTTCATTATGATGTCCCGGTTGGAGAGTTTCTCACCTACACTTGTTAGTCCACTTAAGATTTCTTTAAATTTAGCATGAAGTGTAGATACCTTATCTCCCTTCTCAAGCTTTACATTGTTGAGTTGAGTTCGGAGGAGATCTCTTCTTGCCAATTTAGCCTCCGATGTGCCTTCATGAAGCTCCACTAGCTTCTCCCACAACTCCTTGGCACTTGAGTAGGTTCCAACTCTTGTTACTTCTTGTTGGGGAAGAACATGTAGTAGATGATGGATGACTCTCGAATTTGCTAGATGTTCTTCCCTTTGTTTCTTGCTCCACCTTGTTTTCTCAAGTATTTTGTTGTCTTGATCCCTAGGTACTTCGAAACCATTTTCCATGATTAGCATAATATCAAAATCAGTTTCGAAGAATACCTCCATTTTCTTCTTCCACCAAGAGAAGTCCCCTTCGAATTTGGGTGGATGAATGTTTGAGCCGGCCATTGATGATGTTGTTTTTCTTGGCGATTAGTCCGTTGAAGAGCAACCTGGCTCTGATACCAATTGTTGGAGGATCGGTGGCCGGCTTGAAGGGGGGTTGGATAGCTAGGCCACCCCCAAATCGATTTCTTCTCTACAATACGTTAGTTTGCGCAAGCGGAAATATAGAAACTAAAAACAAAGAAACACAAACGAGAATACAAACACTAACACGCTCGATGTAACGTGGTTCGGAGATTGCTTGCTCCTACTCCACGACGTGTCCTTGAGGTGGACGAGCCCTTGATCCTTTGGTGGATTAGTCCTCGGCAATCTCCGGCTAAAGCTTCTCCTTCTCGGTGGAGCAAACCTCTCACAAAGTTCTCTTCCTCTTTACAAGATGAAACTTAGGGTTAGAAGGAAGAGAGTTGGCTTGGAAGCTTTGGGCAAGATTCAGAAGGTTTACAATGAGTATCAGTAACCCCTTCAATGCCCCAAAGCTCCCCTTAAATAAGAGGAAAGAGTTGATCACCAATCAACTCAAACCCTGACACCAGTCGACTGGTCCATGCACCAGTCGACTGGTGCTAGCATGTTAGGCAACACCAACGGCTCTCTTTAGAGCCTGTTTTCTGCCAATGGTCATGTACCAGTCGACTGGTCTTAGGACCAGTCGACTGGTCCCCGTAGTCGACAAGCACAGAATGCTTCTGTGCATTCTGTGAAGCTGGATCAGTCGACCAGTCGACTGGTCCCAGTACATTCACTCCTCTCATCCTTTCCGGAGTCGCCTTTGAAGTCCTCTTCCTCGGCCTTCGTCCCTCAGATGCACCTGAGCCCGCGGCTCCTCTCCGTGCCATCCTTCACGCTGCCTTGAAGTCCACTTCCTTCGGCTCCACTCCATTGCTCCTCGTCCGCGCGGTCCCTCGGATGTCTTCCACACCATCCTTCACCGACTCAACGATCCGAGCCCTTGGATGAGCTTCCCGAACTTGGTCACACCAAGCCCTTGGAGAAGCGTGAGAGCATGCTCACTTATAACTCGCACTGGGGCGAGAGTCTGGAAGCGTGAGAGCATGCTCACTTATAACTCGCACTAGGGCGAGAGTTTGGAAGTGTGAGAGCATGCTCACTTATAACTCGCACTGGGGCGAGAGTTTGGAAGCGTGAGAGCATGTTCACTTATAACTCGCACTGAGGCGAGATTCTGGAGCCCGACCGGAAGGTCGTAGGTTGCGAGAGTATGTTCGCTTATAACTCGCACTAGGGCGAGAGTCTCGAGGTGTGAGAGAATGCTCACTTATAACTTGCACTAGGGCGAGAGTCTAGAAGCGTGAGAGCATGCTCACTTATAACTCGCACTGGGGCGAGAATCTGGGACACCGACTTGGAAGGTGATCCGGAGGCCTAACCAGTACTTGATCTGGAGACCTGACCAGAAACAATCTGAAGGTCTGACTAAGAAGCAATCTGGAGGCTTGACCAGGAATTGATCCGGAGGTCTGACCAGGAATTGATCCGGAGGTCTGACCAGGAAGCAATCTGGAGGCCTAAGAAAGAAGCAATCTGGAGGCCTGACCAGGAATTAATCTGGAAGCTCGACCGAGAATTGGTCTGGAAGCCCGACCGAGAGATCGTTAACGATACTCCGATCTGAGACCGGTGGTGATACTCTGGTCCGAGACCAGTGGCGATAGCTCGCCCCCAAACGAGGAAGGATAAGCCTTGAAGCCCATAAAAGAGGAGCCCGTAGCAATATGAGGGGGCATAACCTTTATCATACCTGATCGCGAAGTGATGTCAGCCAGCTAACTCGAATCCCAAATGCCTATACAGTCAATGAGAGAAATAGTGTCTATCCCTTGACTCACAAATGTCCGCGGAGTCAGGGAGAGAATAATCTGAACCTTGATCGTCCAAGGGAGTGAAGCCCATAGCCATATGAAGGAGCAGAGTTTGTAACCATAGAAGGAAGCAGAGCATCGCGGGTGTAGGTAGCAGAGCATGTAGACATAAGAGGATGCAAAAAATTGGAGGATGCAGAACATATAATAATAATAGAGTAAAGCACCTATAGCAGTAAGGGGATGCTGAGCCCCATGGTGAAGGGTGCAGAGCCTGTAGTAGTAAGAGGATGCAGAGTCTCATGGCGAAGGGTGCAGAGCCTATAACACACTTGATCGGGAAGTTGGGCCCCTGGTCCCTAATTGGATAGTAAGGCCCCTAGCCTGTAATCAAAGAGCGAGGCCCCTAGATCTTGATCGGGAAGTCGTACTATGAGTCAATGATCGGGGAGCTGTGTCCCTAGTGTATGAGCGGGGAGCTGTGTCCCTAGTGTATGAGCGAGGAGCTGAGCCCCTAGTGTCCCATCAAAAATTGAAGACTCTAGTCTTTGATCAAGGAACTAGGATCTTACATTCTTATCAGGGAGCTATAGCAACTCCTATAACCATAAAAAGGGAGCAGAGCTTGTAACGTACCTGATCGGGGAGTCGTGCCAACTGGCTAAGGGTTTGTCTCGGTCCCTTAACTCCAAAATACATGTGGATTCAGGGAAAAAACATAATGGAAAAACTAACCTGTCAGCCAGCTGAAGCTCCACTCGATCCCTTGACTCCCGAATACAAGTGGAGTGAGGGTAGAAGATAATATGTTCATCGGGATTTTTCGAAATTATGATAATGGCAGAGAACTTCCCGACGTCGTCCATCTTCACATCCCAGAACAGGTGGAGAAGATTCCCACAGATGTCGCCAAATTGATCCTGTCCGGAATCTGAGTCAGACGGACTGTCGGGTGAGGTGGCGAGAATGTTGACCGAATCACGACGTCCCAGAGGGGGATATGCTGAGATGACTTCTATGTTGACCAAGTCTTCAGAAGTCCTTTGGTCAATGCTACCTATAGCCAGTGACCGAGTTACCTCGGTCCTTGGTACCCCGAGGTTCGAGGCAGATTCAACAAATATATGAGTAACAAGCTAATAATATAATAATGAAATAAATGAGAGGCAAGTACGGAGACGTACCCTGGCCCAGGGGGGTGCCCTCGGATGGGACACTGCTCGAGTGGTCGGGACCTGGAAAAGTGGATGACTTTGCCAGAAGAGGAGCTGGATCTGACGACGCGGAGCCTAATGCGGTGGCACGAACCCGGATGCGACCTCGGCATGCAGGCCCAGATAAAACATCAGCACGCAAGCTGGGATACAAATATCGGCGCGCAGGTCGGGATACAAATATCGGCACGCAGGCTGGGATACAATAATGGCACAAAGATTGGAATTCAACCATAACTCGAACGCCGAAACATAATAGCGATGTGCACTACGATTGTAGCTCGGGATACAACACACAAACTGGATCATCACAAGGGTCGGCATACAACAGTGACACAGAATCAGAACCAGGGCAGAGTCAGCGCATGAATGGTCGACACCTGGACTGCTGGCAAGTGGTGGCTACGGTGCGAAGAGGCTGCCGACAAGTGGTGGCTGCGGCGCATGGAGGTTGCCAACGAAGGGGGGCTACCGGCGACGCATCTGGTTGCGACGTTCAGACGAGGGAGAGGGCAGCGATGGGAACTACCGAGCGACGTCTTACAGGCGAGCGTGAGAGAGGAAGGAGAGTTCATAGGCGACAAGCCGACAAGGATGGCGCTGGGAGGAAAGAGGTGACGACTGCCTCTCGCGTGGCTTCGGTGGCGGCGTGGAGGAGGAAGAAAGAATAAGGGCTCTGGCCAGCATCGCGAGGAGGTGGGAGAGGAGCGGCGGCGAGTCGATCCAATAGTGGCATCGCGAGGAGGAGAGGGAGAGGAGAAGAGATGGACGCCGGCGTCGGCGCCGGCGAGGAGCGCGAGAGGAAGAAAGTCCTGTAGTGGCGGCGGACCAACTCCACGAACCCAGCCTCCTCCTTTGCTACAGTGTTCCCCCTCTTAAGCCCTAGTTAGCCATTGACCAAAATGTCCTCCCCTCTCCTTCAAATTTCTTCTTTGCCCTCAACCTATATCCACATCAACATATAAATCTAATTTATTTCAACCATCATAATAAACTTGTAATACATAACAACAAACTCACTACACATCAATAATTATAACATAATAAACTCATAACACATAATAAACATATAACACATCACAAACAACACAACAATCCATATAAACTAAAATGAACAATAGATACATAATAGTAAATTTAAACACATGCCCAAATCTAATATAAGATAAAGTTTATCATTGTAATGGAAATAAAGAACAAGACAAAATAATCTAATACAATACATCCTAAGGGAAGTCATGAACAAAATCATCTCTGAATCCTGTATGAAATTTCATTGAGATTAGTTGTGAAAAAAATATAATGTTAAACTACAAAAGATATAATTACTTATCTTAAACTGATAAGTAGTTTGACTAGCAGATGTTCTTTAAAAATACATGTTGATTCCTTGTCGGTTGGCAAGAGGGGGTGAATTGCCCTCAACAAATATAAAAGAAACAAAATCATTCTCGAACGTTACAGCTTGATAAACATTTACATAAAAAGTAATAAGTAGTACACTAAAGACAGAGGCACAAAAGAGGTTACTTGGTTTGTAATCAGATAATTGCTAATCCAAGACGTTGAAAAGTCTACTAAAATCTCCTTCAGGAGGAGAAGCCTCTTACAGCAGTCAAAGCTCATAATTATAAAGCTAAACTCAAATGGAATCATTTACAAGTGTTGTTTTTTGCTTCTGAGATCAGGACTGTATTTATAGCCCTGATCGGGGCACCTGGAAGGGTTCCAGGCACTTGGAAGTGGATAGAATTTTATCCACGTCGCACTGGATCACGATTGCACGTGTTTCGATAAACTTTCTATTTTGAGCGCCTGGAATGGTTCCGGACACTCGGACGGTGCCGATATAGCTCCTCGAGGTGAGGCGCCCTTGTGATCTGGACGCCTGGACCTGGTCTAGGCGCCCGGACCATGAGTCAACATATTGTTGACTTTTTAGTCTGGGCTCTTGCTCTTGTTCTGTTCGCTTGGGTAATTTCAGCCATTCGGAATAGGACTTGTAAGATGTCTAAAAATTTAAATAATAAGATTATTTGAGAAATAGCCTTATGAAATTTTTTTGGATTTTTTAGAAATTTTCTGGGAATTTTTCGGAGCTCGTACGACAGATTTTGAGGGGATGAATCGGGGGCTCGGAGGAAAGCCTATTTAGGCAACCCTATTTAAGTGAGGAAATGTTGGATTTATTTATACATTCCCTTTTCCCTTATTATTCCTTCCCCAAACGCCGACTCTCTATACCCGATCTCCTCTTCCCGTTTCCTCTCGTTCTCTCTGGCGGATGATTCGACGCCGAGGCAGGAGGAGCACGTCACCGGAGCTTGACGGAAACTAGCGGAGTCACAAAGCTCAACGGAAACCAGCGGGCTCCAAGTCATCTTCGGCCGAGGAGTCTCTGTTCGGCGGATGCTGTGACCGATCGTCGACGACACGGCGGCTAGGGCACGCCTGGAGGCTTGATTTGCGTCATCTCCCAACCAATCGACCTCCCCTTTCCTCTCCTCGCGCTGCTCACAGAGCGATGAACCTCTTCACTGGCTAAATCGGACCGAGCGACGCCATCGGGAGGTGATCAAGAAAGGAGGGAAGCGTCGGATCTATCCAGCGACGACGGTGTGGGTGAGGTAACAACCCTTGTCTTCACTGTTTTTGTTCGATCCTCTTCTCTGTTCTTGATCCTCTTTTCCTTTGCGGTTAATTTAGGTCATGGATTGGTTTCGGTTGAAGATGATGAGGTGTTCTTGAGTTGTCGGGGAGAGGCTAGAAGGATTGTTGTTGGATCAGTGATCTTCTTGCTTGATTCCTTCTTGATCCGAACAATAGAGTGGAATCCAATAGGGTGTTGTTCTATGGACTTTCTTGGGTTCCAGCAGCAGCTACCTTTCCTGGAAGCAACAGTACTTTGTGTGGATTAACAAAAAGGGGGCTGAGCTTGAGGTTGTTGGTTGCTACTCAGAATATTGTACTGGTTCCCCTGTACAAAAATTTTGTACAAGTCCCAAAGCTTTCCTAACAACCTATTGTGTTCTTTAGAAATTAAATTTGGAATCGCAAACAGAACTTAACATTATTGATTTCAAATTCAACTTATATGTTCTTAGAGGTTTAGACTTGGATCACAAACGATGCTTAATATTATTAATCCAAATCCACCCATGTTACAAAGTTAATTAAATATTTATTTCAGAGATTGGCTTCTAGGTTAAACATGGCGAGGCACTAGACCTTCTTGGGTATGAGATCATCCACCACTTCCTAGACAAAGTCTTTCAACGAAATTCAATATTTAATCTCCTTATAGTAACCCTAGGTTTAACCATTAAGAACAATCGAATCACAAGATCGAAAAACAAAAGAAACACAAAATTGAAACATAAATTCGATTTCCTAGAATCGTTAGCCTCTTGTGTTTGGTAATTCAAAATCCATACAAAGAAAACTAGCATGATGCGGAATAAGACAACTAGTTATACCTTTCTTTGTAGCTAAAGACCTCTTGATCTTCTGTTGTATTCCTCACCTCCTCTTGGACGTCGTGTGAGTGACGATCTACCAAGATGAATTCCATTGGGACCACTTCTTCTTCTCCAAGACTCTTGAGCCATCAAGGGATGCCAAAATAGGAAATTTTCTTCTCTTCTTCTTCCTCTCCAAGCAACCGGCCACCAAGATGATGAAGCTTGAAGAACCGCGAGCCTCAAAGGAAGAAAACAAAAGAGAAGAGCATGGAAGAGATTCGACCACCAAGGAATCAAGGGTTGTGTGCCGCCGACCCTTAAAGAAACAATAAGGGTGCCGGCCACACAATGAAGAGAGGAGAAAGCCTAGGTTATGTTCTCTCATGAGGCACCCTCTCCATCTCTTTTATAATCCTTGATCTTGGTAAAAAAAGAAAAGTTTAATTAAAACTTCCTTTTCTTCTTCCTATGGCTGGACACATCATGGAGTTTGAAAAGGAAAAAAATTTTACAACAAAAAATTAAAGCTTCCTTTTAAACCATGATGTCTACAAAAAGAAAAGTTTTAAACATAATTAAAACTTCATTATTTGTGGTCTCCCTTTAAAAGAGGAAATTTTAATAACAATTAAAATCTCTCTTTTTAAATTTCCTATTACACATGGCAATAAAGGAAAGTTTTAAAAATTAATCTCTGTCTTTTAAAACATGTAGACAACTGCAAAAAAGAAAATATTAATTAAAACTTTTCTTTTTAAATCATGGTTACAAAAAAGGAGAGTTTTATCAAAAATTAAAATATTTCTTTTAAACATTATAGACAACTATAAATAAGGAAAGATTTTAACAAAATTAAAATATCTCTTTAATCTTTTGTAGATAGCTATAAAAGGAAAGATTTTAAAATCTAAAACTCTCTTTTTAAAACCATGAAGATGACTATAAAAGAAAATTTAAAAAATAAAATTTATCTTTTAAATCCCTTTCATGAATGGCTACAAAAGGAAAGATTTTAACAAAAATAAAATCTCCCTTTAATCCTATGTGGTCGGCCCCATGCTTGGACACCAAGCATGGTTTGGCCGACCACTACTTGGGCTCCAAGCCTATGCTTGGTCGGCCCCCTTGCTCCAAGCAAGGTTGTGTCCGACCCATAACTTGGATAAAAAATGGACTTAGTGGATACAAGATTTTATAGAGGCTACAACAGGGACCGAGAGGAGAAATTGGTTTTGGTTTCCCAATGAGCTTGATCTTCCTGTGTTCGCCCCGAACACCCAGCTCAAGTTCATCAATAATAACTCATACCACTAAAGAGTTATTATTGAACTACCACACCAATCCCAAATTACATTATGGGCTCCTTCTTATTATGAATGCATTAATCTCCTTGTGTTTAAGATATAGAATGCTCACTAATTAAATGAGTTACTGACAACTCACTTAATTAATATCTAGCTCCAAGAGTAGTACCACTCAACTTCATTATCATGCCGGACTAGGTCCACCTACAGGGTTTAAATGACAATCCTTATGAGCTCCTCAAGGGGGCATCATCAACCTAGTTTACTAGGATACAGTTTCATTCTATAATCAACAACACACCATATAAATGATATTATTTCCCAACTTATTGGGCCTATTGATTTAACGAGCTAAATCGCACCCTTTGATAAATTAAAGAAATAAATATTAAATATACGTGCTTGTTATTATATCACGATTAAGAGCACGCACTTCTATAATAATAGAGGTTTTGTTCTCTTATATAGTCAGTATAAAAAAAACTACCTCAAATGGTCCTGCTCAACACACTCATAGTGTACTAGTGTAATTTTATAGTCTAGACAAACTAATACCAAATTACACTACAACCACTCCAATGGTTTGTCAATTCCATCTTGGTTGTGAGCTACTATTTATAATTTATAAGGATCTGATAACATGATCTTCTGTGTGTCTCCTCACACCATGTTATCTACAATATAAATTAAATGAACAACTACACTTAGCATAAATGTAGATATTTGACCAATGTGATTCTTATTTCTAAGTAAATGTTTATACAAAAGCTAGGCTTTTAGTATACATTTCAACAGAGGTATGGTGTAGGGATTTTGATACATGTTGTAGAGGGTGGCTAGATGAATTAGCTTTATGTGTTGAATTAGGTATGATTTGGATTACATGATTACTAGATGGTTAGTTGAATTTAGATAATGGATTATTGTGCGTAGATTGATTAATCTAATAGAATGATTAGGGTTAAGGCAATTAACCCTAGTCAATTGTTAGATTTAATTTAAGTAGGGCTTATGGTTAGATTGATTAGGGTTTTACCCTAATTTAGTCTTATGGATTTTATTTAGCTATTCATTTAAATTTTAGCTAAATAAAAATATATATATTGTTTGGCGCAGGACTCTGATTCGAGACGATCGTCTCGACGTCGGATTTAGCTTGATTGGACCTTCTATTTGAGGCGGGTATTTCTTCCTTGGCTTCTATATATTTCTTTGAGCTTAGTGCATGGTTATTATTCGATGGATTAGGTTGTTTTACCTTATATCGTGTTCGTTTGTTGCTTTGCTGCTTGATACTTATGCTTAATCTTTGAGGTGTTCTAGTTATATCATATACAGTCTCAACTCTTGATATATATTCCGTTGTGATTATACGTGTAGAGTATGCATTGTAGCGATTGTCTGGTTGATTGAATTACCATGCTGATTGTGCATAGGATGTGGATTGTACGTAGGTTGTTATGTGTTATAGGAGTCATCATGTTGACTGTACATTTACATGTTGTATGTACACACATATTTGTTATGCACTTTTGGAGGAGTTGTGTTGATTGTATTTTGTGGTTTATACACATGTATGATGTGTTTTACTAGAGGATACAAATGTATGTTCTGTATACATGTGTTTAGTGAGATTATTGGAGATTTTTTTGTTGATTATACATGTATGGTTGTGTATATGTGTTTGGTGGGATATGTGGAGGTATCATGATGATTATACTCATGTTGTGGGACACTTATATGAATTTAGAGGTTGCATTGATGATGACGGTGTCTGTATCATGATTATATATATATATATATATATATATATATATATATATATATATATATATATATATATATATATATATATATATATATATATATATATCATGTTTATCATTCATTGCATGCTGTCGACTATTGTCTCCCTTGTGTGAGAGAGTCGTCAGTCGTTTTGATTTAGTGTCGTACACTCAGCCACTCATGGGTAGTGGTAGCTAGAGCAGTTGCCGCTTGTCCTATCGTGCCACCCGGTCACGAGGCTTGTGAGATCCGACATTGTGAGTAGTCAGGGACCTTGATGCTATGTAGTTAGATAACTACTAGCAGATTGTCCGCCTCGACCACTCTATAGTGGGCTGGAGGGTAGTACAGTCGTCACAGACCCAAGCCTCTCGGCCATACAGGGGTCGTGGTGTCTGGAGAGGTGGCGAGGGTGACCATGGAGCATGCATACGCATATGCATATGATGCACGGTGCATCTGTGGAGTTATATTTGCATACATGCCTAGTAGATACTAGTTGCATGTGATTATGGTTGTTGCACTTGTTTGAGATATGATTGTTGCATATGGTTGTCATGCTGCATACATGTCATTTATTTTACATGTATATGCAGTTGTATTTATATTGTACAGGTGTCATGAGTGGTTTGTTGCAGATCTGGTGAGTTTACTGATCATTGTACCATGTGTTGTTTCCAAATTGGGTATGTGTTTATCATTTTGTTAGTTGTAGTATGTGCAGTTTTTGTATGTCAGTTATGATAGTTATACCATGTGAGATAGACTGGTACTGGTAGTTGTGTTTATTGGATATGTTAGTATGATCATGTTCTTTATTCTCTACTGAGACTGTATACTTTTGATCTCCATGTTATTTATGTTCCTGCACTATCTTGTCTATTACCCGCTGAGTTACCTATACTCACCACCACATGTATACCTTTATGTTTTCAGGTAGCAAGTAGATGTCTCTTGGAGGATCCTGTCTGCCGAGTCCTACAGCACATCCGAAGATCACTTCAGGTTTTCGTTTATGTTTTACTTGTATTCGGTATTTGGTGTATTTGGTGTTTTGATTCTATTTGTGTTGTTGTGGTTGTTGTATAAAGTCTAGCCGGCTAGCAGTGTGTTGATTTGTTTTGTATGACCTTTCCGTTATCGTTTTTCTGCTGTGTTGGTTTTTAGTACAGCCGAGTGGGTTGTTTAATGTATATATATAACTGCGTGGTTGTGTTTATTCTTGTTCCAGCCGAGTGAGCTAATTATTTAACTGCGTGGTTGTATATATATATTCCAGCCGCATGTGGCTGATGTATTTTGTATGTATGTATGTCTCAGATTGTCACTTGTACAGGGGAGATGTTGTCGGATTTTTATCTGGCAGGGACTCCTCTGGGGCGTGACAGGACTCACTTGAACCCATCTTCCGATCTTCTTGAGCAACCTTCCGCTCTGGCTTCTCGTCCCTCGGAAATGCCACGCGCCTCCTTCTAGTCCGCCAACGTACTCTTCCGCAGCGCCTCGTCTCTCGGACGCACCGAACCCGTCGACTCTCTTTCGTGCTATCCTTCTCGCTAGTTGTGTCTTTCGCTCGACTTCCTATGCTTCTAAGTTCCTGCACGCTTAGACATAAGGATATTAAAACACAACAGGACCTAACTTGACTTGGTTGATCACATCAAAACTACCACAAGATACTTACAATCTCCCCCTTTTTGATGTGAGCAACCTAAGTTAAGTTAGAGTAAATTAAACATAAATAACAGCAAGGTAATAAGTATAAATTTTGTAATTTTAAATAACATGTAAAAAAAACTCAATGTTACCCTCCCCTACACTTAACCGTTAATTATCCGCCTTTGATCACATTAAAAATAGGGGTAAAGTAAGAATATAACTTTGAAAAAGTAGCGCCGAAGGGATAAAAAAAGCATAGACGAATATTCAAAAATAAAGAACTTTTAAATTCTGGATAAAGACATTTTTTTTTAAAAAAAGATAATTTAAAAAGTGTTTTTAGACTTGAAAAATTCTAAAAGTTTTATAATGGTTGAATACATATATTTAAAGTAGATATAAAATTTTTCACAAAAGATTAAAATTATTTTAAATGAAAATAAATTCTTTTCGGTAAAAATACATATTTTCTAAAATAATTAAAAATAGTTATTAACTTCAAAAAATCATGAAATATTTTCTGAGAATCTATAATAAGTAATTTTCCAAAAAAAAATTAAAGAATTAAATTTTTTAAAAAATTTAATGTTAAAAATTTGTATTTGGATAAATAATTCATAGAAAATTCTCCAATGGTCAAAAAAGTGCATAATTTTTTTTTTCAGATAGAGAAAAGTATAAAGTTTCACAAAAAAAATAAATTTTACAAAAAATAGCACTTCAAGATATTTTTAAATCAAGGAATATAAATTTTGATAAAAAAATCATAGAAAAATAATACAATGGTAAAAAAATTTAATGTTTTTTCTATAGATGAGTAATAAGATTTTATTCTCTAAAGTTTTTAATTTTAATTAATTTCTAATAGAAATTATGTAGAACAATTTATTTGAGAATTCTAAGCAAGAATATGAAATCAAATTAAAAATAAAACATGTATAATGATTTTTCAATTTAAGCATGATTTTGAAACCTAATATAGGTTCTTTCCAATTGAATTAATCAAAAAAAATTTAGAGACATATTTTATCAATAATTTTCTGATTTGACCCTTATGATATCTAAAGTACCAGTTTAGTCCTTGATACCTTTTGAAGTTAGAAATAGCTATATTCGAACATGCAGAATTCTTTAGATTCTCTATTTCTATTTTTATTTTTTTATTTTCAATTTTTATCTTGTCGAAATCCTCTAGTCGACAAGATGTTGCTAAGGTTAATTTTAACTCTTCATTTTATTTTTCTAATTTACAGGAATTTTTTGATAATATTTTTATAAACTAAAATTACTTATCAGGAGGTAAAGACCGTACCTGACTTACCTTATCAATCCCGTAATTTGAAGCTCCCTCTGAAGTGTTGCTTCCTTCTGATGTTGCCCCCCCTTTATTGATGCTCTCAATACTCATTTTGGATGACCTTGCTCCGTCTTCATCTTCTTGGTGACTTGCCACTAGCACAAGTCCGGTGATAGCTTTGATCTATGACTCGGACGACGTTTCATCCCACGTCGCCTTTAGATTTCGATGCTTTGTCTGGACTGGTATTTTGTCCTTGCTCTTTAATTTAGGGCAATTATCTTTCACGTACCCTTCTTCATTGTAGTGGTAGCATCTTATCTTTCTTCTTCTTCTTTTATCCTGCACTTGATTAAATTTATTAGTTTTAAATAACTTTTTAAATTTCTTTACCATGAACATCGTTTCATCATCGAGAGAGAAGTTTCAGATTTCGGTTCATCCATTTTTGCCTTTAATGTAATGTTGTACTTGGGCTCCTTTTTCATATCTGCACATCTAGTTTCATTAACTTTAAATATAGAAAATAACTCTTCTAAAGTACTTACCTCTAGATCCTTAGAGATGTAATATGTATTTACTAAGGATACCCATTCAGAAGTCATAGGAAAGGCGTTAAGCATGTACCTTAGCGAATCTTGATTGGTTACCTTTTCTCCGAGATTCGTGAATCCAGTGATGAGTTCCTTGATCCTTGAGTGAAGGTGTGCAACGATTTCATCTTCTTCTAATCGAAGGTTGCTGATCTCGTTCCAGAGTAGATCTCGTCTCCCTAATTTTGCCTTCGAGGTCCCTTCGTGTAGTTCCAGGAATTTCTCCCAAAGCTCCTTGGCTAAATTGTAAGCTCCAATCTGGTTGACTTCTTGAGGTGGTTAAATGCTAAGCAGATGAAACTCTGCTTTATCATTTGCAACAAAGTCAGCCTGCTCCTTTTCATCCATTGGTATTCTTCTTTGCCCTCTGGTGCTACAAAACTAAATTTCATAATTAGTGATAAATAAAAATTTGTCTTAAAGAATACCTCCATCTTTTTCTTCTAGTTCGTAAATTTCCTCTCAAACTTCGGTGGGTAGATACTCGGTCTGGCCATTTCTTGTACTTCCGTTGGTAGTTAGTCTAATCTTGCTACTGGGGCTCTAATCCATTTGATACAGTCTGAATCCTTTATGGGCTGCATAACTGAGTAACATTCTAATGGACTCTAATCTTGCTACTGCAGTGTAAGTTTCATCATAGTCAAGTTCCTCTACTTGACTAAACCCTTTAGCGACTAACCTGGCTTTGTTTCTAGTAATTTCCCTAGTTTCGCTTAACTTATTTCTAAACACCCATTTTGTTTCTATTATCTTTTTATTTTTGGATGGTGACACTAAATCCCAAACTTCATTTCTTTCAAATTGAGCTAGTTCCTCTTGCATAGCTATGACCCAGTCTGGATCAAGTAACGATTCAGCTACAGTTTTGGGTTCAATTTTTGAAATCAGAGAGATTTGACTTAGGTTTCTAAAGGATGACCTAGTCTGAACCCTTAAGTTCAGATCACCAATTATTTGGTCAATTGGATGATTTGGGTTGACTCTTATAGTTCTAGACGGTTGATTCTCTTGAGGTTCTTCTTCTTCTTCTTCTTCTTCTTCATTGGTTCTTTCTTGATTATTGTCGCCTTGAATAAATTCAATTGGCTAAATTTGGATTTGTTCTAGGTTTTGTTTGGATTTCTCAAATTTTACGTTTGTAGTTTCTTCAATTCTTAGCGTAACCTTATTGTATATTCTGTAACCCCTACTATTTAGTGAATATCCTACAAAGATTCCATTTTTTATTTTAGAAGTGAATTTTCCTAAATGTTCTCTTGTATTTAGTATAAAGGCTGGACACCCAAATACTTTAAAGTATTTTATATTGGGTTGTTTATTATAATATATTTCGAAGAAGATTTTGTTATGTGTTTTATTTAGTGTTGTTCTATTTTGCATATAATAGGCTGTACTAACAGCTTCTGCCCAAAAGTACTTAGGTAGATTATACTCATTTAGCATTGTCCTAGTGGCTTCAAGTAGTGTTCTATTTTTTCTTTCTACAATTCCATTTTGTTGAGTTATTTTAGGACACGAAAATTCGTGATGATATCCATTGTCAAGACAAAATTGATTAAAGTTATAATTTTTAAATTCACCCCCATTGTCACTTCTAAGTCTTTTAATTTTAAGATCTTTTCATTTTCAACTTGCTTACAAAAGTTTGTAAAAATTTCAAAAGTTTCATCCTTATTTTTTAAAAAGTTTACCCAGGTGAACCTAGAATAGTCGTCTATTATTACTAGACAATACAAACTTTCATTTATGGATTTGACTCCATGGGAGTCAAATAAGTCTAAATGTAGAAGTTCTAGTATTGAGTTGGTTTGAGGTTGATTAGTTGGTTTGTGGGTAGATTTTGTTTATTTTCCTTATTGACAGACATTACATATTGTTGAGTCTAAGTTAGGTAATTTTGATAATCCTCTAACTAGTCCTTTTAGTTTGCTTATGTTTCTAAAATTTGTATGTGACATTCTTCTATGCCATAACCAAGTTTCTTCTTTCTATATTAAATAACACTTATTTGAAGAAGTGGTTAAGTTAATTGCATAGATGTTATCTTTTCTAAACCCTTTTAGACTTATCGTAGGGTTATCTAAGTATTTGATTAAGCATTCCGATGATAGAAACCTAACCTTATATCTAGTGTCTCACAGTTGACTAATACTAAGAAGATTATACTTGAAGTTTTCAACAAGTAATGCATTTATAATAATAAAGTCGATTTTAAGTTCAATATTACCTATGTCAATTACCTTGAGTTTGTCGTTGCTCACAAAGGCAACTGTTCCTAAGCTTTTGTAGGTAAGTTGAGTGAATTTAGTGCGATCTCCAGTCATATGTTTGGAGCAACCACTGTCCAAGATCCTCTTGGTTTCCTCTTTGGGACCTTCGGAAATGAGTACGGACTCATGGCTCGATTCGGGTTTGGACCCGTCTTCCGATTCGTCCTCCGATTCTTCTTCATGGGCCATCAACGCGAGATGACTCTGGTGCTTCTAATCTTCGGCCTCTGATTCTTCTGAGGAAGAGTCATCCCAGGTTGCTTTGAGAGCCTTCTTCTTGGATGTCTTCGACTTGTTACTCTTCAATCTCGGACACTCGTTCTTCTAGTGGCCTTTCTTGTTGCACCCGAAGCAAGTCCCGTTCCTTGGTTCAGATGGGGAGTTGATCTCCTGCAGGTCCTTTTTGCTGAAGCTCTTCTTCCTCCTGGTGAACATCTTCCTTACCAGGTTCATCAGGTACTCTTCGTCTTCAGAATCTTGGTCGGACTCATTTTCAGGGTCAACCTTGGTCTTTTTATTTTCATTGGAGGGACCTGCAAATAAGGCAATACCTTTCTCGAACTCGGCATTAGTCTACTCGTGTAATTCAAGTTCGCATAATAGTTTGTCTAGTTTCAATTTAGATTTTTTTTTAGAAATTTTGTAGGCATCCACGATAGATGCCCACAATGTATTACACGGAAAAGTATTTAAAGCGTACCTTATTAAATCGCGATTTTCCATTTGGTGGCCTATCACATGGAGTCCATTGAGGATGCCTTTGTTCCTCGCATGGAGTTCACTCGCTGTTTTTCATTCCTACATTTTTATATTAAATAATTTATTTAATAAAAGGTCGTACTTAGTTACCTTGGCGTCGCTTGTTCCTTCATGTAGTTCGATCAACTTGTCCTATAACTCTTTCGCATTTTGGTGTGATCCCACTCAGTTCAGCTCTTCCTTTGTCAGCCCGCATTACAGCATGTTGAGAGCTTTGTAGCCCGTTGAGGACTTCTTTCTCATGTCCGGAGTCCACTGTTCCGGGTCTAGTGGGTTTCCGGAGTTGTCGACCGGCACCTTGTATCCTTTGGTGACGCTGAACCACTGGTCAAAGTTGGTCTTCAGGTAGACCTCTATTCTCTTCTTCCAGTAGGGGAAGTCGTCCCCGTTGAATAGGCGGGCGTACTATGTTGAAGCCTTCAACTTGAGACATTTTTATCCTGCACACAAATAAACAAAGAGACAAAAAAATCCCAAGACTTGGTCTTGGATTAGTAGTGCGGAATAAAGTTAAAGAAAAACTGAATTGATGTTGCACCAATTCAACTTAATTACTACGATTTTTTTTTTCAAAAATGGCAACGCTACTAGTTTAGATTTATAGCGCAAAACTGAAAACCGAAAAAAATAAAAATAAATTTCACCCCCCGTCTGATTGGTGGTTGCACCAAATCAGAGCGGTATCTGCTCTGATACCACTTGTTGGATCGTGAAAGCCGATAGAGCGGGGGGGGGGGGGGGGGGGAATATCAATTTAAAAGTCGAAAAGAAGATTGAGTACGCAGTGAAAAAAAAATTAAAGCAACGCTAACACAAGTAACTTTTTACTTGGTTCGGAGCCTTGGTCAACTCCTACTCCAAGATCCACACTCATTGAGTGCTTTTGTTGGGCAATCTACTAGCAATTCTAAATATTACAAATGATAGTACAATTGCTTTAAAAAAAATACCGACAACAATAAGGAATGAAAAAGAGGCACATTGTCGGAGGAGCTTCGTAGCATCGCAAGAGCGTAGCACGGCAGAGCAAGTGTTGGAAGATCTTGTTGTTCGATGATTGATTGCTCCAGGGTGCATCCTCCTTATATAGGAGGCTCCGGGCGCTCAGATCCCTTCCGAGCACCTGGAGTGTGACGTAGCTCGTCCAAACATGAAGCTTCGCGTGGTGACGTGGCGAGGGGATAAACTTTGCATCCCGAGCGCCTGGATCCCCTCCGGGCGCCCGGACCTTTGTTTTTCAGCAACCTGCAAAAAACATTAGTCCGAGGTAAAATGCAAAACTACCCTGCAAAATAAAGTGTTAGCACAGTTAAGTTATAAGAGTAATAAAAGCAGTAATTAGATTCTATCTCCTCGAGACCGAAATCTAGTCACGATCTCAACTTAGATTTTCAAAATGGATCTAAGTTGGATCGACGCCTAATGTTCCCTTCCCGGAAACGCGTCCTCACAGTCACTCCCCTCTAGTGACTTACCTTAACTTACCTGCCAGACGTCCGGTCAGCCCTTCGACCCGTCTGGACTTCGTGTCAGACGTTCGGTCAGCCCTTCGTCCCGTCTAGACTTTGTGTCAGTCATCCGGTCAGCCCTTCGACCCGTCTGGACTTCATGCCAGCTATCAGGTCATCCCATCGACCTAGCTGGACTTCGTGTTAGACGTCAGGTCAGCCCGTCGACCCATCAAGACTTCGTGCTAGACATCCGGTCAGCCCATCAACCAGTTTGGGCTTCTTGCCAGCTATCAGGTCGACCCGTTGACCTAGCTAGACTTCTCCTGCACACTTCGTCAAAGTGTTTTGATCAATATGAAACTAACTTAACCTACTTTATCATTCATCAAAACTTGAGTTAGACCATTAGTACTAATCGCACCAACAGATGTGTCGTACTCATCTCCAGAAGATACCAAGCCTCTCGTAAGGAGAAAGAGATGTTGCTTGGTAAAAGTGGGGACCCGACCCTTCATCGTCTTCCAGCTAGCGCCATTCCTCCATTCGTGAGGGCTGACCATCCATGTATTCAACTCTTCACCCCCAATAATGGATGAAGTTATTAGTGCACTTCTGATCATACACTCACCAGTGCACCGTCCTACTTCTCCTTCGACACCTCAACCACCTCCGATTGGAGGAACTTCTATAGACCTACAGGCATCTCTCCCTGAGTTATCTAGAGGGCCTCTCTCACAGGCGCAGCCCCGGCCCAGAGGCCGGGCGATCCTGGGCGATTGCCCAGGGCCCCAAGTTTAGATGGGGCCCACACTATTATATATATATATATATATAAATAAATTATTTTAAGAATTAAGTTTTATAAATCTTCACTTGCACCTGCTCTTCCGCCGCACAAGCTCAAGGCTCAAGTTCTTGCAGGGGCCCACAACTTTTAAATGATATATATTAATTGTTTTATGAATTAAGTTTTGTAAACCTTGCAATGTTGTCTGTTCTTTGTTGCACCTGTTCTGCCGTCGCCACACACAGCTCAAGCTCTTTGAATTTCTACCGACGATCTCTTCTTTCGTATTCTCTTTACTTCTCAATTTTCTGTTAGATTTTTTGTTTGCTCTCCTTTCTACCAGCGACTATGCGAGACCGCGACGGCGTCACAGCGAGGTTGTGCCTTTGCCACTTTTCTACACGGCTGCACTAGCACCTCCGGCATGCTGCAACTAAAGGTTTTGAGCTTACGGTGCGGAGATTTACAAGCTGTGGCGGTTGAGGGTTGTTATCTACTCATCTTTTTCATCTAGGTGTAATTATTCTAAATGATTTAAATTATAGTTTTATTCCGTTTATTTAAATTATAGTATTGAAAAAGAGAAAATCTTGAAATTAATAATATTATAGATGATTTTACATCTAGAAAAATTATAAAAAATTATTATAAATAATTTTTACGTTATAAAAAAAAATTAAGGGTCTATTTTAATTATGTCGGCCCGGGCCTCCTGATTGTTAGGACCGAGACTGCACAGGCGTTGGGCACCATCATAATGCTCCCCTCCCAAAAAGGAGCCACCCGTCCTGAGACAGTCTTCTAAGGCCCTACACCTTTTGAAATTGAGGGGTCCCATCGCACAATCATATCAGAGTGACATGGATCTCGTGCACAAGCAGACACCCCTTGGGGCAGTGGATTGCTTCTCTTAGGAGCTGACCAAGTTATACTATTGTCTTTGCTGGAACTTTGTAAACACTCTTCTCACATAACCGTTCTTGGCCAGTGCTAGGTAGCTAGAATGGGCCTAAGCTACCACTTGGTTAAGATGGCTCTCGCCTGCAGCGAAGCGGAGGTGCGAGTGGCGATACTGGAGGTGGCACAGGTTAACCCTCCTCTAGGTTTGGAGGAAAGACGAGTAGAAGTGGCCTCCCTGAAAGTTGATCTGGTCAAATAGAGCGAGCTTCTCACACACACAACGCGACTGGTGGAGGAGAAGAAAAAGCATGTTGTTAACTTGGCCTCTTTAGAGAAGCTGCAACACCAAATTAATGTGTCGAAGTCGAAGCTAAAATCTGAGAGTGCCCAGCGATAAAGAACGCTGTCCAATTTAGACAAGAAGATAGTGGAGGCCAAGGCACTATCCACCTACCTTAAAGAGCTCATGTAGGCCCACGAAGCGGAGCTAGCAGGCAAAGCATCCGAGCTGATTATGAAGACACTGAGTTAGATGCCTTAAGAGTCAAGCTAGAAGATTACAAAGGCAAAGAGACCTCTCGGTGTGAAGCAAAAAGGGTGGAGTACCTCAAGTTCTGAGCTTTTTATGACCTTCTAAACCGAAGGACCATCAAAATGTTCAAGTTTGGGGTTGATGGAGCGATTAACAGCTGAGAGGGGCCGACCACCTCACCGCCAACCCCCGAATATTCATCAGCCTTCAAAAGATTTTTGATGACATTCTTGACAATTCCTTCATAGATTTCATTTGATATCAACATTTCCTTTATTTTGGTTTTAATTCCTTAACTTTGAGAGGGATTGCACTGAACTTACCGTACTGGGGATTTACTTATGCTATAAATTGCAACTTCTTTCGTGTTCCTATCTTAACTATTTTCCATTTATTATAGTTGATGGGTTGTAGTAGCCACATGAAAAAATCCTTAGGGAATTGTTGAGCGAAGCTACACTAGCTTTCCCATTTGTGTTCGTCGAGTAAATCTGTGTTGAACGAAGGTTACTAAGGATCTAGCAAACAATATTGTTGCTGGAACATTTTAGAGTTGGTATGAACACCAATCCATTGCTCTTGCACCTTTGAGCTTGGTCAAGCAATTGCAGGGATACGTAGGATCTGGCCCGCCATGCAGCAGCCTTTGAACCTTATTTGAATATATCCGATTGTTCATTTGTTCGCTTTACCATTACTCAGGGTGCGAGAGTCTTACATTTGCAACCTTAACCATGCAGGGTGTAAATGCCTGAGGCACATTATCTGACTGGGTGAATATGAGTCTGAAATTTAGGTGCTCGAGCAAACACACTTATAATTTGGTCGAGCATCTCGAGAGTCTAGAAACTTACCTTCGATCGGATGTTCGAAGGGCACGAAGAATCCCCTTTAACTTGGCACTAAGGCACAAGAATCTAGGACTTGGGTGCGTGAGCAGACACACTTATAACTTGGTCGAGTGGCTCGAGAATTTGAAAACTTACCTCTGACAAGATGGTCAAAGGGTATGGAAAATCTTGCTGATTGTTGGTGTCATTTCTCCTGGGTCAAGATTAACCAGGTTGACTAAGCTTGAGTTGGCTCAAGCTTGAGTCGTGATGTTTGAGTTTTAATGTTTGACAATATATGAAGATTACAGGTGCAATTGTCCATTTGGGGAGATTGTTAGAGTAATTTCTCTCTGGTCAAGGTTTGACCAATTTAATGTGAAGAAGAGTTAAGTAAGTTAAGTTTGACCAGATACTTGACTGGGAACTCCTAACTGAAGGTTAAATAAGGGCAAGTCCAACGAGAAAGTTGATAAAAGATAAAAATCTAAGTGAGTCAGTGTTGACCAGACACTTGGTGATAAAAAGTCCTAGTGAGTGAAGCCAAGTGAAAAACTCTAATGAGTGAAGCTAAGTGATGAGAAATCTTGGTGAGTGAAGCCAAGTGAAAAACTTTAGTGAGTGAAGCTAGGCAATGAGAAAATCCTGATGAGTGAAGTCAGGTGAAAAGTCCTAGTAATGAAGCTAGGCAGAGGAAAATCATGGTGAGTGAAGTTAGGCATGAGGAAATCCAGGTGAGTCAAGGTTGACCGGACATCTGGTGTTTGGAAGTCCAAATGGATCAAGATTGACTAAGCACTTGGCATGGGGAGAAAAGTCCAAGTGAGTCAAAGGTTGACTAGACACTTGACACTAGGAGAAAAGTCCAAGTGGATCAAAGGATTGATCGGATACTTGGTGACGAAGTCCCAGCAAATTAAGGTTAACTGAATGCTAGGCACAAGGAAGTTCCAACAAGTCACAGTTGATCGAATGTTGGGCAAGGAACCCTAGGACTCGAGTTCAGGATCTAGGGTTGCTGAATTGCTTAGGGTAAGCAATTCGGCAGACCTTAAGCGATTAAGGTGATTGCTTAAGGATCTCTCTATAAGGAAACAAAAAGGGTCATAATCGATTAGGGTAATCAATTACAGCATGCTTAATCAATTATGATAATCGATTAAGTCAGTTTTCGCGAGTACATAGAGAGGTGCCTAATCGATTAGGCTAATCGATTAGGCACATCTTAAGTGATTAGGGTAATTGCTTATGGGGGTTCTTGTGATTGAACAGAAGGGTTCTTAATCAATTTGGATAATCGATTAAGAACACTTAAGCGATTAGAGTAATCGCTTATGGTTGAAAATATAGTCGTTCTGAGCAGGTTGAAGAGGTGTAAGAGCTTAAGGGAAAATCTTAAGAGATTAAGGCGCCAAAAGTAACCTTGAACAAGGGTTTTTCGTGACCGTTGCACGTAGAGCTCTTCCCACATCTTCTTTGATTCTCACCGCCAATTCTTGAAGGTTCTTGGAGCAAAGTGTTGTTGTATTTCTAAGCATCAAGAGTCATTTCATTAATGCGCCTTTAATATGGTGATCGTTCAGTCGACCGATCCCTATATTCGGTCGACCGATCGAGCTAGCTTCCATTTTTGCTTCTGATCGATTTGTTATGTGCCACGTTTGCATGGTTCAGTCAACCGATCCATGGGTTCAGTTGGCCGATCAGTCACTTAACCAAACTCTTATTCAACTAATATCTAGTCTAAATCAACTTGGTTCAGTCGACCGATCCTGGTGTTCGATCGGTCGATAAACTTTGGTTCCTGCAAAACAGAGTTAGAACAAAAGCTCCTACAAAATAGAGTTAGCACGGTAATATAGTAAGATGCATGAGTAGTAATAGACAGTAAGACTGTCTTGATCTCAACTTGGAAACCTTCCCGATTTCTTTAGTTGTATCAGTGACCTAAAGTTTATTCCTTCCTGGAAACGTCTGTTATGCTTCCGCAAGTGCACGGATTCGTCGTCAGTAATAAAAATATCGATCCCACAGGGACTGGCTATAAGCACTTGCAATCGTTCACTTATGGTTAGCTAGACTACCAATGGTCTTGAATAAGCTAAGGAAAAAGAAAGGTTGAGAGAGAGAGTCGAGAGTCGGAAGGTCGAAATATTCACTTGGTGATGATGCGTTCTAGGGGGTCTGTTTCGTCGTGGTAGTATTGATGTGTCTCGTTTTATCTTACTCTCGCTGTCCTTATTCATGCTATTGCCGGCAGCTAAGCGGGTATTCTTAAGCTCCAGAATAGGGTAATGCCCTAAGAAGTCCTGTCACGGTTTACCCCTGTCACTAGGACACCTCGGCAAATCTTGAGGACATGACTCTACCTGGTAAATTAAGAATAGTGAGTAAAGCTAAGCCTAGTCTCTCGCTCCCTTGGGGAGAATTTGCCTTTCCTCTCAAGGAACTATCCTAGATGTCCGTGAACGGGTTACCCCTGTCACTGGGGCTCCTTGGGTATACGATCTAGAGGTAATCCTCTACAAAGCTAACAAGTTTTTCACAATCAAAAGTAAGCAATTAGCAATTGAAACAAAGCATGAAAGTTCATCCAACAAGTATAAACACAATACGAGTTTTACATCAATCCGTACCACGACTACTCCCTAATCCCAGAACAAGGGATCTACTCCATGAATGCTAGAGAAATATTCGAAAACATAGTATGAACAAACATATAATTCTTAGCAAGTAAGAGGGAATATGCTTATCGGATGCCGAAGAGTGGCCTTCGGATCCAACTCTCTGCTTCTGAAGTCGATGTGGTGGTGGAAGTTTGCTGAACGGCGGTCCAAAACGGCGTAGAATTACTCCAAGATCCTTTTCTCCCTGACGACTCGCCTCCCCCCCCCTCGCAAAAAGGGTTAATACCCTTTTATAGCCTAGGGTTTGGCCACGAGGGCACGGTCGTGTAAGGATGGCACGGTCGTGCCCTTCTCTGGTTCTGGTGTGGCTGCACGGCCGTGCAGGGTCGCACGACCGTGTAACCCTTGGGCTCTGTCTCTTGGGGCACGGTCGTGCAAGTCTTCTTCTCTGCCTGGGGTGGCACGGCCGTGTACTGACTGGCTACTGTTTTGGTTGCACGGCCGTGCAGGGTTGCACGACCGTGTACTCTTCCTCTCCTGTTTGGCCACACGGTCGTGCAGGGTTGCACGACCGTGTTGTCTGGTTGGTTTTGGTGCATCAATACTTTTCGTTGAAGCTCCGAAAATCTTCCCTGTCAACATAAAACCAAACAAAGAGCAGATATCCGAACAAACCAATAGATATGATGAATACAAGATAAAAGATGCGATCATGTGAAGAATATATGTGCATAAGTCAAGTGAATGTGCGCTAAAACATGCGTAAAAGATCATAATATTTGCGCACATCAACAACCTCACTGTCGCTCTTCTCCAGTTGCTTACCTCAACCTACCTACCAAACATTGGTCCTCCATACCTATTTGAACTTTACCGCATAGCATCGAATCGACCCATCAGGACTTTCTCTTAATCTTTGGTCCTCCAAACCTATCGAGCTTCCCTACCAAATGGCAGGTCCTCTCGACCCACTTGGACTTTCTACCTGGCTTCCATGATCTACTAAGTCTTTCTTATCTAGCCACGACTAGGGCTTTCCTGATTGAGTAAATAGCCTGCACACTTAGTCAACTTATTAGATCACAACAAGACTTAACTTGAATCTTTGATAACATCAAAACTCAAGTTTGACTCTGGTGCATCCTGACCAACAAGGTCTTATTGAGTATTGGAGCAACAACCACTTCTAGACAAAGCCTTTTAAAGAAATTAAATATTTAATTTTCTTTCTAAAAATCCTAGGTCTAACTAGTCAAGTGTGAATCAAGCCTAAGTCCTTATCTATCCTAGTCTAAGCATGTATAATAAAAGCAGTAAAGCATGCATCAAGAAAATTTATCTAATAATGGAGATAGTTTTTCTATTTGCTCCACCTGGATCATAGCCTCGATAGGGTCTATCAAGGTAATATATTTGATCCTTGGGGAACCAATATTGACCAAGTCCAACTTAATTAATCAAGTTAGACTTGGGGACCCATGCTTGGACTATTTTTCTATTTGCTCGATTAACAAGAGATAGATAAGATTTGAATTTGTGTTTAGCCTTATACCCAAGTCTGGATCGATTGTATACGGCTTTTTATTTTCCAAGAATCAAATCAAGATTCTTGGAACCCAAGGTGAACCATTCCAATGTATCATTCAGTTCCTTGACTTGACTTTTCAAACGAAAATTTTCTTCCTCAAGTTGTTGGACTTGAGTTGAAGTTCCAATCTTAACAGATTCAATTAAGGAGCTTGGGTTAGCCACTTCCTTAAGGGTTGTTACCTCCTTTTAGATTGACTTGATTCGGACGTTTGATTTGGCTAGCTTACGTATGAGATAATTTACTAGGTTATGTAACTTATCTACTTGAGAAGAACTTACAGCGTCGTTAGGCCCTTTGGAAATGGATATGGATTCGTGGCTTCTCTCGGACTTGATTTTTGATTCGCTTTTAGTTTCAGACTCAATGACTTGATCGCGGGTCGAAAGTGTGAGGAAGCTCGTCTGTTCGAGATCTTCGTCCAAGTCTTCTGATGAAGATTCATCCCACATTGCCTACAGTACCTTCTTCTTCTTCCGTTGCTTCTTTGTTTCCTTCTGGTTTGGACAATTGGCCTTGATATGTCCTCTCTTGTTGCAGCCGTAGCAGGTAACTTCAGACTTGGCCTTTAAACTCAGTTGCATTGTATTTGACTTGATCACCTTCTTGATCTCCTTTTTGGTGAATCCTTTCTTCTTACTATACAGTTTCCGAACTAGATTCACGAGTTTGGTGGTAATTTTGTCACCTTCTTTCGAGTCTGATTTGTCTTCGAACTCAGGTTTGGTTCGACGCTTGATTTTTGGTTCTCATATTCTACTTGTACCTGTGACTAAGGTAATACCTTTCTCAACTGGTAGTGCATTAGTTTGTTCATGAAGTTCTAATTTAGAAAATAATTCATCTAATTTAATTAAATAAAGATTGTTGAATACCTTGCAGGCATCTACCATTGACGCCCATAATGTATTCCTTGGAAAAGCATTTAGTGCGTACCTGATGACGTCGTGATTCTCCACTCTTTGTCCAATCACTTGGAGATAGTTCAGAAGATCTTGGATACGAGCGTGTAGCTGGCTCACTGCATCACCTTCCTACATTTTAATGTTATACAATTTATTAAGAATTAAATCACGTTTGCTTACCTTAGTGTCGAAAGTTCCTTCGTGCAGATCGATCAACTTTTTTCACAGCTCCTTTGAGCTTGAAAATGGGTTGATTCGGTTCAATTCTTCTTTGGTTAGGCCTCATTGTAGAGTACATGTTGCTTTGGCGTTGGCCTCGATCTTCTTCATCAGACTTGTGTCCCAGTTCTTGCATGGTATTGATTTTCCGGCACCATTGAATCGAAGTGCTAGGCCGGTCTGGATGATCATCCACATCTTGACTTGCATCTTGAGGTAGTACTTTATTCGACCCTTCCAGTAGCAGAAGTCTTCTCCAAAGAATAGTGGTGGGCGTGCAGTGTTATAACCTTCTTGGTGGGCCATTGAAAAGGAGCTCTTGCAAAGAAAAAAAAATAGAAACTTATCCTAAGACTAGGTCTTGGCTTAGTAGTACGAAATAAAGTATTAAACAAATAAATGAAATTGAGTGGTGTTGCACCAGTTTTAAGAAAGAAGAAAACTTGATTGCGATAAAACTTGATCGAAAAGAGGCAACTGTACTGATTTCGATCAACTTCGAGAAATTTAAAAACTAATACCACAAAAAATTTACTTGAATAGTGGTTTCACCGATTCAAAGCGACCTCACACTGATACCAATTGTAGGATCAAGATGTGCTAGAGGGGGGGGGGGGGGGAATTACACTCATGGCTTTTTCATACTTTTTCAAAATGCAAACAGAATAAAACGCAGTGGAAATAAGTAAACAGATAAAGCATGGTGCTAACACTTTTGGTTACTTGGTTCAGAGTCTATGACGACTCCTACTCCAAGGTCCACAATCGTTGAGTGTTTACTTTGAGCAATTCACTATCAATCCAAAATATTATAAAATTGAGTATAATAGATCTATAATTAAAGTAGTACAACTGAAAGTTATATCAACAACGGCGGTGTTGAAATTGAGATCTTCTGTTTGTCGGAGTAGCGTTACGACTTCATTGGATTGTCTTTGGAGCAACGCACAGGAGAAAGATCATGAAGATGAGTTTTTTTCTATGCTCTGCTCGTGAAGTCCTTTTATGGGTTGTTGAAGGCACCTTCAACCCCATTGAAGGCGCCTCCAGCTCGGATCCTTATCCCCAAATCCACGGAGTCGATAAGTCCTGCCTTCTGCGAACTTTATCCATTCGAAGGTGCCTTCAAGCCCATGGAAAGCGCTTCGAAGGCGCCTCTAAGCCTCTTCCATGCGGGCCTTTGGCCAAAGCAGCCGAGGCACCTCCAACAACCCTGGAGGCGCCTCGGACACTATTCATCCGAGCTTGTCTTTGTGCATCTCACTTCCTACAAGACATATTAGTTCAAATACAAAGTATACCCTACAAGACAAAGTTAGCACAATAAAATATGAATAATAAATTATTCGATAGCCTCTAGACTATCCAATTCTGACTTTCAGATTTCTTGAAAACCCTAGGTTGAACCGATGCCTACTGTTCCCTCAACGGGGAATGCGTCCGCACCTATTCCTCTTAGAAGAAATTATCTTTGCCAGATCGGTCCTCCAGACCGACTGGAGTTTTTCTTAGTGTCTGAGACTTCAGGACTTTATAATAAATATCCACTCCACGACCCGTCCAGACTTTCATCTGGTCGCGACCACCAGGATTTTTACTTAGAGTCCCCGACTCTAGGATTTCCCCCAAAGTGCTAGACCCGCCAAGACTTTGTTGCCTAACCGCAACTGGTGTTGGAGCAATCTAGGTAGCCTAGGTTTTGATGTTTGGGCAAAGGTTTAAGTTAGGTTTATTGTTATATTTGATATGCATTATGAGTGTGTAGGATACAGGTACAACAAGGAAAGTTCAAGGGTGATCTTGGCAAAGGTGGAAAGTCCAAGGATGGCAGTGTAAGTCCAAGCATGTAGTCGTGGCTGTTGGAGTGTATACTAAAAGCCTAGCTTTTGTAAACATTTATTTTTGAAATAAAAGAATCACATTGGTCAATATGTGCATTTATTTGTTAAATGTAATTGTTCAATTAATTTATATAGTAGATAACATGGAGTGTGGTGTCACACTCAGAAGATCATGTTGTCGGTTCTCTATAAATTCTAAACAGTTGCTCACGACTAAGATGGAAAGAAACAAACCATCAGAATAGTCGTAGTGTAATTAAGTATTAGTTTATCTTGACTAATAAATTACATTGATACACTTTAAGTGTATTGAGTAGGACTATTTAGGTAAGTTCTTTTTGTACTGACTTAGTAAAAGAACTATACCTTAGTTATTATGGAAGTGTGTGCTCTTAATCCTAATATAATAACAAGCACATATATTTAATGATTATTTCTTTGACTTATCAAAGGGTGAGGTTTAGCTCGATAAATCAATATGCCCGATAAGTTGGGAAATGATATTACTTATAGTGTGTGTTGTTGACTATAGAAGGAATCTGTGTCCTAGTTATCTAGGTTGAGAATGTCCCCAAGAGGAGCTCATAAGGATTGTCATGTTAAACCCTGTAGGTGGACTTAGTCCGACATGACAATGAAGTTGAGTGGTACTACTCTTGGAGCTAGATATTAATTAAGTGAGTTGTCAGTAACTTACTTAATTAGTGGGCATTCGTAATCTTAAACACAGGGAGACTAACACACTCATAATAAGAAGGAGCCCATAATGTAATTTGGGATTGGTGTGGTAGTGCGGTAATAACTCTCTAGTGGAATGAGTTATTATCGATGAACTTGAGTTGTGTGTTCGGGGCGAGCACAGGATACTCAAGCTCATTAGAAGGCCAAAACTAATTTCTCCTCTAGGTCCCTGTCGTAGCCTCATTATAGCCTCAAGTCCATCCAAATGTAAGGCTCTTCTTGGTGTCCAAGAAGTGGGCCGGTCCAATGCTTGGTGACCAAGCAAGGGTCGGCCACATCCTCTTTATAGGGGCCGACCCTTTGCTTGGTGACCAAGCATGAAGGGGCCGGCCATAATATTCAAACAAGGAGGGTTGTTTTTGAATTTTTAAAATCTTCTCTTTGTAGAAAACTATAAGTTTTAAAAGAGAGATTTTAATTTTAAAAACTTTCCTTATTTGGATTTGGCCACATGTTTTAATAGAGAGTTTTAAAACTTTCCTTTTTTAACCATCCTCATGGTTTAAGAAAAAAAGGGAGAAAAGTTTTAAAATTAAAATTTTCTATCATCATGTTAAAAAAGGAAATTTTGTAAGAGAAGTTTTAAATTTTAAAACATGGTTTTAATTTTTTGAACTTTCCTTTTTTAACTCCTACTTTAAGAAAGAGAGATTGTAAAATTTTATAAGAGTTTTCTTGTAAAATTTTATAAAAAAATATATTTCCTTTTTCCCCTTGATGAGGTGGCCGGCCACCTTGCTTGGTGCCCAAGCAAGTGGACGACCATATTAAAATTAATTAAAATCATCATAAAATTAAAATTGGTGATTGATTCAATCAAGAGGAAAGAAAAGGAAAAATAAAAAGGGAAAAGGAAAAACTCTTAGATGATTTTATTTTTTGTAAAAAGTTTTTCCTTATTTGCCTTGGGCAAGTAATATAAAAGAAGGGGTGAGGGGGCTTCATGAGACAAAACTCTTATTCTTTGGCTTGGAGACTCTCTTGGTGGACGACCCTGTTGGAGTGTATACTGAAAGCCTAAGCTTTGTAACATTCATTATGAATAAAGAATCACATTTGGTCAAATTGTCTACATTTGTTTGTAGTTGTTCATTTAATTTATATTATAGATAACATAGTATGTGGTGTCACATACAGAAGATGATGTTATCAGTACCTTATAAATTATAAACAGTAGCTCACGACTAAAATGGAAAGGAACAAACCATTAGAAGGTCGTAGTGTAATTAGGTATTAGTTTATCTTGACTATATAATTACACTAGTACACTCAGAGTGTATTGAGTAGGACCATTTGAGGTCGTTTCTTTTATACTGACTTTATAAAGGAACAAAGACTTCAGTTATTATGGAAGTGTGTGCTCTTAATCCTAATATAATAACAAGCACATATGTTTGATATTTATTTCTTTAATTTATCAATGGGTGAGATTTAGTTCGATGAATCAATAAACTCGATAAGTTGGGAAATGGTATCACTTATAGTGTGTGTTGTTGATTATAGAAGGAAACTATGTCCTAGAGATACTAGGTTGATAATGTCCTCAAGAGGAGCTCATAAAGATTGTCATGTTAAACCCCGCAGTGGACTTAGTCCGACATGATAATAAGGTTGAGTGGTACTACTCTTGGACTTAGATATTAATTAAATGAGTTGTCAGAACTCACTTAATTAGTGGACATTCGATATCTTAAACACAGGAGACTAACACACTCATAATAAGAAGGGCCCAAAATGTAATTTGGGATTGGTGCGGTAGTTCAATGATAGTTCTCTAGTGGAATGATTATCATTGATAAAATTAAGTTGTGTGTTCGGGCGAACACGGATGCTTAATTTTATCGGAGACCAAACCAATTCCTCCTCTCGGTCCCTATCGTAGCCTCTTATTTATAGAGTTCTATACCCACCTATACCCACCTTCATACTCACTCAATAGGGACCAAGCTAGCTTGGGAACAAGCTAGGGCCGCCTAGGTATAATATTGGGTGGCGGCCCTAGCTTGAACCCAAGCTAGTGGGGCCGGCCAAATTAATAAAGGGATTTTAATTTTAATTTTATTATGTGGAAGAAATAATTTTTAAAGAGAATTAAATTTAAAATACCTCTCTTGTAAAAGATCTATAAAGATTAAAGAAAGAGATTAGATCTCTTTCCTTATTTGTAGATTGATGAGTTATTTTATTTTCTTTAAAAATTATCCACATGTTGATAAAATTAAAATTATAGAAATTTCCTTTAACAACCATGAAGAGATTTTAAAGAGAAATTTTATTTTTAAAATTTCCGAACAAATTAGGAAGTTTTAATTTGTTGATTAAAACTTGTCTAATTTATTTCCTCTAGAAGTGGCCGGCCATTAGAGATTAATTGAAATATTATTTTATTTTCTCAATTAAATCATGTCAGGAATTAAGGAAATTTTATTGTAATTAAATTTCCTAATTTATCAAGGAATATAAAAGAAGGGTGAGGTGCCTTCACAAGACACAACCTCTATTGTTTTCTCCTCTTTTGTTCCTTGGTGTGGCCATCCTCTCTTTCTCTTCCTCTTGTGGTGGCCGAATCTCCTTCTTCCATTGGAGCTCTTGTGGTGGCGGGATACTACTCGGAGAAGAAGAAGAAGAAGGAGAGAAAACTAGCATCTCTTGGAGCTTGGTTAGTATTTTGGTTTTTCTCTTTGGTGAAGTTTTCCTTTGTGGGCGAACCTTGCTTGGAGGAGAAGAAGGTGGTTGGTGGTTTCTCATCTCGGTAGATCGTTGCCCACACAACGTCTGAGGTTAGAAGAGGAATACGGTAGAAGATCAAGAGGTTTTTCTACAAGGTATAACTAGTAATTTTTCTTTCCGCATCATGCTAGTTATTTATGGAAATAATACCAAATACAAGAGGCTTACGTTCTAGAATTTAGAATATGTTTTTTGAAGTTGTGTTCTTTTGTTTTTTTCTTTTCCTTGTGATTTGATTGTTCTCTTTGGTTAACCTAAAGTTATTTTAGGAAATTAAATATTATCTTTCTATAAAAGGTTTTGTCTAGTCGGTGGTGGTTGCTCCCATATCCAAGAAGGTCATGTGCCTCGCCACGTCAGTACTAGGAACCAATTATGGAAAATAATATTTAATGGAATTAATAACTTAAGGAGACTTGGGTCGAACGTGTTAAGTTCCGCAGGAGATCCAAGTCAAAACCTAAAAGAACAAATAGATTAAGTTTTGGATCAAACGTGTTAAGTTCCGCAGGCGATCCAAAATTTAATTTAAAAGAACACATGGTAGCTAGGAAAAGGTTCAGACCTTTGTACAAAATTTTGTACAGTGGAACCTATAGGTTTTCCGAGTAGCAACCAACAATTTGTATCAGAGCTAGGGTTTTGCCTCTGTGTATTTGGTATTTAGTTTAATTATGCACATGTCATACATAATTTAGGCAGGTTAATAGTAGGATGTGCTAACTTTGTGGATGCAGGATCCAACTATTATGGATTTTAGTTATTATGTGTGTGATTGGACCCTTGGACATGTCAAGGGCATTTATATGTATGTGCATGATTGTATTAAAATACAGCAGGAGCTGTATTTAGTTTTATTAGGATTTTATTTTTGATCTAGATACATGTACATTCCTTTTATGGAATATAGGATCAAAAATGTAAAATTCTATTTATGTCGCGGATCGAATCTTGCAAAGCGTGGAACCTTCTAAGGACCAGAGGCGCAGCGGAACTAGGAGCAAGATGGATGCGACAGCTAGACCCGGTGGCGGTGGCCAAATATGGCAGCAGCTTGGGATGACAACACACGGAGGACAACTAGAGATAAAAGCCATAATAGTTGAAATTAGATTTTCTATTTATTGCTTTTATATTGTGCTGTGTGTGCATGTTAGTTTACAAGTAAAGTAGGCTAGCATAGTTAAAATTCCTCATTTATAAATAACTAAGTGGGAGAGGGATTTTTAAATAAATCCCATGGTCTCCATTACTGGTTTGTAAGTGATGCAAACAAGCTTGCGCGTTGGCTCTGAGTGCCTTCCTCCATAACGGATGAGCTTGTTTGCGGATCACTAGAACTGTAACGACCCAAATTTCCTCATTTTGAGCTCCAAAAGTAATTCAAAAATATTTAAAAATGCTATAGAAAAATTCTAGAGATTTTTAGAAATTTTTAGAGTATTTTTACGTAATTTTTGGAATTCGTTTGGTATTTTTACCAAGAGGAAGAAGTTTAAAAAAAAAAAAGGAGAAAGAAAAATGTTGAAGCTGGGTTTTAAACCCAAGACCGACTTGAGCCAGATCTTAACCGGACATAGCCAACCAACTCTGCCAACGGTCATTGTTAATCAAATATGGAAATAAATTGGTATTAAGTCGTAGTTAGGAACAGTAAAATAATAGGAAATAAAATGGTTGCAGCTGGGATTTGAACCCACGAGTTGGGCTTTAAGCAGAACGCAGCCCACCAAGTGAACCAGTCGTCAGTTTTGTTTAGAAAAGGTAAGAAAATTTATTTAACAAGTTAACAGAATATGGAGATTATAAAAAGGGAGAACTTACGTGTTAATTCCCGTGACCTAAAATCCCGTTTCCTTCTTCCTCTTCTGCGTGTGCGACGGCGGGATCGGGCGAAAACGAAGCCGAGAAGAGATTAAGGTTTTCTCTTCGACGGCCGGCCAAAGGGGACTTCTCCACGAGCTCTTCTTGGATTCGAGCTCCTCTCGTCAAGAAGGAACAGTAGGCACGAGGAAGAGGGCGAGTTTGCGAGATCCTCCGCAAGCCCTAGAAGCATTGGAAGCTTTCTTCTCCGGCTGTAAGTCCAAGAAAAGCCTAAGGTAAGACGCTTACTCACCTGCGGTAAGAGTAGCTCTCGGATTTCTTGTTTTCCATGATTTTGTAGCATGTTGTAAGGATAGTTTGTTTTGTGTTGCTGCCGTAAGTCCCAAGGGAAGAGAGGGGAAGAACGGTAGAGGTTAAGTATGTGGAAAGATTCCTTTCAAGCTTTGAAATTGGCATTTGTAGCTTTTGATTTGGATTTTTCTGTGTGACCGTGATAAGCATGCTTGGTTAATTTTCCCTTGCTGCCGTGAGTTTGATAAAGAAGAGGAGAAGAGATCCATTAAGTTCTTGTACTAGTATACCATGAAACAAAACAAACTTTACATAGGTTTGAAGAGAAGATCCCAGCAGGTTTTAGCTTGAGTTGGAACTTGCTGTACAGGTTCAGATTTTCTTTTAGCATTTAGTTTAAGTTCTGTTAAATGTATTTCAGTTTTGGTATGAGGTTTATGTCTCTAGTTCTAGTTTGTTTTTCCTTAGAAGTTTCGAAGCTTATCCATGCTTAACTCAACTTACAAAACTAGTAAATACCAGATGCATAAGAGTATGTTTGATTTCTGTTTTAAGAGTTAATTATCATGAGGTTTTAAGTGTTGTACTATGTTATTTTTAGGCACTTCAATTTAGTATGACATGCAGATTTTATTAAGTTATAATGCAGAATTTTATTAAGCATTTTTATTGAGCTTAAGTGTAGATTTCTTTTGTATTCTATACATGATTATGTGTTACATAGTTAGTTTCATTCATAGATGCATATGAAAAATACCCTAACAGTATTTTGGGATAAAGAAAAGTGTAAGAAAGATAAAGAAAAGTATAAGAAAGATAAAGAAAAGAAAAGAAAAGGCCGAGGCCTTAAGTAGATCCCAAAGTCGAGACTTTAGGGATTTTTGGCACACAAGGTGCCTATTAAAATACCAAGGCATTTAAAGAAGAAGTAATTAAGATTATAAGTATTTTACTTTTAAGAAGAGGCTAGTACCCGACTTCCGAGGTTGTCGTTAAACAAATCCAGGTGTTCAATTCCGAGGTCTTGGCCCTGGTAGACCGAGGTCTGCTCTTTTAGGATTGGTGGCTCGCTACCCCAACCTATTAGGGAACGCGCATAAGATGGTACTATGTCTGGGCCCAAGAAGAAGTTGATTATTATTTTGAAGTATTATAAGTATAAGTTTTTGAAAGTTTTACATAAGCATAAAGTATTAAAGAATAAGTCTTTAAACAAGTGGAATAAGATTCAGAAGGTGTTTAGAATTCAGTAAGTTTAGTTCTTTATTCTACCATGTTTATCTAGTGGATGAGTAGTTTTCATGTTTACCTATTAGATGAGTAGCATGATTAGCGATTAGAATTACATGAGTAGATTTCTTAGCTTTTCTTTGCTATTAGTTTGACATGAGCAGTTATGTTTATGCTTTATTTCTTTTTAGAGCATATAGTTCCTAGTTCTTTTCGTATACATGCACATTCATGTTTTTGTGAGTTAGATAGCGCTTACTAAGCAAATTTTGCTTATAGACTACACTTCCTCTTACTGCAGATAAAGGAAAAGAAAAGATTAAGCAAGGAAGGCGACAAGGTGGCGCGGATGGTGTGTGATGCCAGGACTATGGAAGCCTTGGGACTTAGTTTAAGAATTTATTAAGATTGCCATTTATTAAGAATGTATTAGATGAGTCATTTAGTCTTCCGTTGTTAGTTAATTGTATGTTTTTATTTTGTTTCCGCTATTCATTACTCGCATGATTTGATTTCATTAAACTGCGTGGTGATGTTATTCCTTTTGTGTGTTTGATATGTGTCCCAGCCGCCTGTGGCTGTGTATATTATGTTATGTATGCCAGTTTACGGTCACCGGTACAGGGGAGACTTTGCCGAAATTTTTCGGTAGGGTTTCTTCGAGGATTTTAATCATACCAGTTAAGTAGAGTTAGTAGTAAGTAACGGTCATCCTTAGAGAATAGTAGTAGTAAGAAGGGTGGTCGTTACAAGAATAGACTTCCATCTTTGGATGACTATAGGAAGTTAATTAAGAGCGTGTGATCTTCCCCAACGGAAGGGGCATAATCTTATTAATGGACTTAGTGTCAAGTAATGGTGTACACTTAGACACATCTAATAGTATCCTCCCCAACGGAGTCACTGCTATTATTTGTGTGACCAAATAATACCAACTATTAATTTTATTTGTCAAAAGTTAGGTTGACAAGATAATAAAATTAATGGGTTAAAAACCCTCCTTTACAAATGTTGAATTTGTATACGTCCACACTAACGTGGCATACAAAATTCACGGTGTTATGAGGTGTTGGTTAATTTAAAATAGTATTGTTTGAGGTATCAATATTATTCTAAATTTAGAGTTCTGACCAAAAGTTATTTGTGATTCTTAGGATGACTTTCAACCCACTGTCCATCATACTTCAACAAAATAGACTTACTGGACCTAATTACATAGATTGGAAAAGGAACACGACATTGTTACATTTTGAAAGCTATAAATTTATCTTGATGAACCTTGTCTGATGCACCTTTGGTGAATCTACCAAGAGGAGATTGAATATCATAAAAGATGGGTAAAGGCGGATGAGATGGCGCGGTGTTACATTTTGGCTTCAATGTCAATGTATTGCAACATCAGCAACAGCCACATGATATTATGAACAATCTCAAGGAGCTCTTTGGTCATCGGATGGGTCTAGACAAGAAGCTATGAGAAAGATAATGGCAGCCACCATGCAGAGGGTACTCCTGTGAGGGATCGTATCCTAAAGATGATGGCTTATCCGAGCGAGATAGAGATCCTTGGAGGAGAAATTGATGGGAAACCCGGATCGATATGATCCTCAAACGCTACCTAGAAGTTTTTTCGCCGAACTATAATATGAATAAAAGGATTTATTCATTGGGGAACTCTTGACAGAACAAGCAGCAAAAGGATTATTTCGTCACAATTCTCAAATTCACTTTGCTGAAAATGGTTCTACTTCTAAATCGAAAGGAAAGAAGAAGAAGCAAGTGGCTCGAGAAAGAAAGTGAATAAATCTCTAGGTACTAAAATAAAAGCAAGTGCTTCATCTATGACGGCGGGACATTGGAAGGCGGTGTCTCGTGGGAACCAAAACAAAGGTATATCTCATACTCTAGTTGTTGAAACATGTTTAGCGGTGTTATCTACCAGACCTGGTGTGTAGATACGGGAGATCATGTCTGCAATTCTTTGCAGGGGTTCCGAGAAACCCGACGACTATCTGAGGGAGATTACCGTCTACGTGGGCAATGCTACTAAGGTGGCGGTGTTGCGGTGGGAGGCGTCTACTTATCTTTTAGTAGAAATAAAAATTTGGTTTAAGAAATTATCTTTATGTACCAGGTTTAGAAAGAATTTAATTTCGGTTTCTAAACTGCTTTTTAGATGGATATTTCTTTTGATGTGATGTAGTTATTAAAAGAAATAAAGTGATTATCTGTTCTAGTGCATTAGTTGGCAATTTGTATACATTAAATCTAATTTCTTCCACAAAGAAAAACATGGAAATTTATAACTCATCTTAATTCTAATAAGAGAAAAGAACCTTCGAAATGAACCAAGCATATCTTTGGCATCTAAGGCTTGGTCATATTAACAAGTAGGATTCGGAGGCTTATAGCAGATGGACTTTGAGTTCATTAGAGTTGGAAAATTTTCCAACTTGTGAATCTGCTTAGAAGGTAAAATGACCAAAAGGCCGTTCAAGGCCAAGGAAGTGTTAGAATTGGTTCACTCGATTTGTGTGGTCCTATGTCCGTCCAGGCAAGAGGAGGTTTTGAATATTTTGTCTCTTTCATGGACGATTATTCAAGATATGGATACATTTACCTAATGCGCCGCAAGTCAGAGTGCTTTGATAAGTTCAAAGAATACAAGGTGATGTGGAGAAACAACTAGGTAAAGTATCAAGACACTACGGTCGTGGTGGCGAATACCTCTTAGGAGAGTTTAGGAATTACTTATCGAGGTGAGATTCAATCCCATTATGCACTGGAACACCCAGCGAATGGTGTAGCGAGCGAAGGAATAGGACTCTTATGGAGATGGTTAGATCGATGATGAGTTATTGAATTCGAAATTCGTTTTGGGGATATGCTCTGAAACAGTATCGTTCCGAACTTAGTACCTTCTAAATCGGTTTCTTCTACTCCCATAGAATTGTGGCAAAGGCCGATCTAAGACATATTCGGATTTGGGGTAGTCCAGCACATGTGCTAAACCAGATCTTGATAAGTTAGAATCCGTCTGAAGTTCGGCGTGTTTGTAGGATATCCCAAAGGAGCGAAAGGTGGTTTATTTTATAGTCTAAAGACCAGAAGGTCATTGTTAGCACCAATGCCGGTTTTTAAGAAGACTATATAATGGATCATAAGCCCGTAGGAAAGTTGTTTTGGAAGAACTTAGAGAGGACATGTCTACTTGATTACCAACAGGACAAGATGAAGTACCACAAGAGGCTGCAACACGTGCCATACATAACCACACACGATGCCTCGTCGTAGTGGGAGGGTTGTAAAGCGACTGAAAGATTCATGTTTTTGGAGAGTCTTGGACTTGATCCGGGTAAACATGAACGATCCTGACACATAATGAAGCACTCCAAGATATAGATGCGGCATCTTGGCAAAATGAATTACGAAATAGAGTCTATGCACTCTAATAAGGTCAGGAGCTTGTAGAACCACACGATGGTATAAAAGCCGTTGGATGCAAGCGGATCTACAAAAGGAAAAGAGGGATGACGGAAGGTAGAAACCTTCAAGCTAGGCTTGTTGCGAAAGGGTACACTCGAAAAGAGGAAATCGATTATGAGAAAACCTTTTCACGGTAGCCATGCTTAAGTCTATCAGGATACTCTTATCCATTCTTCTCATATGGATTATGAGATTTGGAAATGGATGTCAAGACGACTTTCCTTAATGGAAGTCTTGAAGAGAACATCCATATGAAGCAACGGAAGGGTTCGTTGAAAAAGCAAAGAGCATCTAGTGTAAGCTCAATCGGTCCATTTATGGACTAAAGCAAGCTTCAAGATCTTGGAACATCCGGTTTAATGAAGTAATCCATCGTATGGATTTATTGAAAGTCCGGATGAATCTTGTGTATATAAGAAGTGTAACGGAAACGTGGTGGTATTTCTTGTACTATCGTAGATGATATTTTGTTAATTGGCAACAATGTCAAGGTATTATCGGGCGTAAGGGTATAGTTGTCAAACAATTTGATATGAAGGACTTAGGAGATTGTGCACATTCTTGGGATCAAAGTTATAAGGGATCGTAAAAAAAGTTGTGTCCATCCCAAGCTTCGTATATAGATACAATCCTTGCTCGTTTTAGCATGCAGATTCGAAAGGTTTCTTACCTTTTAGACATGGAGTAGCTCTATCTAAAGAGATGTCTCCAAAGACATCAAAAGAGATAGAGGACATGAAAGTAGTTCCTTATGCTTGTTGTAGGAAGCCTAATGTATGATGATATACGAGACACGATATCTGTTTTGTCGTGGGCATGGTCGTGAGATATCGAGTAACCTGACAAGGACATTGGATGCGGTAAAGCATATATTAAAGTACACGAGAAGGACTAGAGATTATATGCTAGTTTATCAAGACGATTTGCTCCCCGTGGGTTACACGGATTCCAGATAGAGGATATGATGAAGTCTACATCGGCTATGTGTTTACTTTAGGAGGTGGAGCCATTTCATGGAGGAGTGTTAGCGAAGCGTTTCGGACTCAACCATGGAAGTGAGTATGTAAAGCCTCGGAGGCTAAAGAAGCGGTATGGCTCGGGAACTTTCTAATGGACTTAGATGTGATTCTGGTTTGCCCAAATCATCACAATTTATTGTGATAATAGCGTGCAGATTCAAACTCGAAGGAACCACGAGCCCATAAGGCAAGTAAACATATAGAGTCAAGTACCACGATACGAGATATTGTGAGCGAGGAGAAGTTGTCATCGCCAAGATTGCATCGCGGATAACTGGCGATCCTTTCACTAAGGCCCTTCCTAAAAGCTTTCGATCGGCATGTGGAGGGAATGGGAATCAGATGTATGGTAGAAGATATGGCAGCTTAGTCATTAGTATAAGTGGGAGATTGTTGGAGTGTATACTGAAAGCCTAAGCTTTGTAAACATTCATTATGAATAAAGAATCACATTTGGTCAAATTATCTACATTTGTTTGTATTTGTTCATTTAATTTATATTGTAGATAATATAGTATGTGGTGTCACATACAGAAGATGATGTTATCAGTACCTTATAAATTATAAACAGTAGCTCACGACTAAAATGGAAAGGAACAAACCATTAGAAGGTCGTAGTGTAATTAGGTATTAGTTTATCTTGACTATATAATTACACTAGTACACTCAGAGTGTATTGAGTAGGACCATTAGAGGTCGTTTCTTTTATACTGACTTTATAAAGGAACAAAGACCTCAGTTATTATGGAAGTGTGTGCTCTTAATCCTAATATAATAACAAGCACATATGTTTGATATTTATTTCTTTAATTTATCAATGGGTGAGATTTAGTTCGATGAATCAATAAACTCAATAAGTTGGGAAATGGTATCACTTATAGTGTGTGTTGTTGATTATAGAAGGAAACTGTGTCCTAGAGATACTAGGTTGATAATGTCCCCAAGAGGAGCTCATAAGGATTGTCATGTTAAACCCTGCAGGTGGACTTAGTCCGACATGACGATAAGGTTGAGTGGTACTACTCTTGGACTTAGATATTAATTAAATGAGTTGTCAGTAACTCACTTAATTAGTGGACATTCGATATCTTAAACACAGGGAGACTAACACGCTCATAATAAGAAGGAGCCCAAAAATGTAATTTGGGATTGGTGCGGTAGTTCAATGATAGTTCTCTAGTGGAATGAATTATCATTGATAAAATTAAGTTGTGTGTTCGGGGCGAACACGGGATGCTTAATTTTATCGGGAGACCAAAACCAATTCCTCCTCTCGGTCCCTATCGTAGCCTCTTATTTGTAGAGTTCTATACCCACCTATACCCACCTTCTATACCCACCCAATAGGGGCCGGCCAAGCTAGCTTGGGAAACAAGCTAGGGCCGGCCTAGGTATAAAATTGGGTGGCCGGCCCTAGCTTGAACCCAAGCTAGTGGGGGCCGGCCAAATTAAATTAAAAGGAATTTTAATTTTAATTTTTATTATGTGGAAGAAATAATTTATTAAAGAGAATTTAAATTAAAATATCTCTCTTATAAAAGATTTACAAAAGATTAAAGAAAGAGATTAGATCTCTTTCCTTATTTGTAGATTGGTGAGATATTTTATTTTCTCTTTAAAATTATTCACATGTTGATAAAATTAAAATTATAGAAATTTCCTTTTATCAACCATGAAGAGATTTTTAAAGAGAAATTTTATTTTTTAAAATTTCCGAAAACAAATTAGGAAGTTTTAATTGTTGATTGAAACTTGTCCAATTTGTTCTCCAATGATGTGGCCGGCCAATGTAGGTTTATTTGGGAAATTTTATTTTATTTTTCTCAATTAAATCATGTTAAGGAAATTAAGGAAATTTTATTGTAATTAAATTTCCTAATTTGCCTAGGCCAAGGAATATAAAAGAAGGGGTGAGGGTGCCTTCACAAGACACAACCTCTATTATTTTCTCTCCCTCTTTTCCTTGGAGTTGTGGCCGGCCATCATCTTTTCTCTTCTTCCTCTTTGTGGTGGCCGAAACTTTCTATTGCTTGGAGCTCTTGTGGAGGCCGGATACTACTTGGAGAAGAAGAAGAAGAAGGAGAGGAAGCTTGCATCTCTTAGAGCTTGGTTGGTGTTTTTCTTCTTCCTTGGTGAAGCTTTCTTGTTTTGGCCGAACCTAGCTAGGAGGAGAAGAAGGTGCTTGGTGGTTTCTCATCTCGGAAGATCGTTGCCCATACAACGTCCGAGGTTAGAAGAGGAATACGGTAGAAGATCAAGAGGTTTTTCTACAAGGTATAACTAGTAATTTTTCTTTCCGCATCATGCTAGTTATTTATGGAAATAATACCAAATACAAGAGACTTACGTTCTAGAATTTCGAATATGTTTTTCGATGTTGTGTTCTTTTGTTTTTTTTTCCTTGTGATTTGATTGTTCTCTTTGGTTAACCTAAAGTTATTTTAGGAAATTAAATATTAGATTTCTATAAAAGGTTTTGTCTAGTCGGTGGTGGTTGCTCCCATATCCAAGAAGGCCATGTGCCTCGCCACGTCAGTACTGGGAACCAATTATGGAAATTAATATTTAATGGAATTAATAACTTAAGGAGACTTGGGTCGAACGTGTTAAGTTCCGCAGGAGATCCAAGTCAAAACCTAAAAGAACAAATAGATTAAGTTTTGGATCAAACGTGTTAAGTTCCGCAGGCGATCCAAAATTTAATTTAAAAGAACACATGGTAGCTAGGAAAAGGTTCAGACCTTTGTACAAAATTTTTGTACAATGGAACCTATAGGTTTTCCGAGTAGCAACCAACAGAAGCGACGTTTTGGGTGAAACGTTATTCACGCCCCCTCTAGCGGATGTCAAGGTCCCAATAGCTAGGACTTTCCATAACCTAGGGTTACCACCTCCTAAGACCTAGGGTTACCTCTCCGTTGTTGGTGAGGTTAGCACTAACGGTCTAACTCAATTTTGATGAATGACAAAATAGGTTAAGTTAGTTTCATATTGATCTAACACTTCTACAAAGTGTAAAGGAGAAGCCCAGACGAGTCGACGGGCTGACCTGACGTCTGGCACGAAGTCAAGCTAGATCGATGGGCCAACCGGATAGTTGGCACAAAGTCCAGCTAGGTCAAAGGGCCGATTGGATAGCTGGCGCGAAGTCCAGACGGGTCGAAGGGCTGACCGGACGTCTGGCAGGTAAGTTGAGGTAAGTCATTAGAGGGGAGTGACTGTGAGGACGCGTTCCCAGGAAGGGAACATTAGGCGTCGATCCAACTTAGATCCATTTCAAAAATCTAAGTTGAGATCGTGACTAGATTCCGATCTCGAGGAGATGAAATCTAATTACTACTTTTATTACTTTTATTACTCTTATTACTTAACTGTGCTAACACTTTGTTTTGCAGGGTAGTTTTTCATTTTGCCTCGGACTAATGTTTTTTGCAGGTTGCTGAAAAAACAAAGGTCCGAGTGCTCGAAAGGGATCCAGGCGCTTGGAGGTCTGGATGCCCGAAGGGATCTGGGCGCCCCGAGGGATCCGGGCGCCCGGGATGTAAAAATTATCCCCAGCCGCGTCGCCACATAGAGCTTCATGTGTGGATGGGCTACGCCACACTCCAGGCGCCCGGAACAGATCAGGGCACCCCGAGACTCCTATATAAGGAGGATGCACCCTAGAGCAAAGAACAACGAATAACAAGATCTTCCAACGTTTGCTCTGCCGTGCTACGCTCCTGCGACGCTGCGAAAGCTCCTCCGACAATGCGCCTCATTTTTATTTCTCTTTGTTGTCGGTATTATTTCTTTAAAGCAGCTGTACTTTCTATTTGTAAAACAATTATTCGAATTGCTAGTGGATTGCCCAACGAAAGTACTCAACGAGTGCGAGCCTTGGAGTAGGAGTCGACCAAGGCTCCGAACCAAGTAAAAAGGTTCATGTTAGCATTGTACTTTTTCATTCTCAATTTTTTCCACTGCTTACTCTACGACTTTTCGATTGATATTCACCCCCCCTCTATCGAATTACACGATCCAACAAGTAGGATCAAAGCATGTACCGCTCTGATTTGGTGCAACCACCAATCAGACAGGGGTGAAATTTGTTTTAATGTTTTTTTTATGATTTTCAATTTTGCGCTATAAATCCAAGCTGGTATTGTTGCCAGTTTTGGAAAAAAAAATTCGTAATAATTAAGCTGAATTGGCGCAACACCAATTCAGTTTTTTCTTTAACTTTATTCCGTACTACTAATCCAAGACCAAGTGTTAGGATTTTTTTTCTCTTTATTTAATTGTGTGCAGGACAAATATGTCTCAAATTGAAAGCTTCAACACAGTATGCCCCTCCTATTCAACGGGGACGATTTTCCGTATTGGTAGAAGCGGATGGAGGTCTACCTGAAGACCGATTTCGATCAATGGTGCAGTGTCACCAGAGGCTACAAGGTGTTGATAGACAACTCCAGAAACCCACTAGACCCGGAACAATGGACTCCGAATATGAGAAAGAAGTCCTCGACGGATTACAAAGCTCTCAACATGCTACAATGCGGGCTGATGAAGGAAGGAGAAACGGCGAGTCAACTCCATGAGAGGATCAAAGATATCCTCAACGGACTCCACGTGATAGGCCACCAAATGGAGAATCGCGATTTAATCAGGTACACATTGAATGATTTTCCACATAACACCTCGTAGGCATCTATCGTGGATGCCTACAAAATTTCAAAAAAATTATCCAAATTAAAACTCGACGAATTGTTTTGTGAATTAGAATTACACGAGCAGACTTACGCCGGATACGAGAAAGGTATTGCTTTGTTTGCAGGTCCCTCCAAGGAAAAGAAAAAGACCAAGCCTGAACCTGAAGATGAGTTTGACCAAGATTCTGAAGATGAAGAGTACCTAGTGAACCTGGTAAGGAAGATGTTCACCAGGAGGAAGAAAAGCTTCAGCAAAAAGGACCTGCAGGAGATCAACTCCCCATCCGAACCAAGGAACGTGACTTGCTTCGGGTGCAACAAGAAAGGCCACTACAAGAACGAGTGTCCGAGATTGAAGAGCAACAAATCTAAGACATCCAAGAAGAAGGCTCTCAAAGCAACCTGGGATGACTCGTCATCAAAAGAATTGGAGGCCGAAGATCAGAAGCACCAGAGTCACCTCGCATTGATGGCCCTCGAAGAAGAATCGGAGGACGAATCGGAAGACGGGTCTGAACCCAAATCGAGCGACGAGTCCGTACTCGTTTCTGAAGGTCCCGAAGAGGTATGTTTTAATTTGAATAATTTTTTTTTTAGAATTATTGCTTGTTTAAATTAAAAATTAAAAGTAAAAGAAAATGAAAATAAATTGCTCCTTGAGGAAAACCAAAACCTCAAGGAACAAATCATAAATTCTAATCCAACTCAAGGCCTAACACTTGAGGAGGAAAATTTAACACTAAAAACATAAAATAATAAATTAAAAAGTATGTTAGAAAAATTTACAACAAGATCTAAGAACTTAGTGTTGGTTGCTACTTGGAATATCGTACTGATTCCCCTATACAAAAATTTTGTACAAGTCCTAAACCATTACTAACGACCTATTGTGCTCTTTAGAAATTAAATTTGGAATCGCAAATAGAACTTAACATTATTGATTCCAAATTCAACTTATCTGTTCTTAGTGGTTAAGACTTGGATCGCAAATGATGCTTAACATTATTGATCCAAATCCACCCATGTTACAAATTTAATTAAATATTAATTTCAGAGATCGGCTTCCAGGTTAAACATGGCGAGGCACTAGGCCTTCTTGGGTATAGGAGCATCCACCACTTCTTAGACAAAGCCTTTCAATGAAATTTAATATTTAATTTCCTTATAGTAACCCTAGGTTTAACCAAAAAGAACAATCGAATCACAAGTTCAAAAAATAAAAGAAATACAAAATCGAAAACATAAATTTGATAACCTAGATTCATTAGCTTCTTGTGTTTGGTTTCAAGATCTAAATAAAAAGATGAACTTGTTATGATGCGGAAACTAATAACTAGTTATACCTTTTATAGCTTATAGACCTCACGATCTTCTGTCGTATTCCTCTTCTTATCTCGGGCGTCGTGTGGGCAACGATCTACCGAGACGAGAATCCACCCAAACTTCCTTCTTCTTCAAGCAAGTTTCGGCCAATCAACAAACTCCTTGAGATGAAGAACTTTGGCCACCAACCAAGCTCCAAGGGATGCAAAGAAACAAAGCCTCCTATCTCTTCTTCTTCTCCAAGCAAAATCTGGCCACCAAGATCTCTCCAAGAAGATGATGCCGCCGACCACTTAAGAAGAAGAATAGGGGAAGAGGAAGAAGAGAGGGCCAACCACCACAAGGAAGAGAGGAATAATAGAAGATAGATTGTTATGAGGTGAGGCACCTCTACCTTCTCTTTTATATTCCTTGGTCTTGGCAAATAAGGAAAGTTTTAATTAAAACTTCCTTAATTTCCTTGCCAATGAAAAGGAAAATTTAATTGATAAAAAAATATTTCCTTTTCTCTTATTAATGTGGCCGACCATATCAAATCCTCCAAGGAAGGAAAGTTTTAAACACAAAATTAAAACTTCCTAATTTGTTTCCAGAAATTTTAAAATAAAATTTTCTCTTTTTAAAAATTCCCTTCATGGTTGGTTATAAAAGGAACTTTTATAAATTAAAATCTCTTTATTAAAACATGTGGATGATTTACAAAAAGCAAAGTTTTATCTAAAATTAAAATCTTCCTTTTAACTACAAATAAGGAAAGATATCAAATCTTTCTCTTAATCTTTTGTAGAAAGCTATAAAAGGAAAATTTTAAATTTTAAAACTCTATTTTAAAATCATGAGGATGGTTACAAAAAAGAAAATTTTTATCAAAAATTAAAATCTTTCTTTTAACTACAAATAAGGAAAGATATCAAACATTTCTCTTAATCTGTTGTAGAAAACTATAAAAGAAAATATTTAAATTTTAAACTCTCTTTTAAAACCATGGATTCCACATAAGAAAAGATTTTTAAAAAATAAAATCCTTTTATTTTAATGTGGTTTGGCCGACCACCTAAGCTTGGGTTCAAGCTAGGGCGGACCACAACTCACCTTGCTTTGGTCGGCCCTAGCTTGGGCTCCAAGCTAGGCTTGGCCGGCCACCTTAAGGTGGGTATGGGTGTTGGAGTGTATACTAAAAGCCTAGCTTTTGTAAATATTTATTTTTGAAATAAAAAAATCACATTGGTCAGTATCTGCATTTATTTGTTAAATGTAATTGTTCAATTAATTTATAAAGTAGATAACATGGAGTGTGGTGTCACACACAGGAGATCATGTTGTCGGTTCTCTATAAATTATAAACAGTTGCTCACGACTAAGATGGAAAGGAACAAACCATCAGAATAGTCGTAGTGTAATTAAGTATTAGTTTATCTTGACTAATAAATTACACTGATACACTTTAAGTGTATTGAGTAAGACCATTTAGGTAAGTTCTTTTTGTACTGACTTAGTAAAAGAACTAGACCTTAGTTATTATGGAAGTGTGTGCTCTTAATCCTAATATAATAACAAGCACATATATTTAATGATTATTTCTTTGACTTATCAAAGGGTGAGGTTTAGCTCGATAAATTAATATGCCCGATAATTTGGGAAATGATATTACTTATAGTGTATGTTGTTGATTATAGAAGGAATCTATGTCCTAGTTATCTAGGTTGAGAATGTCCCCAAGATGAGCTCATAAGAATTTCCATGTTAAACCCTACAGGTGGACTTAGTCCGACATGACAATGAAGTTGAGTGGTACTACTCTTAGGGCTAGATATTAATTAAGTGAATTGTCAGTAACTTACTTAATTAGTGGGCATTCGTAATCTTAAACACAAGGAGACTAACACACTCATAATAAGAAGGAGCCCATAATGTAATTTGGGATTGGTGCGGTAGTGCGGTAATAACTCTCTAGTGGAATGAGTTATTATCGATGAACTTGAGTTGTGTGTTCGGGGTGAGCACGGGATACTCAAGCTCATCGGAAGGCCAAAACCAATTTCTCCTCTAGGTCCCTGTCGTAGCCTCATTATAGCCTTAAGTCCATCCAAATGTAAGGCTCTTCTTGGTGTCCAAGAAGTGGGCCGGTCCAATGCTTGGTGACCAAGCAAGGGCCAGCCACATCCTCTTCTATAGGGGCCGGCCCTTTGCTTGGTGACCAAGCATGAAGGGGTCAGCCACAATATTCAAACAATGGAGGGTTATTTTGAATTTTTAAAATCTTCTCTTTGTAGAAAACTATAAGTTTTAAAAGAGAGATTTTAATTTTTAAAAAACTTTCCTTATTTGAATTAGGCCACATGTTTTAATAGAGAGTTTTAAAATTAAAATTTTCTATCATCATGTTAAAAAAGGAAATTTTATAAGAGAAGTTTTAAATTTTAAAACATGATTTTAATTTTTAGAACTTTCCTTTTTTAACTCTTACTTTAGGAAAGAGAGCTTGTAAAATTTTATAAGAGTTTTTCTTGTAAAATTTTATAAAAATATGTTGGTGCGGGAAGCATCCGACGATCGAACTCGTGTTTTGATAACGACAAAGAATTCAAAGTTAAGATGTTTTGTAATCTAACAAGTCTACTTGAGAATGTCAGGAAAGTCCTAGCTGCGGTTCGGCAAAAGGGAAAACCCTAGGGGGTGGTAACCCTATGCGGAAAGTCTTGGCAAGTAGATAGCTTCAGGCAAAAGTCCTAGGGGGTGATAACCCTAGGTGGAAAGTCCTGGTGTCGCGAACCAGGTGAAAGTCTGGACTAGCTGGGAAGCGGATGTCCAGCAGAAAGTCCGGAAGCATCGAGTGCTGAGCAAATCCGGAAGATCGTGCTGACACAGTAAATCTCCGAGTGGAGTAGGTGAGGACGCGTTCCCGTAGAGGGAACAGTGGCGTCGGGTCGACCTAGGGTTCCAGGAAACCCGTCGTATGGATAGTCCGGAGACTATCAATATCACTTCTATTATGCGTTATGTGCTAACTTTGTGCCGCAGGTATATTTGGGATTAATGTATCTTGCAGGACCAAAGTGCAAAGGTTAACCTCGGATGAGCATGTCCGAGGCTCCATGGAGCTTGAGGCGCCTCGGGTGCAAAAGTCGAGCTGGCTTGGAGGCGCCTTGAATGGGGTTTAAGGCGCCTTGGAAGGCGCCGAGGGGTTTAAGGCGCCTTAAGGTATAAGTTCGACCGATCAAGTTTGATCCGTGCGGAAGAATCGGCGGAGGCGCCAACAGCCTTCAAGGCGCTAAACACCCTATAAGGGGTTTCACCAACACTTCAGAATATCAAGTCTTAAGTGATTCAAGTGCTACGTCTTGCTCCAAAGACGTTCGAAGTCTTGCTACTTGTGCCCGACGACCGGAGCTCCGAATCTTCATTTCTTTGTCGTTGGTATAATTATTTACTTGTCGTTCATTGTACTTCAACTTGTAATCTTTTATCGAGCTTATAGTTGTTGCTCACCGAAGCGATCAAGGATCGCGGGCCTTGAGTAGGAGTCGCCTTAGGCTCCGAGCAAGTAAACGACCGTGTCTCTGTGTTTGTGTTTATTTACATTTTCTTCGTATTTTACTCCGATAGTTTTACTAATCGAGCGAAATAGCCACGAGCGCTTATTCACCCCCTCTAGCGGTCTCGATCCAACAATTGGTATCGAGGTCGCTTCTTGAAGTGCAACCACTATTCGAGACAATTTTTTTGTGGTTTTGTTGAGTCGATTAGAATTTAGCCTCATAGCTATATTCTAATTTCTTTTCACGAATCGATTTTCTGCTCAAAGTTGGTCAATACCACTTGAGCCTGTTATTTTTTTTTCTCTTCCCACACTACTAATCCAAGACTCAGTCTTGGAATAGATCTTGTTGTTTTTGGTTCTTTTAGATCTGAATGGCCCAACAAGAAGGATATAGCACCGTTCGTCCCCCACTATTTTCCGGAGAAGACTTCGGATATTGGAAGGGGCGAATGGAGATATATCTGAAGATCCAGTTCGACACCTGGATGATCGTCAAAACAGGACTGGAACTGCCAACTGGTACCGACGGTAAGCCCACATCCTGTGAAAATTGGGAGCCAGCATTTATCAAAAAGGTGGAAGCCGACGCAAAAGCCACCTGCACCATCCAATGCGGTCTTACCAAAGAAGAGCTCAACAGAGTCGGTCCATTCTCCTTCGTAAAGGAACTATGGGAGAAACTGATCGAACTTCATGAAGGCACCTCGGAAACCAAGGTAAGTAAGCGTGATTTGTTACTAAATAAACTGTACAATTTGAAAATGCAGGAAGGCGAGACGGCAAGCTCTTTGCACGCCCGAATTCAAGATATCCTGAATTCTCTACATGGAATCGGGCAGAAGGTAGAAAACAGAGACATAATAAGGTATGCCCTTAACTCATTCCCTAGGAATACACTATGGGCATCAATGGTAGATGCCTATAAAGTCTCTAAGGATTTGTCCTCCTTAAAATTAGACGAATTATTTAGTGAGTTTGAACTCCATGAACAAACTAATGCACAGCCATCCGAGAAAGGGATTGCTTTGGTTGCAGGAACGAGTCGAACACGGGAATCAAGAGGACGGCGAAAAGTTGAATCAGAATTAGAAGACGAACCCGATTCAGAAGATTCAGAAGATGAACTGGCCAGCGAATTTGTGAATCTTGTAAAGAAACTCTACAAGAAGAAGAAGGGCTTCAACAAGAAAGATCTGAAGAAGGCAGTTCAATCCAAGGAGGCTCAACAGAACTCAAAGACAAAGTTCGAAGTCACTTGCTACGGGTGCAACCAAAAGGGGTATATAAAAGCCAACTGCCCAAATCAAAAGGAAGCCAAGAAGCAAAGAAGAAGGAAAGTCCTAAAGGCAACCTGGGACGAATCCTCTTCGGAGGACGAAGACGACGAACTCGACCAAACGAGTCTACTCGCATTGATGGCCCGGGACCAGATCAGCGAGTCAGAAGCCGACTCCGAGCAAAGCCACGGATCCGCATCCGTTTCCGAAGGGCCAGACTTCGCTGTAAGTATTCCTAGGCTTAATAATTTAGTCAATTATTTACTTCGCAAATTAGCCAAGTCAAATTTGAAAATTAAGTCACTTTTAAAAGAAATAACCATTCTTAAAGGAGTAACTAACTCAAAATCTTTAACTGAAGATTCAACTCAAGTACAACAACTTGAGAAAGAAAATTCAAATATGAAAAATTAGTTAAATGATTTAAAAATTACTTTAGAAAAGTTCTCTCTGGGATCCAAGAATTTGGATCTAATTCTTGGAACACAAAGAGCCGTCTACAATAGAACTGGACTAGGATATAAAAGTAAAAAGAAATATAAGTCCTATTTATCCTTAATAAACAAACAAAGTAGTAAATCAGTCCAAGCATGGGTCCCCAAGTCCAAATTGATCAATCAAATTGGACTTGGCCAATACTGGGTTCCGAAGGATCAAATATACTACCTCGACAGACCATATCGAGGCCGTGATCCAGAGAAAGCTAAAATGAAAACGATCAAAATTCAAAATTCGAAATTAAATTAAAAATCAAAAATTAAAAATCAAATTCAAAATTCAAAATTCAAAATTCGAAATTAAATTGAAAATCTAAAATTAAAAATCAAATTTAAAATTCGAAATTAAATTAAAAATCTAAAATTTAAAAATCAGATTCAAAATTAAAATTCAAAATTCAACAAATTGAAATTATGAAAAGTAGATGGAGGATCCAAACTAGCTGGCACCTCCAATTGAACTACCCGACAGGGTAACTGAACCTAATTTACCCGGAATGGGTAAAACAAGAATAGATTACCCGGCAGGGCAATTAAGATTAGATTAAAAACGGGATAAGTTTAACTTGAACCACAGTATTGGTGAAGTTTTTGGATGATAGTACGTTAGGGAAGCTTGGGCATCGCATGACTAGGAATATATGGCTTCGACCTGGTGCATTTGGCCAAGTGGAACTGACCGAAGCTACCCTTAAATGGATCCTAACTAGTTAGACCAAGGTTTCGTACTAAGTTCAGTGGGTAGGACTATTTGGGAATCCTCGAAGGCATGGTTACTTTAATGAGTTCCTTGTGACTCACCATAGCCCAGAAGTTTATCCAAAGAATACTTACTTGTTGAACCCAAAGCTAAACCTGAATCTAACACAAAGTTAAACCAGACCCTTGAATTCAACAATAAATCATCTCACATCAATTATAGGATTCCCTGATTGACAACTTAGATCGGGTGAGATGACTAAGAAATAAAATTATTTAAAAATCTTTTTAAAATTAATTTCAAAATTACTTTAAAAAACTTTTTAAAATTAATTTCAAAATTACTTTAAAAAAAAACTTTTCAAAATTAATTTCAAAATTACTTAAAAATCTTTTCAAAATTATTTTCAAAATTATTTAAAAATCTTTTCAAAATTAATTTCAAAATTATTTAAATCTTTTCAAAATGAACTTCAAAATTATTTCAAAATTATTTAAAAATCTTTTTCAAAATTAATTTCAAAATTACTTTAAAAATCTTTTTAAAATTAATTTCAAAATTATTTAATCTTTTTAAAATTAATTTCAAAATTACTTTAAAAAACTTTTTAAAATTAATTTCAAAATTACTTTAAAAAAATTTTCAAAATTACTTAAAAATCTTTTCAAAATTAATTTCAAAATTACTTTAAAAATCTTTTCAAAATTATTTAAAAATCTTTTCAAAATTAATTTCAAAATTACTTTAAAAATCCTTTTCAAAATTACTTTAAAATCTTTTCAAAATTAATTTCAAAATTACTTTAAAAATCCTTTTCAAAATTACTTTAAAATCTTTTCAAAATTAATTTCAAAATTACTTTAAAAATCTTTTAAAAATTAATTTCAAAATTACTTTAAAAATCCTTTTCAAAATTAATTTCAAAATTACTTTAAAATTTTTTAAAATTTAATTTCAAAATCATTTAAAAACTTTTCAAAATTTAATTTCAAAATTACTTAAAAAACTTTTCAAAATTAATTTCAATCTTTTCAAAATTTAATTTCAAAATCATTTAAAAACTTTTCAAAATAAATTTCAAAATTACTTTAAAAACTGTTCAAAATTAATTTCAAAATTACTTTAAAAACTTTTCAAAATTAATTTCAAAATTACTTTAAAAATCTTTTCTAAATTAATTTCAAAATTACTTTAAAAATCCTTTTCAAAATTAATTTCAAAATTAATTTCAAAATTACTTTAAAATTTTTTAAAATTTAATTTCAAAATCATTTAAAAACTTTTCAAAATTTAATTTCCAAATTACTTTAAAAACTTTTCAAATTTAATTTCAATCTTTTCAAAATTTAATTTCAAAATCATTTAAAAACTTTTCAAAATAAATTTCAAAATTACTTTAAAAACTGTTCAAAATTAATTTCAAAATTACTTTAAAAATTTTTCAAAATTTAATTTCAAAATCATTTAAAAACTTTTCAAAATAAATTTCAAAATTACTTTAAAAACTTTTCAAAATTAATTTCAAAATTACTTTAAAAACTTTTCAAAATTAATTTCAAAATTACTTTAAATTATTTTCAAAATTAACTTCAAAATTATATAAAAATCTTTTCAAAATTATTTCAAAATTATTTAAAAACTCTTTCAAAATCTTTTAAAAGTTAAAATTATTTTAAAAACTTAAAATTATTTGAAAAACTTAAAATTCAAAATTATTTGAAATCTCAAACTCAATCAACACAGTGTCTGCTTCAATCACGCTATCTCTATTAAAAAGAAACCAATTCAACTAATTCATGTGTAGGAATTGGATCAATGGATGTTGGATAGTGGATGCTCCAGACATATGACTGGAGATAAGTTGAAGTTTACCAAACTTAAGTACAAGAGTCTATGATCAGTTGTATTCGGCAACAACGATAAACTTAAAGTAATCGGAAAAGGTAATATTGAACTTAGTTCCGATTTCATTATTCGAAATGTTTTATTGGTTGAAAATTTTAACTTTAATTTACTAAGTATAAGTCAATTGTGTGACAGCGGATACCTAGTTAATTTCGATAAATCTGGATGTCTAGTTAAAAACATCGAAAACCCTGAGATTAGACTTAAGGGACTTAGGAAGAATAACATCTACACAATTGACCTATCAATTCCTCAATAAAGTGTCTCTTGACACAACAAGAGGAAACCCAACTGTGGCACAGAAGACTGGGTCACACTCACACTAAACTCATTTCAAAAATGAGTCAAAATGGTCTAGTTAGAGGTTTGCCCAAATTAAAATTTATTGAAAACTCAATCTGTGATGCATGTCAAAAAGGAAAACAAACCAAGTCAACCCACAAGTCAACTAACCTAGAAAGATCCAACACCATACTTGAGCTTCTTCACCTTGATCTATTTGATTCACATGGAGCCAAATCACTAAACAAGAACCAATATTGCTTAGTAATAATTGATGACTACTCTAGGTACACTTGGGTGAAATTTCTAAAAACAAAAGATGAAACCTATGAAATATTTAGTAATTTTTGCAACTTAACGGAAAATGAAAAAGATACTAAAATTAAAAGAATAAGAAGTGATCACGGAGGGGAATTTGAAAATCATAAGTTCACCCAATTTTGTAGAATAAATGGATATCAACATGAATTTTCATGTCCTAGAACCCCCCAACAAAATGGCCTAGTGGAACGTAAAAATAGAACTTTACAAGAAGCAGCTAGAACTATGTTAAATGAATATCACTTAAATCATCAATTTTGGGCTGAAGCAATAAATACTGCAAATTACATTCAAAACAGAATTTTAATTAATAAATTTCATAATAAAACAGCATATGAACTCTACTATAATAAAATTCCCAATCTAAACTATCTAAAAGTATTTGGGTGTAAAGTTCACATCTTAAATACTAAAGATTACTTAGGAAAATTTACACCCAAATCTAACCAAGGAATATTCTTAGGATACTCCTCAACCAGTAGAGCCTTTAGAGTATTTAATCAAAATACCTTGAAAGTTGAAGAAACAACTAATGTAATATTTGATGAAGAAAACAATTTACCTAATATAAATGAAAATATTGACACTAATCCTAGAGCAGCAGACGATGATGAAATCCAACCTAATCTTAATGAGTCAGAAGAACCAGTTTCTGACTCACAAATAAGACCAACTAGAATAAGCTCCTCTCACCCACCTGACCAAATTTTGGGTAACCCAAACCTAGGAGTCAGAACTAGATCATCCTATAGAAACCTTAGTCAGATTGCTCTAATTTCTAAAATTGAACCTAAAACTATAGAAGAAGCCCTGCCTGATCCAGACTGGATCATTGCGATGCAGGAAGAATTAGCCCAATTTGAGAGAAACCAGGTCTGGGACCTTGTACCTAAACCCATAGATAAATCAATAATAGACACTAAATGGGTTTTTAGGAACAAGTTGGATGATCATGGTGATATAGTAAGAAACAAAGCAAGGTTAGTAGCCAAAGGGTTTAGTCAAGTCGAAGGCTTGGACTATGATGAAACTTATGCTCCAGTAGCTAGACTCGAGTCCATTAGGATGTTATTAGCCTATGCAGCCAATAAAGGATTCAAATTGTACCAGATGGACGTTAAGTCAGCCTTTTTAAATGGTTTTATCAAGGAAGAGGTCTACGTAAGCCAACCTCCAGGGTTTGAAGACATAGACTACCCTAATCACGTATTTAAATTAAAAAAGGCACTATATGGACTAAAACAAGCCCCTAGAGCATGGTATGAAAGATTATCTAATTACTTAATATCCAAAGAATTTAACCAAGGACAAATCGATCCTACTTTGTTTGTAAAAACTATAGGAAAAGACATCTTTATAGCCCAAATTTATGTTGACGACATAATCTTTGGTTCAACCAATTCAAAATTCTTAAAAGAATTCGTCAAATTAATGGAAAGTGAATTTGAAATGAGTATGGTTGGAGAACTTAATTTCTTCTTAGGTTTACAAATTAAACAAACTAAAGATGGAATCTACATTTATCAAACTAAATATGCTAAAGAGTTGATTAAAAAATTCTGTATGGAAAATTCAAAAATAATAAATACTCCAATGACAACCAACATAAACATTGACTCTGACCCTGAAGGAAAACCAGTTGACTCAAAATACTATAGAAGCGCCATAGGTAGCTTACTCTATCTAACTGTAAGTCGACCCGACATATTGTTTGCAGTAGGTATGTGCGCTAGATACCAATCATGCGCAAAAGAGTCACACCTATCTTATGTCAAAAGAATACTTAGGTATATTAAAGGAACTCTAAATGTAGGACTTTGGTATCCAAGAACTTGCACTTTTGACCTTTATGGCTATTCTGATTCAGACTATGCCGGGTGCAAGCTAGATAGAAAAAGTACAAGTGGTGGCTGCCAGATTCTAGGTCAGTGCCTAGTAAGTTGGTCAAGCAGAAAGCAACATTGTGTTGCTCTATCCACTACAGAAGCTGAATACATAGCTCTAGGAGAATGTGCATCTCAATTATTATGGATGATGCATACACTAAAAGACTATCAACTAGACTATAAAAATACTAAAATTTTTATTGATAATATCAGCTCAATTAATCTGACCAAAAATCCTATACACCGCTCTAGGACCAAACACATAGAGGTAAAACACCACTTTGTAAGGGATCATGTAGCTAAAGGTGAAATTGCACTCAACCACGTTGAGTCCAAATCAAACCTAGCTGACATTTTTACAAAACCCTTTCCTGAACTTGAGTTCAGTGGACTTAGAAGGCAAATAGGAATGTGTTTGGTAGAATAGATATCTTACTATTATTAGGTTTGATTGTTTTTTAAATCTAGGAAAAACAGTTTTCAAAACGCCAATTTTGTTAGATTTTTAAAACTTTCTGGAATTAGCCTAGCCTTTCCCCCTAGATATCATGTTCCCCTAGAATTAAGCTAGAGCATCTCACAAAACACCTAGGTTTACCTTGATTGTGATTGAAAAACATAGAATGGCGTGAGATGCATAGGGTATAGCCTGGACTCAAGAATGCTTATATCTGTGCATCAATATGAGTCTGGGCGTTAAATATGCAATAAACATTAATCAAGTTAAAGTTCTCCAGCTCTAGTCAAGTCTATCTGGACCTAAATAACTTAACTTGACTAACCTAGTAAAAGCTATTGTCCTATAGACAATCAGCAAGTAACTAAAGGTTAGACAGTTGGCAAAAGATACTCGATTTCTTTTTCCAAGAATGTTTTGTTCTCTATGGCTCTGATACCTAAATATATAAACATCACTTGTGCTTGGACTTAAGGACCAACTGAACTTAAATGAATAATCTTGTCCTAAAAACTTAAATTCCAATTGACCTTAACTTCCAAACTTTGTTGAATATTGCTAACTTTAATCATGTACAACTCTTTATGCATTGCCCATTTTTTGAGTTATGGCAAAGGGGGAGAGTAGCAAAAATGTAAACATAAAATTCAAGTTAAAAATTAAGGGGGAGTAAAAGTTAAGGGGGAGCCAAAGTTAAGGGGGAGTATATAGGGCAAAATTTACTTTAGTTACCTTATTCATCTATACTTAGCAAATTTTGCATGTGTTTAAAATGACTATCTATTCGCTTGTTTACTTAACTTCGAATTTGTGTTGCCATAATCAAAAAGGGGGAGATTGTTGGTGCGGGAAGCATCCGACGATCGAACTCGTGTTTTGATAACGGCAAAGAATTCAAAGTTAAGATGTTTTGTAATCTAACAAGTCTACTTGAGAATGTCAGGAAAGTCCTAGCTGCGGTTAGGCAAAAGGGAAAACCCTAGGGGGTGGTAACCCTAAGTCATGGGGGTGGTAACCCTATGCGGAAGTCTTGGCGGTAGATAGCTTGAGCAAAAGTCCTAGGGGTGGTAACCCTGGTGGAAAGTCTGGTGTCGCGAACCGGTGAAAGTCTGAACTAGCCGGAAGCGGATGTCGTGAAAGTCAGGAGCATCGAGTCTGAGCAAAGTCCGGTCGATCTGGCGGATCGCCGGCAATGTAAATCTCCGAGTGGAGTAGGTGAGGACGTTCCCGTAGGGAACAATAGGCGTCGAATCGACCTAGGGTTTCCGGAACCGAAGTCGACTCGGATAGTCAGGAGACTATCAATATCACTTCTATTATGCGTTATGTGCTAACTTTGTCTTGCAGGTATATTTGGGATTAATGTATCTTGCAGGACCAAAGTGCAAAGGTTAACCTCGGATGAGCAGTGAGGCGCCTCATGGAGCTTGGGCGCCTCGGGTCGCCGACACAGGCTGCGAAAGCTTCAATGGGCGCCTTGAAGGGGTTTAAGGCGCCTTGGAAGCCTTAGGCGCCTTAAGCAGATGAAGTTCGACGGATCAAGTTTGATCCGTGCGGAAGAATCGGCAGCATGGCGCCTTGAAGGCGCCTTGAACACCCTTTATAAGGGGGTTTCGACCAGCACTTCAGAATATCAAGTTTTAAGTGATTCAAGTGCTACGTGCTGCTCCAAACGACGTTCCGAAGTGCTGCTACTTGTGCCCGACGACCAGGAGCTCCGAATCTTCATTTCTTTGTCGTTGGTATAATTATTTACTGTCGTTCATTGTACTTCAACTTGTAATCTTTTATTGAGCTTATAGTTGTTGCCCACCGGAAGCGATCAAGGATCGCGGGCCTTCGAGTAGGAGTCGCCTTAGGCTCCGAACGAAGTAAACGACCGTGTCTCTGTGTTTGTGTTTATTTACATTTTCCGCTGCGTATTTTACTCCGATAGTTTTACGAATCGAACGAAATAGCCACGAGCGCTATTCACCCCCCCCTCTAGCGCGGTCTCGATCCAACAAAATATATTTCCTTTTTCCACTTGATGAGGTGGCCGGCCACCTTGCTTGGTGCCCAAGCAAGTGGCCGACCATAATTAAAAATATAAAATCATCACAAAAATTAATTTTGGTGATTGATTCAATCAAGAGGAAAGAAAAGGAAAAATAAAAAGGGAAAAGGAAAAACTCTTGGATGATTTTATTTTTTGTAAAAAAATTTTCCTTATTTGCCTTGGGCAAGTAATATAAAAGAAGAGGTGAGGGGGCTTCATAAGATACAACTCTTATTCTTTGGCTTGGAGACTCTCTTGGTGGCCGACCCCTCTCTCCCTCTCTTCTCCCTTTGCTCTCTTTTCTATTGTGGTGGTGGTGGCCGAATATTACAAGGAGGAGAAGTTCTTTTGGGTGGTGTTCATCTTGGAGGATCGTCACCCACACGACGTCCAAGGCGATGCGAGGAATACGGCAAAAGATCTCGAGGTCATTAGCTTACAAAGAGAAGGTATAACTAGTAATTTTCTTCCGCATCATACTAGTTATTTTCTTTATAAGAATCCTAAATACAAGAGGCAATTAGATCTAGTTTTTCAAATAAGTTTTTCGAGTTTGTGTTTCTTCTTTTTCGAATTTGTGATTCGATTGTTCTTTTTGGTTAACCTAGAGTTATTTAAGGAAATTAAATATTAGCTTTCCTTAAAAGGCTTTGCCTAGGCGGTGGTGGTTGCTCCCATATCCAAGAAGGTCACGTGCCTCGCCATGCAGTCCTGGAAGCTAATTTTGGAAATTAATATTTAATAGAATTAATAACTTAGGTAGATTTGAATCAATAGTGTTGAGTTCCGCTTGCGATTCAAATCTAAACCATTAAGAACAGATAAGTTAAATTTGGAATCAATGATGTTAAGTTCCGTCTGCGATTCCTAATTTAACTTCTAAAGAACACAATAGGTTATTTAAGGAAATGTTCGACACTTGTACAAAAAATTTTATACAGTGGAACCGGTACGTTTTCCTAGGATTAACCAACAATGGGTGGGTATAAGACTTTATAAATAAGAGGCTATGACAGAGACCGAGAGGAGGAATTGGTTTTGGTCTCCCGATGAACTTGAGCTTCCCGTGTTCGCCACAACACCCAACTCGAGTTCATCAATAATAACTCATTCCACTAAAGAATTATTATTGAATTACCGCAGCAATCCCATATTACTATATAGGCTCTTTCTTATCATGAGTGTGTAAGTCTCCCTGTGTTTAAGATATCGAATGCCTACTAATTAAATGAGTTACTAACAACTCATTTAATTAATATCTAATTCCAAGAGTAGTACAACTCAATCTTATTGTCATGTCGGACTAAGTCCACCTGCAGGGTTTAACATGACAATCCTTATGAGCTCCTCTTGGGGGCATTATCAACCTAGATTACTAGGACACGGTTTCATTCTATAATAAAAAACACACCATATAAATAATACAATTTCCCAACTTATCAGGCATATTGATTTATCGAACTTAATCGCACCCTTTGATAAATCAAAGAAATGAATATTAAGTATATGTGCTTGTTATTATATCATGATTAAGAGCACACACTTCCATAATAACAAAGGTCTTGTTCTTTTATTTAGTCAGTATAAAAAGAACTTACCTTAAATGGTCCGGCTCAATACACTCTGAGTATACTAGTGTAATTTTATAGTCAAGATAAACTAATACCAAATTACACTACGACTATTCCAATGGTTTGCTCCTATCCATCTTAGTCGTGAGCAACTATTTATAATTTATAAAGAATTGATAGCACGATCTTCTTGTTGGAGTATATACTGAAAGCCTAAGCTTTGTAAACATTCATTATGAATAAAGAATCACATTTGGTCAAATTATCTACATTTGTTTGTAGTTGTTCAATTAATTTATATTGTAGATAACATAGTATGTGGTGTCACATATAGAAGATGATGTTATCAGTACCTTATAAATTATAAACAGTAGCTCATGACCAAAATGGAAAGGAACAAACCATTGGAAGGTCGTAGTGTAATTAGGAATTAGTTTATCTTGACTATATAATTACACTAGTACACTTAGAGTGTATTGAGTAGGACCATTTGAGGATGTTTCTTTTATACTGACTTTATAAAGGAACAAATACCTCAATTATTATGGAAGTGTGTGCTCTTAATCCTAATATAATAACAAGCACATATATTTGGTATTTATTTCTTTAATTTATCAATGGGTGAGATTTAGTTCGATGAATCAATAAACCCGATAAGTTGGGAAATAATATCACTTATAGTGTGTGTTGTTGATTATAGAAGGAAACTGTGTCCTAGAGATACTAGGTTGATAATGTCCCCAAGAGGAGCTCATAAGGATTGTCATGTTAAACCCTGCAGGTGGACTTAGTCCGACATGACGATAAGGTTGAGTGGTACTACTCTTGGACTAAGATATTAATTAAATGAGTTGTCAGTAACTCACTTAATTAATGGACATCTGATATCTTAAACACAGGGAGACTAACACACTCATAATAAGAAGGAGCCCAAAAATGTAATTTGGGATTGATGCGGTAGTTCAATAATAGTTCTCTAGTGGAATGAATTATTATTGATAAAATTAAGTTGTGTGTTCGGGGCGAACACGAGATGCTTAATTTATCGGGAGACCAAAACCAATTCCTCCTCTCGGTCCCTATCATAGCCTCTTATTTATAGAGTAATATACCCACCTATACCCACTTTCTATACCCACCTAATAGGGGCCGGCCTAAGCATAAATTGGTGTGGCGGGCCCTAGCTTGAACCCAAGCTAGAGGGGCCGGCCATATTAAATTAAAAAGGATTTTAATTTTAATTTTTTATTATGTGAAAGATATAATTTATTAAAGAGAATTAAAATTAAAATATCTCTCTTGTAAAAGATCTACAAAAGATTAAAGAAAGAGATTAGATCTCTTTCCTTATTTGTAGATTGATGAGATATTTTATTTTCTCTTTAAAATTTATTCACATATTGTTAAATTAAAATTATAGAAATTTCTTTTTATCAACCATGAAGAGATTTTAAAGGAAATTTTATTTTTTAAAAATTTCCAAAGACAAATAATGAAGTTTTAATTGTTGATTAAAATTGGCTTATTTGTTCTCCATGAGGTGGCCGGCCATAATTCAATTAATTAGGAAATTTTATTTATTTTTTATTAATTAATTATTGTCAAATAAAGTTAAGGAAATTTTATTATAAATAAATTTCCTTATTTGACAAAACCAAGGAATATAAAAGAAGGGGTAGAGGTGCCTTCATGAGGAACAACCTCTATTATTTCTCTCCCTCTATTGTTCCTTGGTGTGACCGGCCATCATCATCCTCTCCCTCTCTTCCTCTTGTGGTGGCCGAACCTCTCCCTCCTCTTGGAGCTCTCGTGGTGGCCGGATACTACTTGGAGAAGAAGAAGAAGAAGGAGAGAAAGCTAGCATCTCTTGGAGCTTGGTTGGTGTTTTAATTTTCTTCCTTGGTGAAGCTTCCTTATTGTGGCCGAACCTAGCTTGGAGGAGAAGAAGGTGGTTGGTGGTTTCTCATCTCGGAAGATCGTTGCCCACACAACGTCCGAGGTTAGAAGAGGAATACGGTAGAAGATCAAGAGGTTTTTTCTAGAAGGTATAACTAGTAGTTTTTCCTTTTCCGCATCATACTAGTTATTTATGGAAATAATACCAAATACAATAGGCTTACGTTCTAGTATTTCGAATATATTTTTCGAAGTTGTGTTCTTTTGTTTTATTTTTCCTTGTGATTTGATTGTTCTTTTCGGTTAACCTAAAGTTATTTTAGGAAATTAAATATTAGATTTCTATAAAAGGTTTTGTCTAGTCAGTGGTGGTTGCTCCCATATCCAAGAAGGCCATGTGCCTTGCCACGTCAGTACTGGGAACCAATTATGGAAATTAATATTTAATGAAATTAATAACTTAAGGTGATTTGGGTCGAACGTGTTAAGTTCCGCAGGAGATCCAAGTCAAAACCTAAAAGAACAAATAGATTAAGTTTTGGATCAAACGTGTTAAGTTCCGCAGGCGATCCAAAATTTAATTTAAAAGAACACATGGTAGCTAGGAAAAGGTTCAGACCTTTGTACAAAATTTTTGTACAGTGGAACCTCTAGGCTTTCCGAGTAGCAACCAACAATTGGTATCAGAGCTAGAGTTTTGCCTCTGTGTATTTGGTATTAGTTTATTATGCACATGTCATACATAATTTAGGCAGGTTAATAGTAGGATGTGCTAACTTTGTGGATGCAGGATCCAACTATTATGGCTTTTAGTTATTATGTGTGATTGGACCCTTGGACATGTCAAGGGCATTTATATGTGTGTGCATGATTGTATTAAAAATACAGCAGGAGCTGTATTTAGTTTTATTAGGATTTTATTTTTGATCTAGATACATGTACATTCCTTTTATGGAATATAGGATCAAAAATGTAAAATTCTATTTATGCCGCGAATAAAATCTTGCAAAGCATGGAACCTTCTAAGGACCAGAGGCGCAGCGGAACTAGGAGCAAGATGGATACGACAGCTAGACCCGGTGGCGGTGGCCAATTATGGCAGTAGCTTGGGATGACAACACACGGAGGACAACTATAGATAAAAGCCATAATAGTTAAAAATTAGATTTTCTATTTATTGCTTTTATATTGTGTTGTGTGTGCATGTTAGTATACATGACTAGTAGGCTAGCATAGTTAAAATTCCTCGTTTATAAATAACTAAGTGGGAGAGGGATTTTTAAATAAATCCCATGGTCTCCATTACTGGTTTGTAAGTGATGCAAACAAGCTTGCGCGTTGGCTCTGAGTGCCTTCCTCCATAACGGATGAGCTTGTTTGTGGATCACTAGATCAGACTTCCATTTTTGGATGACTATAGGAAGTTAATTAAGAGCGTGTGATCTTCCCCAACGGAAGGGGCATAATCTTATTAATGGACTTAGTGTCAAGTAATGGTATACACTTAGACACATCTAATAGTATCCTCCCCATCGGAGTCACTGCTATTATTTGTGTGACCAAAAGACACCAGCTATTAATTTTATTTGTCAAAAAGTTAGGTTGACAAGATAATAAAATTAATGGGATAAAACCCTCCTTTTACAAATGTTGAATTTGTATACGTCCACACTAACGTGGCATACAAAATTCACGGTGTTTTGAGGTGTTGGTTAATTTAAAATAGTATTGTTTGAGGAATCAATATTATTCTAAATTTAGAGTTCTGACCAAAAGTTATTTGTGATTCTTAGGATGACTTTCAACCCACTGTCCATCATACTTCAACAGAATAGACTTACTGGACCTAATTACATAGATTGGAAAAGGAACCTGGACATTGTTCTTACTGCTGAAAGCTATAAATTTGTACTGACTGAGTCGTGCCCTGAAGCACCTACTGGTGAATCTACCCAAGATGAGATTGAATATCATAGGAAATGGGTAAAAGCAGATGAGATAGCGCGGTGTTACATTTTGGCTTCAATGTCAAATGTATTGCAACGTCAGCATCAAGATTTACCAACAGCCTATGATATTATGAACAATCTCAAGGAACTCTTTGGTCATCAGGATAAGGCTTCTTGGCAAGATGTAACGACCACCCTCCTTACTACTACTCTGAGGGTGACCGCTACTTAATTACTAACTCTACTGATCTGGCATTACTTACTCTAACATCAGTAATATTAAAAGAAAAAAAAAATCTGTGGAAAGGAAATTTTTAGCATAAAATTCCATTACTGATTTTTTTTTGTTCTTGCTACACCTCATATTAAGCATACATGGCAATTGCTATTAAGAAGAATTTTGGAAAACTAATACCTCTACTTGTCTATAGGTAGCATACATGCAAGAAGTAGTAACTATCATACTTGCAATTGAAACATTCTCACTACAATTTCTTAGTAGCTAAATTAATTTCGGCTACAAACAGCATGTAATTTACAGCAACTACAGCATATTAGAATTTGAGCTAAAATGAGCATGCAATTTATCACTAAGCCGACAACATAAAAATATCTGCACTTGCATGCTTATAAAACCCCACTACAGCAAACAAAGTCCCCTTCTCAGCAGCCCAGCAATCAATTCCAGCCATACTTTAAAATTTCCAGCAATGCATGGCAATACGAGTTTAACAATGCAAACTGAAACAGAATAGGAAAACAGTAATGAACTCATCCACCAAATACTAGTAGCAGTAATATAAGAAAACTTAGTCTTTAGCAATGCAAAAGAATCAATTCGTAGGGAACTCTTAACATTCTAAGGACGACTTTAATCAACTCTCAGCAGTAAAGAAAAGAGACTAAATTAACTGTATGTCCAATGACAAGGAAAAAGTCTAATTATATTCTTGACGATGTCCCAAGCTTCCATAGTTCAACATCACACACATCCATCACGCATCTCCTTGTCGCCTTCCTTCATATACTTTAGCTTTTCCTTTATCTGCGGTAGGAGGAAAAAAAAGAAAAGATCTATAAGCGAAAATGCTTAGTAAGTACTAATCTATCTCATAAAACTCGCAATGCATAAATGTAATGCAAAAGTACTGAAACTGAAATACTAAAGCAAACTGCATGTGCTCATGGTATACAGAAGATAAACTGGATACAAGTCATACTCACTAACTAGCAGGATAACAAGAAATTAATACTATAGGCTTAGAATTTCAGAAACTAACTTTTTATTTATTCTAAGCATGTAACTTGTTTCATTTCTTATATCCTTGTGTTAGAAATTAATCTTTTAATTCCTATCTTTTACTCACTTCTTCTTTCTTTCTTCTTTCTTAACTTTCTTTTCTTTGGGCCCAGGCTTAGTATCATCTCATGCGCGTTCCCTAATAGGTTGGGGTTGCGAGCCACCAATCCTAAAAGAGCAGACCTCGGTCTACCAGGTCCAAGACCTCGGAAATTGTCACCTGGATTTGTTTAACGACAAGCTCTTGGATTTGTTTTCTTGTTATCTTTCTTATTCTGATATTAAAAATGCCTTGGCATTTAATTAATCTTTTGGTGTACTTTTAATCCTAAACCATTTCCAAAAGAACATAGCTTCAGAAATTCTAAAACATGATAGTAGCATGGAAGGGAAGCTAATTCCAGCAACCTAAATCATGGTAACTCAACTGAAATACACAGAAATAGCATGGCAACAACATAGAATTTCTACACAGCAAGGTTTAAAGGAAACTTAGCATATTGTTCTGCACATTACAGTAACTAGCATGCATATTCAAACAAAGAAGCTGAGCATGTCAAATTCTAAGGGAAAGCTAACATAGAGTGTCTCTTGGTGCAGGAAATTCTAAAAACCTGCTAATCCGAAACCATATGAATCTCAAAAGATGTTGAACTAGCATAGATGGTTGGAAACTAAAATGAAACCCAATGAAAATCCATCTGATGCAAATTCGACATACTGTCAAGCTACACGATCCAGTTGCAATCCCAATGGTAGGAAACAAAGGCATCATTAATCAAGGTTAAATCCACTACACCCTTTTTCCTTCCTAAAGGCCACGGCAGGTTCAACAAGAACAAGGAGGAACAAAAACTTGATCTCCTGCAAGCTTAGATTCGGCATAAACAATACTACATGCTCAATCAAACAAAAAAACTAGTTCTTGGAATCCCTGTGAAGCCCACGACAGAACACCCAGAAGCCAAAATCTTCATAGCATGGTTCGGATTCAAGAAACTCAGGGAACAAGGAACGAAACCGAAAGATCGGAGCAACTCCTACCGCAGGTGAGTAGTACTTACTTGCTTCCTTGGACTTACAATCGGAGAAGAGGCCTCTAGGGTTTCGGCTAGCTTCAAATCTCGGCGTTCCTTTGTGTCCGCGTGCTCCCTTCGACGAGAGAAGCTTGGGTCCAAGAAGATCTCACGGAAGTGTCCTTGTCCGACCGCCGGAGGCGAAGCCCGAGCCGCGGCTGCGTTTTCGCCCGAGAGGAAGTCGGCGCCGCGAGAGAGGAAGGGATCGCGAGATTAGGTTACGGGAATAATTCCCTTCTCCCCTTAACTTATCCCTTTTATAACCTAGGTCTAACTTTGCCCTTTACTACGACTTATATATATCCGCTTCCTACTTATTAACAAACCGCGCATAGCCCAGTTGGTTGGCTGCGTCCGATTAGGTCGGGTTCGGCCGGAGGTCTTGGGTTCGAGTCTCACCTTCAACGGTTTTTGGTCACAACTTCTTTTCTTTTTGTAACCCTACCAAACGACCTCCAAAAATTATGAAAAAATACTCTAAAAATTTCTAAAAATCTCTAAAAATCTCTAGAATATTTTAAAAGTATTCCCGAATATTTTTATGGAATTTTAGAACTTGAAATAGGGAAAATTGGATCGTTACAATCCCCCATACCTTATAGAAAGTTCGTCCTCGAACTTAGAATAGTTCTGGATACTTTTGTCTCATGCTGTCCTCCCGCTCCCAAGTGACTTCCTCGTGCTTCTGGTTCTGCCAAACGACCTTCACTAGTGGTACTTCTTTGTTTCTCAATCTCTTAACTGCTCTGTCCACTATCTGTGTAGGTCTGCTCTCATAACTAAGATCCTCTTGGATCTGCACTGACTGAGGCTGAATCACTTGGCTCAAGTCACGGAGACACTTCTTTAGCATGGAGACATGAAATACATTGTGTATTGCTGACATGTCTTGTGGTAAGTCCAGCCTGTAAGCTACCTTCCCAATCCTCTCTATGATCAGATAGGGTCCTACATAGCGAGGACTTAATTTGCCCTTCTTGCCAAATCTCATCACTCCCTTCATAGGAGCGACCTTGAGGAAAATCGAATCTCCTACTTGGAATTCCAATGGCCTACGGCGCGTGTCAGCATAACTCTTCTGTCACTCTGGGCGGTCTCAATTCTCTGTCTGATTGCTTGAGTAGTCTCGTCTATCACCTCTGTCTGAATGCCCAACTCTGCTTCCATCTCTTTTCTCTCTCCTGCTTCTTGCCAGCATATGGGTGATCTGCATTTCCTGCCATATAGTGCTTCATAAGGTGCCATCTTGATGGTGGCCTGATAGCTATTGTTGTAAGTGAATTCAGCTAAGCACAAATACTTGCACCAACTTCCTTTGAAATCTAGCGCACAAGCTCTGAGCATGTCTTCTAAAATCTGATTCACTCGCTCTGTCTGTCCATCAGTCTGTAGATGGAAAGCTGTGCTGAACTTGAGTTTGGTGCCTAGTGCATTCTGAACTCACTCCCAAAAGTGTGAGGTGAAGCGCCCATCTCTATCAGAAATGATAGATTTAGGAGCTCCATGAAGTCTAACTACCTCTTTAACATATAGCTGGGCCAACTGCTCTATGGAGTGGGACACCTTGATGGCTAGGAAGTGAGCAGACTTTATCAATCGGTCTACTATTACCCATATCGCATCATATCCATTGGTGGTTCTTGGAAGACCTGTTATGAAGTCCATGGAAATGTCTTCCCATTTCCATTCTGGTATTGGAAGAGGCTGAAGAACTCCTCCTGGTCTCTGGTGTTCTGCTTTGACTCTCTGACATGTCAAGCAGGTACTGACATACTTAGCTACATCTCTTTTGAATCCTGACCAGCAAAACCTCTGTTTCACATCTTGGTACATCTTGGAAGAACCAGGATGCATGGAATATGGTGTACTGTGAGCTTCCTCTAAGATCTTCTTCCTCAGTTCCTCATCATTGGGCACGCAAATGCGACTCCCCTGATAAAGAATTCCGCTATCTGTCACTCTAAACTCTGAGTTGTCTTCTTTCTGTATCCCCTGCTTGATCTTCTGGATGTCCGGATTTTCACTTTGCTTTCTCTGTATCTCCACAAGCAATGTAGACTCTAAGGTCAATGCAGAGAGCTGTCCTTTGATAATTTCAAGTCCAAAATCTGACAACTCCTTCTGCAGTGGCAGGGCTAGTGATGACAAGGATATCAGGGATGCACTAGATTTTCGGCTGAGTGCATCTGCCACTTTGTTAGCTTTGCCTGGGTGGTAGAGAATTTCACAGTCGTAATCTTTGACCAACTCCAGCCACCTACGCTGTCTCATGTTTAAGTCCTTCTGAGTGAAGAAGTACTTAAGACTCTGATGATCTGTGAAAATTCTACACTGGACTCCATACAAATAATGTCGCCAGAGTTTAATTGCAAAAACTACAGCTGCCAGCTCGAGATCATGAGTAGGGTAGTTCTTCTCATAGTCTTTGAGCTGTCTGGAAGCATAAGCTATGACTTTTCCTTCTTGCATGAGTACAGCTCCTAAACCCATCTTGGAAGCATCACTGTAGATGTCGAAACTCTTGTCACTCTGTGGGACTGTCAGAATGGGAGCACTGATCAATCTCTTCTTTAGCTCTTGGAAGCTCTGCTCACATTTATCTGACCATTCGAATCTTTTGTTATTTCTGGTGAGGGTTGTTAGCGGAGAAGCTATCCTGGAAAAATCCTCCACGAACTTCCTGTAGTACCCTGCTAGACCAAGGAAGCTTCTGATCTCTCTGACGTTCTTGGGTCTACTCCAGTTGTTGACCGCTTCCACTTTGGCTGGATCCACTTGAATGCCTTCCTTAGAAATTATGTGACCTAAAAACGCCACCTGATTTAACCAGAACTCGCACTTGGAGAATTTAGCATAAAGCTGCTTCTGCTGAAGGGTCTGCAGTACTATTCTCAAGTGCGTGTCATGCTCCTCTGGGGTCCTTGAATAGACCAGAATATCATCGATGAATACAATGACAAATTTGTCAAGATATTTCTCTGAACACTCTGTTCATTAAGTCCATGAAGACCGCAGGTGCATTAGTCACTCCAAAAGGCATGACTACGAACTCGTAGTGTCCATATCTGGTCCTGAACACCGTTCTGGGAATATCTCTTTCTTTCACCTTCAGCTGATGGTACCCAGTGCGTAGGTCTATCTTTGAGAACACTGTTGCTCCTCTTAACTGATCAAATAAGTTGTCGATCCTAGGAAGAGGGTACTTGTTCTTGATCGTCACTTGATTCAAAGCTCTGTAATCTATGCACATCCGCATCGTTCCATCTTTCTTCTTGACAAACAACACAGGAGCTCCCCAAGGTGAGTGACTAGGGCGAATGAAGCCTTTGTCCAGTAACTCCTGTAGTTTCTCTTGTAACTCCTTCAGCTCTGCTGGGGACATGCGATACGGAGCTTTTGAAATTGGACCGGTTCCAGGAACCAATTCGATCTCAAATTCCACCTCTCTGTTGGGAGGTAGTCCTGGTAGCTCTTCTGGAAATACTTCTGGATACTCGCATACTACCCGGACCTCCTCCTGCTTGGGTTCCTTCTGCTCTTCTGCCTTTACTACGTATGCAAGAAAGCCTGCACACCCTTTGGCTAACATTTGGTGTGCTGCTAGAGATGAGAGGAGCTTCTGGGTCTTCTTCCTTGGCACTCTTGTGAATTCAAAAGTTGGCTCACCTTCTGGACTAAAAATTACTTTCTTTCTGCGGCAGTCCACTGAGGCACTGTACTTGCTGAGGAAATCCATACCAAAAATGATGTCAAAATCCTGCATGGCGAGAACTATCAGATTTACATATAGTTCTCGGTCTGCAACTCTAACCAGTACAGCTCGGAGCCACTGATTGGATTCCATGACTTCCCCAGAAGGTAGGGTTGTCAGGAACTTGAAGTTCATACTTTCTGTAGGCACCTGTAAACTACTGGCAAAAGGTATCGATATAAAAGAATGGGTCGCCCCAGTGTCAAATAGTACAGTAGCCATGTGTTGGAAAATAACTACTCGACCTGTCACGACCGTGGAGGCACTAGCAGCTTCTTCTTTGGTGAGGGAGAATACTCTGGCACCATCAAAGGCTGGAACTGGTGGAGCTTCTAACCTTCCTTGACTGATATAGGGTCCCTCCAATGCTGCTTCCAGGTGGTGCAACTGTGCAGGCTGGCCTCCATATTGCAATGGCTGTGGCTGAGGTGCTTTGAATTTATTAGGACACTCTTTAGCTATGTGTCCTTCCTGACCACAGGAGTAACATCCAGTCTTACCCAAAAGACAGGCTCCTGGATGGGTTCTCCCACATTTGGGACAGGGAGGAAACTTGGTCTGCTTGTTTACTGGCCCTCCCTTCTGGCTACCTCCTGTATTCCACTGCTTCCTTTTACCCTTGCCTTTCCAGTTCTGCTTGCTTGACTGTGACTTCTGGCTTCCTGTTGTCTTGTCCTCTGTCTTCACTGACTGATGTTGTGTTCGGTGTTCTTTGATGTTGTTCAGGTAATGTTCAGCAATTAGTGCTCTACTGATCAACTCTTCGCCAGTCTGGGGCCGGTGAGCTCCACTGCTCACATTCAGTGCTATCTGTGGTCTCAACATTCTAAGCATCAACCTGACTCGCTCCTTCTCTGTACTTACTAGCTCTGGGCAGAGACGAGCTAGCCTGTTGAACTTCTTGGCTGCTTCTTCCACTGACAAGTCACCTTGTTTGAACTCTATAAACTCCTCGTAGTGCTTGTTGGTAATCTGCAGGTGGAAGAACTCTTCATAGAACTCTGACTGGAAATATGCCCAGGTCATCTGATCAGCTGCTCTCTTGGTCTTTATCCTCTCCCACCACATACGAGCATCTCTAGACAGACAGAAAGAGGCGCACTTGACCTTCTCGACTTCTGGCCAGTCAAGAAGTTCCATAGTGCTCTCTAGTGTTTTAAACCAAGCCTGGGCATCCCAGGGCTCAGTCGTGCCTGAGAAGCTCTCTGGTTTCAGCTTCAGCCACTGTATAAGATAAGCTTCTGGTCTCTGAGGTGCTGCGACGACTCCCCGAGTAGCTGGTGGAGTCTCAGTTATCACTGGGGTCTCTACAGTGACAGTTGGAGGAGGGGGAGGAACTGCTGGTTGATTTGCCATCAGATTGGCTATCACCTGTTGCTGCTCTGCTACTTGCCTCTGGAGCTGAGCAACCACTTCAGAAAGGTTGGGCTCAGTTGCTCTAGGCACTTCGTTCTCTCGAGCTGGCTCCTCAGTGTGAGTAGTACGGGGACGTCCTCTTCTTTCCATCTAATTATGCAAGGTAAAGGCTTGATATCTTACTTTAACCCTTCTAATCATACTTAAATATAAGTAAAGAAAAGGGGAAACTAAATCTTTTATCTTACTTAAGCACAAAAAGAAAGTACCCCATACTGCAGTTAATAATAAGAAAAGCAGAATAAAGAAAGATTTAAATACTTTCTTACTTGGAGACGACAAGGATGATGCTGATGTGTGTGTGATGCTGAAAAATGAGAACAGCTCTGATACCAACTGTAGCGACCACCCTCCTTACTACTACTCTGAGGGTGACCGCTACTTAATTACTAACTCTACTGATCTGGCATTACTTACTCTAACATCAGTAATATTAAAAGAAAAAAAAATCTGTGGAAAGGAAATTTTTAGCATAAAATTCCATTACTGATTTTTTTTTGTTCTTGCTACACCTCATATTAAGCATACATGGCAATTGCTATTAAGAAGAATTTTGGAAAACTAATACCTCTACTTGTCTACAGGTAGCATACATGCAAGAAGTAGTAACTATCATACTTGCAATTGAAACATTCTCACTACAATTTCTTAGCAGCTAAATTAATTTCGGCTACAAACAACATGTAATTTACAGCAACTACAGCATATTAGAATTTGAGCTAAAATGAGCATGCAATTTATCACTAAGCCGACAACATAAAAATATCTGCACTTGCATGCTTATAAAACCCCACTACAGCAAACAAAGTCCCCTTCTCAGCAGCCCAGCAATCAATTCCAGCCATACTTTAAAATTTCCAGCAATGCATGGCAATACGAGTTTAACAATGCAAACTGAAACAGAACAGGAAAACAGTATTGAACTCATCCACCAAATACTAGTAGCAGTAATATAAGAAAACTTAGTCTTTAGCAATGCAAAAGAATCAATTCGTAGGGAACTCTTAACATTTTAAGGACGACTTTAATCAACTCTCAGCAGTAAAGAAAAGAGACTAAATTAACTGTATGTCCAATGACAAGGAAAAAGTCTAATTATATTCTTGACGATGTCCCAAGCTTCCATAGTTCAACATCACACACATCCATCACGCATCTCCTTGTCGCCTTCCTTCATATACTTTAGCTTTTCCTTTATCTGCGGTAGGAGGAAAAAAAAGAAAAGATCTATAAGCGAAAACGCTTAGTAAGTACTAATCTATCTCACAAAACTCGCAATGCATAAATGTAATGCAAAAGTACTGAAACTGAAATACTAAAGCAAACTGCATGTGCTCATGGTATACAGAAGATAAACTGGATACAAGTCATACTCACTAACTAGCAGGATAACAAGAAATTAATACTATAGGCTTAGAATTTCAGAAACTAACTTTTTATTTATTCTAAGCATGTAACTTGTTTCATTTCTTATATCCTTGTGTTAGAAATTAATCTTTTAATTCCTATCTTTTACTCACTTCTTCTTTCTTTCTTCTTTCTTAACTTTTCTTTAACTTTCTTTTCTTTGGGCCCAGGCTTAGTACCATCTCATGCGCGTTCCCTAATAGGTTGGGGTTGCGAGCCACCAATCCTAAAAGAGCAGACCTCGGTCTACCAGGGCCAAGATCTCGGAAATGGTCACCTGGATTTGTTTAACGACAAGCTTTTGGATGTCGGGTACTAGCCTCTTATTTTTTTTTCTTGTTATCTTTCTTATTCTGATATTAAAAATGCCTTGGCATTTAATTAAGCTTTTGGTGTACTTTTAATCCTAAACCATTTCCAAAAGAACATAGCTTCAGAAATTCTAAAACATGATAGTAGCATGGAAGGGAAGCTAATTCCAGCAACCTAAATCATGGTAACTCAACTGAAATACACCGAAATAGCATGGCAACATCATAGAATTTCTACACAGCAAGGTTTAAAGGAAACTTAGCATATTGTTCTGCACATTACAATAACTAGCATGCATATTCAAACAAAGAAGCTGAGCATGTCAAATTCTAAGGGAAAGCTAACATAGAGTGTCTCTTGGTGCAGGAAATTCTAAAAACCTGCTAATCCGAAACCATATGAATCTCAAAAGATGTTGAACTAGCATAGATGGTTGGAAACTAAAATGAAACCCAATGAAAATCCATCTGATGCAAATTCGACATACTGTCAAGCTACACGATCCAGTTGCAATCCCAATGGTAGGAAACAAAGGCATCATTAATCAAGGTTAAATCCACTACACCCTTTTTCCTTCCTAAAGGCCACGGCAGGTTCAACAAGAACAAGGAGGAACAAAAACTTGATCTCCTGCAAGCTTAGATTCGGCATAAACAATACTACATGCTCAATCAAACAAAAAAACTAGTTCTTGGAATCCCTGTGAAGCCCACGGCAGAACACCCAGAAGCCAAAATCTTCATAGCATGGTTCGGTTTCAAGAAACTCGGGGAACAAGGAACGAAACCGAAAGATCGGAGCAACTCCTACCGCAGGTGAGTAGTACTTACTTGCTTCCTTGGACTTACAATCGGAGAAGAGGCCTCTAGGGTTTCGGCTAGCTTCAAATCTCGGCGTTCCTTTGTGTCCGCGTGCTCCCTTCGACGAGAGAAGCTCGGGTCCAAGAAGATCTCACAGAAGTGTCCTTGTCCGACCGCCGGAGGCGAAGCCCGAGCCGCGGCTGCGATTTCGCCCGAGAGGGAAGTCGGCGCCATGAGAGAGGAAGGGATCGCGAGATTAGGTTACGGGAATAATTCCCTTCTCCCCTTAACTTATCCCTTTTATAACCTAGGTCTAACTTTGCCCTTTACTACGACTTATATATATCCGCTTCCTACTTATTAACAAACCGCGCGTAGCCTAGTTTGTTGGCTGCGTCCGATTAGGTCGGGTTCGGCCGGAGGTCTTGGGTTCGAGTCTCACCTTCAACGGTTTTTGGTCACAACTTCTTTTCTTTTTGTAACCCTACCAAACGACCTCCAAAAATTACGAAAAAATACTCTAAAAATTCCTAAAAATCTCTAGAATATTTTAAAAGTATTCCCGAATATTTTTATGGACTTTTAGAACTTGAAATAGAGAAAATTGGGTCGTTACACAAGAAGCCATGAGAAAGATAATGACAGCCACCATGCAAGAGGGTACTCCTGTGAGGGATAATATCCTAAAGATGATGGCTTATCTGAATGAGATACAGATCCTTGGAGGAGAAATTGATGGGGAAACCCAGATCGATATGATCCTCCAAACGCTACCGAGAAGTTTTGAGCAGTTTCGCCTGAACTATAATATGAATAAGAGGATTTATTCATTAGCGGAACTACTGACAGAACTTCAAGCAGCAGAAGGATTATTTCGTCACAATGCTCAAATTCACTATGCTGAAAATGGTTCTACTTCTAAATCGAGAGGAAAGAAGAAGAAGAAACAAGTAGGTTCAGCAAAGAAAGTGAATAAGTCTCAGAGTACGGGATTTAAAGCTGAAGTGAAGAAGCCGAAGGGCAAGTGCTTCATCTGCAAGCAGGCAGGACATTGGAAGACGGACTGTCCTCGTAGGAACCAAAACAAAGGTATATCTCATGCTCTAGTTGTTGAAACATGTTTAGCGGTGTTATCTACCAGCACCTAGTGTGTAGATACGGGAGCCACTGATCATGTCTGCAATTCCTTGCAGGGGTTCCAGGAAACCCGACGACTATCTGAAGGAGAAATTACCATTTACATGGGCAATGCTACTAAGGTGGCAGCTGTTGCAGTGGGAGACGTCTACTTATCTTTTAGTAGAAATAGAAATTTGGTTTTAAGAAATTGTCTTTATGTACCCATTTTTAGAAAGAATTTAATTTCAGTTTCTAAACTATTTTTAGATGGATATTTAGTTTCTTTCAGTAACGATGTAGTTATTAAGAGAAATAAAGTGATTATCTGTTCTGGTACATTAGTTGACAATTTGTATACTTTAAATCCAATTTATTCCACAAAGCAAAACATGGAAATTTATAACTCATCTTCTAACTCAAATAAAAGAAAAGAACCTTCGGAAATGAACCAAGCATATCTTTGGCATCTAAGGCTTGGTCATATTAACTTAAGTAGGATTCAGAGGCTAATAGCCGATGGACTTTTGGATTCATTAGAGTTGGAAAATTTTCCAACTTGTGAATCTTGCTTGGAAGGTAAAATGACCAAGAGGCCATTCAAGGCCAAGGGGTATAGAGCCAAAGAAGTGTTAGAATTGGTTCATTCTGATTTGTGTGGTCCTATGTCTGTCCAGGCAAGAGGTGGTTTTGAATATTTTGTCTCTTTTATAGATGATTATTCAAGATACGGATATATTTACCTAATGCGCCGCAAGTCTGAGTGCTTTGATAAGTTCAAAGAATACAAGGCTGATGTGGAGAAATGACTAGGTAAAAGTATCAAGACACTACGGTCAGATCGTGGTGGTGAATACCTCTTAGGAGAGTTTAGGAATTACTTATCAGAGGCCAGGATTCAATCCCAACTATCCGCACCTGGTACACCCCAATAGAATGGTGTGGCAGAACGAAGGAATAGGACTCTTATGGAGATGGTTAGATCGATGATGAGTTATTCAGAATTACCAAATTTGTTTTGGGGATATGCTCTGGAAACAGCAGTGTATGTTCTGAACTTAGTACCTTCTAAATCAGTTTCTTCTACTCCCATAGAATTGTGGAATGGGTGAAAACTCAGTCTAAGACATATTCAGATTTGGGTTAGTCCAGCACATGTGCTGAAACCAGATGCTGATAAGTTAGAATCTCGTACAGAAGTTTGAGTGTTTGTGGGATATCTCAAAGGAACGAAAGGAGGGTTATTTTATAGTCCTAAAGACCAGAAGGTCATTGTTAGCACCAATGCCCAATTTTTAGAAGAAGACTATATAATGGATCACAAGCCCAGTAGTAAAGTTGTTTTAGAAGAACTAAGAGAGGATACGTCTACTTTAGTACCAACGGTACAAGATGAAGTACCACAAGAAACTGCAACACGTGTCACACATGATACACAACCATAGACAGTGCCTCATCGTAGTGGGAGGGTTGTAAGGCAGCCTGAGAGATTCATGTTTTTGGGAGAGTCTTCGGACTTGATCCCGGGTAAACATGAACCTGATCCCCGGACATATGACGAAGCACTCCAAGATATAGATGCAGCATCTTGGCAAAAGGCAATGGATTCTGAAATAGAGTCTATGTACTCTAATAAGGTCTGGGAGCTTGTAGAACCACTTGATGGTGTAAAAGCTGTTGGATGCAAGTGGATATACAAAAAGAAAAGAGGGACAGACGGGAAGGTAGAAACCTTCAAAGCTAGGCTTGTTGCAAAAGGGTACACTCAGAAAGAGAGAATCGATTATGAGGAAACCTTTTCACCGGTAGCCATGCTTAAGTCCATCCGGATACTCTTATCCATTGCTGCTCATATGGATTATGAGATTTGGCAAATGGATGTCAAGACAACTTTCCTTAATGGAAGTCTTGAAGAGAACATCCATATGAAGCAACCAGAAGGGTTTATTGAAAAAGGCAAAGAGCATCTAGTGTGTAAGCTTAATCGGTCCATTTATGGACTGAAGCAAGCTTCAAGATCTTGGAACATCCGGTTTAATGAAGTAATCCAGTCATATGGATTTATTCAGAGTCCGGATGAGTCTTGTGTATATAAGAAGTGTAACGGAAACGTGGTGGTATTTCTTGTACTATACGTAGATGATATTTTGTTCATTGGCAACAATGTCAAGGTATTATCAGACGTAAGGGTATGGTTGTCCAAACAATTTGATATGAAAGACTTAGGAGAGTGTGCACACATACTTGGGATCAAAGTAATAAGGGATCGCAAGAAAAGAATGTTGTGTCTGTCCCAAGCTTCATATATAGATACAATCCTTGCTCGTTTTAGCATGCAGGATTCCAAGAAAGGTTTCTTATCTTTCAGGCATGGAATAGCTCTATCTAAAGAGATGTCTCCTAAGACTTCAAAGGAGATAGAAGACATGAAAGCAATTCCTTATGCCTCGGCTGTAGGAAGCCTTATGTATGCAATGCTATGTACGAGACTTGATATTTGTTTTGCCGTGGGCATGGTTAGCAGATATCAGAGTAACCCTGGACAAGGACATTGGACTGCGGTAAAGCATATATTAAAGTACCTGAGAAGGACTAGAGATTATATGCTAGTTTACCAAGCAGACGATTTGCTCCCTGTGGGTTACAGTTGATTCAATCAGATAGGGACAACATGAAGTCTACATCGGGCTATGTGTTTACTTTAGGAGGTGGAGCCATTTCATGGATGAGTGTTAGCAATGCGTTTGGACTCAACCATGGAAGCGAGTATGTAGACCTCCGAGGCGCCTAAAGAAGCGATATGGCTCGGGAACTTTCTAATGGACTTAGATATGATTCTGGTTTGCCCAAAATCATCACAATTTATTGTGATAATAGTGGTCTATGCAAACTGGAAGGAACCATGAGCTCATAAGGCAAGTAAACATATAGGCTAAGTACCTGATACGAGATATCGTGAAGCGAGGAGAAGTTGTCATCGCCAAGATTGCATCAGCGGATAACCTGGTAGATCCTTTCACTAAGGCCCTTCCGGCGAAAGCTTTCGATCGGTATGTGGAGGGAATGGGAATCAGATGTATGGTAGAAGATATGGCAGCTTAGTCATTAGTATAAGTGGGAGATTGTTGGAGTATATACTGAAAGCCTAAGCTTTGTAAACATTCATTATGAATAAAGAATCACATTTGGTCAAATTATCTACATTTGTTTGTAGTTGTTCAATTAATTTATATTGTAGATAACATAGTATGTGGTGTCACATATAGAAGATGATGTTATCAGTACCTTATAAATTATAAACAGTAGCTCATGACCAAAATGGAAAGGAACAAACCATTGGAAGGTCGTAGTGTAATTAGGAATTAGTTTATCTTGACTATATAATTACACTAGTACACTTAGAGTGTATTGAGTAGGACCATTTGAGGATGTTTCTTTTATACTGACTTTATAAAGGAACAAATACCTCAATTATTATGGAAGTGTGTGCTCTTAATCCTAATATAATAACAAGCACATATATTTGGTATTTATTTCTTTAATTTATCAATGGGTGAGATTTAGTTCGATAAATCAATAAACCCGATAAGTTGGGAAATAATATCACTTATAGTGTGTGTTGTTGATTATAGAAGGAAACTGTGTCCTAGAGATACTAGGTTGATAATGTCCCCAAGAGGAGCTCATAAGGATTGTCATGTTAAACCCTGCAGGTGGACTTAGTCCGACATGACGATAAGGTTGAGTGGTACTACTCTTGGACTAAGATATTAATTAAATGAGTTGTCAGTAACTCACTTAATTAATGGACATCCGATATCTTAAACACAGGGAGACTAACACACTCATAATAAGAAGGAGCCCAAAAATGTAATTTGGGATTGATGCGGTAGTTCAATAATAGTTCTCTAGTGGAATGAATTATTATTGATAAAATTAAGTTGTGTGTTCGGGGCGAACACGGGATGCTTAATTTTATCGGGAGACCAAAACCAATTACTCCTATCGGTCCCTATTGTAGCCTCTTATTTATAGAGTACTATACCCACCTATACCCACTTTCTATACCCACCTAATAGGGGCCGGCCAAGCTAGCTTGGGAACCAAGCTAGGGCCGGCCTAAGCATAAATTGGTGTGGCCGGCCCAAGCTTGAACCCAAGCTAGAGGGGCCGGCCATATTAAATTAAAAAGGATTTTAATTTTAATTTTTTATTATGTGGAAGATATAATTTATTAAAGAGAATTAAAATTAAAATATCTCTCTTGTAAAAGATCTACAAAAGATTAAAGAAAGAGATTAGATCTCTTTCCTTATTTGTAGATTGATGAGATATTTTATTTTCTCTTTAAAATTTATTCACATATTGTTAAATTAAAATTATAGAAATTTATTTTTATCAACCATGAAGAGATTTTAAAGGAAATTTTATTTTTTAAAAATTTTCAAAGACAAATAAGGAAGTTTTAATTGTTGATTAAAATTGGCTTATTTGTTCTCCATGAGGTGGCCGGCCACAATTCAATTAATTAGGAAATTTTATTTATTTTTTCTTAATTAATTATTGTCAAATAAAGTTAAGAAAATTTTATTATAAATAAATTTCCTTATTTGACAAAGCCAAGGAATATAAAAGAAGGGGTAGGGGTGCCTTCATGAGGAACAACCTCTATTATTTCTCTCCCTCTATTGTTCCTTGGTGTGGCCGGCCATCATCATCCTCTCCCTCTCTTCCTCTTGTGGTGGCCGAAACTCTCCCTCCCCTTGGAGCTCTTGTGGTGGCCGGATACTACTTGGAGAAGAAGAAGAAGAAGGAGAAAAAGCTAGCATTTCTTGGAGCTTGGTTGTTGTTGTTGGGTTTTTCGGGCCGCGAAAACCACGTTTTCGCGTCGCGGAAACCCCGAATCACCCTAGCCATTGGATCTTGTGCGAAGAAAACTTTCCAAAAACATGAGTACGAGTTTCAAACTACGATCTATAGTAGATCTACAAAGGAAAAACATTTTACCTTCGAAGCGAAGCCCTTCGCGTATCCCGCTCGTCCTCGGTTCGCCGGATCTCGAAAGTGTCAAAGTAGACACTTCTCTATGTGTATCCACACAAGCAAGAGATGGAGAAAAACCTCTAAGGATGTGCTAGCAACCTTAGAGATCAGTAGTGGAGGAGGAGAGGGAGAGATGAGAACCAAGGAAGAAGAAGATGGAGTTACACATGAAAAATGAAACTCCTTTTCATGAATAAAAGTGGCCGGCCACATTTTTGGCTTGTAACTCCCATGGAATATCAAGAGTCACCACTCTTGGTAACTCCCATGAGGTGGCATTTGGTCAAGTCAAACTTGACCAAATGAAGAAGCCTTGATGATGTGGCATTGGTCAAGTCAAAGTCAAGTCAAAACTTGACTCTTCATCTTCCTACTTATGTCAAGTCAAACTTGACCACTTCTCTCCCTTGGTTGATCTAATCTAACCATTGGTTCAAGTCAATTTTAATTTAATGAATCTCTATTCATTGAATTAAATTAATTAAATGAGTCTAAGTCCAAATTAGACTCACTTAACACATGAACCAAATTGAGTCCAACTCAATTAGCCTACCTTGGATTACTCTTAATCCAATTTGGTTCATCAAATGAACCTAATCCTTTAGGTTCATCAAATGAACCTAATCTCCATCTAATTGCCCTTTGTGTGTGACCCTATAGGTTCTTGTAACGTTGGTAATGCTCCTAAACCCATTTAGAAGCATAAGTAATGAGCGGTATCTAGCAACACATCATTACTACCCAAGTTACAAGAATGTTGAGATCCAACATCACCTTGTGACTACTAATTGTGACTCCTCACAATATATGACAAGTGTCCTTCTATCCTAGACATCTAGATTGATCAATATGAGGCATAGACCGTGTCATCCTCTGATCAATCTAAATCCTGAACTCCAAGTAGACTCACTAAATCAAATGAGCTCAATATCTCATATTGACTCATTTGGGCATGGCCATGCACTTCGTGGTCTCACTCTATCAGGAATACCGATGTCTCTCCCGTCATATAAGAGGGAAAGATCCCATCTACATCACTCACATCCCTCCGCATAATTTGTTACATACCCAGTAGTCGCCTTTATAGTCCACCCAGTTACGGGTGACGTTTGACGAAACCAAAGTACATAACTCCTTATGTAGGGAACCATGGTGACTTCAGGTCTAAGGACTAGTAGTCATACTAATAGTCACATGAGAAAGTATATGACACTCATATAACGATCCATGATACTTTCTCATGGAGGGTCATTCAGTATACATTCTCTAATGTATACCCATGTGTCAACTTGATATCTCTATATCCATGACTTGTGAGATCAAGTAATCGAGTTGACCTACATGCTAGTCTTATTGCATTAACATTGTCCCTGAATGTTAATACTCGACTAGGAATGATTAAGAGTAGTGTTCCCTATATCATCTCACTATCGGTTCAGCTAACCGATTGATATAGGTAAGAACCTTCTACTCAAGGACGTTATTATACTTAGTTTATTTGGCACCAATATAAGTAAGTATAATAACCAAAAACCAAATGCCTTTATTAATATAGAATATGATACAATAAGTCCAAAATACAATCATCAAATGATTGGCTATAGGGCTCTAGCTAACAGGTGTTTTAATTTTCTTCCTTGGTGAAGCTTCCTTATTGTGGCCGAACCTAGCTTGGAGGAGAAGAAGGTGGTTGGCGGTTTCTCATCTCGGAAGATCGTTGCCCACACAACGTCCGAGGTTAGAAGAGGAATACGGTAGAAGATCAAGAGGTTTTTTCTAGAAGGTATAACTAGTAGTTTTTCCTTTTCCGCATCATACTAGTTATTTATGGAAATAATACCAAATACAATAGACTTACGTTCTAGTATTTCGAATATGTTTTTCGAAGTTGTGTTCTTTTGTTTTATTTTTCCTTGTGATTTGATTGTTCTTTTCGGTTAACCTAAAGTTATTTTAGGAAATTAAATATTAGATTTCTATAAAAGGTTTTGTCTAGTTGGTGGTGGTTGCTCCCATATCCAAGAAGGCCACGTGCCTCGCCACGTCAGTACTGGGAACCAATTATGGAAATTAATATTTAATGAAATTAATAACTTAAGGTGATTTGGGTCGAACGTGTTAAGTTCCGCAGGAGATCCAAGTCAAAACCTAAAAGAACAAATAGATTAAGTTTTGGATCAAACGTGTTAAGTTCCGCAGGCGATCCAAAATTTAATTTAAAAGAACACATGGTAGCTAGGAAAAGGTTCAGACCTTTGTACAAAATTTTTGTACAGTGGAACCTCTAGGCTTTCCGAGTAGCAACCAACACTTCTGTGTGTGACATCACACACCATGTTATCTACAATATAAATTAATTGAACAACTACACTTAGCTTGTAGATATTTGACTAATATGATTCTTATTTCTACGTAAATGTTTATACAAAAAGCTAGGCTTTTAGTATACATTCCAACAATCTCCCACTTATACTAAAAGACTATGATGTCATATACCCTGTCATACATCTGATTCTCAACCCTTCAACATGCCCATCAAAAGCTCTTGCCTTAAAGGCCTTAGTGAAAGGATCTCCCAGGTTATCACCTGATGCAATCTAGGTGGCAACAACTTCTCCTCGTTATATGATGTCTCGTATTGGGTGGTACTTGTGCTCTATTGTGTTTACTTGCCTTATGGACTTATGTTTTCTTCGAGTTTGCTACTGCACCACTATTATTACAATAAATTGTAATAATTTTTGGGCAAACCAGAAATCATGTCTAAGTCCATCATAAAGTTTCTGAGCCATATAACTTCTATGGCTACCTCAGAGGCTGCCACATACTCAGCTTCTATGGTGGAGTATGAAAAAGTACCTATGCTTAACACTCCTCCATTGTTATGGCTTCACCTCCTAAAGTAAATATAAAATCCCGAGGTCTACTTACTATTGTCTCTGTTGTTGGATCGAGAAGCGCTAGAGGGAGGGGTGTAATATATACGAATTTATTTAGGGCTATCGTGGAATAACCTTATGAAAATTTTAGGAAATTATAGAAATTTTTCTAGAGTTTTTCGGAGGTCGTATGACTAGTTTCGCGGGGATAGAAGTGGAGGTTCGGTTAGGTATACACGTGTGAGGGATTAATTGAGGAGTTACTTAGGGTTTGATTTCCTTAACCCTAAGTGGGTGCTATTAATAGGTTTCATTTCCCCACCCGAACCCTAAGCCCGACCCGATCCTTTCCTCTCCCCTCCTGTTTCCTCGTGCTCTCTCTCTCGTGGGCGAACTGATCCCGACGGAGGACTCTTCCCCGACGACGCTGTTCTCGCCGAATCACCGGAGGAAGGGCGGCGGATCTCGACGGTGTCGGCCTTTCCCCGAGAGAGACCACCTCTCCAGCCCTTTCTTCAGCGCGCGAAGGCGATCCGGCGTCTAGTGCAGGCGAGAGGTTTGGGCACCCATTGTTCCCGATCGGTCTGGTCCTTCGGTTCTTCCTCCTAGATCTGTTCGAGGGAGAGTGACTTGTGTCATCACTCGTCGGAGCGGATCCAGCGGCGATGCCTGTAGGCGACCATTGAGGTGAGTGTCGGCGGAAGAGGGCTTGTGGATTCAAGAATGTGGTTTTTAGGGTTTCACCTGGATTGCCTTTCTGTTGTGGACTTAGGGAAGGTGTCGGAATCAACCTGGGAAGGGCGCCTGAACAGGGATCGACTTGCTTCCTCCTTGCAGTTGATCGGGAGTTTTGGCTGAGGTATTTGGGACTCAAATTGGGTGAGTAAGGTTCTGTGTGATAAGAATTTTTGGCAAATTCGTTATTCTACATGTAGCTTCTGTGTAGAATTCTGCAAGGAAGAAGGTTAAGGAGTTGGCAGCTGTTGGCAGCATTTTGAGAGGGCTGGGAGTTTGGATTCACTACTGCTTTGCAAGGTAAATGTAGTCCAGTGAAGGTAGCTTTGTGGATTTCTCTGGTATGTGGTTAATTAGGTTAGTTTCATGGGGATGGAATTTTATTCTTGCTTAGCTTAGCAGTAGAGAATGGCTGTGATTTTAAATCCATGTTGACAATAGGTTATTAGGATTTAAAATCGGATTGGATGTGGTGGATTAAAATCTTTGGTTAGGGGATAATTGAAAAGCGAGATATGGTTGCACCTAGCTTGATTTATTTTGGTATGTCTAAGGTTGAATTATTTTAGATAACCACGGTTGGCTAATACTATAGAGTTGGTTATTTTTGTAAAGGGGATTCAGTTATGTGTAGTATTGATACACATATATGTATATATGCCTATTACATGAATTGTATTTGTAACACAGGACCTTGATTGATACGAGCAGCGTGACGTGGGGGTGGTTCTGTTGATACGGGATATATCGAGGCGGGTATTTCTTCCCTTTTCTCCTACTTAGTTCTTTGAACTATAAAGCATGGTTGTTTTGTATGCTTAGGTTGCATTACCTTAAATCTGTATATTCGTTTTATTTCCTGCTTGACTCCTTCTATTTGAGCTTTGATATGATCATCTTTACTTCGATACAGTCTCACCCTTGGTATCAGAACTCTGTGCATGTGTATTGATAGAGTTAGTATCATAGAGTCGTCTGACTGGTACAATTAGCGTGTTTATCATGCATATTGATGTCGAGTGTGTATGGGACGGGTATGTGGTATGGGGGTTGTATACCTGGTTGACCACGTTGTGTGTTGGAGTATGTGTATACGTTTGTGGTGGTTATTGGGGGTGTTGGGATACACTATGGATGATGGTATTTATATTGTGACTATTCACATCATGTCATCATTCATTGCATACTGACGACCGATGTCTTCCTTGTGGTGAGACGGTCGTCAGTTGTCTATAGCTGCCGTTCAGCCACTTTTGGAGAGTGGTAGATAGGAGTGGAGCTAGTCCTGTCGCGCTTGCTCAGCCGTTCAGTGATTATACTCTGTCAGCCTCGACCACTCTGGAGTAGTGGGTCTTGAGGGTACAGTAGTCAGAGGGCTTGAGTTGTGAGTGGTCAGGGACCCTTAGCCGTGTAGTTATATAACTACTTAGGACTCATCTTCATATACCTGTCTTATAATTTCGTGGGTGTCACACCCAAGCCTCTCGGCCATACAGGGGTCGTGGTGTCTAGAGAGGTGGCGGGGGTGACCATGGAGCATGCATGCACTTTTGCATAGGATGCGCGGTGCATCTGGGGAGATACTTTTGCATACATGCCTAGTAGATATTAGTGCATGTGATTGTGTGCTGTTGCATTTGTTTGCGCTATGTATGTTGCATTTGGGTGTCATACTGCATACATGTCATCTATTTTACATGTATATGCAGTCGTATCTATATCTGCACAGGTGTCTCTAGCTGATCTGTTGCTAGTCTGGTGGGTTCCCTGATTTGGTATCATAGTATTGCTACTAGTCGAGCATGTGTATCTACTGAGTCAGGTATGTTTACGTACAGTCCTTGTATTAGATATGTCTAGAGGCGTTGTGTTCGATAGCATGATTCTATTCTTGTTATGGAGACTGTATCCTTTGATTCTTATGTTATGCACTTGCCATGCTTTATTCTGTCTTTACCGCTGAGTTCTTTGTACTCACCACCCCTTCTATACTGATATGTTTTTCAGGTAGTGGGTAGTTGTTTGGAGTTACTTGGAGTATGCTGCCAGCCGGTCCCACTTCCCGCGTTACATCCGAGGATTCTTACCGGTTTTTAGTCTTTTACTATTCGCATTCTACGTTTCATGGATTTGATGTTGTCATTTTATACTATGACTCGATACGTGTATTGTGGACTTATACCTGTGGTGTGTCTTTTGTGGACTTTCGATTATGTGGGTTTCATATTCGTTTTCCGCTGAGTTTTTGATATAGCCGTATGGGCTACATATTTAACTGCGTGGTTGTGGTTATTTTCTGCATATATATCCCAGCCGCATGTGGCTGACGTATTTTTGCATGTATGAAAGTTTCAGATTGTCCCCGGTACAGGGGAGGTGCTGCCGAAATTCTTCGGGAGGTACTTCCCCGGGGCGTGACAATTTAGTGGTATCAGAGCCAGGTTTTACGAGACCTATTTAACATGTTTTGGATTTTGGGGGTTACGAGACGTAAAAGCGTTTTCGGGTTTTAAGGCTTGTGAAGTCTATTTTACGTGTTTCGGGTTTTGAGGTTACGAGGTCTATTTCTCGGGTCGTGGATTTTCCGAGGATTCCGAGATTTACGAGTTTCGCGAGGATTGCGATGTTTACGATGGTTTGCACTCGAGACTCGTATTTTTCCGATGTGACTGTTCGGACATTGGGACCAGGCAGCGGCAGGATACCTCCAAGTTATAGGAAGTAAGTTAAATTACTGTCGTATTAAATTGTTGTAGACTTACCTTGTTGCTCATATCAGGGATGAAGCGCGGAGATACGACCCCTCGTCCGCGTCGTGGTCCGGGTCGACCCCGGAAACCACATATTGAGTCGGTAGAGGCTGAGCCAGTGGAGTACGAGGAGGATTCTGTTAGGGATCCTACAGAGGTTGAGATTGACAGCCGTGCACAGACTCCTCAGATTCCCACGAGAGATCCGGGTTTTCAGCCTCAGGTGGTTCCTCCCACCTTACCACCGGTAGCCCCTATTCCTACTTCTACTTCTTGGGCGAAGGACAGGGCTCGGATTCCGTTACTGGCCCGATCGGTGAAAGATCGTTTTACCCTATTCTATGGTGTTCCCGACCCCAGTGTTGCTCGTTCCTGGTTGGGAAATGTGGAGGATACCTTCGGATACTTATTGTGTACAGAGGAAGAAAAAGCTGAACTAGCTGCATATCACCTCCGAGATCAGGCTGTTACTTGGTGGAAGATGCAGAAGTCACTCTTCGGGGATCAGAGTATTACCTGGGCTTTATTCAGAGATGCCTTCGAGAGACAGTATTTTCCTGCTCCGTACCGTATAGCCCGCCGACAGGAATTCTTAAGTCTTAAGCAAGGGGATAGATCGGTGATGGAGTATGAGGCAGAGTTTAACCGATTAGCTGAGTACTGCCCGCAGCTTGTCGCTCAGGACAGCGATCGGTTAGACCAGTTTACCCAGGGCCTTGCGGCGTATATTCGTATCAGGATGTCGGGTTTTACTCCCAGCACTTACCGAGAGGCATTGGACAGAGCATTGATGATCGAGATGACACAGCAGCAAGTTTCTCAGGAGCGGGGAAAGGATAAACAGAAGGCTCAGGATACAACTCCAAATCAAAGGCAACAGAATAAGGGTCAGAAAAAGCGGAAGAAATGGCAGGGATCCCAGACTGCTCCGGGGGAGTCTTATCGATCAGCGAAGACAGGACGATCATCAGCTGGTTCATCTAAATCCTCTCAGAAGGATTCTTCCAGGGAGTATAGATGTTACAGGTGTGGCACTGAGGGGCATATTAAACCTAATTGTCCAATGGGTCAGGACGTATGCTACTATTGTAAGCTTCCGGGTCATGTGAGTCGAGACTGCACACTGAAGGCACAGATGGAGGCAGCTAAGAGTACTCCACAGGGGAGCAGTACTACTCAGACGCGACGGTCGAAGAGCGCACAGAGGACACAGAGTGCTCCGTATCAGCAGCGTGTGCCACCTCCTCAGGCACAGGTATATCACATCCAGGGCCACGAGCACTCAGCGGTACCAGTTGCTATACATTATGCCTCTACGGGTTCTTCACATCAGACATATCCGGCACCGCAGACTCTTATGACGCCGCCTAGCTCTTTTCCAGTGGTACAGCCTCAGCAGTATGCTCCTACTCATCAGCCTCAGCAGTATACTACCACTCATCAGCCTCAGCAGTATACTACCACTCATCAGCCTCAGCAGTTCACCACTACTCCACCGGCACCGTTTCAGACTGCTACTGGAGTATCGCCGTCATGCCCTGATGTGGGACGAGTGTATGCTATTACTCGCGAGGAGGCACAGCGGGCCGAGGGATCGGTCTTTCGGGGTATGATTACTGTTTATTTATTTCCTGCTGAATTGTTGATTGATACTGGTAGTTCCCACTCTTTTATTTCCCGGGCATTTCTGAGTAAGATTTGTAGACTACCTGTTCGTCGGACTCACTCATTGGCGGTATCCTTACCCTCGGGAGAGATACTGGATATCAGTCAAGAGATTAAAGAATGTCCGTTGGATTTCGAGAGTCAGACCCTTACGGTGGATTTGCAGGTTCTGGATATGCTAGAATTTGACATCATTTTGGGTATGGACTGGTTGGCCAGACATTATGCTACCGTTGACTGCAGCGCTAGAGTGGTTACATTTAGACCTCCGGGTCTACCATCCTGGGTATTCATGGGTACCAAGGATGAGGGGATTTCTATCATCTCAGCGATGCAAGCTCAGCGATTATTGTCTCAAGGATGTCGGGGGTATTTGTTATCTATGATTAAGATTGATCAGGATACTACCACACAGTTATCTGACATCCCTATAGTACAGGAGTACCCTGATGTATTTCCAGAAGAATTACCCGGCTTGCCCCCGAAAAGACAGGTGGAGTTCACGATTGAGTTGATTCCGGGGACAGCACCGGTGTCCAAGGCCCCATATCGCATGGCGCCTAAGGAGTTGGAGGAGCTAAAGGTACAGCTACAGGAGCTGCTGGATAGAGGGTTTATCCGTCCTAGTGTGTCTCCATGGGGAGCTCCAGTACTCTTTGTGAAGAAAAAGGACGGATCGATGAGATTATGCATCGACTATCGACAGCTGAACGCAGTGACTGTTAAGAATAAATATCCACTGCCGCGTATAGAGGATCTATTCGATCAGCTCAAGAATACCTGTGTGTATTCAAAGATTGATCTGCGCTCTGGCTATCATCAGCTCAGTGTGAGAGATTCAGATATACAGAAGACAGCCTTCCGTACTCGATATGGACACTATGAGTTCTTGGTAATGCCATTTGGGCTTACCAATGCTCCGGCAGTGTTCATGGACCTGATGAATAGGGTATTTCTGGAGTTCCTGGATCAGTTTGTGATTGTGTTCATCGATGATATTTTGATATATTCTCGATCCGAGGAAGAGCATGGGCGACATCTTCGTATAGTATTGGAGACGCTCCGGCGAGAGCGTCTTTATGCAAAATTCAGCAAATGTGCATTCTGGTTATCTTCTGTGGGTTTTCTGGGACATATTGTTTCTAGCAGTGGTATTTCAGTGGACCCACAAAAGATAGAGGCGGTTACCAGTTGGGAGCAGCCAAAGTCTGTACAGGAGATTCGTAGCTTTCTTGGTCTGGCAGGGTATTACCGCAGATTTGTAGAGGGCTTCTCTAGCATAGCTCTGCCGTTGACTCAGTTGACCAGGAAAGGGGTGAAGTTTTGCTGGACAGAGTCTTGCGAGACGAGTTTCCAGGAACTTAAGCGAAGACTCATTTCTGCACCGACATCGTGCTTCCTTCCTGAGATGATGGTTTCGTGCTTTATACGGATGCATCATTGCAGGGGTTAGGCGCAGTACTTATGCAGCATGGACGGGTAGTTTCTTATGCCTCACGTCAGTTGAAAGAGCATGAGAAGAACTATCCGGTGCATGACCTGGAGTTAGCAGCTATTATATATGCGTTGAAAATATGGAGACATCATCTATATGGGATCACCTTCGAGATATTCACAGACCATAAGAGTCTTAAGTATCTAGCTACTCAGAAAGAATTGAATTTAAGACAGAGGAGATGGATGGAATTCTTGAAGGACTATGACTGTACGATCAACTACCACCCAGGGAAAGCCAACGTGGTAGCTGATGCGTTGAGTAGAAAATCCCGAGGAGTTCTAGCTTGTCACCGTGTGCTGGTTACTGAACTGGTTCAGAAATTTTCTGAGTTGGGATTGGTAGAGCAGGGTCAGACTGAGCGGGGTATCCTGTTATCTATGGTTGCCCAGTCACCCATGGTAGAGAGGATTAAAGAAGCCCAGGCTACAGATCAGCATCTACAGTTGTTGTGTAGCAAAATCACCCCAGGACAGCAGACGGGGTTCTCTTGCGATGACAGTGGGATTCTATACTTCCAGGGGAGGTTGTGTGTTCCTGAAGCACCTCCTGTGAAAGAAGACCTACTTCAGGAGGCACATCGGTCCAGATTTGCGATTCATCCTGGTGGTACCCGCATGTACAGGGATCCGAGGCGTTCTTATTGGTGGACTGGCATGAAGAAGGACATTGCAGATTTCGTGGCTCGATGCCTTGTATGTCAGCAGGTGAAGGCTGAACATCAGAGACCCGCTGGTTTGCTACAGAAGATTCAGCTACCTGAATGGAAATGGGAACACATCACGATGGATTTCGTCGTGGGACTGCCCAGAACCCGACGAGCACATGATACGATTTGGGTAATCGTTGATCGGTTAACCAAATCCGCTCATTTCCTTCCGATCCGTAGGACGGAGTCATTGGATCGATTAGCGGAGTTGTATTGTAGAGAGATTATCCGGCTCCATGGTGTACCTCTCAGTATTATTTCAGATAGAGATCCGCGATTTACTTCGCGATTCTGGCAGAGTTTGCAGCAGGCTATGGGTACAGAGTTACGATTCAGCACTGCTTTCCACCCCCAGACAGACGGTCAGTCAGAGCGCACTATACAGACATTAGAGGATTTATTGAGATCATGTGTCATAGACTTTGGAGGTAGTTGGGAAGATCATTTACATTTAGCGGAATTTGCCTACAACAACAGTTATCATTCAGCGATACAGATGGCACCTTATGAGGCGTTGTATGGCAGAGCCTGTAGAGCTCCCACCTTATGGGTAGAGGTTGGGGAATCCCAGATTTTGGGACCACAGAGCCTTCAGCGTGATGCAGAGATGGTTTGTACTATCAGGCGCAGACTGTCAGAGGCTCAGGATCGGCAGAAGAGTTATGCGGATCGTAGACGGAGACCGTTAGAGTTTGCTATTGGTGATCATGTATTCTTACAGGTATCCCCTACGAAAGGAGTAAAAAGGTTCGGATTGAAGGGTAAGTTGGCACCTCGCTATATTGGACCCTTCCAGATTCTCGAGAGGATAGGTGCAGTGGCGTATCGGCTAGCGCTACCACCTTCACTTTCCGGGGTGCATGATGTTTTCCATGTATCTATGTTGAGGAGATATGTACCGCACCCTTCGCATGTTCTCACCGGTGTATCAGTTGTACTTCAGCCAGATATTTCTTATGAGGAGATTCCAGTTCGGATTTTGGACCGCAAAGAGCGCCGGTTGCGGAACAAGACTATTCGGCTGGTCAAGGTCGGATGGCGGCATCACACAGATGAAGAAGCCACCTGGGAGTTGGAAGATAAGATGCGGACTAGTTACCCCCACCTGTTTACTGGAGGTGAGTAAAGCTTATTTCAGTAATTAAAATAAGGTCATCTACTACTTCTTGCTGTTAGTTAGCAGTGGTAAAATTTGGGGACCAAATTCTTATTAGTGGGGGAGAATGTAATATATACGAATTTATTTAGGGCTATCGTGGAATAACCTTATGAAAATTTTAGGAAATTATAGAAATTTTTCTAGAGTTTTTCGGAGGTCGTATGACTAGTTTCGCGGGGATAGAAGTGGAGGTTCGGTTAGGTATACACGTGTGAGGGATTAATTGAGGAGTTACTTAGGGTTTGATTTCCTTAACCCTAAGTGGGTGCTATTAATAGGTTTCATTTCCCCACCCGAACCCTAAGCCCGACCCGATCCTTTCCTCTCCCCTCCTGTTTCCTCGTGCTCTCTCTCTCGTGGGCGAACTGATCCCGACGGAGGACTCTTCCCCGACGACGCTGTTCTCGCCGAATCACCGGAGGAAGGGCGGCGGATCTCGACGGTGTCGGCCTTTCCCCGAGAGAGACCACCTCTCCAGCCCTTTCTTCAGCGCGCGAAGGCGATCCGGCGTCTAGTGCAGGCAAGAGGTTTGGGCACCCATTGTTCCCGATCGGTCTGGTCCTTCGGTTCTTCCTCCTAGATCTGTTCGAGGGAGAGCGACTTGTGTCATCACTCGTCGGAGAGGATCCAGCGGCGATGCCTGTAGGCGACCATTGAGGTGAGTGTCGGCGGAAGAGGGCTTGTGGATTCAAGAATGTGGTTTTTAGGGTTTCACCTGGATTGCCTTTCTGTTGTGGATTTAGGGAAGGTGTCGGAATCAACCTGGGAAGGGATCTCGCCTGAACAGGGATCGACTTGCTTCCTCCTTGCAGTTGATCGGGCGTTTTGGCTGAGGTATTTGGGACTCAAATTGGGTGAGTAAGGTTCTGTGTGATAAGAATTTTTGGCAAATTCGTTATTCTACATGTAGCTTCTGTGTAGAATTCTGCAAGGAAGAAGGTTAAGGAGTTGGCAGCTGTTGGCAGCATTTTGAGAGGGCTGGGAGTTTGGATTCACTACTGCTTTGCAAGGTAAATGTAGTCCAGTGAAGGTAGCTTTGTGGATTTCTCTGGTATGTGGTTAATTAGGTTAGTTTCATGGGGATGGAATTTTATTCTTGCTTAGCTTAGCAGTAGAGAATGGCTGTGATTTTAAATCCATGTTGACAATAGGTTATTAGGATTTAAAATCGGATTGGATGTGGTGGATTAAAATCTTTGGTTAGGGGATAATTGAAAAGCGAGATATGGTTGCACCTAGCTTGATTTATTTTGGTATGTCTAAGGTTGAATTATTTTAGATAACCACGGTTGGCTAATACTATAGAGTTGGTTATTTTTGTAAAGGGGATTCAGTTATGTGTAGTATTGATACACATATATGTATATATGCCTATTACATGAATTGTATTTGTAACACAGGACCTTGATTGATACGAGCAGCGTGACGTGGGGGTGGTTCTGTTGATACGGGATATATCGAGGCGGGTATTTCTTCTCTTTTCTCCTACTTAGTTCTTTGAACTATAAAGCATGGTTGTTTTGTATGCTTAGGTTGCATTACCTTAAATCTGTATATTCGTTTTATTTCCTGCTTGACTCCTTCTATTTGAGCTTTGATATGATCATCTTTACTTCGATACAGTCTCACCCTTGGTATCAGAACTCTGTGCATGTGTATTGATAGAGTTAGTATCATAGAGTCGTCTGACTGGTACAATTAGCGTGTTTATCATGCATATTGATGTCGAGTGTGTATGGGACGGGTATGTGGTATGGGGGTTGTATACCTGGTTGACCACGTTGTGTGTTGGAGTATGTGTATACGTTTGTGGTGGTTATTGGGGGTGTTGGGATACACTATGGATGATGGTATTTATATTGTGACTATTCACATCATGTCATCATTCATTGCATACTGACGACCGATGTCTTCCTTGTGGTGAGACGGTCGTCAGTTGTCTATAGCTGCCGTTCAGCCACTTTTGGAGAGTGGTAGATAGGAGTGGAGCTAGTCCTGTCGCGCTTGCTCAGCCGTTCAGTGATTATACTCTGTCAGCCTCGACCACTCTGGAGTAGTGGGTCTTGAGGGTACAGTAGTCAGAGGGCTTGAGTTGTGAGTGGTCAGGGACCCTTAGCTGTGTAGTTATATAACTACTTAGCTGACCGTCCGCTTCGGCCGCCTATAGCGGTGCTTGTACTGGAGGCTAGTACGGTATGTCACAGACCCAAGCCTCTCGGCCATACAGGGGTCGTGGTGTCTAGAGAGGTGGCGGGGGTGACCATGAGGCATGCATGCACTTTTGCATATGATGCGCGGTGCATCTGGGGAGATATTGTTGCATACATGCCTAGTAGATATTAGTGCATGTGATTGTGTGCTGTTGCATTTGTTTGCGCTATGTATGTTGCATTTGGGTGTCATACTGCATACATGTCATCTATTTTACATGTATATGCAATGATCTATATCTGCACAGGTGTCTCTAGTTGATCCGTTGCTAGTCCGGTGGGTTCCCTGATTTGGTATCATAGTATTGCTACTAGTCGAGCATGTGTATCTACTGAGTCAGGTATGTTTACGTACAGTCCTTGTATTAGATATGTCTAGAGGCGTTGTGTTCGATAGCATGATTCTATTCTTGTTATGGAGACTGTATCCTTTGATTCTTATGTTATGCACTTGCCATGCTTTATTCTGTCTTTACCGCTGAGTTCTTTGTACTCACCACCCCATCTATACTGATATGTTTTCGGTAGTGGGTAGTTGTTTGGAGTTACTTGGAGTATGCTGCCACCGGTCCCACTTCCCGCGTTACATCCGAGGATTCTTACCGGTTTTTAGTCTTTTACTATTCGCATTCTACGTTTCATGGATTTGATGTTGTCATTTTATACTATGACTCGATACGTGTATTGTGGACTTATACCTGTGGTGTGTCTTTTGTGGACTTTCGATTATGTGGGTTTCATATTCGTTTTCCGCTGAGTTTTTGATATAGCCGTATGGGCTACATATTTAACTGCGTGGTTGTGGTTATTTTCTGCATATATATCCCAGCCGCATGTGGCTGACGTATTTTTGCATGTATGAAAGTTTCAGATTGTCCCCGGTACAGGGGAGGTGCTGCCGAAATTCTTCGGGAGGTACTTCCCCGGGGCGTGACAAGGGGGGTGAATAGCGCTCGTGGCTTTCACTCATTTCGGATTCGTAAAACTCGAGTAATAAACGCAGCGGAAATTAATAAGAGAAACACACGCTAACACAGGTTGTTTACTTGGTTCGGAGCCTGTGGCGACTCCTACTCCAAGGCTCAAGTTCGTTGAACTTTTACTGTGGCCAACAACTATAATATCATAAAATTATTACAAGTTAAATACAAACAGAATAAGAATTATACCAATGACAGGGAAAAAGAAATTTGGAAGCTCCGGGTCGTTGGCGTCGATTTATAGCTTCGTCGGACTGTCTCATTAGCAGCTTATCGGAGAAGGGTTGCTTGTTCATTGATCTGTTGTACTGCTAGTCGAGATGTCCTTTTATTGGACGTTGAAGGCACCTCTAATGCCAGTCAAGGCGCCTTAAACCCCAACACTTATCCCTCTTTCTGCGCTGCGATAAGCTCCACTGACTGCTGCTTATCCCTGCCTAGAGGCGCCTCCAACAAACCTCTGAGGCACCTCCAAGCCAGTGTTTGAGGTGCCTCAGACTCCTTTGAGGCGCCTTCAGCCCCACTTCACAGCCAACTGATCTCTTTGCACCCGAGGCGCCTCCAAGCTCCATGGAGGCGCCTCGGACACTGTTCATCAGAGGGAAAACTTTGCTCTTTTGTACTTGCAAGACATGTTAGACCCAAAACACAAACATATCCTACAAAACACAGTTAGTACAGATAAAAATAATAAATGAAATATTTGACAGCCTTTGGGCTGTCTGATTTTGACTTCGAATTTCCCATCGAAAATCCTAGGTCGAACCGACGCCTACTGTTCCCTCTTCCGGGAAACACGTCCTCACCTACTCCTCTCAGGAGAGTTACCTATTGCCAATACGATCCTCCAGATCGACTGAACTTTTGCTCAGCGCCCGATGCTTCCGGTCTTCATGCTAGAAGTCCGGTCCACGACCCTTCCAAACTTCTACCCGGTTCGCGACACCAGGATTTCAACTTAGGGTTACCGCCCCATAGGATTTTTGCCCGAAGCTTCGACCCGCCAAGACTTTCCGCATAGGGTTACCACCCCCTATGACCTAAGGTTACCACCCCCTAGGGTTTTCCACTTGCCTAACCGTAGCTAGAACTTTTCTAAAACACTCAATCATACACATTAGATAACAATTAAACTTAACTTTGAATCCTTTTGTCATTATCAAAACTTGAGTTCGATCGTCGGATGCTTCCCGCACCAACAATCTCTCCCTTTTTTATTATGGCAACCGAAATTCAAAGTTAAGTAAAAAAATGCAATAAAGATAAACAAAAATGAGCACAAGCATAAATAAAACATAAGCACATTAAAGCTCCCCTTTAAAAAAATTCTTTTTATTTTAAATTTTCTTGAATTTCCTTATACTCTCCCCCTTTGCCATATATCAAAATAAATAAGAGAGAAAAATGAGTATAGAAGTAAACACTTAGCTTTTAAAAATTAACTTTCTTGTAAACCTTTAGCTAAGTTAGAGAAGAAAATTCGTCATATATTTGGAAACATAATTTTTTCTTTTAAAATCTAAGTTTGAGAAATACTTTCATCTAAGATAAAATTATTTTGACTTTGAAAAATAACTTAGCTAATTTTGTGATATCAAAACATTTAGTTAAATTTTTGAAGAGCAGTTTTTGAAAAGATACTTAGTTAAAATTGTACAAAACCGGTTAGTTAAGCTTTTGAAAATAATTGCTTTTTGAAAAATTGAGCTCTTTAAAGGATTTTTCAAATCTTTTGAAATTTATTTTTTAAAGAATATTCAAATTATTTTTGAAATTATTTTTAAAGTATTTTCAAATAATTTTCAAATGATTTTGAAATAATTTTCAAAGTATTCTGAAATAACTTATTTTCAAATGATTTTGAAGTAATTTTCAAAGTATTTTTAAATAACTTTTTCAAATGATTTTGAAGTAATTTTCAAAGTATTTTAAAATATTTTTCAAATAATTTATTAAAGGATTTTTAAAATATTTCTCAAATAATTTAAAGGATTTTTTAAAAGATTTTTCAACTAATTTTTTAAAGGATTTCTAAAATATTTTTCAAATAATTTTTAAAGGATTTTTCAAATAATTTTTAAAGGATTTTTGAAAAGATTTTTCAAATAATTTTAAAAGGATTTTTAAAAGATTTTTCAAATAATTTAAAGGATTGTTAAAAAGATTTTTCAAATAATTTCTAAAGGATTTTAAAAAAAAAATTCAAATAATTTTTAAAGGAATTTTTAAAATATTTTCAAATAATTTAAAGGATTTTTTTAAAATATTTTTCTAATAATTTTTAAAGGATTTTTTAAAATATTTTTCAAATAATTTAAAGTATTTTTTAAAAGATTTATCAAATAATTTTTAAGGGATTTTTTAAAAGATTTTTCAAATAATTTAAAGGATTGTTTAAAAAAAATTCAAATAATTTTTAAAGGATTTTTGAAAAGATTTTTCAAATAATATTTAAAGGATTTTTTTAAAAACAATTTCAAATAATTTTTAAAGGATTTTTTAAAATATTTTTCAAATAATTTAAAGGATTTTTTTAAAAGATTTTTCAAATAATTTAAGGAATTTTTAAAAGATTTTCAAATAATTTTTAAAGGATTTTTGAAAAGATTTTTCAAATAAGTTAAAGGATTTTTTAAAAGTTTTTTCAAATAATTTTTAAAGAATTTTTGAAAAGATTTTTCAAATAAATTTTAAAGGATTTTTTAAAAGATTTTTCAAATAATTTAATGGATTGTTCAAAAGATTTTTCAAATAATTTAAAGGATTTTTGAAAATATTTTTCAAATAATTTTTAAAGGATTTTTTAAAAGATTTTTCATATAATTTTTAAAGGATATTTTTAAAAGATTTTTCAAATAATTTAAAGGATTTTTTTAAAAAGATTTTTCAAATAATTTTTAAAGGTTTTTTTAAAAGATTTTTCAAATAATTTTTAAAGGATTTTTTAAAATATTTTTCAAATAAGTTAAAGGATTTTTTAAAAGATTTTTCAAATAATTTTTAAAGGATTTTTAAAAATATTTTTCAAATAATTTTTAAAGGATTTTTTTAAAAGATTTTTCAAATAATTTAAAGGATTTTTGAAAGATTTTTAAAAGAGTTTTCAAATAATTTTGAAGTTAAGTTTAAAAGATTTTTAAAATGATTTTTAAAAGATTTTTCAAAGGTTTTTTTTAATATTTTTAAAATGAGTTTTTTAAAAGATTTTTAAAAGGATTTTTCAAATGTGTTTTTAAAAGAGTTTTCAAATAATTTTGAAATTAAGTTTAAAATATTTTTAAAATGATTTTTAATAGAGTTTTCAAATTATTTTGAAATTAAGTTTAAAAGATTTTTAAAATAATTTTTAAAAGTGTTTTCAAATAATTTTGAAATTAAGTTTTAAATGATTTTTAAAAGAGTTTTAAAAGTGTTTTCAAATAATTTTGAAGTTAAGTTTAAAAGATTTTTAAAATGATTTTTAAAAGAGTTTTCAAATAATTTTGAAGTTTAGTTTAAAAGATTTTTAAAAGGATTTTTAAAATATTTTTAAAAGAGTTTTCAAATAATTTTAAAATTAAGTTTAAAAGATTTTACATTATTGACTAATTGGAATTAATTAAATTAATTAGGTTTAGTTGATTTTGACTAAGTTCAACCTAGATTCATCTCACCCGATTCTAAGTTATCAATCAGGTAATCTTAAGTAATTTTGTGAGATGGTTATCTTAATTTAGTTTATTTCTAAAGATTAATTTACATTTGAGTTAAAATTAGGTTTTCCAATTAGTCAATTAAATATGTCTTTCCATGATTGATTCCCAGGTCAGGGCGAGGCTCTAGGCCTTCTTGAGTATGGGATTATCCACCCCTTCCTAGACAGAATCGCTCAAAGAAATATATATTTAATTTTGTTTTTGAAACTCCTAGATTTAACTAGCAAGTGTAAATTAGGCCTAGATCCTTAAGCTATCATAGTCTAAGCATGTATATTGTAAGGAAAATAAATAAACAAGCATCAATCAATTTTATCTATTTGTTGAGATAGTTTTTCTATTAGCTCCCCCTGGATCATAGCCTCGATATGGTCTATCAAGGAAATTGATCTGATCCTTGGGGACCCAATAGTGACTAGGTCCAACTTGATTAACTAAGTTTGACTTGGGGACCCATGCTTGAATTATGTCTCTATTATTTCTATTTACTAGAGATAGATATGATTTATACTTACTTTTGGTTTTGAATCCAAGTCCGAACTTGTTGTAAACGGCTCGCTGTTTTCCAAGAATCAGATCCAGATTCTTGGAACCCATGGTGAACCGTTCCAACGTGTCCTTGAGTTCTTTAATTTGAGTTTTCAAATTAGAATTTTCTTTCTCAAGTTGTTGGACTTGAGTTGAACTTCCAATTTGAACTTGCTTAGTTAAAGAACTCAAGTCAGTCGCTTCCTTAAGGGTTGTTACCTCCTTTAGGAGTGACTTGACCCGAACGTTGGATTTAGCCAACTTTTTTAACAAGTAAGGTACTAATTCTTGCAATTCATCTAGATGAGTTTCGACGAGTAGGGCACTTACAGTGGGGTTCAGTCCTTCGGAAACGGATGCGGATCCGTGGCTTCTCTCGGACTCGGTTTCTGACTCGCTATCAGTTTCTGAATCGATTTCGATAATGTTCGCTTGCACTGGTAACGTGAGGAAGCTCCTCGGTTCTTCTTCATCAGTCTCGGATTCATCTGATGACTCAGACCAAGTTGCCTTCAACACCTTCCTTCTTTTCTTCTTGTTTGGACAATCTGGCTTGTAGTGCCCCTTCTGGTTACAGCCGTAACAAGTGACTCCAGACTTGTCCTTCGTATTTGTTTGAGTCACCTTTTCGACTTGCATATCTTTCGTACGAGCTTTATCAGTTCGGAAACAAATTCATCATCATCCTCTGCGTCTGATTCATCTTTGGACTTGGGTTTTGTTTTACGCCTCGACGTCGGTTCGCGCGTTCTGCTGGTACTTGCAACCAAAGCAACACCTTTCTCGACCGGACGTGCATTAGTCTGCTCATGCAATTCTAATTTAGAAAAAAGTTCATCTAATTTGATTGAAGAAAGGTCCTTAGAAACCTTGTAAGCATCAACCATGGATGCCCACAAGGTGTTCCTCGGAAAAGCGCTAAGCGCGTACCTTATTATGTAGCGGTTTTCTATTCTTTGGCCGATTGCGTGAAGGTCGTTTAGGAGGTCCTAGATGCACGCATGGAGTTGGTTGGTCGTCTCACCTTCCTGCATTCTAATATTGTATAATTTATTTAAAATTAAGTCGCGCTTACTTACTTTAGCATCGGAGGTGCCCTCGTGCAGCTCGATTAGTCTGTTCCACAGCTCTTTTGCACTTGAGAATGGTCCAACTCTGTTCAGTTCTTCTTTTGTCAACCCACATTGTAGCATGCAGGTTACTTTGGCATTAGCTTCCACCTTTTTCATGATGCTGGTGTCCCAGTTGATGTAGGAAACCAGTTCTCCGGTGTCGTCGCGTGGAAGCTCGAGACCGGTCTGGATAATAATCCACATCTCTACTTGCGTCTTGAGGTGGTATTGCATCCAGTTCTTCCAATATCCGAAATCATCTCCGAAGAAGAGCGGGGGGTCGAGCAGTGCTAGGACCTTCTTGGAAAGCCATTAAAATCTAGCACGAAGAAAAAATAAACAAATGTCCCAGGACTTGGTCCTGGATTAGCAGTGCGATATGAAATAGAAAATGAACGAACTCGAGTGGTATTGCACCAACTTCGAGCAAAAATCGAATCGAATAAAAAAACTAGATCAGAATATAGCAATTATACTAATTCCAATTGACTCCGAAAATTTAAAAACACCACGAAAAATTTGCTTGACTGGTGGTTGCACCAAATCGAAGCGACCCCGCTCTGATACCAATTGTTGGATCGAGAAGCGCTAGAGGAGGGTGAATAGCACTCGTGGCTTTCACTCGTTTCGGATTCGTAAAACTCGAGTAATAAACGCAGCGGAAATTAATAAGAGAAACACACGCTAACACAGGTTGTTTACTTGGTTCGGAGTCTGTGGCGACTCCTACTCCAAGGCCCAAGTTAGTTGAACTTTTACTGTGGCCAACAACTATAATATCATAAAATTATTACAAGTTAAATACAAACAGAATAAGAATTATACCAACAACAATGGGAAAAAGAAATTTGGAAACTTCGGGTCGTCGGCGTCGAGTTATAGCTTCGTTTGGTTAGCAGCTTATCGGAGAAGGGTTGCTTGTTCATTGATCTGCTGTACTGCTGGTCGAGATGTCCTTTTATTGGACGTTGAAGGCGCCTCTAATGCCAGTCAAGGCACCTTAAACCCCAACACTTATCCCTCTTTTTGCACTGCGATAAGCTCCGCTGACTGCTGCTTATCCCTGCCTGGAGGTGCCTCCAACAAACCTCTGAGGCGCCTCCAAGCTAGTGTCTGAGGCGCCTCAAACTCCTTTGAGGCGCCTTCAGCCCCACTTCACAGCCAGCTGATCTCTTTGCACCCAAGGCGCCTCCAAGCTCCATGGAGGCACCTCGGACACTTCATCCGAGGGAAAACTTTGCTCTTTTGTACCTGCAAGACATGTTAGACCCAAAACACAAACATATCCTACAAAACACAGTTAGTACAGATAAAAATAATAAATGAAATGTTTGACAGCCTTTGGGTTGTCCGATTCTGACTTCGAATTTCCCACCGAAAATCCTAGGTCGAACCGACGCCTACTGTTCCCTCTTCCGGGAAACGCGCCCTCACCTACTCCTCTCAGGAGAGTTACCTGTTGCCAATACGATCCTCCAGATCGACTGGAATTTTGCTCAGCGTCTGATGCTTCCGGTCGTCATGCTGGACGTCCGGTCCATGACCCTTCCAGACTTCTACCCGGTTCGCGACACTAGGATTTCAACCTAGGGTTACCGCCCCCTAGGATTTTTCCCCGAAGCTTCGACCCGCCAAGACTTTCCACATAGGGTTATCACCCCCTATGACCTAGGGTTACTACCCCTTAGGGTTTTCCACTTGCCTAACCACAGCTAGTTCTTTTCTAAAACACTCAATCATACACATTAGATAACAATTAAACTTAACTTTGAATCCCTTTGCCATTATCAAAACTTGAGTTCGATCGTCGGATGCTTCCCGCACCAACACCTATCTGATTGGAAGTCTGAATCCGTGTAACCCACAGAGAGCAAATCATTTGCCTTTTAAAATAGCATATAATCTCTAGTCTTTCTCAAGTACTTTAATATATGGTTTACGACAGTCCAATGTCCCTGCCTTGGACTATTTTGATATCTGCTAACCATGCTCATGGTAAAATAGATATCCGGTTTCGTGCATAGCATACATTAGGCTTCCTGCCTTTATTTCTTCTATCTCTTTTGATGTCTTCGGAGACATAAAGATACTCTATGCCTAAAAGGTAGAAAACCTTTCTTGGAGTCTTGTATGCTAAAACGAGCTAGGATCGTATCGTTATATGAAGCTTGGAATAAGCACAATATTCTTTTCTTGCGATCCCTTATTACTTTGATCCTGAGAATATGTGCACATTCTCTCAAGTCCTTCATATCGAATTGCTTGGGCAACCATACCCTTACTTCCGACAACACTTTGATATTGTTTCCAATTATCAAAAATGTCATCTACGTATAGTACAAGAAATACCACCACGTTTCTATCACACTTCTTGTATACACAAAACTCATCCGGCCACTGAATAAATCCATATCGGATGTTCCAAGACCTTGAAGCTTGCTTCAGTCCATAAATAGACCGATTGAGCTTACATACAAGATGCTCTTTGCCCTTTTCAATGAACCCCTCTGGTTGCTTCATATGGATGCTTTCTTCAAGACTTCCATTAAGGAAAGTTGTCTTGACATCCACTTGCCAAATCTCATAATCCATATGAGCAGCAATAGATAAAAGACTCCGGATAGACTTAAGCATGGCTACTGGTGAAAAGATTTCCTTTTTCAACAAGCCTTGCTTTGAAAGTTTCCACCTTCCCGTTTGTCCCTCTTTTTCTATTGTAGGCCTATTTACACTCAATGGCTTTTACACCATTTGGTGGTTCTACAAGCTCTCAGACATCATTAGAATACATAGATTCTACTTCTGTATTCATTACTCTTTGTCAAGATGCTGCATCTTTATCTTGGAGCGCTTCGTCATATGTCCGGAAATTAGGTTCATGTTTACCAGGGATCTAGTCCAAATACTTTCCCAAAACATGAATCTTTCAGGTTGCCTAACAACCCTCCCACTACGACGAGGGACTGTCTGTAATTGTACATCATTTGTGACCCGTGTTGTAGTTTCTTGTGGTATCTCATCTTGTACTGTTGGTACTAGATTAGACATGTCCTTTATTATTTCCTTAAGAACAAATTTACTTATGAGCTTGTGGTTCATTACATAGTCCTCTTTTAAAAATTGGGCATTAGTGCCAACAATGACCTTCTGATTTTTAGGACTATAAACCTTCTTTCATTTTTCTAAGATAACCCACAAACAAGTGAACTCCTGTCCAACTTATCAGTGTCTCCCTTCAGCACATGTGCTGGACTGCCCCAAATCTGAATATGCTTTAGACTAAGCTTACGCTCATTCTACAATTCTATGGGAGTAGAGGGTTCTGACTTAGAAGGTACTATGTTCACTTTCGTTTCCAGAGTATATCCCTAAAATGAATTTGGTAATTATGAATAACTCATCATTGATCTAACTATTTCCATAAGAGTCATATTCCTTCGTTCTGTCACACCATCTTGTTGGGGTATACCAGTTGCAATCAGTTGGGATTGAATCCCCACTTCTGATAAGTGACTCCTAAACTCTCCTAAGAGGTACTTACCACTACGATCTCATCGTAGTGTCTTGATACTTTTACCTAGACGTTTCTCCACATCAGCCTTGTACTCTTTGAACTTATCAAAGCACTTAACTTGCGGCGCATCAAGTAAATGTACTCGTATCTCGAATAGTCGTCTATAAAAGAGATGAAATATTCAAAACCACCTCTTGCCTGGATAGTCATAGGTACACACAAATCAGAATGAACCATTTCCAATACATCTTTGGCTCATTACCCCTTAGACTTAAAAAGCTTCTTGGTTATTTTTTCTTCCAAGTAAGACTCACAGATTGGAAAGTTTTCCACTACCAATGAACCCAAAAGTTCATCGGCTACCAATGAATCCTACTCAAGTTAATATAACCTGGCCTTAGATGCCAAAGATATGATTAGTTTATTTCCAAAGGTTGCTTTCTCTTATTAGAGTTAGAAGATGTGTTATTAATTTCCATTTGTTGCATCGTAGGAGTTATTGGATTATAAATTGCCAACCAACGTACCAGAACTGATAACTTCCCTATTTTTTTATAACAATTTTGTTATCAAAATAATCAGAATATCTATCCTTAAATAGTTTTATAAATTAAAATCAAGTTCTTTCTAAAACTTGGTACGTAAAGATAATCAATGTTTTATTCCTTTCAAAGGATAAACATCTCCCACTGCAACAGCTGCTACTTTTGCAATGGTGCCCATGTAGACGGTATTTTCCCTTTCATATAGTTGTCAGGTTTCCTGGAACCCCTGCAATGAATTACATACATGACTAGTGGCTCCCGTATCTACACACCAGGTACCAGTAGATAACACCGCTAAACATATTTCAACAACTAATGAATAAAATACACTTTTATTGTTCTCATTTTTGAGATGACAGTTCACCTTAGAGTCCAAATTTTATTTCCAATCATTATAATTGGGACTATTAAGTCTATTCTATAGTATAACAGCTAGGGGATTAACAATCATTTGAAATCCTAAGAATCTCAAAAATATTTGGTCAAGACCAACACCTCAAAATCCCCGTAAATTTTGTATGTCACGTTAGTGTGGATGTATACAACTTCAGTCTTTAAGAGGAGATTTAATCCATTAATTTTATTATCTCGTCAACCTAACTTTATGACAAATAAAATTAATAGTTGGTCAGTCTTTGATCAAATATTTGGTCAAAACTTTGAATTTAAAATAATATTGATTCCTCAAAACAATATCATTTAAATTCACCAACACCTCAAACACCGTGAATTTTGTATGCCACGTTAGTGTGGGCGTATACAAATTTAGACATTTGTAAGAGGAGGTTCTTACCCATTAATTATCTTGTCGACCTAACTTTATGACAATTAATAGTTGGTTCTCCTTTGGTCACACAAATAATAGCAGTGACTCCGTTGGGGAGGATACTATTGAATGTGTCTAAGTGTATACCATTACTTGATTACTTAAAAGATTGTGCTCCTTGACCTAGAGAAGATCACACAAACCTAAACAATTTCCTATAATTACCCATAAAGGAGTTTGATCTAGTGATCCACAATCAAACTCATCCGTTGTGGAGGAAGGCACTCAGAGCCAACACGCAAGTTTGAATGTATCACCTACAAACCAGTAATTATAAAGGAAGTTTGATCTAGTGATCCGCAAACAAACTCATCCATTGTGGAGGAAGACACTCAGAGCCAACACGCAAGTTTGAATGCATCACCTATAAACCAGTAATCATTCATAAAGGAAGTTTGATCTAGTGATCCGCAAACAAACTCATCTGTTGTGGAGGAAGGCACTCAGAGCCAACACGCAAGTTTGTTGCATCACTTACAAACCAGCAATGGAGACCGTAGAATTTATTTATAAATCCCTCTCCCACTTAGTTATTTAAGGTGAGGAATTTTAACTATGCAAGCACACATCACATGCACACACACATCACAGTAAATAAAAGCAACAAATATGGAAATTAATTTTCCAACTATTATGGTTTCTTCCATCACTGTCCTCCGTGTGCTACCAGCCCTAGGTGCTGCCATCTTTAACCATCGCAATCGGGTCTAATTGTCGCATCTATCTTGCTTCTTTTTTCGTTGCGTCTCTGGTCCTCAAACAGCACCACGCCTCGCAAGGATACGTTCTGCAACAAAAATAGAATTTTACATTTATCGATCCTATATTCCACGAAGAAATGTACATGTAATCTAGATCGAAACAAAAATGTAAAATCCTAAAACTAATACAACTCCTGTTGTATTTAATATATACAATCATGCACACACATAAAATGCCCTCGACATGTCCAAGGGTCCAATCACACACAATCACATTAGGGCCATAATAGTTGGATCTAGGATGCCTGCAACCACAGAGTTAAATCTATTTGCACATCCTACTATTATCCTGCCTAAAATATGTATGTCATGTATATAATTAAACTGAAAACCAAACACACAAAGGCAAACTCTATCTCTGATACCAATTATTGGTTGCTACTTGGAATATCGTACCGGTTCCCATGTACAAAAATTTTGTACAAGTCCTGAACCATTCCTAACAGCCTATTGTGTTCTTTAGAAATTAAATTTGGAATCGCAAACAGAACTTAACATTATTGATTCCAAATTCAACTTATTTGTTCTTAGTGGTTAAGACTTGGATCGCAAACAATGCTTAACATTATTGATCCAAATCCACCCATATTACAAATTTAATTAAATATTAATTTCAGAGATCGGCTTCCAGGTTAAACATGACGAGGCACTAGGCCTTATTGGGTATGGGAGCATCCACCACTTCTTAGACAAAGCCTTTCAATGAAATTCAATATTTAATTTTCTTATAGTAACCGTAGGTTTAACTATAAAATACGGTACCCAAATAGTATTTAAATAATAAGGTTATTGGACAAATAATCTTATTGGATTTTTCAGGAATTTTTAGAAATTTTCTGGGATTTAAACGGAGTTCGTATGACACGTGTTGAGGGGATGAACCGATGGGGCTAATTGGAAGCCTGTTTGAAACACCATTTAAGTGGGAGTTGATTGAGGAAGTAACCTAGGTTTTAATTGGAAAAGACCTAAGTTTTAACGTTATTATTTGTGCCCTTGTCTTCAGCCACCCGAGCCTCTTCCCTTTTCTTCCTCTCTCGCTCAAACCGCCGTAAATGCCACCTCCTCTCCTTCGATCACCGGAGCTGGATCTGCCGCCAAGCTCCCGGAGTTGCCCTCCCTTGCACGGGCTGCCTTCGGCCAAGAGCAGGAGGTGTCGTCCTCTCATGTGCGGCACAGTCTTGCGTGACCTAGCATCGTCGAAGCCGCCAACCATCAGAAGCCCGTTGCCGGCGTAGACGCACACCGAACGTCGAACCAACCTCTTCCCCGACGCCTCTCACTTCTCCGATGCCACAATCCCGAGTTCGCCGGTACTTATCTTCTCACAGTTGGCCGGACTTGCCATCTCCACGGATCGCCGGACGTTTGCTACGGTTGTCCTTCTCTCTGAGTTGCAGACCGTGCCTGGCCATCCTCACCGCCAGATCGCCGATTCTCTGTCGCCTCGAAGGACACCTGATGCCGCCGTCATTTTCCCTCTCCGGCCACGAGCAGGAGGTAGTGGGGTTGTGTTTGTGAGTCGATTTCCCTTCTCCCATACCACGTGATGCCATCACCGACGCTGTGCCCCTTGGTTGTGCCCTAGCCTAGGCCAGCAACACGCTGCTATTCATTACCACCTTTGCTCATGATCATAGCAGTAGCATTCATCTGAGAGGAGTTTATGGAATTGGATTGATTCTTGAAGGTAATTAGTTAAACTTGGCAGTAGATTTGGACATTTGATCTTTATGTAGTGTTGATTGGGGGTAGATGTTTGGTAGGCAGTGGCTTCGCTTGGCTTCGCTCTTCACATCGCTTATGGTTTGTGGCTGACTCCGTCTGATCTGTGTCACTTTCTGGCTGCTGAAGAAGAAGAGGTAAGAGGATTGGAATGGAGAAATTAATAGATTATTTGGATGGTTTTCTTTATCTAGTTAGTTGGATGCTTAATTGTTGCTAACCCATAGAAGTATGTGGATGGATGACATTGAGGTAAAAATCTGATCAGAGGTTGATTATTTTGAGTGTTTGTTTCATTTCTGTAATAAATTGATTATTTGACTATAGAATGGATGAGTTGTACATATTATATGATTAAGGGAGATTTGATTCTTGGCGGTGATGGATGGGGAATATGTTGAGGCTTGGTTTTGGAATAGGGATGATTTATGTATAAATCTAATCTTGTGAAGGAGATATGGATTTATTTGATGGGTATCAGATTTGGGATTTTAATAATCTGTTGATAATAGAGATTCAATTTAATTAATGGATGACCTAAATTGATTTAAACAATTGAATGGATTAAACTAGGGTTGACATTGGGTTGGACTATGGAGTTATTAGGGTTATTGAATCTAATGTAGTTATGATTGATGGTGAAAGAGATTAGTCCATTTTATTGAGATAAAACAAGTAGAGTTGATTCATGATGTCTAATAGGTGATACAATGGATTAAATGATGGATTTATAGATTTTGATTATGATTGAGAAGATTAAAGGAATCATAGATGTGTGTAATTGATGTTAATCATTTCGATTAGGGTTTCCCCTAATTCGTTTGGGTTTTAGGGTTTAGCTAGTTATTGCATATGTGGTTAGCTAAATTGTATTTTGTGTGATTTGCAGGGCGTTAGTTTGGGACGTCCGTCTCAACAAGGGTTTGTTTAGCTCGATCTACATTTAAGGCGGGTACTTCTTGCTTTATCTCTTTAGTATTTTGATTCTAGTGCATGAGCTTTATGTTCAGATAGTTGTTGTATCTATCTTGACTCCACTCTTATTTTTCCTGCGTTTGATACTTCCACTCAATCTTTGAGCTACTCGTTTCTGTATCTATACAGTCTCTCGTTGCTATTCAAGATATTTAGCAGATACTATAGTACTAGGTATTGGATACCAGATACCAGATACCAGACATTAGATAGTAGGTATTGGATATATGGACACCTGATACCATGTTTACCTGCTTTGATTGCCTGTTTATTTACACACCTTGCTGAGCATGCTGGCTTCATGTAGCATACCTGTTTTCTGTTTACATATATATGATGACTGCTGCATTATTCGCATCATGTCATTGCATGCATGCTGACGACCATGTCTCCCTTGTGGTTGAGAGGGTCATTGGTCAGGGCCGCACTCTCGGCCACTCATGGGTAGTGGTGGCTGGAGCGCGCCGCTTGTCCTGTCATGCCACACTCGGCCACTCATGGGTAGTGGCGGCTGGAGTCGTGGGAAGCAGGGACCCCCATTGCAGACGTAGCTATTCAGCTACTATGCAACTGTCCACTCGGTCACTCGAGAGTAGTGGCGGCTGGAGTGTCATACAGTTGTCATCGATCCGGCCTCTCGACCATACAGGGGTCGTGGTGCAGAGAGGTGGGCGGGGTGACCATCCGTACATACGCTGTTGTTATTATATCTGTTGGTTGTTTACTTATGCTGTTGTTGCTTATCTATGCTGCTGTTGCTAGATTATGCTGCTGTTGTTTATTTATGATGTTATGCTTACTTAGGTTGAGATTTATACCTGTGTTATGTGTTTAGACACTGGCTTACTTACTGTTGACCTGTATATACCTCACATGATACCATGTAGTTATGAGCAGTACTGTAGCAGGACTTTGCTACATCTACCTTCCCTTACTAGCCTAGGATATGGTTTCAGGTATGGACACTTATTATGATATCACTGTAGTATCTGCTATTTCCATACGAGACTGTATACCTTTGCATCTCTAGTTCTTTACCATACTCATGCACTATCTGTCTATTATCCGCTGAGTCTTTATACTCACCACCCCGCATATTGGTAATTTCACCAGGTAACAGGTAAAGGAGTTATGGAGTCGCCTGGAGATCCTGTCCGCCAATCCCACGTCACATTCGAGGATGACCTTACAATTTTGGTATTTCTTACGTTATTTGTAGTTTGGGTTTTGTATTTGTTTATGTATTTGTATTCTCTTGTATTTGGTTTGATATTATTGTGTCAAGCCGAGCCGGCTCGCAGTTAGTTATTTTATGTTTTGTGATCGTTGTTTATGTTTTCCGTTGTGTTGATTTAGTACAGCCGTGTGGGCTGATTCATATATTTATATAACTGCGTGGTTGTGTAGAAATATTCCAGCCGTATGTGGCTGATGTATATTGTATGTATATATGCCTCAGATTGTCACCCGTACAGAGGAGATGCTGCCGAAATTTTTCGGTAAGGACTCCTCTGGGGGCGTGAAAATTTATTGGTATCAGAGCCAGGTTTTACGAGGCCTATTTACGTTTGGTTTTTCGTGATTTGGGTTCTCGATGTGACTTTTCGGGTTTTGGGACCAGGCAACGACAGGATTCTCCAAGCTATAGGAGGTATGTTTGCATATTGTTACCTTACATTTCTGTTAGTGCATGCATAGTTGTTATGTTAGTTATGTTATGTGTTAGTATGCTTTTGTTAGTACCTGTCCAGTTGTTTGTAGCATACATCACATGTGTTGGGTCAATCTCTGATCACAGTTGACCTTACTAGAGATCAAGGAATACAGTCTCATAGGACTTCTTTTACCATACCACTAGTATTAGTAATTTCTGATATCACTAGTTTAGTAGTGGTTAGTATCTGCTAAATATCATATTGTTTCAGTTCGTGGAGAACCAATTCACTCGTATTGCCTCGGTTGGTAGAGGACCGATGTACCCTTGTTGACTTGCTTAGTAGGTTTGATTTACTCTGTTGGTTCGGTTAGTAGAGGACCGATCTACTTTGATTGACTTGATCAGTAGAAGATTGATCCGTTCTTGTCGGTGTAGATGGCAGAGTACTGAGTTAATTTTATTAGTTCGGTAGTAAGAGATCGACTCACTCTATTTTATGGAGATTCTGATCCTCAGGTTATGTGTGCTGGTTAGATAACCAAAAAGTTACGTTTGAGTTCAGGATTTGTACAGACGGAGAATTGACTAAGTTAGCTGCATACCATTGCTGGCTTGACTAGTCTGTAGAGGATCGATGTATCCTATTCTATGGAGACTTTAACCATAGACTGTATGTACCTAGTAGGATGACCCTGGGGGTACATTTGGATAGATGACCCCCACTGACGTGGAAGGTGTGGAGCTAGTTGCTTAACACTTACGAGATACTTTATATATGTGGGAGGTTAGATGTGATCTTGAGTCACTTCTTATCCGGGAGGAGTTTTTGTAGGAAAACACCTCGATATGGATTTGTGATACATCTGGGTGACACCCGATGTATAGGGACTTAGAGCGTTTATATTGGTTGAATGACATGAAAAAGACATCGTGGATTTTGTAGCTTGATGTCTAGTATGTCAGCAAGTGGAGGTTGAACATCGGTGGTTAGTAAGATTATTTCAGTAGATTCGGATACTGGAATGGAGTTGAGCGCATGTTATAATAGACCTTATTGTGGGAATACGAGGACACAGAGAGGATACAATGTGTTGGGAAATCAGTGATTGGTTGATGAATTTGCTCTCTAGTTATTGATTTGTAGGATGGATTCTTTAGATCGAGTAGCAGGATTATATGATAGAGAGATTATCGAACCTCAGGGTATATCTTCGAGTGTTAAATTGGATGGAGATTCATGATTCACATTATGGTAGTGGCAGATTTTATAGCAGACCATGAGCATAGAGTTTGGTTTTAGTGTCACTTTATATCTTCAGACAGATGGATAGTTTGAGCACTCTATGCAGATGTTAGAGGTGTTGCAAATAGTGTGTTATGCAGTGCGAAGATAGTTGATTTACCTGTAGTGGTGAGATATCAGAGTGGCGCAGCGGAAGGAGGGTGAGCTCATAACCCACAGAGTTATCTCTTACGAATGAAGATTTATTCTTGATATTTGGATGGATCGAGCTGTATATGAGTATGTTGCTGGATTGTTACACTTAGATGTGGATCCCTGAGTTGAGCAGTAAATTTGGGGACCAAATTTTTATTAGTGGGGGAGAATGTAAAATACGGTACCCAAATAGTATTTAAATAATAAGGTTATTGGACAAATAATCTTATTGGATTTTTCAGAAATTTTTAGAAATTTTCTGGGATTTAAACGGAGTTCGTATGACACGTGTTGAGGGGATGAACCGATGGGGCTAATTGGAAGCCTGTTTGAAACACCATTTAAGTGGGAGTTGATTGAGGAAGTAACCTAGGTTTTAATTGGAAAAGACCTAAGTTTTAACGTTATTATTTGTGCCCTTGTCTTCAGCCACCCGAGCCTCTTCCCTTTTCTTCCTCTCTCGCTCAAACCGTCGTAAATGCCACCTCCTCTCCTTCGATCACCGGAGCTGGATCTGCCGCCAAGCTCCCGGAGTTGCCCTCCCTTGCACGGGCTGCCTTCGGCCAAGAGCAGGAGGTGTCGTCCTCTCATGTGCGGCACAGTCTTGCGTGACCTAGCATCGTCGAAGCCGCCAACCATCAGAAGCCCGTTGCCGGCGTAGACGCACACCGAACGTCGAACCAACCTCTTCCCCGACGCCTCTCACTTCTCCGATGCCACAATCCCGAGTTCGCCGGTACTGATCTTCTCACAGTTGGCCGGACTTGCCATCTCCACGGATCGCCGGACGTTTGCTACGGTTGTCCTTCTCTCTGAGTTGCAGACCGTGCCTGGCCATCCTCACCGCCAGATCGCCGATTCTCTGTCGCCTCGAAGGACACCTGATGCCGTCGTCGTTTTCCCTCTCCGGCCACGAGCAGGAGGTAGTGGGGTTGTGTTTGTGAGTCGATTTCCCTTCTCCCATACCACGTGATGCCATCACCGACGCTGTGCCCCTTGGTTGTGCCCTAGCCTAGGCCAGCAACACGCTGCTATTCATTACCACCTTTGCTCATGATCATAGCAGTAGCATTCATCTGAGAGGAGTTTATGGAATTGGATTGATTCTTGAAGGTAATTAGTTAAACTTGGCAGTAGATTTGGACATTTGATCTTTATGTAGTGTTGATTGGGGGTAGATGTTTGGTAGGCAGTGGCTTCGCTTGGCTTCGCTCTTCACATCGCTTATGGTTTGTGGCTGACTCCGTCTGATCTGTGTCACTTTCTGGCTGCTGAAGAAGAAGAGGTAAGAGGATTGGAATGGAGAAATTAATAGATTATTTGGATGGTTTTCTTTATCTAGTTAGTTGGATGCTTAATTGTTGCTAACCCATAGAAGTATGTGGATGGATGACATTGAGGTAAAAATCTGATCAGAGGTTGATTATTTTGAGTGTTTGTTTCATTTCTGTAATAAATTGATTATTTGACTATAGAATGGATGAGTTGTACATATTATATGATTAAGGGAGATTTGATTCTTGGCGGTGATGGATGGGGAATATGTTGAGGCTTGGTTTTGGAATAGGGATGATTTATGTATAAATCTAATCTTGTGAAGGAGATATGGATTTATTTGATGGGTATCAGATTTGGGATTTTAATAATCTGTTGATAATAGAGATTCAATTTAATTAATGGATGACCTAAATTGATTTAAACAATTGAATGGATTAAACTAGGGTTGACATTGGGTTGGACTATTGAGTTATTAGGGTTATTGAATCTAATGTAGTTATAATTGATGGTGAAAGAGATTAGTCCATTTTATTGAGATAAAACAAGTAGAGTTGATTCATGATGTCTAATAGGTGATACAATGGATTAAATGATGGATTTATAGATTTTGATTATGATTGAGAAGATTAAAGGAATCATAGATGTGTGTAATTGATGTTAATCATTTCGATTAGGGTTTCCCCTAATTAGTTTGGGTTTTAGGGTTTAGCTAGTTATTGCATATGTGGTTAGCTAAATTGTATTTTGTGTGATTTGCAGGGCGTTAGTTTGGGACGTCCGTCTCAACAAGGGTTTGTTTAGCTCGATCTACATTTAAGGCGGGTACTTCTTGCTTTATCTCTTTAGTATTTTGATTCTAGTGCATGAGCTTTATGTTCAGATAGTTGTTGTATCTATCTTGACTCCACTCTTATTTTTCCTGCGTTTGATACTTCCACTCAATCTTTGAGCTACTCGTTTCTGTATCTATACAGTCTCTCGTTGCTATTCAAGATATTTAGCAGATACTATAGTACTAGGTATTGGATACCAGATGCCAGACATTAGATAGTAGGTATTGGATATATGGACACCTGATACCATGTTTACCTGCTTTGATTGCCTGTTTATTTACACACCTTGCTGAGCATGCTGGCTTCATGTAACATACCTGTTTTCTGTTTACATATATATGATGACTGCTGCATTATTCGCATCATGTCATTGCATGCATGCCGACGACCATGTCTCCCTTGTGGTTGAGAGGGTCATTGGCCAGGGCCGCACGCTCGGCCACTCATGGGTAGTGGCGGCTGGAGCGCGCCGCTTGTCCTGTCATGCCACACTCGGCCACTCATGGGTAGTGGCGGCTGGAGTCGTGGGCAGCAGGGACCCCCGTCGCAGACGTAGCTATTCAGCTACTATGCAACTGTCCACTCGGTCACTCGAGAGTAGTGGCGGCTGGAGTGTCATACAGTTGTCATCGATCCGGCCTCTCGACCATACAGGGGTCGTGGTGCAGAGAGGTGGGCGGGGTGACCATCCGTACATACGCTGTTGTTATTATATCTGTTGGTTGTTTACTTATGCTGTTGTTGCTTATCTATGCTGCTGTTGCTAGATTATGCTGCTGTTGTTTATTTATGATGTTTTGCTTACTTAGGTTGAGATTTATACCTGTGTTATGTGTTTAGACACTGGCTTACTTACTGTTGACCTGTATATACCTCACATGATACCATGTAGTTATGAGCAGTACTGTAGCAGGACTTTGCTACATCTACCTTCCCTTACTAGCCTAGGATATGGTTTCAGGTATGGACACTTATTATGATATCACTGTAGTATCTGCTATTTCCATACGAGACTGTATACCTTTGCATCTAAAGTTCTTTACCATACTCATGCACTATCTGTCTATTATCCGCTGAGTTTTTATACTCACCACCCCGCATATTGGTAATTTCACCAGGTAACAGGTAAAGGAGTTATGGAGTCGCCTGGAGATCCTGTCCGCCAATCCCACGTCACATTCGAGGATGACCTTACAATTTTGGTATTTCTTACGTTATTTGTAGTTTGGGTTTTGTATTTGTTTATGTATTTGTATTCTCTTGTATTTGGTTTGATATTATTGTGTCAAGCCGAGCCGGCTCGCAGTTAGTTATTTTATGTTTTGTGATCGTTGTTTATGTTTTCCGTTGTGTTGATTTAGTACAGCCGTGTGGGCTGATTCATATATTTATATAACTGCGTGGTTGTGTAGAAATATTCCAGCCGTATGTGGCTGATGTATATTGTATGTATAAATGCCTCAGATTGTCACCCGTAAAGCGGAGATGCTGCCGAAATTTTTCGGTAAGGACTCCTCTGGGGGCGTGACATTAACCAAAAAGAACAATCGAATCACAAGTTTGAAAAACAAAAGAAACACAAAATTGAAAACATAAATTCGATAACCTAGATTCATTAGCCTCTTGTGTTTGGTATTTCAAGATCTAAATAAAAAGATGAACTAGTTATGATGTGGAAACTAATAACTAGTTATACCTTTTATAGCTTATAGACCTCACGATATTCAGCTGTATTCCTCTTCTTAACTCGGACGTCGTGTGGCCGACGATCTACCGAGACGAGAATCCACCCAAACTTCCTTCTTCTTCAAGCAAGTTTCGGCCAATCAACAAACTCCTTGAGATGAAGAACTTCGGCCACCAACCAAGCTCTAAGGGATGCAAAGAAACAAAGCCTCCTATCTCTTCTTCTTCTCCAAGCAAAATCCGGCCACCAAGATCTCTCCAAGAAGATGATGTCGCCGGCCACTTAAGAAGAAGAATAGGGGAAGAGGAAGAAGAGAGGGCCGGCCACCACAAGGAAGAGAGGAATAATAGAAGATAGATTGTTATGAGGTGAGGCACCTCTACCCTCTCTTTTATATTTCTTGGTCTTCGCAAATAAGGAAAGTTTTTGTAACTACCCAATTTTCCCTATTTCGAGTTCCAAATGTCCATAAAAATATTTGGAAATGATTTTAAAATATTCTAGAGATTTTTAGAAATTTTTAGAGTATTTTTATGTAATTTTTGGAGGTCGTTTAGTAGGTTAACAAAAAGAAAGAAGTTTTGACAAAAACCGTTGAAGGTGAGACTCGAACCCAAGACCTCCGGCCAAACCCGACCTAACCGGATACAGCCAACCAACTGGGCTGCGCACGCTTTGTTAACCAAGTATGAGGAGAAATAAATTTAAGGTATAGTATAATGGGAACCCAAAATTCGACCTAGCTATAAAAGGTTAAGTGAAAAGGGATTATTTTTATTCTTCTTTTTCTCCCGAAATCCCTTCTTCCTCTCGTTCTCGCGTGCGACAGCGGCGGCGTTGCTTGGGCGAAGACGAAGCCGAAATTAGGGCTGCATTCCGGCGGCTGGTGAGCGTTCTTCTTCAAGGGTTCTTCACAAACCAAGCTTCTCTCGCCAAGGCAAACGCTCGGGCAAGAGAAGAGGCCGAGATTTGGAGCTTCGCTCGAACCCTAGACCTCCTCCTCCTCCTCCTCCTCCTCGGTTGTAAGTCCAAGAACCGGCGGTAAGTATTACTCACCTGCGGTAGGAGTTGCTCCGAGCTTTCGGTTTTCGTTTCCTTGCTTCCGGATCTTGTTGTGCCGAGTAGAAGAATATGCTAGGGTTTTCTTCCTTGCTTTGTTGAGATGCCATTCTCGGATTTAAGCCTGAGCAGTATTGAATTTTATTGTTATTTCTTTGCTATAGATTTAAGCATGAGCAGTAGTTGAATTTGTTTCACTTTCATAGCTCGAACTTCACAGTAGGCTTAGTTTTGCTTTCACAGCATGTTTAAGTGGTTTTATTCCTTGCAGCATAGCCTAAGGAGCATGGTTGTGCTATGAAACCTTAGAAATTGTAGGTAGATGGAATGGTAAAGTGCCCCATTTGATCTGTTTAGGGGTTTATGAGAATGTTAGTACTATTATGTTGATTCGTTCCTTTAGTACAGATTAAAAATGTTAGTTGTGAGTGTTAGCAATATCATTCAGTTGCGTTAGGGTGCTTTGGTAATACGGCATGCTTTAAAATTAGAAATGCATGTTATATTTACTTACGTGATGTATGATTAGTAAGATTAGTTAGCTTTCTTTTGCTCTATTTTACAGCATGTTTAGAAAGTCCAAGTTAGTTATCTTTTGCTCTTATCACAGCATGTTTAGATAGTTCAAATTAGTTCTCTTTTGCTCTATTTTGTAGCATGATTAGTAAGATTAGATTTGCTTCTTTTGCTCTTATCACAGCATGTTTAGATAGTTCAAATTAGTTCTCTTTTGCTCTATTTTGTAGCATGATTAGTAAGATTAGATTTGTTTCTTTTGCTCTTATCACAGCATGTTTAGATAGTTCAAATTAGTCCTCTTTTGCTCTATTTTGTAGCATGATTAGTAAGATCAGATTTGCTTCTTTTGCTTTTATCACAGCATGTTTAGGAAATTCAAATTAGCTTTCTTTTGCTTCACTTTATAACATGCTTAGAGAGTTCAGATCTGCTTCCCTTGTGTTATTTTTATATAGCATGCTTGGTTAGTTGTAATCCTATACTTGTTAGAAATATCTACAGGATTCTAATAGGCTCTAATAAAGGATTATAAGAAGCATGAGTAAAGAAAAAGACTAAAGTCTAGTTAAAAAGAGATAACAAGTAAATTAAAGTAAAAGGCTAGTACCCGACTTCCGAGGTTGTCGTTAAACAAATCCAGGTGACCAATTCCGAGGTCTTGGCCCTGGTAAGACCGAGGTCTTTATCCTCATAGGGCTGGAGGCTCGCTACCCCAGTCACTATTAGAGAGCGCGCAAAACAAAGATGGTACTAAGCCTGGGCCCAAAGAAGAAAAGAAGAACAAGAAGAAGAAAGTGAAAGAGAAATTAAAAGATTAATTTCTAGCATAAGTCAAGAAAAAAGAAGAAAGAAAGAAGAAGAAAGTAAAAGATAGAAATTAAAAGATTAATTTCTATTACAAGGATATAAGAAAATATAATAAGTTTTATGCTTAGAATAAATAAAAAGTTAGTTTCTTTAATTCAAAGCTTACAGTATTCATTTCTTATTATCCTATTAGATAGTGAGCATGTTTAGTATTCAGTTTCATTTTCTGTATACCATGAGCACATGCAGATTTGCTTTAGCATTTCAGTTTCAGTATTATTGCATTTCTTTTATGCGCTTCGAGTTTTTGTGAGATAGATTAGTACTTACTAAGCATTTTCGCTTATAGATCTTCTTTTCTTTCCTCCTACTGCAGATAAAGGAAAAGCTAAGATATGAAGGGAGGCGACAAGGTGGTGGTGATGATGAAGATGTGTGGTGACTGGACTATGGAGAGATCTAGAGAGTGCTAGCAAGCTTGCAGGACCTAATGATTAGAGTTTATGCTTTAGTTCTTTTCTTTAAATACTGTTATGAAGTTTATGTGATTGTGATTGAGTTTGATTCGTATTGTAGCTTATTTATGTCCTATTCTGGGAGTTGTGTTTAGTTCTTGTTGCTAGTCTAGTCTTTTGGTTATAGTATGAATTTATTACTGCGTGGTTGTGAATAAAATGTGTTCCAGCCGCATGTGGCTGCGTATATATCTTGTGTATTATAGATTTGGTCACCAGTACAGGGGAGACTCTGCCGAAATTTTTTGGTAGGAATTCCTCTGAACCGTGATAAATCTAACTGACTCTAATAATAGCGTCAGTGACACTAGATAGAGAGTTGTAGTTAGGTAACATTCGCCCTTAGAGAGTAGAAGTAAGAAGGGTGGGTTGTTACAGTTTTAATTAAAACTTCCTTAATTTCCTTGCCAATGAAAAGGAAAATTTAATTGATAAAAAAAAATTCCTTTTCTCTTATTAATGTGGTCGGCCATATCAAATCCTTTAAGGAAGGAAAGTTTTAAACACAAAATTAAAACTTCCTAATTTGTTTCCGGAAATTTTAAAATAAAAATTTCTCTTTTTAAAAATTTCCTTCATGGTTGGTTATAAAAGGAATCTTTTATAAATTAAAATCTCTCTATAAAAATATGTGGATGATTTACAAAAAGGAAAGTTTTATCTAAAATTAAAATCTTCCTTTTAACTACAAATAAGGAAAGATATCAAATCTTTCTCTTAATCTTTTGTAGAAAGCTATAAAAGAAAAATTTTAAATTTTAAAACTCTCTTTTAAAATCATGAGGATGGTTACAAAAAAGGAGTTTTATCAAAAATTAAAATCTTCCTTTTAACTACAAATAAGGAAAGATATCAAACCTTTCTCTTAATCTTTTGTAGAAAACTATAAAAGGATATATTTAAATTTTAAACTCTCTTTTAAAACCATGGCTTCCACATAAGAAAAGATTTTTAAAAAATAAAATCCTTTTATTTTAATGTGGTTTGGCCGGCCACCTAAGCTTGGGTTCAAGCTAGGGCCGACCACCAACTCACCTTGGTTTGGTCGGCCCTAGCTTGGGCTCCAAGCTAGGCTTGGTCAGCCACCTTAAGGTGGGAATGAAGGTGGGTATGGGTGGGTATAAGACTTTATAAATAAGAGGCTACAATAGGGACCGAGAGGAGGAATTGGTTTTGGTCTCCTGATGAACTTGAGCTTCCCGTGTTCGCCCCGAACTCCCAACTCGAGTTCATCAATAATAACTCATTCCACTAAAGAGTTATTATTGAACTGTCACACCAATCCCATATTACTATATGGGCTCCTTCTTATCATGAGTGTGTAAGTCTCCCTGTGTTTAAGATATCGAATGTCCACTAATTAAATGAGTTACTGACAACTCATTTAATTAATATCTAATTCCAAGAGTAGTACCACTCAACTTTATTGTCATGTCAGACTAAGTCAACTTGCAAGGTTTAACATGACAATCCTTATGAGCTCCTCTTGGGGGCATTATCAACCTAGATTACTAGGACACGGTTTCATTCTATAATCAACAACACACCATATAAATAATACAATTTCCCAACTTATCGGGCCTATTGATTTATCGAACTAAATCGCACCCTTTGATAAATCAAATAAATGAATATTAAGTATATGTGTTTGTTATTATATCATGATTAAGAGCACACACTTTCATAATAACAAAGGTCTTGTTCTTTTATTTAGTCAGTATAAAAAGAACTTACCTTAAATGGTCCAGCTTAATACACTCTGAGTGTACTAGTGTAATTTTATAGTTAAGACAAACTAATATAAAATTACACTACGATTATTCCAATGGTTTGTTCCTATCCATCTTAGTCGTGAGCAACTGTTTATAATTTATAAAGAACTGATAACATGATCTTCTGTGTGTGATACCACACACCATGTTATCTACAATATAAATTAATTGAACAACTACACTTAGCTTGTAGATATTTGACCAATATGATTCTTATTTCTACGTAAATATTTATACAAAAAGCTAGGCTTTTAGTATACATTCCAACACGAGCAATGATATGCTCAAGGAAAAAATTCAAGGAAAAGCTCAAGGATAGACACATAAAGTCATGGCCCACCATTTCACTTTTTGTGGGCCCCATCACTTTATGTGTCTATCCTTGAGTTTTTCCTTGAGTTTTTTTCCTTGAGCATATCATTTTTCATTCCAACACTTAGATCTAATTTTAAATAGTCAAAAAGCAGTATATAATAAAACCGGACTTGGCTACAAGTCAAGTTCAAATAAAATATTTAAATCATTAATAACTCAACATAAACAACAAAATAAAGCATGGGTTCCGAAACTGTGCCTAACCACGCAAGTAGGAATTAACCAATATTACATACCTAAAGATAAAATATACTATATAAAATCTAATGAACCAAATCAAAAATCAAAACACAAACCTAGATCAATAAAATTAAAATTGAAAAATTTAAGAACCCATCAAAAATCATATTATCATCAAGTTAAATATAGTTATAAAAGTAACGACCAAACCTAGAATTAAAATTTAAAACTAACAGACCAATAATTCAGGGGGAGGCTCCAGAATAGCTAGCACCTCCAAAATTAACCTACCCGACAGGGTAATCAAAACCAATCTGCCCAGCAGGGTAATTAGGATTAGTTCAAAGGGAAAATAGTTTAACTTGACCAACGGTACTAGTGAAGTTTTGGATGATAGTACGTTAGGAAAACTATGTCTATGCATGTCTAAGAAGATATGGCGTCGACCTAGTGCATTTGGCTTAGTGGAACTAACTGAAACTACCCTTTACAGATCCTAACCAATTAGACCAAGATTTTGTATTAAGTTCAGTGGATAGGACTATTTGGAAAACCTCGAAGGCATGGTTACTCTAATGATGTCCAAGTGACTCACCATAGCCCAGAAGTTTATCCAAAGAATGTATATTTGTTGAGCCCAAAGCCAAACCTGAATATAACACAAAGTTAAACCAAACCCTAAAATTGAATCTAATTCATCTCACAAAATTATAGGATTCCTTGATTGAAAATTTAGATCGGGTGAGATGACTAAGGAATTAAAATTAAAATTTAAAATTAAATTAAAACTTAAAAATTCTTTAAATATTCAATTTAAAATTTTCTTTAAAAATCAAATTTAAAAATTCTTTAAAAATTTATTTTCAAACTCTTTAAAAATTCATTTTCAAATTCTTTAAAAATTAATTTTAAAAATTCTTTAAAAATCAATTTTAAAAATTCTTTAAAAATCAAACACGCAGCGAAAAAATATATTTCCTCCAGAAGATCCATGCGAAGGGAAAGAGAAATTCCTGTTGGATCGAAAGCGTTAGAGGGGGGTGAATAGCGCTCATGGCTATTTCACACGTTTCGGAATCGTAAGAAAAGCGTATAGAGTTTAAAGCAGCGGAAAGATAAATGAAATAAGCACAAACACACAGAAGACAGAGGACACCAAGAATTTACTTGGTTCGGAGCCTAGGGCGACTCCTACTCCAAGGCCCGCGATCATTGATCGCTTCTGGTGGGCAACAACTATAGTATCAAAAAGATGATTACAATCTGAATTACAGCTAAGTGCAAATAGAAGAAAAACTATACCAACGAAATGAGAACAAAGAATTTTGGAGCTTTAATTCGTTGCATTAGCAGAGCGTCGTTGGAGCGTTTGTAGCAGCGCACGGACGAGCACAGGTTGTTCTGTTCGAGGTTGTGTGTTCGGCTGCTTCTGAGGCTCCATTTTATAGCTTCTGTGAAGCTGATCCAGATCCCCAAGCTTCGGGATCAGGCTTGACTCGAGGCGGATCGGTCGACCGATCCCTGCGTTTGGTCGACCGATCAGACAGTCTTCTCCCATCCGATCCGCTCGCTCCGCTTCAATTTGGTCAAGTCTCATCCTCGGTTCGGTCGACCGATCCCATTGTTCGGTCGACCGATCAGCTCCTCTGACCCGATCAACCTGGCCTGATCCAGTCGACGCTGATCCTTGGTTTTGTCGACCGACCCTAAGGTTCGGTCGACCGATCCTCTGGTCGAGCCTGGTCCAATCTCTGGAAGTTTGATCTGCTGGCTTCGGGGTTCGGTCGACCGATCCTGGTCAGATCTAACCCTGCATAAAAATATTAGTTTCCTACAAACAGAGTTAGAACACAAATGATAATATATAGAAATAAATTTGACAGTCTCCATACTGTCCGGGTCTGACTTCGGATTTCCGACCGGAAAACCCTAGGTCGACCCTACGCCTACTGTTCCCTCTGCGGGGAACGCGTCCTCACCTACTCCTCTCAGGAGAGTTACCTGATGCCAGCTTGATCCTCCATATCGACTGGACTTTTGCTCGGCACTCGATGCTTCCGGACTTTCTGCTGGACTCCCGCTTCCCGGCTCGTCCAGTCTTCCACCTGGTTCGCGATACTAGAACTTTCAACCTAGGGTTATCTCCCCCTAGGACTTTTGCCTGAAGCTCTCGACCCGCCAAGACTTTTCGCATAGGGTTACCGCCCCCTATGACCTAGGGTTACCACCCCCCAGGGTTTTCCCCTTGTCTAACCGCAGCTAGGACTTTCCTGAAACACTCAAGCATACACATTAGATAACAATTAAACTTAACTTTGAATCCCTTTGCCATTATCAAAACTTGAGTTCGATCGTCGGATGCTTCCCGCACCAACAATCTCCCCCTTTTTGATTATGGCAACCGAAATTCAAAGTTAAGAAAAAATGCAATAAAGATAAGCATAAATTAGTACAAGCATAAATAAAACGTAAGCACCTTAAAGCTCCCCCTTAATAGAAGCTCCCCCTTAACAAGAGAACTCTTATCCTTAATTTAAATTTTTGTCCTACTAAATTTGAATTTTTTTCCTACTCTCCCCCTTTGCCATACATCATAAAACTTTGTAGAAAAAACTTAGTAAAAATATTGAAGCCCAAAAATAACATTTAAAATACCTGGCTTTTAAAACTTTGTAGGGAAAACTTTGTAGGATGACTTAGAAAAAAATTTCTAAGAAAATGGTTTAAATGCAAAACAACTCTGTTAATTTTGAAAACTTAAAGAAAGGAAGAAACTTTTAAAGAAAAACACTTAGCTTTTTATAATTATTTTTCATTGTAAGACTCTTAGATGGATTCGAAAAGCTTTGTTGGTAAATTATTTTCTTATGTTTGAACAAACTTTTTGAACAATAATTTGGAGGAGCAATAAGTTTAAACCTTAATATCCAAGCATGAGTCGAGTTAAATTGATTGCCAGTTAACTAAATTCTTTTAGTAAGGTATCAGAGCCCTAATGTGCAAGTTGAGTAATCGTCAGAATCAAAAACTTAATTTCTTGGCCACATGTCTAACCATTTAGCTACTAGCTGATTGCATAGAGGACAACAGCTTTCACTTAGTTAGTCAAGTTAAGTCAATAGATCCAGTTAGATTTGACTAGGACTGGATGACTTGACATGATTACTGTAAGTTAGGTATTTAACGCCCAGACTTATGTCGATGCACTGGCATATGCATTCTTAAGTCCAGGCAGTACTGTAACGACCTGCCTTCTACTAACTAAGCTGTAAGGCCGGGGTTACATTATACTAACTATTCTTGGGACTATCACTAAGTGTCCAGGTGCGGAAAAGCTAATATAATTAAAACTCTCTACTATTTACTATAAAATCTGGAAATTAACTCCGAATACACTTCTGAAGTTGTACATACGCTAAAGAAAGGAACCTAACCTTCCTATCTGATCAGAAAACTGAAATTAGACACTTCTAGCTGAAATCAAACATTCCAATCAATCGGCTGATCGATTGGAGCTGTCTGATCGATCCACTGATCAATTCAACATGCTACTGTGCACGGGGTCAATTCTGGATTGATCGGCTGATCGATCCAGCCTGGCCAATCGATCCAGAGATCGATTCAGAAGTTCTCTGTTCACGAAATTAAAACTCCCGATCGATCGGTTGATCGATCCATGACTGATCGATCAGCTGATCGACTCATCAGCTCTCTATACGCGGGAGAACGCGTTTCGATCGATCGACTAATCGATCGAGGGCTCCTCAATCGATCAGCTGATCGACTCAATGGCATTATGTACGCGAGGACTCCTTCCAATCGATCGGCTGATTGATTGAGGACTCCTCAATCGATCGGCTGATCGATTGGGATTCTGATTTCTGCAGAAATCAGACCCAACCTCGTACAGAATTTTCAGAAATCAACAAAACTCACCACTCTACTACTAGGCATGTCATTACTCATGGTTAGCTATCTAACATCCAAACAATAAGCAATCTAAGTATAACTTTCATGATTCAAGACACTTAACATCCTAAACTTTAGAAAAGTAACAACATAAAGAAATGCTAAGTTTTAAGGTTTGCTAGTTCTCCCAAAAATCTTTATTCCAGGTTCCTTCTCACACACATCTCGTTACATTGTCCTCCAGCCTCCGCTAATCCATCCTCCCTTTACCTGTATCTGCAGTATAAGGAAAATGAAACTATAAGCTTGGGAGCTTAGCAAGAAACCATCTACCTCACAAAACATGCATTCGAAGAAATCATTCTTTCAAAAGATGCTATTCGAAATACATGCTAATGATCATGCTGAAAAGGCTAAAAAAAAACATGGCATATCGACAAATGAATCATGCTAAACAAATACTAAAAAAAAGTTATTCATTGTATCGACAAGCTAACTAAATCAAAGCTAAGCTGTATTCACATATTTGGTTTGTGAGGTTTGAAAACTATTTTCATAAGTAGATAAAAATACTAAACATGCTGCTGATGTGCCCGGCAACTGTACTTGCTGGGCGCGCATCCCTAACTAGGCCCGAGGTAGGAAGTCCCGAATCTAGTAGGGTTACTAGGTTATCTAAACCTAGGGACGACTATAGGAGCCCAACCCATGGACAACTGAAGTCCAGTACAGTGCCACTGATAAAGTAAAATACTGATTCATAGCTAATATTTCTTATCTTGCTCTTACTAGGTTATCTGAACATAGAGCTAGGTTATCTGAACCTAGAGGCAACTATGGGAGCCCACCCATTGGACCGTAGTCCCATATAACTGAAGCAAGACCATATATGTTATTAAAATACATCTATGGCATTTAACTGTACTATTAAAAATGCCTACTGTGGTATATGACTATACTAGTCATTTTATCGAGCACCTGGTATGCTCTAATTCTGCATATGGCTACACTACGGGTATAAAAATGAACTAAGATCATAAAAGCATAAAGATAGCTACTTATACTGTAGGTGAGGGGTTACTCACTTCCTGCGCTAGTTTTCTTACAAATCTGATCGCTAGGATTCCGGAGAAGATGATCTCTTCGGCGATCCTCTCACGTCTGTGTGTTCTACTTGCGGGGAGGAGCGTCCTCGTATCCGAGATGTCGCCGGAAGTGCTCCTACGACCCTAGGGATGGAACCCTAGGTTTCCTTGGGCTTGTTGTGCCGAGAGGGTGCGGGAGAGAAGGAGGCGCCGGGTGAGGGTTTGAGGGAAAAGAGAGTTGCCGTTTAGAAAAATAATAACTCCTCTCTTAATTCCCTATTTATATGAAGTGGTCAATCCAACCCAACTAAACCTTAAATATAATTGTTCTCCTCTTCTTTTAGCACACCCCTGCTGGGGCCCCTTGGTTACTAAAGTCATCTATAAGTCATAGGGCTCGGTAGGTCTCGGGTTCAATTCCCGCTTAGACTGTTTTATGTTTTTATTTAATTTTGTTACTTCTGCTACTTCAAAAATTCTTTAAAAATCACTACAACAAATTTGTTAAAAGACAATGGTTAAAAACCGTTGTCATAGGCCCTTTAAACCCGTTGTAACTGACACTGTTGTTAAATGTGCGGTAAAAGACAACGGTTAAAAACCGTTGTCTTTGACCACATTAGACAACAGTCATGCAACGGATTTAAAGTGTTGTCTTTTAATACCAAAGACAACAGTTCTGCAACAGTATAAAACCGTTGTAATTGCCAGTTTTGCAAAAATTTGATCGCAGATATACTTTTAACAACATATACACTGTTGTCTTTCTTCAAAATTTAGTTTAAAACCATTGTCTAAGAATACTTTTCACAACGGTTAAAAATCGTTGTCTTTGTACATTCAGTTGCATGTCTATATATGTACTTTTCACAACAGTTAAAACCATGGTCATTGCACACAAACTGGTACAACATAACATTTATACATTCACAAAAATAGTTTTCAACATATATACATTCGATTAGTTGTCTTTAATTTATATATACATCTTGTCTCAAACAAAAACCCGTACATGTGTACATTCACTTAAGTTTTATAAACAATTCTATACAATTACTACAAGCTATCCAAACATGACCACAAGTAGTATCCAATCATGACAACCACAAAAGATGAAACCATAAAATTAAGTTTATAAGACCACAACCATGCAAACCCAACTTGCAAACCCAGCAATTTCTCCCTGGTTCTTTTTCTGCATACCCAGCTTGCAAACCCAGCAATTTCTCCCTGTTATGAAAATTAAATATAGTTAAAGCCATAGAAAAAAAAGAATGGCCAAATAAGCACGAGAAACGTTGCCGCTTCACAATTTCATGAGTAGTGAAGCAAGTGAGCACGAAAAAAGTTTATGAAACTGGTTCATATGGCTGTTCCAACCCTTCAAATTCATTTCTTTTGTTAGTTCAAGGCTAATTGTACAAAGTTGGACAAATAGTACAGCAGATAAGTTAAAGAAATAAGGTAATTGAATTAAATCATCTTGTGCATGAAATAGAGCAAAAGTGTGCAGGACTGAAACCAGGATTGGCAAAAATGTCTTAGCAAGCAGATGAAGTTGAATCCAACACATACCAAGTACACATGAGCTATACATAATCTAATATGATAACACCACCCTGCTTAAGTCAAGGTGAAGCCTTACACGGAATAAACCAACAATCCCTTACTTCGAGAATGTTGGAAAAGAAATAATGTTAAGAAAGACATCTTATATAAAGCAACTACGAACAACATACTTGCAAGCAACACATAGAGAGCAAGTATTGTTACCTTATTGGAGAAATGTAGTTGCTTGCAAGGATTGTTACTTACAAGTAAGGGATTGTTAAGAAAGACATCTATTCTTACATGTAGTTGCTTGCTTATTAAATAAATTAACCTCACATGAACTACTGAGAAATAATACAAACTAAATGGAAATAGAACCCATGTTTAGGGATAAAAAGAAAATAAAATGGCATACAAATACTTTTGACACACACCTCTTCAAAGGGATGACACCCTGGTTTAGTTTGAAGCTCCAGCTGTAACCGTTGTAATTGGGCAGAAGTGTTATGCAATTATTTCTTTTATACAAATTCTAAGATAGGAAAAGAATGTGCCTAATCGCCATTCAACTATTGGATCTTTGGAATGACTGAGAAAACAATATCTTTTAAGTTGTCAATTTAGGTATGCCAATCATTTAGTAAAAGAGAAAGAAGCACCTGGGCATGACTAACAATCTCACCACGAACAACATACTCACATTTTAGAACCTGAAGAAAAAGATAACAAAGTATTAATGTATGCTATAGATTCTCACACTGCCCTGTTGATTTTCTGCAAAATAAAATCATCTAGAAGACAAAAGGTACAAGATAATTTCTAGACTATTGGAATATATAGAAGACATGGCATACTTGGTTGAAGGAGTAACATAAAATGGATCAGTTTGTTACTTGAAATGAAATACTTCTATACTAAAATTCTCGAAATAAAATTCTTGGATGTCGGAGATGTCCGCCACTGGTGCCTCCATTTATATAAAAGCAGCTTCTCCTAGTTCTTAAAGCAATGCTTCATTACATACAGTTCAAAAATTCAAAGATTCTTATAAACCAATTGATTGCAAAATACTGACAAATAATAAAACAACACAACCCGGAAAGTGGGCGCCCAGCTCGCAAAGGTACAGTATAGTGGTTACCTTATGTAGATAAAACTTCACATCTGCTACACTTATGACAATGTCAGCTTCCAGTTCAGCTGTAACAAACCTGGATAATTCTCAAATCTCAGTATTCAGATGAATGAACTGACGTCTTTTAATACGTATGAAAAGAAAAAAAAACACAATGGATATGGAAAATCATTTAAAAAGGTAAAATAGCAATAAACTCAATTTCTGAACATATAGTCATGAATAAAGAGGAAACTGGAGAAGCTGACAGCGAACTATGTGATGATTGCAACTGTGTTAAAAATGAAATGTCTCCTTATCCTATTCATTAAAGCACTGTACATTTCTTAATACTTTTTATGATAAAATATACTTCTAAAACCATCACTCTTTGAATAAAAAACTTCTAGATAGACTACTTTCAGTCCAAGAGAAAATGTATCCACATGTTGTAAAAAAATTCAGATTCTCCATATAAAGTCTTCATGTTAAGAGGAGCCTAACACCCTTCTCTGAAACTCAAGTTAACTGATAGGGACAATCAATAAGTAGAAAAAAGCTTCTTCTTTTTTTGAAAAAAAATGAAACTTATGTCTTCACAAGCCTTTGGTTACCAACAATAATACTGTTGGCATGGGTGAATGATATTATGTCACCCATGTTGACATGATTTCACTGACATAAACTATATGGTTTGAGATATCGCTGTCAGTTGGCACGAGTTAAACATCTTGTTCTATCCGCCCACCAATGCATAGAATGGTCACGATAGGCAAATCAAGGGGGAAGGTTGTCTACCTCCGGGATTAGTCGGGAGAAGCCCAAACACTTGGATTATTAAAAAAAAAATGCAAGCATTCTCTGAGTGAGAAGATTTTGAACAACTTCTCTTTGTCAACTCATAGTATCTCTACACAACCCACCCACAAACACCTTTTGTATGCAAAGGGGCTTGCTCAAGCTCTACGACAACTCAGTGAGCTCGAGACAACTTTGTGAAATTTTCTTCAACTCATGAATAGCTTTCCCTGAGAACCGCACTCAAGCTCTACACTGCTGAGTGTTTTCTTTGAATCACGAATAGCTCCAAAATGGTTGAGGCTCAAATAACTTTCGTTGATTTTGGAAGCAGCGGAATAGCTCCTTTAGGTACATTCTTCTTTTTTCAGCTCCATCCTCAACACCAATTCACCACTAGTAGGATATGTTGACACTTTGTATGACACCAAAAGTGTTTCATTCTGGCATAGGCACACTAAAAACTCTAGATCGGAAAGAGATTTTAAACCTTGAATTTAACCTCTAAGACCTCTAACTGGTGTAGAATCTGTACTATAGTGCAATAAAAGCTTCAAAAGAAGCAATTTTTTTTATCACATAGTTGTCTATTTGGTGGAGCACTCTCTACATGAAGAACAAAGAGAAAGGCAATTTGCTTCATAAAATGAGCTGCCTCAGAAGATATACACACAGAACAAAGAAAATGCTAACAGGTAATTTTAACTTCCATTTTCTCGACAATAAAAGATCAATTTTCACAAGAGCTTCACCTGATATTGTTCCCATCAGAATGAAAGTCATCTGGCCTCGATCCAAGCTTCATATACTTCATCTTTCCAAAAGCTGCAAGAGGCTGAGAACCCTAATTATCCCTTCCCCCTTCAAAACCTTGGGTACATGGGAAAGGTCTGTTCTAGGGGTTGGTGAATAGTGAATTTCCTCATCAAGGAGAAGACCAAATCTCAAACCTTCTTCCAACAGATGCCTTCAATATCTTCCATAGTTGCCTGCAAGACTTCATCCTAAAGCATTAAACTGCTGCAGGAAAGAGAAGGAAAAACAAGGGGCTAGAGAACTTTGCACAGAGTCAAAGCTTTTAGACATTGTAACCTTGAAGGAAACTAATCAGCTCCAATCCTTCTTCGTTGACAGAGTAAAAGGAAAAGAAAAGCAAAAAAAAAAATGATGAGTGCCAAGCTGAACAGGGTGACCTCTATATAACCATGGGCAGGGGAAACGAAAGAAAAGAAAGAAAGAAAGAAAAGAGAAGCAGGAGGAGCAGGGGGACAAATAATTATCGAATTTTTGTACAGCCCTCTCCTATACCTTTGCGAGTTGGGCGCCGGGATGGCTGAGGATGGAGTAGTAGATGAGGCCGACGGAGGTAACGAGGGAGAGGCAAGCGAGGCAGGTGCCGGTGACATAGAGGAAGACTCGTTTGGTGTGGTCGAGCGCTTGGGGGTGGTCAGCAGAAGCGCGACGGAGATGGTGAGGAGGGTGATCGCCCATTTGTAGGCCATCTTGCCCACGCGCTTGAAGTCCCTCTCGTCGTCTGGGGCAGAGCGAGGCGGAGGCTCGGGGGCGGACGAGGACGGGAGCGGAGGCGGAGGCGAAGGTGGTGGAGTTTGGGGATTATTCTTCTCCTTCTCCTTGGGTAAGGGTTCACCGGTGACTCCTTCACCAGAGACATTTTTCTCAGTAGGAAGGCTAAGGGAGGAAAAGATCGTATGAAGAGAGGGGTTTAGGGTTCGGGAAGGCTAAGGGGGAAAACAGGGCACCAAAAAATTTTGAGGGGAGCAAAACATTGCTACAACGAAAATGACAACGGTTTATTAAAACTATTGTCTTTAACCCCTAAAAAAGCGCTTAAAGACAACAGTTTCAAAAAACCGTTGTAAAAGGTGTTGTTGATTTTACAAAAAGTCACTCAACGACAACGGTTTTTGCAAAACTGTTGTCTTTTATTTTTTGGAGGAGATCAAAGACAACGGTTTTGTCAAAAACCGTTGTCTTTTACCAAATTAACAACAATTCCTTCTAAAACCGTTGTCTTTATGGTGTTGTCTTTTAACATTTTTGTTGTAGTGAATATTCTAAAATTTCAGAAAAATCATAGAATATTTCTAAAATAAATTGGAGAATTTTCGGGCGTTATAATCCCTCATACCTTATAAAAAGTTCATCCTCGAACTTAGAATAACTCTGGGTACTTCTGCCTCATGCTAGCTTCTGTCTCCCAAGTTGCCTCTTCTGTTGTGTGATTTTGCCAAATAACTTTTACTAATGGTACTTCCTTATTCCGTAATTTCTTAACTGTTCGGTCTATTATCTGAATAGGCCGACTATCATAGCTGAGGTCTTCGCGGACTTTTACCATCTGAGGCTCAATCACCTGGGTGGCATCTGGGATATGCTTCTTCAGCATAGAGACATGGAATACATTATGGATAGCTGACATCTCCTAGGGTAGCTCTAGTTCATATGCTACCTTGCCAACTCTTCTGGTGATAAGGTATGGTCCCACATATCTGGGACTTAGCTTGCCCTTCTTCCCAAAACGCATTACTCCCTTCATGGGAGCCACTCAGAGAAATACTGTATCCCCAACTGAAAACTCTAAGGGTCGACGCCGTGTATCAGCATAGCTTTTCTGGCGGCTCTGAGCTGTCTCTATCCTCTGGCGGATCTGCTGTATAGCTGCTGTGGTATCTGCTACTAGATCTATCTGAAGTTCTAGTTCTTTCTGTTCACCACTTTCATACCAGCAGATTGGAGATCTACACCTCCGCCCGTAGAGAGCCTCGTAGGGTGTCATACCGATAGCGGCCTGATAGCTATTGTTGTATGCAAATTCTGCTAAACACAGATATTTGCACCAACTACCCTTGAAGTCTAGGGCACATGCTCGGAGCATATCCTCGAGTACCTGATTTACTCGCTCCGTCTGACCATCTGTCTGAGGATGGAAAGCTGTGCTAAACTTTAACTTGGTGCCCAATGCTGACTGTACACACTCCCAAAAGTGTGATGTGAATCTATTGTCTCTGTCTGAAATGATGGTCCGTGGAACTCCATGCAGTCTGACAATCTCCTTGAGATACAACTGAGCTAGCTGCTCCATGGAGTAGGATATCCTGATAGCTAAGAAGTGGGCAGATTTAGTCAATCTGTCGACTATTACCCAGATGGCGTCAAAACCATTCATGGTTCTGGGTAGTCCCACAATGAAATCCATAGAAATATCCTCCCACTTCCATTCTGGGATCTGAATAGGCTACAGAACTCCTCCTGGTCTCTGGTGTTCTGCCTTGACTCTCTGACAGGTTAGACAGGTACTAACACATCTAGCGATGTCTCTTTTCATCCCAGGCCACCAAAAACGTCTCTTTAGGTCTTGATACATTTTGGTGGAACCAGGATGCATCGCATACAGAGTCCTGTGAGCCTCGTCTAGGATCTTCCTCCGTAGTTCCTCCTGATCCGGAACGCATAGTCTGTCACCAAAATACAGTACCCCACTATCAGATACTCTGAACTCTCCACCTTTTGATTCTGCTAGCCCTTGCTTGATCTTCTGAATTTCAGGGTCCTGCTCCTGAGTTGTCTGGATGTCATCAAGCAGGGTAGATGCTAATGCCATAGTAGAGAGTTTCCCAACTATTAGTTCGAGACCGAAATCTGTAGTCTCCTTCTGTAGGGGCGGTGACATGGCTGCTAGGGATAGTAAGGTGGCATTGGACTTTCTGCTAAGTGCATCTGCCACCTTATTGGCTTTTCCTGGGTGGTAGAGAATGTCTATGTCATAGTCTTTGACCAGCTCGAGTCATCTGCGCTGTCCCATATTCAGATCCTTCTGAGTGAAGAAGTACTTCAGACTCTGATGATCTATATACACTCTGCACTGAGCTCCATACAGGTAATGTCTCCAAATTTTGAGAGCGAAGACGACTACTGCAAGCTCAAGGTCATGAGTAGGGTAGTTCCTCTCATAATCCTTGAGTTGTCTGGAGGCATAGGTAATCACCTTGCCATTTTACATCAGTACTGCTCCTAGTCCCAATTTAGAGGCATCGCTGTAAATATCAAAGTTGTCTGTATTTTTCGGCAGAGTCAGAATGGGTGCACTGGTCAATCTTCTTTTGAGCTCCATGAAATTGTTCTCACAGTCCTCTGTCCACTAAAATTTTCTATTCTTCCTGGTGAGAGCTGTCAGTGGGGAGGCTATCCTGGAGAAATCCTCTACAAATTTTCTGTAATAGCCTGCTAGTCCCAAAAAGATTCTGATTTCACTAGCATTCTTAGGTCTCTTCCAGTTACTTATAGCCTTTATCTTACTGGGGTCTACCATGATACCATCCTTGGAGATGATGTGACCTAAAAAGGGCACCTGATCGAGCCAGAATTCACATTTCATGAACTTGGCGTACAGCTGGTTCTGCTGAAGGGTCTGCAGTACTATCTTCAGGTGCTCTGCGTGTTCTTCCTGAGTTCCAGAATAGAAAAGAATGTCATCGATGAACACGATAACAAACTTATCTAAGTATTCTCTGAATACTCTGTTCATGAGGTATATGAAAGTAGCTGGAGCATTCGTCACACCAAAGGGCATGACTACGAACTCGTAATGTCCGTATCTGGTCCTGAAGGTTGTCTTGGGTATATCACCTTCTTTAACTCTAACCTGGTGATATCCCGATCTGAGATCTATTTTAGAGAACACTGCTGCTCCCTTTAGCTGATCGAACAGGTCATCGATCCTGGGAAGAGGATACCTGTTCTTAATCGTGACTTGGTTTAGTGCCCGGTAGTCTATACACAAGCACATGCTCTCGTCCTTCTCCCATGGTGAGTGACTAGAGCGTATGAAGCCCTTGTCGAGCAGCTCCTGTAGTTGCTCCTGAAGTTCCTACAGTTCTACTGGAGTCATGCGGTAGGGTGCTTTGGAGATGGGGTTTGTACCGGGAACAAGTTCTATCTCAAATTCAATCTCCCTGTCTGGTGCTAGGCCTGGTAACTCCTCAGGGAAGACTGCTGGATAGTCACATACGACTCGGACCTCCTCTAGCTTTTGGTCCTTGTCCTGACTGGTATTGACTACATGTGCTAAGAATCTCGTATATCTTGAATCAAGTAGTTTCTGTGCTTTCAGAGCTGAGAGAAACTTCTTGGCCTTTCTCTTTGGTTCTCCGATGTACCCAAACTGCACTCCTGCTTCAGGTTGGAATACAACTCTATGTTTACGGCACTCTATGGAGGCACCGTATTTAATCAGAAAGTCCATTCCCAAGATGACATTGTAATCAGCCATCTCTAGCACTATCAGATCACCAAAAAGCTCTCTGTCTGCTATAATGACTGGCACTGCTCGGAGCCAGTGCGTAGATTCTATAATTTCTCCTAAAGATAGTGTTGTCAAAAATTGACCACTGAGTACCTCTGGAGATATTGCTAGCTTTTCAGCGAATGTCCTGGATATATAAGAATGGGTTGCCCCGGTATCGAATAAGGCAGTTGCACTTTGCTGTAAAACACTAATCTGACCTGTAACAACTGTCGAGGTATTCGCTACGTCCTATCTGGTGAGTGAGTAGATCCTCGCGTTCATTATGGCTGAGGGGGCTTCTAGTCTGCCCTGACTGACATGTGGACCATCTATAGCAGCCTGCATCTGATGTAACTGTGCTGGGTTACCTCCGTACTGAATCGGCTGTGGTGGAGGGAAACTGGTCTTGTTCGGGCATTGCTTAGCCATATGCCCTTCTTGGCCACATTCAAAGCATCCTCGTGTGCCCTTGCGACAAACTCCGGGGTGGAATTTCCCACAAGTAGAGCACTTGGGATAGCTAGGCTGTTTACTAGCTGGTCCTCCTTTTGGGTAACTCCCTAGTTTACGTTTGTGACTAGCGTTTCCTTTCCAGTTAGAGTTGTGGCTCTAGTTTTTCTGGGTACCTGAGCCTCCTTGGCCTTTGGACTCTGAGAAGGCTTGCTTCTGCTGCTTGATACTGTTCTGGTAAAGCTCGGTGGTCAGAGCACTGCTTACCAGTTCTTCTGTAGTTTGCGGCCTATGGACGCCGCTGGCCACATTCATTGCTATTTCTGGCCTTAACATCTTGAGTATCAACCGGACTCGTTCTCTTTCAATGCTGACTAGTTCAGGGCATAGACGAGCCAGTCTGTTGAATGTCTTCACGGCTTCCTCAACTGAAAGGTTGCCCTGACGAAATTCAGTGAACTCGTCGTAGTGGCGGTTTGTGACCCGCATGTGAAAGAACTCCTCAAAGAATTCTCTCTCGAAGTCGGCCCATGTCATCTGGTTCACTGGGCGCTTCGCTTTAATCCTCTCCCACCACATACGTGCGTCTCCTGTCAGGCAGAATGAGGCGCATTTCACCTTTTCAAACTCTGGCCAGTCCAGAAGCTCCATCGTACTCCCCAGTGTTTTGAACCAGGCTTGGGCATCCCATGGTTCACTGGTGCCTAAGAAGTTCTGTCTTGATCTTCTGCCACTGGATCAGATAGGCTTCTCTTCTTGCCCCTGCTGCTGGGGCTGCTGGTGTTGTAGGCTGGACTGGACTGGTGGAACATCTATCACTACTAGGGTTACTAAGTTAGGTTCTGGAGTGACAGTGGGAGTGTTCTGCTGATTAGCCCTTAGGGTGGCTATCTCCTGTTGTTGTTCAGCTAGTTGTTTCTATAACTGAGCCACTACCTCTGTAAGGTATGGGGGAGGCACTACGCTGCCTGCCTCATGCTGGGGCTCAGTAGCTGGTGCTTTTCTAGCTGGGCGTCCTCGTACCATTTTCTAGAGGAATAGAAGGTATACATAACTAATACAATCATATGTACATAACTACTATTATCATGTTAGACGTTATCATATATAAACAAACTTTAGTTATCTATGAACATGAAAGCAAAACATAAATAAAGTGAGAGATGTTCTTACATGGAAGCTGCAGGTTCAATGCTGATGTGTGTGTGGAGGAAGTATGGAACTTTGCTCTGATACCACTCTGTAACGACCCGCCTTCTACTAACTAAGCTGTATGTCCAGGTGCGAAAAAGCTAATATAATTAAAACTCTCTACTATTTACTATAAAATCTGGAATTAACTCCGAATACACTTCTGAAGTTGTACATACGCTAAAGAAAGGAACCTAACCTTCCTATCTGATCAGAAAACTGAAATTAGACACTTCTAGCTGAAATCAGACATTCCAATCGATCGGTTGATCAATTGGAGTTGTCTGATCGAGCCACTGATCGATTCAACATGCTACTGTGCACGGAGTCAATTCTGGATCGATCGGCTGATCAATCCAGCCTGGTCAATCGATCCAGAGATCGATTCAGAAGCTCTCTGTTCGTGGAATTAAAACTCCTGATCGACCGACTGATCGATCCATGACTGATCGATCAGCTGATCGACTCATCAGCTCTCTGTACGCGGGAGAACGCATTTCGATCGATCGGCTGATCGATCGAGGGCTCATCAATCAATCAGTTGATCGACTCAATGGCGTTCTGTACGAGGGGACTCCTTCCAATCGATCAGCTGATCGATTGAGGACTCCTAAATTGATCGGTTGATCGATTGAGTTTCTGATTTCTGCAGAAATCAGACCCAACCTCATACAGAACTTTTAGAAATCAACAAAACTCACCACTCTACTACTAGGCATGTCATTACTCATGGTTAGCTATCTAACATCCAAACAATAAGCAATCTAAGTATAACTTTCATGATTCAAGAAACTTAACATCCTAAACTGTAGAAAAGTAACAACATAAAGAAATGCTAAGTTTTAAGGTTTGCTAGTTCTCCCAAAAATCTTTATTCCAGGTTCCTTCTCACACACATCTCGTTACATTGTCCTCCAGCCTCCGCTAATTCATCCTCCCTTTACCTGTATCTACGGTATAAGGAAAATGAAACTCTAAGCTTGGGAGCTTAGTAAGAAACCATCTACCTCACAAAACATGCATTCGAAGAAATCATGCTTTCAAAAGATGCTATTCGAAATACATGCTAATGATCATGCTGAAAAGGCAAAAAAAAAAAAATATGGCATATCGACAAATGAATCATGCTAAACAAATACTGAACAAAAGTTATTCATCGACAAGCTAACTAAATCAAAGCTAAGCTGTATTCACATATTTGGTTTGTGAGGTTTGAAAACTATTTTCATAAGTAGATAAAAATACTAAACATGCTGCTGATGGGCCCGGCAACTGTACTTGTTGTGCACGCATCCCTAACTAGGCTCGAGGTAGCAAGTCCCGAATCTAGTAGGGTTACTAGGTTATCTAAACCTAGGGACGACTATGGGAGCCCAACCCATGGACAACTGAAGTCCAGTACAGTGACACTGATAAAGTAAAATACTGATTCATAGCTAATATTTCTTATCTTGCTCTTACTAGGTTATCTGAACCTAGAGCTAGGTTATCTGAACCTAGAGGCGACTGTGGGAGCCCACCCATTGGACCGTAGTCTCATATAACTGAAGCAAGACCATGTATGTTATTAAAATACATCTATGGCATTTAACTGTACTATTAAAAATGCCTACTGTGGTATATGACTATACTAGTCATTTTATCGAGCACCTGGTGTGCTCTAATTCTACATATGGCTACACTACGGGTATAAAAATGAACTAAGATCATAAAAGCATAAAGATAGCTACTTATACTATAGGTGAGGGGTTACTCACTTCCTGCGCTAGTTTTCTTACAAATCTGATCGCTAGGATTCCGGAGAAGATGATCTCTTCGGCGATCCTCTCACGTCTGTGCGTTCTACTCGCGGGGAGGAGCGTCCTCGTATCCGAGATGTCGCCGGAAGGTGCTCCTACGACCCTAGGGATGGAACCCTAGGTTTCCTTGGGCTTGTTGTGCCAAGAGGGTGCGGGAGAGAAGGAGGCGCCGGGTGAGGGTTTGAGGGAAAAGAGAGTTGTCATTTAGAAAAATAATAACTCCTCTCTTAATTCCCTATTTATATTAAGTGGTCAATCCAACCCAACTAAACCTTAAATATAATTGTTCTCCTCTTCTTTTAGCACACCCCTGCTGGGGCCCCTTGGTTACTAAAGTCATCTATAAGTCGTAGCGCTCGGTAGGTCTCGGGTTCAATTCCCGTTTAGGTTGTTTTATGTTTTTATTTAATTTTGCTTCTTCTGCTACTTCAAAAATTCTATAAAAATATTCTAAAATTCCATAAAAATCATAGAATATTTATAAAATAAATTGGAGAATTTTCGGGCATTACAAGTACCCTATGCACCTCACATCATTCTATGTATTTTCAAACACAAGCAAGGTAGTCCTAGTGTGATTTGTGAGATGCTCTGGCTAAAACTAGGGGTGCAAGATTTCTAGGGGGAAATCCTATGCTAAACCAGATTTTGAAAAACTAACAAAATTTGGAGCTTTGAAAATTGTTTTTCCTAAGATTTTAAAGCCAAACTGATTTAAAGACAAAATTTTCAAGAGAAGATAAGTCCTATTCTACTAAACACATCCCTATTTGTCTTCTAAGTGAGCTGAACTCAAGTTCAGGTAAGGGCTTTGTGTAGATGTCAGCTAGGTTTGATTTTGACTCGACATAGTTGAGTATAATATCACCCTTAGCTACGTGATCCCTTACAAAATGGTGCTTCACTTCTATATGTTTAGTCCTTGAATGATGAATTGGGTTTTTTGTTAGATTTATTGAACATATATTATCAATTGAGATTTTTGTTTTCTGATATTCCAGTTGATAGTCTTTAAGGGTATGCATCATTCATAGCAACTGAGATGCGCATTCACCTAAGGTTATATATTCAGCATCAGTGGTAGATAAAGCAACACAGTGTTGCTTTCTACTTGACCAACTTACTAGGCATTGTCCTAGAAACTGACAGCTACCACTTGTGCTTTTTCTATCTAGCTTGCACCCGGCATAGTCTGAGTCAGAGTAGCCGGTTAGGTCAAGGGTGCCAGATCTAGGGTACCATAGTCCTACATTTAGGGTTCCCTTAACATACCTAAGGATTCTTTTGACAAGGGTTAAGTGAGATTCTTTTGCACAAGATTGGTATCGTGCACACATACCTACTGTGAAAATAATGTCTAGTCGACTCACAGTTAGGTACAGTAGACTTCCTATCGTACTTCGATAGTATTTCAAGTCTACTGGTTTACCTTCTAGGTCTGAGTCAATTTTAGCATTAGTAGCCATTGGTGTATTAATGATTTTTGAGTTCTCCATTCCAAATTTTCTAATTAATTCCTTAGCATATTTAGTTTGATAAATATAAATTTCATCTTTAGTTTGCTTAATTTGTAAACCTAAGAAGAAATTAAGTTCACCTACCAGACTCATTTCAAATTCATTTTCCATTAGTTTGGTGAATTCTTTTAGAAATTTAGAGTTGGTTGATCCAAAAATAATATCGTCGACATAAATTTGGGCTATAAAGATGTCATTTTCTAATGTTTTTATGAAAAGGGTTGGGTCTATTTGTCCTTGGTTAAATTCTTTTGATATTAGATAATTGGACAGACGTTCATACCAAGCCCTTGGTGCTTGTTTTAGTCCGTATAGGGCCTTTTTTAGTCTAAAGACATAATTTAGTTGTTCTAAGTCCTCAAATCCTAGGGGTTGACCTACATACACCTCTTCTTTAATAAATCCATTTAAAAATGTGGATTTTACGCCCATTTGAAATAGCTTGAATCCTTTGTGTGCTGCATAGGCCAGCAACATTCTAATGGATTCAAGTCTTGCTACAGGGGCATAGGTCTCATCATAGTCTAACCATTCTACTTGATTGAACCCTTTAGTTACTAACCTAGCTTTGTTTCTAACTATTTCACCTTGATCATTTAATTTGTTTCTAAAAACTCATTAGTGTCAATTATAGTCTTGTTAACGGGTTTAGGCACTAATTCCCAGACCTGATTTCTTTCAAATTGGGCCAATTCTTCTTGCATTGCTAGGGTCCAATTTGGGTCTGGTAGGGCTTCTTCTATAGTTTTGGGTTCAATTTTTGAAATCAGGGCTATTTGGCTCTGGTTCCTATAAGATGACCTAGTTCTGACTCCTAAATTTGGATCACCCAAAATTTGGTCAAATGGGTGATTTGTGCTTGTTCTTGTTGGTCTTATACCATTTGAGTTAGTGATTTGTTCTTCAGATTCAATAGGTTCAGATTGAATTTCGTCATCTTCTCTGTTTATTGAGTTAGCATTTTCTATATTTTCATTTTCATTTATTGTGTTGGGTAATTTATTTTCTTCATCAAATATTATATTTGTTGTTTCTTCTACTTTTAGGGTATTTTTGTTATACACTCTATATGCCCTACTAGTTGTTGAATACCCTAAAAATATTCCTGGGGTTGTTTTTGATGTAAATTTTCCTAAGTAGTCTTTAGTGTTCAAAATGAAAACCTTACACCCAAATACCTTTAAATAGTTTAAGTTGGGAATTTTATTATAATAAATTTCATAGGGTGTTTTTTTTTTAAATTTGGTAATTAAAATCCTATTTTGAATGTAATAGGTTGTATTAACTGCTTCAGCCCAGAATTGATTAGATAGTTTATATTCGTTTAACATGGTCCTAGCAGCTTCTTGTAGGGTTCTGTTTTTACGTTCTACTAGACCATTTTGTTGAGGGGTCTTAGGGTAGGAGTATTCATGTTTGTACCCATTTATTTCACAAAATTCAGTAAAGTTGTTATTCTCAAATTCTCCCCCATGGTCGCTTCTGATTCTTTTTATTTGAGTGTCTTTTTCATTTTCTATTAATTTGTAAAATATTTTAAATGTTTCAAAGGTTTCATCTTTAGTTTTTATAAATTTTACCCAAGTATATCTTGAGTAGTCATCGATTATTACTAAGCAATATTGGTTTTTGCTTAGTGACTTGGCTCCATGCGAATCAAACAAGTCTAGGTGAAGGAGCTCAAGTATTGACGTTGTTCTATTTAAGTTGGTTAATTTATGGGTTGATTTGGTTTGTTTACCCTGTTGACAAGCATTGCAGATTGAATTTTCAACAAATTTTAATTTGGGAAGACCTCTAACTAGACCATTTTAACTTATTTTTGAAATAAGTCTGGTGTGAGTGTGACACAGTCTCCTGTGCCACAACTCAGTTTCCTCTTGTTGTGTCAGGAGACACTTTGTTGAGAATGTTGGTAGGTTAATTGTGTATACATTATTTCTTCTAATGCCCTTAAGTGTAATTTTAGGGTTATAAGCATTTTTAATTATACACCTAGATTTGGTAAAGTTAACTAAGTATCCACTATCGCATAATTGGCTAATGCTGAGTAAATTAAAGTTAAAGTTTTCAACTAATAAGACTTTTCGAATAATAAAGTCTGAGTTGAGTTCGATGTTACCTCTTCCGATTACCTTAAGTTTACCATCGTTGCCGAATGCAACTGAGCCTAAATTCTGTAACTTGAGATTTGTGAACTTCAATCTGTCTCCAGTCATGTGTCTGGAGCATCCACTATCCAACATCCACTGATCTAATTCCTACACATAAAGTATCTGAATTGAAATCATTTTGATGAAAAGATAGTTCGATTGAAGTTAGCTCCATTAAAGTGAGATGATTGGTTTAATCTAATTGGATTTAAGTAGGTGTTGGTTAAGTTAATTAAATTGGTTAAGGTAAATAAGTTTTTAAAATAATTTTCTAAATAAGTTTTTTTAAAAAAAAAATTAAATAAGTTTTTAAAAGAATTTTTTTTAAAAAAAAATTAATTAATTAATTTAATTTAATTTAATTTAATTTAATTAATTAATTTGATTTAATTTGATTTAATTTAATTTAATTTATTTTGATTTAATTTAATTTAATTTAATTTAATTTAATTTTAATTTTAATTTAATTTAATTTAGTTTGAATTAATTTTATTTGATGTTAATTTAATTTAATTTTATTTTATTTTAATTTAATTTAATTTGATTTTAATTTAATTTAATTTAATTTAATTTAATTTGGTTTGATTTAATTTAATTTAATTTAATTTAATTTAATTTAATTTAATTTAATTTAATTTAATTTAATTTAATTTAATTTAATTTAATTTGATTTTAATTTAATTTAATTTAATTTAATTTAACTTAATTTAATTTGATTTAATTTAATTTGGTTTGATTTAATTTAATTTAATTTAATTTGATTTGATTTGATTTAATTAAATTTAATTTGATTTGATTTAATTTAATTTGGTTTGATTTAATTTAATTTAATTTAATTTGATTTAATTTGATTTAATTTAATTTAATTTAATTTACTTTAATTTAATTTAACTTGATTTAATTTAATTTAATTTAATTTAATTTGGTTTGATTTGATTTAATTTAATTTAATTTAATTTAATTTAATTTAATTTAATTTGATTTGATTTGATTTAAGTTTTGTCTTTTGTCATCTCACCCGATCTAGATTTTTCAATCAGGGGATCCTACAATTTTGTGAGATGAATTAGGTTCAATTATAGGGTTTGATTTAACTTTGTGTTAGATTCAGGTTTAGCTTTGGGCTCAGCAAACAGACATTTTTTGGATAAACCTCTGGGCTATGGTGAGTCACTCAGACATCATTAAAGTAATCATGCCTTCAAAGTTTTCCAAATAGTCCTATCCACTAAACTTAGTACAAAACCTTGGTCTAACTGGTTAGGATTCATAAAGGGTAGGTTCGGTCAGTTCCACTTAGTCAAATGCACCAGGTCGAAGTCATATCTTCCTAGACATGCATAGACTAAGCTTCCCTAACGTACTATCATCCAATACTTCACCAATACCGTGGGTCAAGTTAAACTTAGCCCTTTTTATTCTAGTCCTAATTACCCTGCTGGGTAAGTTGTGTTAGGTTACCCTATCGGGTAAGTTCCTTTTGGAGGTGTCAGCTATTCTGGAGCCTCCATTATTGATTTTCCTTTAATTATGTTCCTTTAAGATACTTTTTATAACTTTAATTTAACTAATTATTTAAAATAATTTAATTTGAGTGTTTGTTTATTAAGATAATTTTAAAATAATTTAAGTAATTATTTATTTAATTTATTTGTTTGTTAAGATAATTTTTCTTTTTGCTCCCCCTGGATCATAGCCTCGATAAGGTCTATCAAGGTAATTGACTTGATCCTTGGGGACCCAATATTGACCAAGTCCAACTTGATTGACCAAGTTGGATTTAGGTACCCATGCTTGGACTACATTTTTATTTGATCTATTGACTAAGGTTAGATAAGATCGATATTTCTTTTTGGTCTTAAAACCTAATCCAGATTTGTTGTAAACGGCTCTTTGTGTTCCAAGAATTAGGTCAAGATTCTTGGAGCCTAAAGAAAATCGTTCCAACATTTTCTTCAAATCCTTAACCTGAGTTTTCAGACTGGAGTTTTCTTCCTCAAGCTTTTGGACTTGAGTTGAGTTTCCTGTCTGAACTGGGTTATGTAAGGATTCGAAGTTGGTCACTTCTTTGAGGGTTGTTACCTCCTTTAGAAGTGACTTGATCCTAATATTCGATTTTGATAATTTTCGCATTAAGTAATTTACTAAATTATGTAAACGCGGGATACTTACAGCGGGGTCAGGCCCTTCAGAAACGGATACGGATCCGTGGCTTCTCTCGGACTCAGCTTCTGATTCATCCTCGCTTCCGGATTCTTGAATGTACTCCCGGGCTGTCATCGCGAGAAAACTCGTCTGTTCGAGTTCTTCGTCGTCGGACTCTTCCGAGGATGACTCGTCCCAGGTCGCCTTTAGAGCCTTCTTTTTCCGTTGCTGCTTCTTTGCGTCCTTTTGATTTGGGCAGTTGGCTTTGATGTGCCGCTTCTGATTGCAGCCGTAGCATGTCACTTTGAATTTTACTTTTTACTTTGGTTGAGCCTCCTTGGATTGAATTGCCTTCTTGAGATCCTTCTTGGTGAAGCCTTTCTTTTTCTTGTAGAGTTTCCTTACTAGGTTGACGAGCTCAGTCGTAAGTTCGTCGTCTTCATTGTCAAAGTCAGGTTCTTCTTCTGACTCTTGTTCGGTTCTGCGCCTCGATCTCGGTTCACGCGTTCTGCTAGTACCTGCAATGAGAGCTATACCCTTCTCGACCGAGCGTACATTAGTCTGCTCATGCAATTCAAATTCAGAGAAAAGTTCATCTAATTTAATGGAAGAAAAATCTTTAGAAACCTTGAAGGCATCTACCATGGATGCCCACAAGGCATTTCTCGGGAAAGCATTTAAAGCATACCTCAATATATCGCGGTTCTCCACTTTCTGTCTGATCGCGTGAAGCCCGTTGAGTAGATCTTGAATCCGGGTGTGGAGTTGACTTGCCGTCTCATTTTCCTGCATTTTAATGTTATATAATTTATTGAAAAGCATATCTCGCTTACTTACCTTGGTTTCTGATGTACCCTCATGTAGCTCGATTAGCTTTTCCCATAGTTCCTTTGCACTTGAAAACGGTCCTACTCTGTTAAGTTCCTCCTTTGTCAGACCACACTGGAGTATGCAGGTAGCCTTTGCGTTTGCTTCTACTTTCTTTATCAGTGTTGTGTCCCAGTCCTCATATGGTAGTTGTTTGCCGGCGCTGTCAGTTGGTAGTTGGAGCCCGGTTTTGACAATCATCCAGACTTCAAAATGAGTCTGGAGATGTGCCTCCATCCGACCCTTCCAGTATCCGAAGTCGTCTCCGGTGAAGAGCAGTGGTCGAGCGGTGTTATAACCTTCTTGAAGTGCCATTTAAAACCTGCGCACAAAGATAGGAAATATGTTCCAAGACTGGGTCTTGGATTAGTAGTGCGGGATGTATAAAGAAAAAAACGAACTCGAGTGGTATTGCACCAACTTCGAGAAAAAATCGATTTGAACGAGAAATAGATCGAAATTTAGTAATTATACTAATTCCAGTCGACTCTGAAAAACTGAAAATACTACAAAAAATGCTTGATTGGTGGTTGCACCAAATCAAAACTACCCCGCTCTGATACCAATTGTTGGATCGAAAGCGCTAGAGGGGGGTGAATAGCGCTCGTGGCTATTTCACACGTTTCGGAATCGTAAGAAAAGCGTATAGAGTTTAAAGCAGCGGAAAGATAAATGGAATAAGCACAAACACACAGAAGATAGAGGACACCAAGAATTTACTTGGTTCGGAGCCTAGGGCGACTCCTACTCCAAAGCCCGCGATCGTTGATCGCTTCCGGTGGGCAACAACTATAGTATTGAAAAGATGATTACAATCTGAATTACAGTTAAGTGCAAATAGAAGAAAAACTATACCAAGGAAATGAGAACAAAGAAATTTGGAGCTTTAATTCATTGCAGTAGCAGAGCGTCGTTGGAGCGTTTGTAACAGCGCACGGACGAGCACAGGTTGTTCTGTTCGAGGTTATGAGTTCCGCTGCTTCCGAGGCTCCTTTTTATAGCTTCTGTGAAGCTGATCCAGATCCCCAAGCTTCGGGATCAGGCTTGACTCGAGGCGGATCGGTCGACCGATCCCTGCGTTCGGTAGACCAATCAGACAGTCTTCTCCCATCCGATACGCTCGCTCCGCTTCGATCTGGTCAAGTCTCATCCTCGGTTCGGTCGACCGATCAGCTCCTCTGACCTGATCAACCTGGCCCGATCCAATTAACGTTGATCCTTGGTTCGGTCGACCGACCCCAAGGTTCGGTCGACCGATCCTCTGGTCAAGCCTGGTCCAATCTCTGGAAGTTTGATCTGTTGGCTTCGGGGTTCGGTCGACTAATCCCAATGTTCGGTCGACCGATCCTGGTTAGATCTAACCCTGCATAAAAATATTAGTTTCCTACAAACAGAGTTAGAACACAAATGATAATATATAGAAATAAATTTGACAGTCTCCATACTGTCCGGGTCTGACTTCGGATTTCCGACCGAAAAACCCTGGGTCGACCCTACGCCTACTGTTCCCTCTGCGGGGAACGCGTCCTCACCTACTCCTCTAAGGAGAGTTACCTGATGCCAGCTCAATCCTCCAGATCGACTGGACTTTTGCTCGGCACTCGATGCTTCCGGACTTTCTACTGGACTCCCGCTTCCCGGCTCGTCCAGTCTTCCACCTGGTTCGCCACACCAGGACTTTCAACCTAGGGTTATCTCCCCCTAGGACTTTTGCCTGAAGCCCTCGACCCGCCAAGACTTTTCGCATAGGGTTACCACCCCTTATGACCTAGGATTACCACCCCCCAGGGTTTTCCCCTTGCCTAACCGCAGCTAGGACTTTCCTGAAACACTCAAGCATACACATTAGATAACAATTAAACTTAACTTTGAATCCCTTTTCCATTATCAAAACTTGAGTTCGATCATCAGATGCTTCCTGCATCAATAATTCCTACATATTTAAGTTTTCTAACATAGCATGAGAGATTATACCTTTGTAGTGTGCTCACGGACTCCCGACAGCTCGGATCACAACACGATCTCGCGTTCGCGCCTCTATGGTATCCACACAAACAAGCGTTCGTTTGTCTCACAAACTCACAAAAGGAGAAAGGTTGTGCTAGCAACCTTGAAAGTGGATTTCGGCTAAGAGGAGAGGAGCAAGGAGAATGAAGAGAATTCCTCCCAAAATTGAAGAGCAAAAAGTTTAAGTATTTTCATCCAATGAAAATACTTAATTAGCATTAATAGCCTTAATGAGCATTTACACTCCATTAAGGACCAAACTTGTAACTCCTCATTTCAAATGAGTGTAACTCTTCATTCCAAATTCAATTTCAAAAAATGAATGAAATGGATAATTGAATTTCAAAATTCAATAATTATCTTCATTAAATCTCACTTGAGTCTAACTCAAGTCTCCTCACTTGAGTCTAACTCAAGTCTAATTCACTTGAGTCTAACTCAAGTCTAATTCAATCGAGTCTTACTCAATTAATCCTCATGCAATTCAAATTCAATGAATCACTATTTCATTAATTCAAATTAACTCCTTGAGTCTAATTTGAATTGGACTTAATCCAACAATTAGATCCAATTGAGTCCAACTCAATAAGTCCAATTCGGATTAGACTTAATTCAATGATTCATCATATGAACCCATCTCCAAATCTACTTGTTCTTTGTGTGTAACCCAATAGGTTCTCATAACGTTGGCAATGTACCCAAATCAACATTTAGATACATAAGCAATGAGTGGCATCTAGCAAGGCATCATCGCTACCCAAGTGACGAGAAGGTCAAGATCCGACCTAACCTGTCCGTGGCTATTATCTTGTATGACTTTGTCCCTCTATCCTTGATATCTAGGTTGATCAGTGAGGCATAGACCATGTCATCTTCTTATCAACCTTTGTGTTTCTTGATCTCTAAGTAGACACACTCAATCAAATAAGCTCAATATCTCATATTGACTCATTTGCGCATGGTCATGCTTTCTTGTGTCCTACTAATCAAGGGGCCCACAGATATCGCTTCCAGCATATGGAAGGGATAGATCTCATCTAAATTATTCACATCCCTCCGTATAATTCATTGCATAGCCAGTGATCGACTTTATTGTCCACCTTGTTACAGGTGACGTTGGGAATCAGATGTATGATAGCAGATGTGGCAGCTTAGTCTTTTAGTATAAGTGGGAGATTGTTAGGATGTATACTAAAAACCTAGCTTTTGGTATAAACATTTATCTAGAAATAAGAATCACATTGGTCAAATGTCTATATTTATGATAAATGTAATTGTTCAATTAATTTATATTGTAGATAACATGGTGTGTGGTGTCACACACAGAAGATCATGTTATCGGTTCCTTATAAATTATAAACAGTAGCTCACGACTAAGATGGAAAGGAACAAACCATTGGAAGGTTGTAGTGTAATTAAGTATTAGTTTATCTTGACTATATAATTACACTAGTACACTTAGAGTGTATTGAGTAGGACCATTTGAGGTCGTTCCTTTTATACTGACTTTATGAAGGAACAAAGACCTCAGTTATTATGGAAGTGTGTGCTCTTAATCCTAATATAATAACAAGCACATATATTTAATATTTATTTCTTTAATTTATCAATGGGTGAGATTTAGTTCGATAAATCAATAAGCCCGATAAGTTGGGAAATGATATCACTTATAGTGTGTGTTGTTGATTATAGAAGGAAACTGTGTCCTAGTGATCTAGGTTGAGAATGTCCCCAAGAGGAGCTCATAAGGATTGTCATGTTAAACCCTGCAGGTGGACTTAGTCCGACATGACGATGAAGTTGAGTGGTACTACTCTTGGAGCTAGATATTAATTAAGTGAGTTGTCAGTAACTTACTTAATTAGTGGACATTTGTTATCTTAAACAAAGGGAGACTAACACACTCATAATAAGAAGGAGCCCAAAATGTAATTTGGGATTGGTGCGGTAGTTCAATAATAGTTCTCTAGTGGAATGAATTATTATTGATAAAATTAAGTTGTGTGTTCGGGGCGAACACGGGATGCTTAATTTTATCGGGAGACCAAAACCAATTCCTCCTCTCGGTCCCTATCGTAGCCTCTTAATTATAGAGTACTATACCCACCTATACCCACCTTCTTACCCATCCCATAGGGGTCGGCCAAGCTAGCTTGGAGACCAAGCAAGGGTCGGCCAAAGTTTGGTTCATGGGTACTTCAAGGTGGTCGGCCCTAGCTTGGGTTCAAGCTTGGTGTGGCCGGCCCAAATTAAAAGGATTTTTATTTTTTAAAATTTTCTTATGTGGATAACATGATTTAAAAGAGAGTTTAAAATTTTAAATCTTTCCTATTATAAGATTCTACAAAAGATTAAGAGAAGAACTAAATCTCTTTCCTTATTTGTAGATTAAAAGGTTGATTTTAATTTTGGTAAAAACTTTCCTTTTAACCATGTTCATGATTTAAAAGAAAGTTTAAAATTAATAATTCTCTTTTATTAGTGTCTACAAAAGATTAAGAAAAGATTTGATATCTTTCCTTATTTGTATATTGAAAGGAGATTTTAATTTTTAGATATAACTTTCCGGAAATTATCCACATGTTTAAAGAAAGATTTAATTTATAAAATTTTATTTTTATTAACCAATCATGAAGGGATAAAATTATTGGAGAAATTTTTTATAAAATTTTCGGAAGCAAATAAGGAAGTTTTAATTTGTGTTTAAAATTTTTATTTGCTTTGAGATTTGGTGTGGTCGGCCATTATAATAATGAGAAGAAAAATTATTTTTAATTAAAATAAATGTTTCCTTTTCATGGCAAAAGAATTAAGGAAGTTTTTATTAAAATTTCCTTATTTGCCAAGACCAAGGATTATAAAAGAGGAGGTGGAGGAGCCTTCATGGGTGAACAACCTCTATTCTTTTCCTCCCTCTCTTCCTTGGTTTTGGTGGCCGGCCCTATTTCTCTCCTCTCCTCTTGTTGGCCAAAACCTATCTTCTTGGTGGAGCTCTTGTTTGTGGTCGGATCAAGGAAGGAGAAGAAGAAGAGAAAGCAAGCCTCGTCTCTAGCATCCCTTAGAGCATTGGTGGTGGCCGAAATTCTTCATCCTTGAAGAAATTTATTATGGCCGAAATCTAGAAGAAAGAAGGAAGGTGGAAAGGTGGTTCTCATCTCGGAAGATCGTTGCCCACACAACATCCGAGGTTAGAAGAGGAATACGGTAAAAGATCAAGAGGTCTTTGTCTTCAAAAGAAAGGTATAACTAGTAATGTTTTTCCGCATCATGCTAGTTTTATTTCTTTGTAAAATATCAAATACAAGAGGCATGCGATTCTAGTATTTCGAATTTGTTTTCGATGTTGTGTTCTTTTGTTTTTTATTTTCCTTGTGATTTGATTGTTCTTTTCGGTTGACCTAAAGTTATTTAAGGAAATTAAATATTAGCTTTCCTTAAAAGGCTTTGTCTAGTCGGTGGTGGTTGCTCCCATATCCAAGAAGGCCATGTGCCTCGCCACGTCAGTACTGGAAGCAAATTTTGAAAATTAATATTTAATAGAATTAATAACCTAGGTGATTTGGATCGAAAGTGTTAAGTTCCGCAGGAGATCCAAGTCTAAACCTAAAAGAACAAATAAATTAAACTTAGGATCAAACATGTTAAGTTCCGCAGGCGATCCGAGTTTAATTTAAAAGAACACATGGTAGCTAGGAAAAGGTTCAGACCTTTGTACAAAATTTTTGTACAGTGGAACCATTAGGTTTTCCGAGTAGCAACCAACAGTTGGCAATGTACCCAAATCAACATTTAGATACATAAGCAATGAGTGGCATCTAGCAAGGCATCATCGCTACCCAAGTGACGAGAAGGTCAAGATCCGACCTAACCTATCCGTGGCTATTATCTTGAATGACTTTATCCCTCTATCCTTGATATCTAGGTTGATCAGTGAGGCATAGACCATGTCATCTTCTTATCAACCTTTGTGTTTCTTGATCTCTAAGTAGACACACTCAATCAAATAAGCTCAATATCTCATATTGACTCATTTGCGCATGGTCATGATTTCTTGTGTCCTACTAATCAAGGGGTCCACAGATATCGCTTCCATCATATGGAAGGGATAGATCTCATCTACATTATTCACATCCCTCCGTATAATTCATTGCATATCCAGTGATCGACTTTATTGTCCACCTTGTTACAGGTGACGTTTGTCGATACCAAAGTACACAACTCCTTATATAGGGAACCGTAGCGACTTCAGGTCTAATGACTATTCATACCAATAGTCATATGAGAATGTTTATGACACTCATATAACGATCCATGAAACATTCTCATGGCGGGTCATTCAGTATATATTCTCTAATATATACTCATGTGTCAACCTGATATCTCGTATCCATGACTTATGAGATCAAGTCATCCGTTGACCTACATGCTAGTCTCAACGCATTAATATTGTCCTTGTATATTAATGCTCAACTAGGAACAGTTAAGGGTAGTGTTCTCTACAATATCTCACTATCAATTCAACCAATTGATATATTGTAGATAAGAACCTACTACCCAAGGACATTATTATACTTATTCAATTGGCACTGAACTGAAATATATATAATAACCAACTTTGCCTTTTATTAATAATGATATATGATACAAAATGAGCCCTTTACAATCATCTCATAATTGGTACTAGGGCTAACACTAACAATCTCCCACTAGCACTAGTGCCAATCACTGAGATATCGAATACTCATTGACCTAGTATGATCATCATGCTTTCTCTGTGCCAAAGCCTTGGTCAAAGGATTCGTAATGTTAGCATCGGTCGGTACTCTGCATATCTTCACATCTCCTCTATCGATGATCTCTCGAATGAGATGGAATCGTCGTAGTATGTGTTTGGATCTCTGATGAGAGCGAGGTTCCTTAGCTTGTGCAATAGCCCCATTGTTATCACAATAGAGGTCTATTGGACTCGCTATACTAGGAACAACACCAAGCTCTATAATGAACTTCCTGATCCAAACAGCCTCCTTTGCTACAACTGAAGAAGCAATATACTCAGTCTCTGTTATAGAATTAGCGATTGTGTCCTGCTTCAAACTCTTCCAGCTCACAGCACCACCATTTAAGCAAAACACATACCCTGACTGCGATCTGTAATCATCCTTATCTGTTTGGAAGCTAGCATCAGTGTAACCCTTTACAACAAGCTCTTCATCGCCTCCAAAGATCAAGAAATAATCTTGAGTCCTTCTCAAGTACTTAAGAATATTCTTGACTGCTGTCCAGTGACTTTCACCTGGATCTGACTGGTATCTGCTCGTCATGCTTAACGCATACGAGATATCTGGGCGAGTACAAAGCATGACGTACATGATAGATCCTATAGCAGATGCATAAGGAATCTGATCCATGCGATCCCTTTCTACCTTAGAAGAGGGGCATTAAGTCTTCGAAAGACTCACACCATGTGACATAAGCAAGAATCCCTTCTTGGAATTCTCCATGGCAAAACGTTTAAGCACCTTGTCAATGTATGTACTCTGGCTTAGGCCAAGCAATCTTTTAGATCTATCTCTATAGATCTTAAGGCCTAAAATATAGGCTGCTTCTCCTAAGTCTTTCATTAAAAAACAATTCCCAAGCCAAGTCTTCACTGATTGAAGAGTAAGGATATCATTTTTAATGAGTAGTATGTCATCTACATACAATATGAGAAAGATGATTGTACTCCCACTAATCTTCTTGTAGACACAAGGTTCATCTTTATTCTTAATGAAACCAAACGTTTTGATCGCATCATCGAATCGAAGATTCCAGCTTCTAAAAGCTTGCTTTAATCCATAAATGGATCTTTGTAACTTACAAACCTTTCCAGCATGCTTTGGATCTACAAAACCCTCAGGTTATTTTATATACACATCCTCGAGTAGATTTCTGTTAAGAAATATGATTTTGACATCCATTTACCAGATCTCATAATCATAGTAAGCTGCAATAGTAAGTAAAATCCGAATGGATTTAAGCATCACAACTGGTGAAAGAGTTTCATCATAGTCTATACCATGAATTTGCTTGAAACCTTTAACTACCAATCTACCTTTATAGGTATGCTTATGCCCATCCATGTCAGTCTTCACTTTGAAGACCCACTTACACCCAATGGATTTTATCCCTTTAGGTGGATCAAGCAAAGTCCATACTTGGTTAGTGTACATGGATTCCATTTCGGATCTCATGGCCTCTAGCCACTTCTCAGAATCTGGGCCCTGTATAGGTTCCTGATAAGATGTAGGTTCATCAAGACCAATAAGCTCTACATCACCTTAGATAGACAAGAGAAATAAATATCTCTCAGGTTGACGATGGGTCCTATCAGATCTGCGTAGAGCGTGTGCTACTTGAACAGGTTGTTGTTCCACAACTTCTTGTGGTGCCTGTTTAATTTCCATCAAGGCATCGGTGCTAATTTGTGTATCTTGAATTTCTTCAAGATCGACTTCACTCCCACTAGTCTTTCTACAAATAAATTCCCTTTCTAGAAAGACACCAATTCTGGCAACAAACACCTTGCCTTCTGTGGGATTATAGAAGTAATATCTCTTTGTTTCCTTGGGATATCCTACAAAATAGCACTTGTCTTATTTGGGTCCAAGTTTATCTGAGACTTGTCGTCGAACGTAAGCCTCACAACCCCAAATCTTCATAAAAGACATGTTGGGACTCTTCCCAGTCCATATCGTATATGGTGTCCTTATGACGGCCTTAGATGGAACTCAGTTAAGTGTGAAAGCGGCGGTCTCTAGAGCATGTCCCCAGAAGGAAATAGGAAGATCTATATGACTCATCATCGATCGTACCATATCTAATAAGGTGCGATTTCTCCTTTCTGATACATCATTTCATTGTGGTGTTCCAGGTGGAGTGAGCTGAGATATGATCTCACACTCAATGAGATGGTCATGAAACTCTTGGCTAAGGTATTCCCCACCTCGATCTGATTGAAGTATTTTAATACTCTTACCAAGTTAGTTTTGTACTTCATTCTTGAATTCTTTGAACTTTTCAAAGGATTCTGACTTGTGTCTCATCAGATACACATAGTCGTATCTACTAAAATCATCAGTGAAGGTAATGAAGTAATAATAGTCTCCTCTAGAAGCTATTCTGAATGGGCCACATACATCTGTATGTATGAGTTCTAACAGATCATTAGCACTTTTGTCGTGTCCACTAAATGGAGTCTTTGTCATCTTGCCTTGAAGACAAGATTCGCATGCCTCATATGATTCAAAATCAAATGAGTCCAAAAGTCCATCCTTATAGAGTTGGGATATGCGACTCTCATTTATGTGACCCAGGCGACAATGCCAGAGATATGTTTGATTCAAATCATTAGACTTGAACCGTTTGGTATTTATGTTATAGATTGGGTTTTCAAAGTCTAGAATATAGAGGTCATTCATAAGAGGTGCACTACAATAGAACATATCATTGAAATAAATAGAACAATATTTGTCCTTTATTACAAATGAAAAGTCTTTCTTGTCCAAACAAGAAACAGATATAATGTTCTTTGTCAAAGCGGGCATATAACAGCACTCTTCTAGTTCTAAAATAAGGCTAGTGGGCAAAGATAAAGAATATGTTCCTACAGCGACAGCAGCAACTCTTGCACCATTGCCTACTCGTAGGTCCACTTCGCCCTTTGTCAACGCTCTACTATTTCTCAGCCCCTGCACATTAGTACAAATGTGAGATGCACATCCGGTATCTAATACCCATGAAGAAGAAATAGATAGATTGACTTTTATAACATATATACCTGAGGCAGAAGTCTCACTTCTCTTCCGTTTCAGTTCCTCTAGATATACCTTGCAGTTCCTCTTCCAATGTCCGATCTCACCACAGTGGAAGCAGGTTCCTTCCTTAGCAACCCCACCTTTGGGTTTCAATGCATGAATCTTGCCCTTGCCTTTGGTTTAGGTCTTACCCTTACCTTTAGGCTTCCACTTGCCTTTGCCCTTAGACACCATTAAAATGGAACTAGGCTTTGCCTTCTTAAGGTTGAGTTCAGCAGTTCTCAACATGCTCAACATCTCAAGCAGTGGTTTGTCAATTTCATTCATATTGTAGTTCATGAAAAATTGACTATAGCTATCAGGCAATGACTGCAAGATAATATCAGTGGTCAATTCTTGGCCTAGTGAAAATCCCAACCACTGTAGGTTTTCTACATACCCAATCATTTTGAGTACATATGGTCCTACGGGACTTCCTTCTTGCATTCTGCATTGAAACAGCGCTTTAGAGATCTCAAATCTCTCATGTCTTGCTTGTCCTTGATATAGTTGTCTAAGGTGTTCAACCATATCATAAGCATCCATGTTCTCATGTTGCTTCTGAAGCTCAGAGTTCATGGTGGCGAGCATAAGGCATGACACATCTAATGCATCATCTTAATGCTTCTTGTAAGCATCCCTATCAACTCTAGTGGCAGTAGTGGGGGTGCCTTAGGAATGGGCTGCTCTAAGACGTACAATTTTCGTTCTTGCTTGAGAAATATTCTCAAGTTTCTGTACCAGTCCAGGAAGTTACCTCCATTGAGCTTATCCTTATCAAGGACAGATCGCAGAGAGAGAGTGTTCAACGTATTTGATGACATTTATCTACAACAACATAATGCAGAACTTAGTATCATATATCGATCATTTGATTAGGCCTTTAATTAAATGATTCTCCCACGGAATTATAAAGCTTGGTAGGAGCGAGTCATGGTTATGGTTTTACCCACACTACTATCTCCAATTCCAATCACGATAATATTCATGTGGGGCAAGTTCCATATTATACCTCATCTTGGGTTAGCTTTGGTTAATCGCCCAAGACTCGTATAATATAGGTAGGCATCTTATACCAATTGCATCAAATGCAACCCTTGTATAGCTAGATGAACAATATTATTTGTTCATTTTCCCATCTTATGAAATTCATATTATAGCTCATCTTGAATTAGCTTTGGTTAATCGCCCAAGACTAGTACAATTTGAATTCCATCTTATGGGATATGCCTCTAAGCTCTCATTCTAAATGAGACAACTTAGTTAAGTCATACCCAAGTTTAATAGTCGAACATCACAATTGTCTTGTCGCACTCTAGCAAGATAAATTGAGTCACTTTACTTTGGCAAAACCTGACTACAATTGATCAAGCTAGATGTGAGTATTAAACTTTTGGTAGGCATATTCTAAAAGGACCTAATTATATATATTAAACATGTATCGAATACATCACAAAGTACACATCACACATATATGCATAAATAAAAACGTGACATGGTTATGGCCCCCATAAACTACAATCTTCTCAAGCCAATGAGAAGAGCGATGAGTCCACCTAGGTCAAACCAGCTTCTCCAAGCGCTCCCTTTGTCGTCGTGTGTTGTTGTCCTTCCTTCCTTTTCACCCATCGTCCAATAGACTAACTCCTTTCTAATTTGTACATTACAAAATCTAAAGAAACTCGATTTACATTCGAGTGTAGTCTAAAATTACAACTAGAATAAAAAGGATGAAGGTGTTAGATGTAACGACCCAATTTTCCCTATTTCGAGTTCTAAAAGCCCTTAAAAATATTTAGAAATGTCATAAAAATATTCTAGAGATTTTTAGAGTATTTTTATGCAATTTTTGGAGTTCGTCTGGTATTTTTACCAAGGAGAATAAGTTTTAAAAATAAACTAAAATAAAGAAAAAAAAATAAGTTTGTAGAGGCTGGGGTTCGAACCCAGCTCCTCGGCCCAAGCAGAATCCGGCCCAGCCAGCTGAGCTACACGGACTTTGTCAATCCAATATGGAGAAAATTGATATTAAAGCATAGTTGTGATTAAAGCCGAGTATAAGAAAGGGAGTTAGGTTTTGATTTTCCAAAAACCAAAACAATTCCTCCCGAAAACCCCTCTTCGCTCTTCTCCCTCGCGACGGCGCAACCTCGGCGGAAAACCTAGAGACAGCTAGGTCTTGAGATCCCGGCGCCGGCGAAGCTTCCCTCCGGCTAGTCTTCATCCACGGTGGTTGTCTCGAAGAAGAGAAGCTCGGGAACACAAAGGGTTGCCGAGAGGATCCGCCCGAACCCTAAAAAGTTTCCCCTTTCCTTCTTCTCGGTAGTAAGTGCAAGAAGCTCTAGGTGAGTTGCTTCTCACCTGCAGTAGGAGTAGTTTCGAAGTGATTTAGTGTTTTCTTTGAGTTTTGGATTTTTACAGATTTCGGATTTAATAGAGTTTAGTTTGGGTGGTTTTAATTCCTACAATAACTGCGAATGCAATCACCTTGGTTTTAATCATGTCTCTTGAATGCTTTCATCTTAGTTGTTCGGTTTTAGGGGTTATTGGTGAACACGTTCATTACAACTTACTGTGTGGGTGTGTTTCTCCCTTCCGAAGTTAGATAACTTTATTGATCAAAATTATCTATACGAAAGATGTCAAGACATTTACTATTAATTGTTCCCATGTTAATGTAAAGGATTGATGCAGTAAATTACTTGTTGACTTCCATGAAGCAATTTGTTGCAAGCCTAAGGTGACACTTGTATATAAAATTATTGAAGCTTATCTGCAAGTCTTTTGTCTTGTGATAAATAAGGTGAGACTTGTATATATAATTATTGAAAGGTTTTGGTACTGCTAGATTAATAGTTTCCTTCTTTATAACAGACGGAATTTATTCTGCTTTGCATTACCTGGAATATTAGTGCTGATAGAATTGGCAAACCTCATGTATTAGTGCTGAACTAGAAATGTTAGTGCTAATATGCAGAGTTATGTTAAGCTTATAGTATGCAGAATTTAGTAGTATAGTGCAGAATTTTAGTATGGTTAGATCTCTTTGTATGCTTAAGTTGTTTTACTTTCACAGCATGCTTAAGTTGTTCTAGTTTCCTATTTGCTATTGGAATAACATGAGCAATTCTATCTTTATAGCATGCAGATTTTTATAAGTAAGGTATGCAGATTTTTAATAAGCAGATTTTCATAAGTATTGCATGCAGATTTTAGATAAGCTTAGTATGCAGATTTTGATAAACTTAGTATGCAGATTTTTATTAAGCTTTATATGCAGATCTATGTTAAGCTTTGTATACAGATTTTCAGTACGTAGAGTGTGTTCTAGTGCACCCCAAGTGCTTGATAAAATGCTTAGCTCAATATAATGCTACAGTAGGCATTTTAATAGCTCAGTAAATGCAGTAGAAGCATTTAAAATAACTTATTTAGTCTTGCTTCAGCTTATATGGGACTACGGTCCAATGGGTGGGCTCCCACAGTCGCCTCTAGGTTCAGATAACCTAGTTCTAGGTTCAGATAACCTAGTAAAAGCAAGATAAGAAAATTAGCTATGAAATCAGTATTTTATTTTCAGCAGTGGCACTGCACTGGATTAGATATCCATTGGGTTGGGCTCCCATAGTCGTCCCTAGGTTTAGATAACCTAGTAAACCCTACTAGACTCGGAACTTGCAATCCCGGGTTTAGTTAGGGATGCGCGCACAGCAAGTACAGTTGCCGGGCCCATCAGCAGCATGATTATTATTTTAATCTATTATGTAAATAGTTTTCAAAACTTCACAAATTAGTTATGTGAATACAAGTTAAACTCAGTTTAGCATTAATTAGTTTAGCTTAGGTATCAATTCAGTTTCTTATTGATACACATGATAGTTCTATGAGTAGCTATACATGTTAGCTTTTCAGTTAGTTGATTTCTTTATTGGTTTATGAGCATGATTAGCTATACATGTTTAGTATTTCAGTTAGCATGATTCCTTTATTGGTTTATGAGCATGATTAGCTATACATGTTTAGTATTTCAGTTAGCATGATTCCTTTATTGGTTTATGAGCATGATTAGCTATACATGTTTAGTATTTCAGTTAGCATGATTCCTTTATTGGTTTATGAGCATGATTAGCTATACATGTTTAGTATTTCAGTTAGCATGATTCCTTTATTGGTTTATGAGCATGATTAGCTATACATGTTTAGTATTTCAGTTAGCATGATTCCTTTATTGGTTTATGAGCATGATTAGCTATACATGTTTAGTATTCCAGTTAGTTAGATTCCTTTGCTATTTATGAGCATGAGTAACTATACATGTTAGCTTTTCAGTTAGTTGATTTCTTTGCTATTTATGAGCATGAGTAGTTTTACATGTTAGCTTTCAGTTTTAGCATGTTTTATTTATATACATGCATATCGAGTTTTTGTGAGTAGGATAGCGCTCACTAAGCTTTATGCTTATAGATACTACTTTTTCCTCCTACTGCAGATAAAGGAAAAGTATAAGAAGAAAGACGACAAGGAGATGCTGTGACAGTGTGTGTGATGCCCGGACTATGGAGTGATCCAGAGTTTGCTAAGGAAACTGTCAAGACTCCTTTTGAGTTTTCTTTCAGTTATGAAGTTGATAGAGATTGTATTAGTTGTTTCCTTGGTCTATGTTGATTAATTGAGTCTATTCCGCATTGTTAGTTGGGTTATTTCCTATTGTTGGAGTTACATACTTGTTTACTATTGCTAGAATAGTTTCCTTTTAGTTATTGTGTTATTATTACTGCGTAGTTGTGAAAAATATGTTCCAGCCGCCTGTGGCTGAGTATAGTCTGTATGTATTTACGGATATGGTCACCGGTACAGGGGAGACTCTGTCGAAATTTTTCGGTAGGGTTTCCATCGTGATTTTTTATCATACCGGTTAAGTAGAGTTAGTAGTCAAGTAACGGTCATCCTTAGAGAGTGGTAGTAGTAAGAAGGGTGGTCGTTACAGTTGGTATCAGAGCAGTTCCCATTCTCCAGCATCACACACATCAGCATCAGCCTTGCCGTCTTCCAAGTAAGAATACTTCTATTCTATTTATGTTTCTTGCTTTCATGTTTAGGAATAATTATAGCATGCATATGTGTGATAGCCTCTAACATGTTTATAGTAGCTAGTTAAACGTGATTAGATTAGTTATGTGCATCCTCTATGTCTTTAGAAATGGCACGAGGGCCTTGACTAAGCGAGCACCGAGCCCCAAAGAAGCGGGCGGTTCGGTGCCTCCCGGACCTTACGGCATTAGTGGCTCGGTTACAGCTGCTGAACAGCAAGAGGAGATAGCCACCTTAAAAGCTAATCGCGAGAATACTCCCACAGTCACCGGAACCTAACCTAGCGACCCGGCATTCATAGAGGTTCCACCGATCCACGGCACACGGTAGCTCGGCGGAAGCAAAGAGAGCTTACGATCCGTGGCGTGAATCAAGCGAGAACTTCTCGGGCACCGGTGAACCATGGGATGCTCAAGCCTGGTTCAAAACACTGGAGAGCACGATGGAGCTTCTGGACTGGCCAGAACAGGAGAAGGTGAAGTGTGCCTCCTTCTGCTTGACAGGAGATGCACGTATGTGGTGGGAGAGAGTCAGAGCGAAGCGCCCAGTGAACCAGATGACATGGGCTGACTTCGAGAAAGAATTCTTCGAGGAGTTCTTTCACATGCGGGTCACAAACCGCCACTACGACGAGTTCACGGAGTTTCGTCAGGGCAACCTTTCAGTTGAGGAAGCCATGAAGAAATTCAACAGGTTGGCTCGTCTATGCCCAGAGCTAGTCAGCACAGAGAAGGAACGAATCCGGTTGATGCTCAAGATGCTGAGGCCAGAGATAGCAGTGAACGTGGCTGGTGGCATACATAGGCCACAAACCACAGAGGAGTTAGTGAGCAGTGCCTTGACCACAGAGCATTATCAGAACAGCATAAAGCAGAAGCAAGCCTCGGAGTCCAAAGGCCAAGGAAACTCTCACACTCAAAAACAGCAAGGCCACGGCATAACTCCAACAGCAAGCGCAAATCGGGGAGTGATCCAAAAGGAGGACCATCTAGCAAGCGACCCAGTTATCCAAAGTGTGCTACTTGTGGGAAATTCCACCCGTGGGTCGCGAGGGCACACGAGGATGCTTTGAATGTGGACAAGAAGGGCACATGGCGAAGTGCCCGAACAAGACCGGTCTCCCTCGCCACAGCAGATTCAGTAAGCTCAGTTATATCGGATGCAGGCCGCTCTAGAAGGTCCACCTATCGGCCGGGCAGATTAGAAGCCCCTCCGGCGATGGCGAATGCGAGGATCTACTCACTCACTAGAGAGGAAGTCAATGCCTCGGCAGTTGTCACAGGTCGATTAGCATTTTCAGTATAGTGCTACTGTTCTATTTGATACTGGGGCAACCCATTCTTATATAGCGGGCATTCGTGAAAAGTTAGCAATACCCTCGGAGGTACTCGATGGTCGGTTTCGACAACATTACCTTCGGGAGAAGTTATGGCATCCACGCATTGGTAGTGCCGGTCATGATAGCGACAGAGAGAACTTTTGTGATCCGATAGTGCTAAACATGAGTGACTACGATGTCATATTTGGAATGAACTTCACGATCGGATCACGGTGCCTTCATAGAGTGCGTAAGCGAAGTCGTATTCCACACGAAGCGAAGCACGGTTTGAGTACATCGGAGAACCCAAGAGAAAAGAGCAAGTTAAGTCCTCACGTAGGACCCTACCCCGATCACAAAGAGAATTGGGAAGGTAGCTTACAAGCTAGACTTACCTCAAGATATGTCAGCAATACACAATGTATTTCATGTCTCCATGCTAAAGAAGTGTATTCACGACCTTAGCCAAGTGATTCAGCCTCAGACAGTGCAGATCCAAGAGGATCTTAGCTATGAGAGCAGACACAGATAGTGGACAGAACAGACAAGAGACTAGGAAACAGAGAAGTGTCATTAGTAAAAGTCATCTGGTAGAACTAGAAGCGCGAGAAAGTTACTAGGGGAGCGTGGAGACAGCATGAGACAGAAATATATTTAGAATTATTCTAAGTTCGAGGACGAACTTTTTATAAGGGAGGGAGAATTGTAACGACCCAATTTTCCCTATTTCGAGTTCTAAAAGCCCTTAAAAATATTTAGAAATGTCATAAAAATATTCTAGAGATTTTTAGAAATTTTTAGAGTATTTTTATGCAATTTTTGGAGTTCGTCTGGTATTTTTACCAAGGAGAATAAGTTTTAAAAATAAACTAAAATAAAGAAAAAAAAAATAAGTTTGTAGAGGCTGGGGTTCGAACCCAGCTCCTCGGCCCAAGCAGAATCCGGCCCAGCCAGCTGAGCTACACGGACTTTGTCAATCCAATATGGAGAAAATTGATATTAAAGCATAGTTGTGATTAAAGCCGAGTATAAGAAAGGGAGTTAGGTTTTGATTTTCCAAAAACCAAAACAATTCCTCCCGAAAACCCCTCTTCGCTCTTCTCCCTCGCGACGGCGCAACCTCGGCGGAAAACCTAGAGACAGCTAGGTCTTGAGATCCCGGCGCCGGCGAAGCTTCCCTCCGGCTAGTCTTCATCCACGGTGGTTGTATCGAAGAAGAGAAGCTCGGGAACACAAAGGGTTGCCGAGAGGATCCGCCCGAACCCTAAAAAGTTTCCCCTTTCCTTCTTCTCGGTAGTAAGTGCAAGAAGCTCTAGGTGAGTTGCTTCTCACCTGCAGTAGGAGTAGTTTCGAAGTGATTTAGTGTTTTCTTTGAGTTTTTGGATTTTTACAGATTTCGGATTTAATAGAGTTTAGTTTGGGTGGTTTTAATTCCTACAATAACTGCGAATGCAATCACCTTGGTTTTAATCATGTCTCTTGAATGCTTTCATCTTAGTTGTTCGGTTTTAGGGGTTATTGGTGAACACGTTCATTACAACTTACTGTGTGGGTGTGTTTCTCCCTTCCGAAGTTAGATAACTTTATTGATCAAAATTATCTATACGAAAGATGTCAAGACATTTACTATTAATTGTTCCCATGTTAATGTAAAGGATTGATGCAGTAAATTACTTGTTGACTTCCATGAAGCAATTTGTTGCAAGCCTAAGGTGACACTTGTATATAAAATTATTGAAGCTTATCTGCAAGTCTTTTGTCTTGTGATAAATAAGGTGAGACTTGTATATATAATTATTGAAAGGTTTTGGTACTGCTAGATTAATAGTTTCCTTCTTTATAACAGACGGAATTTATTCTGCTTTACATTACCTGGAATATTAGTGCTGATAGAATTGGCAAACCTCATGTATTAGTGCTGAACTAGAAATGTTAGTGCTAATATGCAGAGTTATGTTAAGCTTATAGTATGCAGAATTTAGTAGTATAGTGCAGAATTTTAGTATGGTTAGATCTCTTTGTATGCTTAAGTTGTTTTACTTTCACAGCATGCTTAAGTTGTTCTAGTTTCCTATTTGCTATTGGAATAACATGAGCAATTCTATCTTTATAGCATGCAGATTTTTATAAGTAAGGTATGCAGATTTTTAATAAGCAGATTTTCATAAGTATTGCATGCAGATTTTAGATAAGCTTAGTATGCAGATTTTGATAAACTTAGTATGCAGATTTTTATTAAGCTTTACATGCAGATTTATGTTAAGCTTTGTATACAGATTTTCATTACGTAGAGTGTGTTCTAGTGCACCCCAAGTGCTTGATAAAATGCTTAGCTCAATATAATGCTACAGTAGGCATTTTAATAGCTCAGAATGCAGTAGAAGCATTTAAAATAACTTATTTAGTCTTGCTTTAGCTGGGACTACGGTCCAATGGGTGGGCTCCCACAGTCGCCTCTAGGTTCAGATAACCTAGTTCTAGGTTCAGATAACCTAGTAAAAGCAAGATAAGAAAATTAGCTATGAAATCAGTATTTTATTTTCAGCAGTGGCACTGTACTGGATTAGATATCCATTGGGTTGGGCTCCCACAGTCGTCCCTAGGTTTAGATAACCTAGTAAACCCTACTAGACTCGGAACTTGCAATCCCGGGTTTAGTTAGGGATGCGCGCACAGCAAGTACAGTTGCCGGGCCCATCAGCAGCATGATTATTATTTTAATCTATTATGTAAATAGTTTTCAAAACTTCACAAATTAGTTATGTGAATACAAGTTAAACTCAGTTTAGCATTAATTAGTTTAGCTTAGGTATCAATTCAGTTTCTTATTGATACACATGATAGTTCTATGAGTAGCTATACATGTTAGCTTTTCAGTTAGTTGATTTCTTTATTGGTTTATGAGCATGATTAGCTATACATGTTTAGTATTTCAGTTAGCATGATTCCTTTATTGGTTTATGAGCATGATTAGCTATACATGTTTAGTATTTCAGTTAGCATGATTCCTTTATTGGTTTATGAGCATGATTAGCTATACATGTTTAGTATTTCAGTTAGCATGATTCATTTATTGGTTTATGAGCATGATTAGCTATACATGTTTAGTATTTCAGTTAGCATGATTCCTTTATTGGTTTATGAGCATGATTAGCTATACATGTTTAGTATTCCAGTTAGTTAGATTCCTTTGCTATTTATGAGCATGAGTAACTATACATGTTAGCTTTTCAGTTAGTTGATTTCTTTGCTATTTATGAGCATGAGTAGTTTTACATGTTAGCTTTCAGTTTTAGCATGTTTTTATTTATATACATGCATATCGAGTTTTTGTGAGTAGGATAGCGCTCACTAAGCTTTATGCTTATAGATACTACTTTTTCCTCCTACTGCAGATAAAGGAAAAGTATAAGAAGAAAGACGACAAGGAGATGCTGTGACAGTGTGTGTGATGCCCGGACTATGGAGTGATCCAGAGTTTGCTAAGGAAACTGTCAAGACTCCTTTTGAGTTTTCTTTCAGTTATGAAGTTGATAGAGATTGTATTAGTTGTTTCCTTGGTCTATGTTGATTAATTGAGTCTATTCCGCATTGTTAGTTGGGTTATTTCCTATTGTTGGAGTTACATACTTGTTTACTATTGCTAGAATAGTTTCCTTTTAGTTATTGTGTTATTATTACTGCGTAGTTGTGAAAAATATGTTCCAGCCGCCTGTGGCTGAGTATAGTCTGTATGTATTTACGGATATGGTCACCGGTACAGGGGAGACTCTGTCGAAATTTTTCGGTAGGGTTTCCATCGTGATTTTTTATCATACCGGTTAAGTAGAGTTAGTAGTCAAGTAACGGTCATCCTTAGAGAGTGGTAGTAGTAAGAAGGGTGGTCGTTACATTAGACCCCGTGATGGTTTTGATGTGATCAACCAAGTTGGTTAGGTCTTGCGTTGTGTTTGATCCCTGTGTCTGAGTGTGCAGGAGCTTAGGAGCACAGGAAATTGAGCGGAAGACGCATCTAGCGAGAAGGACGGCACGGGAAAGGAGCCGACAGGCTCGGTGCATCCGAAGGACGAGAGAGCTGTGGAAGAGTACTTCGGTGGGCGTGAAGAGCGTGCGCGGTGTTTGAGGGACGTTAAGCCGGGATGGAAGGCTGCTCGAAGAGAAGACCGGGAATTGGGTTCGGGTGAGCCCTATTCCGGTTGGTCGCAATCACCCAAAAGATCGGAGCATCGGAAGCCAACGCAAAAGAGCTGGAAAAAGAAGCTGTGCTGGATAAACAGCTCAAGGTGCCTTCAAGCTGCCTTGAAGGCGCCTTCAGCTTGAAGGCACCTTTAGCTTGAAGGCGCCTTCATCTTGAAGGCGCCTTCAAGGCTGATGAAGGCGCCTTAAGCCTGGTCAAACAGACCGTTTGCGCAGCGGATAAAATTTTATTCGCTGACCGAGCTGGAGGCGCCTTAAACCTTGTTGAAGGTGTCTTGGACCCTCGGGATAGAATTTTCAGGACCTATATAAAGGCTCCTGGAGCTAGGAAATAAAAAAACAACTCAAGCATCTAACTTGTAATCAATTACTAGCAACTAAGTGAGCATTATAAGTGTAAAAATGCTTCTCCGCCTACAGTAAAGGAGATTCTGCTAGTGGAGCTTTTCATCGCCTTGGATTAACAACCTCCTTGGTTGTAACCAGGTTAAATTCTGTTTTACTTTACTTTCCTATTTTATTTATATAGTTGCTATTTACTGAGTTAAAATCCGAGGAGGGTATATTTTATTTTTGTTTTCAGCAATTCACCCCCCTCTTGTCGGCCTCCGCTGCACCTACAGTTGGTATCAGAGCCTGATCGCCTCAGAAGGACTAATCGTCAACTGAAGCACTACGATCAAGACGATGGCCGGAGCGAACATCCATCCCCCGAAGTTCGATGGAGACTTCGCCACATGCAAGCGCAAAATGGAGGTATTTTTTAAAACTGAATTTGACATCCTTTTAATAATGAAATATGGTTATACAGTTCCGAAAGATAAGGAGGAAAACACGTGGACGAAAAAGGAACAAGCAGATTTCATCGCCAACGGGAAGGCTGAGTTCCACCTACTCAGCGTTCTGCCGCCTCAGGAGGTAAATCGGATCGGAAGCTACGACTCCGTGAAAGATCTCAGGGAAAAATTCCTGGAGCTTCATGAAGGTACCTCCGAAGCGAAGCTAGCGAGGCGCGACATCCTCCGGAACCAGTTGACGAACCTCCGGATGAACCAAGGCGAGAAGGTAGCGCAACTCCAAGCGAGGATCAAAGAGCTGATCACGTAATTCAACAACCTTGGAGAAGAAGTAACGAACCGGGACTCGATCCAGTACGCGCTCAACGCCTTCCCGAGAACTCCCAATTGGGCATCCTTAGTAGATGCGTACTACATCTCTAAGGATTTCAAGGTAAGTACTTTAGAACAATTGTTTTTGACTTTTGAACTTCACAAATCTTGAGTTGCAGAGCCCACTGGAGTAGAGAAAATCAGTCAGAGCATTGCCCTAAAGGCAAAAGTAAACGGTTCTAACTCCGAAGCCTCGGTCGACGAATCCGAAGCCTCGGTCGACGAATCCGAAGCGGCACTACTGGTAAGACGCTTCAATAAGTTTTTCAGTACTAATAAATTTAAATCGCAGAGGCATCAGCGAAAGAAGAGGATAGTTCGTTGCTACAACTGCAACAAAGAGGGGCACATCAAAGATGACTGCCCAAAGCTAAAGAGAAGGGAGAAAGAAAGGGAAAAGTCAAAATACAAGAAACTAGAACCCTCCAAGCACAAGAACCTGAAGGCTACTTGGTCAGATTCGTCATCCTCTGAGTCAGACATCGAAGAATTCTCGGGGTTAGCGCTAATGGCGAACCATCAGCCGGAAGAAGACTCAAGCTCAGACATGAGCATGAATGAAGGGGGAGGTTCATCAGAAGAGGAAAGCTGTAGTGAAGGGGGAGCATCACCGAGTCAGGTAAGTAAAGTACGCAATCTAACCCCAACTCAGTCTTTTCGCTTTATTAAAGCACTTTCTAAAGAGTTAGATCAATTAGAAAAAGAAAATGAGCATTTAAAATTAGAAAATGCAAAGTTGAAAAATGAAATTGAAAATTTGAAACATGATGCATGCTTAAATAAATTTCCTAAATCAAAATTAAAAATTTATGGAAAATTGAACTTGTACATTAGAAACCATCAGGTCAACTTAGAAAAGTGCCCAAAAATTATGTACCCCCTAAATATCTGATTAATTCAGTAGGAAGGAACCTCTATTGGGTTCCAAAATCTGTGCTAAATTAATTTATTTTAAGTTAAAAGCTTTAAAGAGAGAAAATTAAACATTTTCTTTATGAAGGTTTTGTCTAAGGAAATGGTTGTTGCTCCAATAACCAAGAAGGTCTAGTGTCTCGCCACGACCTAGAAGCTGAAATATTGAAATAAAATGTTTAATTAACTTTCCAAAAAAGTATTAAAAACTAGAATTAAATAATGCTTTGAAAGTTTATCAAACATTTTTTAAAATAAACAAAAAAAATGGTTTTTGCTTAGAAATTTTTCTTGAAAATTCTAACTTAAAATTTTTTTTCATTTTAGTTAGAAATTTTTTTTTCCTGGAGAAATTCTAGAAAACTTCATTTGACTTAGAATTTTTTTTTGGAACATTCAAAAATTAAGTTTAACTTAGAAATTTTTTGTAAAATTCTAAAAATTCATTTTTGCTTAGAAAATTTTTCTGAAAATTCAATTAACTTAGAAATTTTTTTTCTAAAAATTCATTTTTGCTCAGGATTTTTTCTACCTTAATAATTTGCTTAATATTCTCTTATTGGTACCCCATTTTTCTGTGATCAAAGGGGGAGAGAAAGGTACAAGTTTAGGGGGAGTTAGGAAAATTAAAAATTAAAAAGAAAATTTAATATTTTTTACTGTGTTGTAATTTTATTTATTGCAAATTTATGCTTAAATATGTTAGTTTAGTAATTTCCTTTAAAATTACTATTAATGTCTATGTTTATCCTAACTTGAACTTGGGTTGATGCACATCAAAAAGGGGGAGATTGTTAGACCCCGTGATGGTTTTGATGTGATCAACCAAGTTGGTTAGGTCCTACGTTGTGTTTGATCCCTGTGTCTGAGTGTGCAGGAGCTTAGGAGCACAGGAAGTCGAGCGGAAGATGCAGCTAGCGAGAAGGACGGCACGGGAAAGAAGCCGACGGGCTCGGTGCGTCCGAAGGACGAGAGAGCTACGGAAGAGTACTCCGGTGGATGTGAAGAGCGTGCACGGCGTTCGAGGGACGTTAAGCCGGGACGGAAGGCTGCTCGAGGAGAAGGTCGGGAAGTGGGTTCGGGTGAGCCCTATTCCGGTTGGCCGCAATCACCTAAAAGATCAGAGCATCGGAAGCCAATGCAAAAGAGCTGGAAAAAGAAGCTGTGCTGGATAAACAGCTCAAGGCACCTTCAAGCTGCCTTGAAGGCACCTTCAGCTTAAAGGCGCCTTCAAGGCTGATGAAGGTGCCTTAAGCCTAGTCAAACAGACTGTTTGCGCAGCGAATAAAATTTTATCCGCTGACCGAGCTGGAGGCACCTTAAACCTTGTTGAAGGCGCCTTGGACCCTCGGGATAGGATTTCCATGACCTATATAAAGGCTCCTGGAGCTAGGAAATAAAAAAAACTCAAGCATCTAACTTGTAATCAATTCCTAGCAAATAAGTGAGCGTTCTAAGTGTAAAAAGGCTTCTCCGCCTACAGTAAAGGAGATTCTGCTAGTGGAGCTTTTCATCGCCCTGGATTAACAACCTCCTTGGTTGTAACCAGGCTAAATTCTATTTTACTTTACTTTCCTGTTTTATTTGTATAGTTGCTATTTACTAAGTTGAAATCCGAGGAGGGCATATTTTATTTTTGTTTTCAACAATTCACCCCCCTCTTGTCGGCCTCCGCTGCACCTACAGAAGGCACGACACGCTGGCCGTATTATAAATTACAACAACACACACAACCACATAGGGGGTTCAAGGGTCATAACCATGCACCATGTCATATATATTCACAATATACTTATGACATAAATTTACTATGATTGCAATAACAAATTATGAGCCGCAACGCCACGGCGGTCCCGCTAGCCGATTAGCGAGCAGGGTCAAGGGGCAGCGCCCCTTGCGGGGGTTAGGGGCAACGCCCCCCAAATAAAATTAATTTTACATACTCGCTTATGAGTTGCTTCCATGTCCAAGACCCTACTACCCTTAAGACCGACTATGTTTCGCTCCGAACAAAACACCTTTGGCGGAGACCTTGTTGGTCACATACCAACTATGTTTCGTTCTCAATAAAACACTAATTTTTAGCTGAAACTCATAATTTTGTAGATCATAATAAACCTATCATACTTTTCTATATCACATATAAATTTCTAAAACTTAGTATATCTCTTCGCAAGTGGCTCTGATGCCACTGTAAGGAAATATGTTGCTAAACATGCAAACGCGCAGCGGAAAAACATATTTCCTCCAGAAGATCTATGTGAAGGGAAAGAGAAATTTCTACATATACTAAGTTTTCTAACATATATAGCATGAGAGATTATACCTTTGTAGTGTGCTCACGGACTCCCAACAGCTCGGATCATAGCACGATCTCGCATTCACGCCTCTATATATGGTATCTACACGAACAAGCGTTTGTTTGTCTCACAAACTCACAAAAGGAGAAAGGTTGTGCTAGCAACCATGAAAGTGGATTTCGGCCAAGAGGAGAGGAGCAAGGAGAATGAAGAGAATTCCTCCCAAAAATGAAGAGCAAAAAGCTTAAGTATTTTCATCCAATGAAAATACTTAATTAGCATTAATAGCCTTAATGAGCATTTACACTCCATTAAGGACTAAACTTGTAACTCCTTATTTCAAATGAGTGTAACTCTTCATTTCAAATTCAATTTCAAAAATTGAATGAAATGAATAATTGAATTTCTAAATTCAACAATTATCTTCATTAAATCTCACTTGAGTCTAACTCAAGTCTCCTCACTTGAGTCTAACTCAAGTATAATTCACTTGAGTCTAACTCAAGTCTAATTCAATCAAGTCTTACTCAATTAATCCTTATGCAATTCAAATTCAATGAATTACTATTTCATTAATTCAAATTGACTCCTTGAGTCTAATTTGAATTGGACTTAATCCAACAATTAGATCCAATTGAATCCAACTCAATAAGTCCAATTCGGATTAGACTTAATCCAATGATTCATCATATGAACCCATCTCCAAATCTATTTGTTCTTTATGTGTGACCCAATAGGTTCTCGTAACGTTGGCAATGTACCCAAATCAACATTTAGATACATAAGCAATGAGTGGCATCTAGTAAGGCATCATCGCTACCCAAGTGACGAGAAGGTCAAGATCCGACCTAACCTGTCCGTGGCTATTATCTTGTATGACTTTGTCCCTCTATCCTTGATATCTAGGTTGATCAGTGAGGCATAGACCGTGTCATCTTCTTATCAACCTTTGTGTTTCTTGATCTCTAAGTAGACATACTCAATCAAATAAGCTCAATATCTCATATTGACTCATTTGTGCATGGTCATGCTTTCTTGTGTCCTACTAATCAAGGGGCCCACAGATATCGCTTCTGTCATATGGAAGGGATAGATCTCATCTACATCACTCACATCCCTCCGTATAATTTATTGCATAGCCAGTGATCGACTTTATTGTCCACCTTGTTACAGGTGACGTTTGCCGATACCAAAGTACACAACTCCTTATGTAGGAAACCGTAGCGACTTCAGGTCTAATGACTATTAATACCAATAGTCACATGAGAATATTTATGAAACTCATATAATGATCCATGAAACATTCTCATGGCGGGTCATTCAGTATATATTCTCTAATATATACTCATGTGTCAACTTGATATCTCATATCCATGACTTGTGAGATCAAGTCATCCGTTGACCTACATGCTAGTCTCAACGCATTAATATTGTCCTTGTATATTAATGCTCGACTATGAATAGTTAAGATTAGTGTTCTCTACAATATCTCACTATCAATTCAACCAATTGATATGTTGTAGATAAGAACCTACTACCCAAGGACATTATTATACTTATTCAATTGGCACTGAACTGAAATAAATATAATAACCAACTTTACCTTTTATTAATAATGGTATATGATACAAAATGAGTCCTTTACAATCATCTCATAATTGGTACTAGGGTTAACACTAACAGGGGTTTACACCTTCCTAGAATCCACTAGGACTTTTCTGCAATCTCAATCACACTTGTTAGATAACAAGTAAACTTAACTTTGAACCCTTTGTCATAATCAAAACACAGGTTCAATCGTCTGGTGCTCTCTACACCAACATTGTGAACCATGTGAACACATAGGACTTGGAATGGATTCGATCTGGGTCCTCTAGATCCATTAATAGGTTTTGACCAAAACCCATTGATTAACCTAGGGGGTTTGGATTTATGAAATTTTGGCATGGGGTGGACAGGGTGAGTGTCTAGAATGTATATATGACCTCCAACCATAGTTCTGAGACTCCCATAAGAAGTTATGGTCGTATGCCAAGTGACATGAACATTGATGTTGGTCTTGTAAATCCAATACTATTGTGGTGCTGCTTTTGCAAGAACAACACCACGTTGGTATTAGTCTTGTAAAATCAGCACCAACATGGCCTTGGATTTTTATCACAAAGCATGGTGTTGGTTTCCAAGGATCAGCACCAAGGTGGTGTTGATCTTCTCATACCAGCACCATAATATACAAAAAGATTCAAATAGTTTGGACGAAAGCTAAGAAGGTCTAAAAAGAGTAAATGGGAGCATATTTGGACTCCTGTGAGCCATGTGAAACTACAGGACTTGGAATGGATCCGATCGATTCCTCTAGGTCCATCAATAGATTTTGATCAAAACTCATTGATTGACCCAAAGAGTTTGATTTTCTAAATTTTTTGTATGGGATGGAAGGGGTGAGTGTCTAGTTTTTATTTTTTTTATTTTTAAGCTTAGTTTTAAAAATTATTTTTAAGCTTAATGTTTAATCAAAAATTATTTTTTAAGCTTAATGTTTAAATAAAAATTATTTTTATGCTTAGTTTTAAACAAAATATTTTTTGGTGTTCAAACAAAAATTACTTTTAAGCAATCTTTTAAGCTTAATGTTTAATCAAAAATTATTTTTTGAGCTTAATGTTTAAACAAAAATTAGTTTTAAAACTTAGTGCTTAAACAAAAATCATACTTTTAAAGTTTAGTGTTTAAACAAATTTTTTAAAAAAAAATATTTAAACAAAATAATGTTTAAAGATAAGTATTTTTATAAAATTTTTACTTTAACTAAGTTTTCTATAAAAAAATTTTTGTACTTCACTCAGTTTTTATCCACATCTTTTAAAACTAAAGTACTTAGTTAAATTTTAATTATTTAATTATTTCAAATTTTTGGTAAGTCATTTTTCAAAGCTAAGTCATTTTACAACCTTCTCTCTATTTGTTTTTGATGTATGACAAAGGGGGAGGAAAAAGTAAGAGTTAAGTAATTAAGGGGGAGGAAAATGTGAATAAGTAATTAAGGGGGAGACGCAACTTGTGTATAAGTGATTAAGGGGGAGACCCAACTTGCAACTTGTTGTCATTTAAATATTTTTAAATGCACTTGATTTCTTGAATTTTGATGTTATATCTTTTTAACTATGCTTTTATCAAATTATGGTTTACTTAACTTTGAATTTTGTTGTCATAATAAAAAAGAGAGAGATTGTTGGTGCAGGAAGCATCCGACGATCGAACCTGAGTTTTGATAATAGCAAAGGGTTCAAAGTTAAGGTTATTTGTGATCTAACGAGTTTGAATGAGATTACAGGAAAATCCTAAGTGTACTTGGGCAAAAGTCCTAGCTGCGGTTGGTAGGTGAAAAATCCTAGGGGACGGTAACCCTAGGTCCTAGGGGTGGTAACCCTAGGCGGAAAGTCTTGGCGGGTCGAAGGCTTCAAGCAAAAACCCTAGAGTTGAGGACTCTAGGTTGAAATCCTGGTATCGCGAACCGGGTGGAAGACTGGATGGGTCGTGGATCAAACGTCCAACAGAAAGTCCTGGAGATTCGGACGCTAAGCAAAAGTCCAGTTGGTTTCAATGATCAATCTGGCAAACAGGTAAACTTTCCTGAGTGGAGTAGGTGATGACGCGTTCCCCGGTGAGAGAACAGTAGACGTTGGTTCGATCTAGGGTTTTCGGACATGAAATCCGAAGTCAGAACCGGGCAGTCCGGAGACTGTCAAAATAACTTTCTATTTATTCTATTTTATTGTACTAATCTTGTTTTATAGGGTATACTTTGTTTGTAAACTAACATGCCTTGCAGGACGGAAATCACACAAGAAAAGCCTTGGATGAACAGTCCCGAGGCACCCTCCATGGAGCTTGGAGGCACCTCGGATGTTTTGGTCGACAACCTCACAGCAAGGCGCACTACAACAAAAAAGCTAATAGACAACGCTTTTAAAGCGTTGTCTTTTTGCCTGAAAAAGCGTTGTTAAAAGCACTGTTGTAAAAAGTCTGCTCAACGACAACGCTTTTAAAGCATTGTCGTTTGTACCAAAGACAACGCTTTTGCAACGCTTTAAAAGCGTTGTCGTTTTATGCAAAGGCAACGTTTTGCAACGCTTTTAAAGCGTTGTTTTTGGTAGAAAAGACAACGCTTTTGCAACGCTTTAAAAGCGTAGTCATATTTTGCAAAGACAACACTATTACAACGCTTTAAAAGCGTTGTTGTTTTTTACAAAGACAACACTTTTTGCAACACTTTAAAAGCGTTGTCGTTTTAAAGAAAAAAAATTATTTAAAAATCATTATTTTTATATTTACGAAACTATTATTTTTCTTTTACCATGTCTAGATTCGAATTTTACATATAATCAACTCAGTTAATGATTTCAAACTCATAAAAATAATAGAAATCTGACATTGAAGTAATATTAATAATTAATTATATGAAAAGCTAGTAAATATCAAAATTTACACTAATTCTGTTTCAAAGTATATAGTGATATTCACATATAAAACAAAAGAGCACAAAAAATCTGTTTTGAACAGCTACAATCTGTTTAGCCAATAATCTGTTTACTGAATACTGAATACTGAAGTAGCCAACAATCTGTTTACTCAAAATAGTACAGTAGTTACTGAATCCATACGCTTAGTGTACTGATCAATTACTGAATCCAGATGCTCCTTAGTGTACTGATCTCGACTGTCCTGTATCCACCTACAAAAGTAGCAATAATATGTTTCAAGTTCATATATGAGCATTACTGATGGCTCTCAAAAGAAACAAAACAATCATCATGACTTTCTATCAAAAGAAACAAAATTTACACTAATCTTAATGAAGATTTTCAGATCCTTGATGTAAAATAGTTTTCAAATTGCATGCAGCTATCTGACTGTTTTATTAAACTGATCTCATGCAGCTTATTCTTTGATCTACTAAGAGGCAAGCACATGCTCTCCCAAGTTTACTTCCTCCCCTATAGTGAGATACACTTTGCATTTTGCATAGGAGACCACTACCAAAGGGCTTTCATTACTCAAATCACAATTGCAGTGGTGGTATTCATCCAGATTCTGCAGCTCTTAGCAGGTACACATAGATGTTCTTCTTGTTAATCCTCCCTCCAATCCAATCCGATCCTTGCATTTGAAAGTTACACTTGTTTTTTTTTATTTATGCAGTTTTCTTGATACATTTAATAATTCCTAGAAAAAGAATCATGTTAGATAACGACCAGCATACGTGTAAGAAGAAGCAAGTAGAAAGTGCTTGCCTTTTCTTTTAAGAAGATTTTCTAAAGCTCTGGCAGTAAAATCATCTTTGCTTCCAAGATCTTGAAAGCCGACTATCCTATCAAAGGCAATGTCATTCCTGGAATGAAAGAAAAAATCAGTTTGAGCCATTGAATTTAGTACTACTGACTCTATACATCATATGCAATAAACTGAAGGTAGATTAACTTAAAGATGATAAAACAAATCTCACTTCTGAATCTGATTTACAAAAATTTGAAACAGAGATTTAGTAGTTAACTTTAACAATATTGCATTTAAAAAAAAAAAAAATAATTTTGCAACAAACTAGGGATTGCTTTAAATCCAAGCGAAAAAAATTTGATATACTGAAATTTCACCTGAATAAAATAACACAGGGCAGTGTTTTGATTGCCAATTTCGTCACGAAAAATGGTGCATTCTGTGTGGAAAATCTGGTATGGTCAGTTCCAGCTTTAGAATTATGAAAGCAACAGAGTTATTTATGTTTACTAACTTCAGCATCCAGCTTGATAAACTTAGTATTAATGTGCACTGGTGCTAGGGCCTTCAAATGCTTTGGACGTACAGAGCTGCATATATTTGATATTCATCACTCATCATTCACAACCATAGAATAGAATATATCAGTGTGGCACACCAACTCCTCAAAGATAGAAGTTGTAAAGTGAATCATGACCCACTTGAAGATAAAAGTATCATAAAATGAACAATCAAGTGCTTACCCGATTGCTAATGTTCTGGTTTGGACATTAATATTCTTCAGAGCATTGCAACACTGTAACGCATTTTAAAAGTTAACTATGAAGTTGCTGGTGCTGCACAATGAAATGCTAAAGGAGGAGATTTATTGAAAATGATGTAACAACCAGCCTTAAGGCACTGGAAACACAAAGAATCTGCTTCAGTTGCAAAGAGTAATGCACTAAACCATTTACCAGATAAAGAAATTATGTTTTCTTTTGATCAGGCACACTTCACTTTTCGGTCTGTATGAATTGGCATGATTCAAGCTTGGACTTGGGCTAAGTAGACTCGATTATTTGTCATCCATGCCTAGTCATAATCCAAGTGACTACAACAAAGGAATTAATAAACGTTTTAATAATAATTCTCGGAGTCAAACTGATGGCCATTACATTACAAATGCAATGCTCTAAGCTCTAAGCTAAGCAAGCCCATGTAACACATAATGTAAGAGAAAATTAATATATAGAAATCTGGAAAACTACCAAATCTTACCTATTACTCAATCTTAGTTTAGCGATTTATTTTAGTTCTGTATTAATTACTTTAATAAATATTATAGAACTAACTATATTTATCCATATAGAGAGAATGAGTTAGAAAACTTCTAACCATAACTCTGTGTATATATATATATATATATGCATTTTTATTTTCCATATAATTTCTAGATAGATTATAGATATATAGTCCTTCGAATATATAGAAACAAGATGTTTTTGTCTTCTAGCTCACAAATTTTCAAATGCAAGTGTACCTAAACTCAATATAGCCCGAAATTCATATTTCTGATACTTATGCAAACAAACATATATATAGCAGACTTTTTATTTCCCAAATTGTGTGCACAAATGATTTCATTTGTAACAATCAAATCATCAATTAGTCCACTTACTAGATTCTCCATAATTTAACAGAATGAAGTGTTTACATTTTTAATACTGCCACGATAGAGAATAGACATATATATCGTAGCTAAGAACATATGCATTATATCCCTTCATGTATACCATACTATTATTGTTGACGTGACAATATGATTCATCTAAACTTTCCAGGTTATTAAAATAACAGAAGAATTGAGCAAGTGGACTATCATATGGCTACAACTGATATAAAAAATTTAGCAAACAATTGTCAAAATTAGAAGCTCAGGGAGCACATCTCAGTATTTCTCCATTCTAAAATGCATTCAGTTTATATAATTCAGTTAATGACCAAGAAGACTCTTTATCACAGATTAAACTGAGAATAACAAACAAGGGTAGATTGCATCTCATATCTGAAAATGGATTCTAAAGAAGCAAAAAGTTGCTTCTTGCTAAAGATAATGAACTTAATTACATAAACCTTAGCTAAAACAAGGTAATAAACTTACATAAACTTGAACGCACCTACTCATAAATATGATCTTGTATACATTCTGCCAACTCCGATCGCACCTCATCAATTTCTTCTCGAGAATACTCTGCTTGTGTGAACTGTGAACATTAATGAGAAAAAAAAATCAACATTGACTTTGCATATTTTAAATAGTTTATTTCAAATAATTTGAGACATAAGTAAGTAAACATTACTATAGATCGTAGTGAATCTCTTTCGATAATTTCAACTTCTTCAACAATTTGTCTCATAAATCGCATCACATAGTAACCACATTATTTGGCATCTTGTTGTCAAGGAGCCTATAAAAATTAGAGACAAATTATTAATGATAAACATACACATTAAAATATATGTTATAAGTAACTATTTACCTTTCACTTTGGACAAACATTTCCTCAATCTCTTCTCATGTAATGCAACCATGTCCACCTTTAGCTCTATAGTCTGTGCCATTGAAACATACATTAGCATGAGTTCTATGAATAAGAATATGATTCTATATCCTCAAAGTCCTGAAAACTTTAGGAAATCATATCTTACACACTAGTATTAATTACCTCCATACAAACTCCTAGGTTGCAATAAGCAGAGGATGATTCTGTGTGTGCGAGAAGCGAATAATCACATGAAAACAAAGGGAACCAGTAAAACAATTATGAGATTAGTGTTGGTTATATAGTGTGCAGGCAAAGTTGTTCCCATTGATTCCAGGAGTTCAGCAAGGGAATGAGAGCATCTTTGTTTGTTGCTTTTCTAAAGGAAAGCATACCTAGGAACAAGGCAACGAAAGGATCGAGGAGGAGGGGATTGTGCCGAGCTCAAGATCAACGTTTGCTCTCAGGAAAAGAGAGAGGGGGCGTGGAGGGCATCTGAGATGTGGAGGTGGCCATTGACGAGTCCAAGCTGGCTTTTGGGATCTTTGAGCCACAAACATGGCCAGGAATGCCTGAAATTTGCAGCAGGCAGTGACGGTAAAAAAGAAAGGGAAAGATAAAGCGAAATTCTCACAAGACGGTTCCTGAAATCCAAGTGAAGCGTACCGTCGAAGAGCAGCAACCGAAGAAAAATGGAACTGCGGTAGAGGGAATTAAGAACGGTGGCAATGGCAACTTGATCCCGCCGCCGCCGCCGCCCTCTATTAATTCCGCGGCAGTAGATCAGAAGGAGGAGAAAAAGTACTCCCCGGCATCCGGAAAAGGCTGGGCAATGCCGACGAGCGCCGCAGCGACGGCAGCAAACAAACAAGGAGCGAGAGGGATGGGGGGCATCACCATCGCCGGGTACAACGTCGGCGCTTTCATGGATCTCGGCACGTCTTCTTCGTCCTTCAGCCATCAGATAAGGAGGCAGCAGGTCCGATCCATGAAAAGTAAGTTTTGATAGATCAAACCAATTGCCACTTTTACATCCCTCCATCGATTAACACGAACTAACTTGCGCGTTCCTAATCGGACCAGTAGATGAATATTCTGACGCAGAAGACGCGACGAAAACAGAGGGCAAGATGAAGAAGCCATGGGCGTCGATGGTGAACAACAACGTGCAGAGCGTGAACAACTCGTTGGTCTTCGGCACTCGGCTTGTGCAGGGCAGCCCCGGCGTGCACGTAAACCTCACCAAGAACCGCAAGTGAAGTTCGACATCATTCTCTTCAGCACTGAGTTCCTCTTCTTCTTTCTTGTTTTCCGCCGCCGCCGCTGCAGATAGAGCAGCATGTTTCGGCGAAGAAGAAAACGAACGATCTGCGCGTATTGTGTCAAGATCAAAATGTGAATCGAAGACAGATTTCCACGGCGAAGAAGAAAACGCGATCGCATAACATGAAAGCGAGCTTGGATTAGGGAAGACTCACCAAGATTTGGGGGCGGAGTGGCGACGACTCGGTATTCGTACAGTGCCGCCTCCGTCACTGAGTTCCAGCCGCAGTGGCTCACGAAGCCTCCCACCGCCCGGTGCTGCAGGATCTCCGCCTGCTCTACCCAATCCTTCACCACCATCCCCTGTCCTTGATCTTAAGAAGGCCGCGTGAGATGAGGGGTTTGCCGAGGAGTTGGATGGAGAAGGCCGCGTTGGGAGAAGGGTTCGGGATCAAAAATGATAGGAAGATAGGAGTTGGGAGAAGGGTTCGGGTTTTCTACTCCTTACCTAGATCCAACGGTTTGTATTAATCAAGATTTAGATGAGATTTTAAACATAGACAAACGCTTTTTATAAAACGTTGTCGTAGACATTAAAAATCAGTCTAATAGATAACGCTTTTTACGAAGCGTTGTCTTTGACCGGTAAAAATCACTAATAGACAACGGTTTTTAGAAAAACGATGTCTATTAATAAGAAAATAATGAAATAGACAACGCTTTTCACTAAAAGCGTTGTTAAAAAAAAATAGACAACGCTTTTTATAAAAAGCGTTGTCGTTTAAGTGTTGTAGAATCCCAATTTTCTTGTAGTGGCGCGAGGGAACCTTCCATGGAACTTGAGGGTGCCTTGGACGTTGGATGGAGGGCGCCCTCCATGGAGCGTGGAGACGCCCTCAGGCAAATAAACAGCGACGTTGCGGAGCTTATCAACACGGCTGACTCGGCGGGATGAGGGCCCCTCCATGGAGGTTGGAGGCGCCCTCAATGGGCTACTTACGGCTGGTTCGAGCAGCAGCTGAGGATATCAAGAATCTGGCAATCCTTCTTCCGTGTGCTGCTAACAAGACGATCCGACGAAGTTCTAACTCTACTCCGATGACTAGAAGCTTGCAATTTCAGATTTCCTTGTTGTCGGTATAACATTTGATAGTGCTTTAATTTGTATTATTTTGTAATATTTCTGAATTGATAGTGATTGACCAAAGTAAATACTCAACGAGTGTGGGCCTTGGAGTAGGAGTTGTCACAGGCTCCGAACCAAGTAAATCCTTGGTGTTCATGTGTTGTTTAATTTTTCCGCTGCGTGTTTTACTCTAACGAACGAATTAGACACAAGCGCTATTCCCCCCCCCCCCCCCCCCCCCCCCCCTCTAGTGCTTTCGATCCTACAAGTCGTCCAGCTTCCTCCATCTTCACGTCTCGGATGTAGGTGAGATTCCCACAAACGTCACCAAATACAATTCAATCCAAAAGTTGAGAAAACGGTTGGCTGGGAACGTGATTCTGCTATTGACGAGATGAAGACTCCGAACTGTCCTACAACACAAGGAGCAAGAATCTGGCAATCCTTCTTCCGTGTGCTACTAACAAGATGATCTGACGAAGTTCGAACTCTACTCCGATGATTAGAAGCTTGCAATTTCATATTTCCTTGTTGTCGGTATTACATTTGATAGTGCTTTAATTTGTATTATTTTGTAATATTTCCGAATTGATAGTGATTGCCCAAAGTAAACACTCAACGAGTGTGGGCCTTGGATAGGAGTTGCCACAGGCTCCGAACCAAGTAAATCCTTGGTGTTCGTGTGTTGTTTTATTTTTTCGCTGCGTGTTTTACTCTAACGAAAGAATTAGACACAAGCGTTATTCACCCCCCCCCCTCTAGTGTTTTCGATCCTACAAGTCGTCCAGCTTCCTCCATCTTCACGTCTCGGATGCAGGTGAGATTCCCACAAACGTCACCAAATATAATTCAATCCAAAAGCTGAGAAGACGGTTGGCTGGGAACGTGATTCTGCTATTAACGAGATGAAGACTCTGAATTGTCCTGCAACATAAGGAACAAGAATCTAGCAATCCTTCTTCCATGTGCTGCTAACAAGACGATCCGACGAAGTTCTAACTCTACTCCGATGATTAGAAGCTTGCAATTTCAGATTTCCTTGTTGTCGGTATAACATTTGATAGTGCTTTAATTTGTATTATTTTGTAATATTTCCGAATTGATAGTGATTGCTCAAAGTAAACACTCAACGAGTGTGGGCCTTGGAGTAGGAGTTGCCACAGGCTCCAAACCAAGTAAATCATTGGTGTTCGTGTGTTGTTTTATTTTTCCGCTGCGTGTTTTACTCTAACGAACGAATTAGATACAAGCGCTATTCCCCCCCCCCCCCCCCCTCTAGTGCTTTCGATCCTACAAGTCGTTCAACTTCCTCCATCTTCACGTCTCGGATGCAGGTGAGATTCCCACAAACGTCACCAAATATAATTCTATCCGAAAGCTGAGAAGACGGTTGGCTGGGAACGTAATTCTGCTATTGACGAGATGAAGACTCCAAACTGTCCTGCAACACAAGGAGCATTAGTGCCAGGTCAGGGAAGGGATCCTCAGTGTTGACCCTCCAACGCTCAAGTCAGTACTCAAGAGAAGAATAGTGGGAGCAAATAGTAGCAAAGAGCGTGTAGAATAATGGAGCATTGCATACTTACGCCTGTAGATGGAGACCCCCTTTTATAGTGTCACTGTAGCATCTATGCATGCATGCCAAAGTATTTGCACTTTTTCCAAAGCTTGTCTAAGAAAAGACAAGTTGAAAAGTGTCTCTCACACCTTTCCTTAAGCGATCACGTAAACCTTTGTAATGTGACAAGCTAAAAGCTTTTAAAGTAGATTTGCCTGCAAGACATTCTCTGTTGTCGGTGGCATAAACTTCCAAAAGAATATGGCAACGTGGGCCCATGAGCTGATCGGTAGCCACTCAGTCGGTGGATCGCCAACTCGGCCTTACGGGATGCGGTCAGATGATCGTTCTTCACTCGGCCCATCGTTTTATCATGAAGTCATATGTCGATCGGCCCCTAGATCCGATCGCATGGGCGGTAGGCCGAGCGAAACCTTGTCTGCTCGTTGGGAAGGATGACTGATCAACTGAGTCAAAATAGGAGGTCTGTTCGAGTGGGATGCCCGGGCTAGCACTCACGCCGGCCAACTTAGATGCATCATTAATATTGCTAATATCTTTGACTTCTTGACTTTGATCGATTTTCTCCATTTTGACTTGTTCTTAGGAGTCCACTTTTATCATCGTATAAAGATCGATCATCCTTAAGATTAGTTAACATAAGTTAGATAGATGGCGCCAACTAAAAAAGAAAAAGAAAATAACAAAAGTTAAATGCGAGAAAAACAAATGATACCAGTAACACAGGAAAGATCGAGAGGAACACTACTATCCGCATGGACCCGTACCTCTTCTGCTTGAGCTAGAAGAAGCGTTCGGATTGTTAGAGGTGCACACTGATAAGGAGAGACGTGGTTTCCGTCCAATTTTAGATGGATAAAAAATGCTGAAAAAAAAAACAAAGTAATCTGCTGATGGATTCAAGAATCTATCCATATAATGATTAGAAGTAAACAACAAAAAGAATATTTAATTCGTCCTTCTAACGAAATAAACAGTAGAAAATTTTCTTTCCGAACAACTTTTCTTAATTTTTAAATCCATCCTCCCAAGTAAACAGTGCAGGGGGGAGAATTCCTTCACTTCCGCTTCTATTCAATGAAACCCTATCGTTTAGAGACGGCTGGAGCAGTTCCACGAATTATCGCCGGAGATGACGTTCATCATGGCCAGGACCTCCAGCTCCCGTACGGATTATTCTCAACTCCTGCGTCCATGACGGCCGCCGTGTCGGCAACCGGCTCGGTCTCATCGACGACGTCATGCATGCTTGCCCTTACTGAGTTACGTACAAGCTGCTATAACTCCAAGTAACTACATGCGTCCCAGACAAGTTGCAGACATAATTAAGATCATCTAAATTCTGAGAAACAAATAGTTGAAGAGCAAAATAAAAGATTGCCAATGTAGTTGTACGTAGCTGTCAATGAAACAATACAATACATACAGTAGCTAATCAATCCTGTATCAGTAAAGTATCATGCGGTAATATTAATGCAGTTAGATTTCAGAGACAATTAAAGATGGCAAAGAACATTTCTAGATCGAGGAATTAATATTGCAGAATACCGGGAGAAATCAATTTCTCTCAACACTTTAATCCAAAAAGAGAGAAATCGTAAGAAGGAAAACACACACATATATATCATATAGATATAATTTATGTATTGAAGGAAGAGAAATGGTGGTGATGGAAGCTGTGATTGGGGGGAATGAAGCCTGGTCCGAGGTCTCTTCAATTCTTCGTTTGCAGATATAAATATCAAAGTGATGAGACTTATCGTGGAGAATTGGTGAAACCTCGAGCCAGACAACATTCGCCTCAAATTAAAGAAAAAGCTCCCACTTTGCTTTCTTCTTCTTCTCCTCGTATTGCGTCGTCCATGAAATATGATCGTTTTGCACTTGGATGAGATAGAACGGAGCGATGTGGAGAAGAAGAAAATAGAAGACTGGTGCAATTTTGGGCGTGAGTGAGGTGTTGTTATATTAGTGGAACTAATAGCTTTAGATCCGCCGTTGGGATATTACTGGACGGTGGATCGAGGATGGAGGGGAGGGATGGAGAGGGGAACCCTAGAAACGGATGCAGTTAATGCACTGCCATTTGCGTATACAGGAATCTTCAGATTTGTCACAATCTTTGATGGTAAGGAATTAATTCCCATTTATTTCTTCTTTTAAAAAAAATCTTCGAATTTGATCATAAACAGGAATTTAAAAGTTCTATAAATAATTGACCATCAACACATACACTTCTGATAAAAATAATAATAATAACAATGAGAGCACTATTATATTCATAGTGCTTTAAAAATATATTCACACCATTAGCTCTTGACTATGATTCCTTATATGCCTCTTAGCACTGATGGTTTTAAAATAAACAATAAAAGAATAAAAATAAATCCGCTATATCCCCTATCAACCCACGGATATAGAGAGATATATATACAGGTACACAAACATTAAACACATGATAAAATAAATCTCAGATCATCAATTGCTAAAACTCGACCATTATGCGAGTAAATACCATATCGTCAATTGCTAAAAATCGACCATTATACTAAAGATGTCATGCGCCCACCAACACCAACACGGATGGTTCTAAAGGATGGTAGCAAGGTTAACATTCAAGTTCACACTAATTAAACAATCTTGCTAATCAATCACTGTGTTGTAAAATAGGCCTACAGATTTGCTTAGAATTGATTGTTTGGAATAAGGTTGCTTACCGGAACAATAATGAGTTCCAGAAATAGAAAAAGAGGGTAATAGGGAAACAGAGGATGATCACATTTCCCCACTGAACCAACTTTGTCCTCTTATGAACAGCAGAAACTTCACCTCCTTTATTCCTATTGCAATAATTTATCGTTTTCCTGTATTCCTAGATGACAAGAATCTACAGACCACGAGCAAGTACTTCCCATTTGAGAGAGAAAACTAGTATGACAGAATGTGTCCAGGAAGAGGCAACCCATCAATCATATTGCTGATCGTTGCATTCGACTGCGAGTTGTGGCCTCTTTTGTGTGGGATGATATCACATAACTGTGTATCCAGGTCCACCGCCACCTTCAGGTACCGTCCACTCAATGTTTTGCCTCGGATCTTTAATGTCACAGGCCTACGACATGATTAACAAAAACAACATTACCGTGAGAGCAATTCAGATATTTCATTAAAAGCACCATAGTAACCAAGGATTTCTAAAACAAGTAATACTGCAGTTAATTTTTCACCTAAAACACCCACTCAATGGCAACTGTCGAGGAACTAGTAAACATTTCTATAAAGAAATGCGATAATTTGGTTCCAAAGACATCCTTAAAATGTTGAAATTCCAAGGCTAATGCTAAACATCTAATAGCATGAAATCATTCAACCATCAAGCTAAGAAAGATAAAACCTGTTCATTAGATTAGTAATGTTCCTGTAGTATGATTAGGAGGTGCATTTAACCAGGAAAGCCTTGTCACCTAGCCTGCTAGCCACAATAATTACGATAAAAAAAAAAGTTTATTTGTGGTATCAAGGACCTTGTATAAATGTATCATCACTTACTCTGTATGGCCAAGACAATCCATGACAATAGAACAACTTCATTATTAAAATCAGTTATGTAGGTACCTTACCCTTTTACTAGAGTAACAAAGAAGGGAGATCTGAGCGAGAATTTAGTACCTTACAATGAAGGCAATTTTGTGCATTGATTTGAAGCTTCATGACTTGATTCTCATCTGGAGCATACCTTCACAAACACAACAATAAACAAGATTAATCACAAATGTGTTTGAGTCTTTTCTGCCACAATATGACCATAGAATTGACTTACTCATATACACGGGCTGGGCAATATCTTGATTCCGGTCCACCATATAGTGGAAGATTTACTGATTCAGGTAATGTTGGATCCTTCAAATGTAGATGAGCAGGCTGGTTATGTTCATGATTTGTGCTACTTCTGCAGTAGCATAGATCAAATCAAATTATTCAAGTATAGAGCAATAGTGTAGGAGAAAAAGATAACAGATGCTACTGTTCTAGTAAAATTCTATCAAAGGATCTGGTTGTCAAAGTAAGCACCAGTTCTCTATGATTAAAAACTAAGATTAACTACTTAAAACAAAAGGGGGAGTTCTTATTCTCCAATCAGTGTAGTTATAATTACGTAAAACTAAAACACTCATAATTGATCTAAATTATGTACTAGTGGACTGAACTTTGACAAATGTGAAGATAAAGACAATCAGTGCAATAACCATTAATAGAATGGCAATTAAAGGTTATATGACAGGCAAGTGTCATCCAAATAAAGGCATAAGCAAACAGTCAGCGAGCTTGCAAAGTGTGGAAATGCTTAATTCAAATTCATATTAAACAAAACTAAACCCATAATCAAATTCTGTCCTTGATGAAGGAATTTACATTTAAATTGTTCTTTCTGGTTTTCCTTGCAAGTTGCTAAATCTATTCTTATTAATCTCCTATAAGGAACTCAAGACTTTCTATGGATGGAGATATCATGCGATGAGAGCCACAGAAAGCAATTCTCCGTAGCTTGAAGGGCACCATAAAAATAGAAGAATTCATTGATCTTACAGTTCTGCAGTGCATGGCCTACTAATAAAAATATTTTAACATTGAAAGGAAGCATTGCAGATATATAGTTTGACATTCAACATACCTGTACAGGGAAGTTGGCACATCAAAAGAAATTTGTCCATCAGGTTTGGGATACTGGATTGGAGTGTGCATACTGGAGATCTGTGGAAAATTCCAAATCTCCAGGTGAAATTAATAATTCATTTTCAAATTTCCCATCATCAATATGTAATAGAATTTTATATTCTAACAATCAGAAGCAACTGGTCCTCACATGCGTAGCTTTATGATCTGGTTTTCCATGCTTCAGTGTCAAAGGCAATCTTCCCCTAAATATATAACTGCAATGAAATAAGACCCTGATAACTTGGCAAATTGATGTTGAAAATGCAGAAATCATAACATTGACATGTAAGTCAATCTACCGCTCTAATGCTGAGAAGGCCAAGCCAGAAATAAGGCCATAATTAAATGCCTGCAAGAGAATGAAAATGTTCTTCATAAGAATGAAATAGGAAAACATATATGCCAAAATGAAAAAAGATTCACTAATGTGCTTATGGTGTTGATCCTGTGGACTTTGTCTGGCAATATGCTATGACAAGATAATGGATTCATGACTAACTGGTCTATAATTTCTGGCCCTTTTTAGATCATCCCACACCCAAGATTTTTTCAGATTGTCCCAGTACATTTCCATTTTTGCTCCTTCAATAAGCACCTTAAAAGCTGCCTCTCCTGCCAGCATACCTAGAAAGAACAAAGTTCATCAAGTTAAACTATTTTGAAAAAAAACAATTTGATGCTCGGGCATCCAAGGATCTCTATTTCAAATTTTGAAATCCAATGCACGAAATATTTTCCTTTTTATTTAGTTCCGAATTTTATATCTAAAATTCAAATGCTGGAGTTTTATGTTTACTAATATTTCTATAAATTTCGAATTTAAAATTAAAATTTTGGAGCTTAAATATATTGCGCAAATAGTTGAGTTCAAATTTCAAATTTCAAGCAGGTTCTTCACCCTTCTTTTTGGTGGTGCGTTATTTAATCTCCTTTATTCTTCTATCAGCTTTTACATATCGTTGGCATTAATTTTGTGAAATCTTTGCTTATAATTGATCATGACAATGTTGCATTACTATTATGAATATTAATGAAATGTATGATGCATTGCAAAATGTCAATGTGGGAAACCAAAAGCGCTACTAAATCAATTTTCCAGAATATAAATAGTAATGGATTATTTATGTAAAATCCCTATTATAATCTTACTAATTTCAAGCCCATTATTGGATAATTTTTTATTTAACTAGTTTTTATTACATACGACTCATTGTACTGCATAATTTATCAAAAGGTTCAATGAATTTGTGGTATTAATAATTTTGCAAATGGATTGATTAATCCAATAACGGTCTCATCTATTATATAAAATGTCATAGAATTGCAAGTTAAGTTGTTTTCTAAACATTGCAGTTAGTCTAAGCACAATTAGATAATTAATTAATATATGTAGTGAGTTGCAAGTTAAGTTGTCCTCTAAACTTAGAAGTTACTCTAATTGAAAATGAATAATCAATCAATATATGTAGTGTAAGGAAAATGATCATTATGAAGTTATTATATCCAATCACAACCTACCAAAATTTCATTTAGTGTTCTTTTTTCATTCTTGAAGACCTCAAGTGTAATACAATTCTTCCATTCACTACTTAATTTATAAATGTTCTATGATTTTCTGACACGTTATAGATCTAATTATTAATAATTAGTTTAGATTGTGCTAGATGGATATATGATTTTATATCCTATGAATATGATTTTCTAAAGAACCAACAATGCATCACGTTTAGTAATTTGTTCCTCATTTGTATATCATCTTATTTATGACACTTGTTATTGCTTTCTTATTACGACATACCCAAACGCTCAATTTTTGCCCCCTGATATAGGGAATCAATACTAGTAGATTGTGTTTTATGGTGGTTATTTATTGACAAAAATAGAGTTCACTGTGTGAACTCATGACACACTTTGACATGTATGTCCACTTTTCCAAGGGAGTACAGAAGTTTCTATGTGAATTATGCTCTCACGCTTCCTTGTAATGTTTTGTATAATGCATTATTATATTCCATCAAATTTACTCTTATTTGCTTATAATTTTACTTGATCTCTAGCATTTGATATATAATTGCTTTGACCTTGACTCAAAGAAACGAACTCGACCCTAGTTGCATAAATAATTTTTTCCCCCAGATCCTAGTGAGTGGATGACAATGTCCTGATGACTTAGTGAGCTCACTGCAAAGAAGAGCAAGTTTGTCTGAGAGGCCTCTGGTATGTTTTTTTAGTTTATCTTCTGCAATAATGTCCTGATGACTTATTTTTGCACTTGGTAAGCCTTTCTAAATGATTCACTTAAAATAAAGACTTTATCCATTTTATGCTCTTGATGTCCGCATGTGGATGACAATGGTTGTAAAATTCTCATGCATATTTATAATGTGTAATAAGCAAAATTCTACTTTGAATAGAGAAGAGGTAAATAGGTGGTCTGTTCAATTATGCTAGTAAAGAACTCGAAACAGATAAATATAATGCATGCCATAGAAAGGAGTGATGAATCAACTCAGGCTTTCAGAAAGAATGGAGTAAAATATCCAAGACCTGATTTCATGGCAGTATGTGTGCCCTTTATCTTCGGCACATCTAAAAAGCCTGCAGAACATCCAATAATTGCTCCTCCAGGAAAAACTGGATACGGTATAGACTGAAAATAGATGTAAGATAGCCATGTCAGTATCTCTACATTAAAAATGGAATACTTATGTATAGATGAGTACATAAGGTGTTATATATCATGGTCCTAGATCACAATCATATGGCTTGTACATACAAGCCAGAAAAGAACTAATGTCTTGATAGATATAACTTATTTTTGTCTGTTCCTAATCATTTATAATTTTTTCTTGATATCAACTCTTGCTGATCAGCATGCATATGGACAACAGAACAATTCCAGTCCATAGCACCAAGCTCAAACTGTTTCCAGTACTATTTTGAGTCCTAAAGTCTGGACCATATCAGCTTTTATGAAATACTCAAGTCCCCATGCCTACCTGAAAACCACCTTCATTTAGTGTGCGAGCACCATATTCAAGAACTGTTCCACCTGACAGGAGAGGTTTTATTGCAGGATGATGCTTGAATCTCTAAAATTTAGCATGAGACACAGGAAACAGAATAGTCAATCAAATGCTTAATTTGGTCGATCAAAATGCATGGAAGAAATAAACTGAGTAGAAAGACTACCAAATTAGCCAAAGAATAATACAGAACAAAATTTGTTTAGAAGGAATCAGTTATTGTTTCCAACTACTTTTGAAGATAATTAAATGAAAAGTATTTCTTAGATGAAAATTGTTGATTGATATTAGCAATCTTTCTAGCAATTCAGCATCAAATTTTAAATCTCCCAACCTGAACAAACAATTTTAGATGTGTGTTTATGTTCATAGATGTGGCACTCTATAAGAGGAAGACAGATTTTAGAATCAATACACGGATAACACTTTAGATTTAAGCACATACCATCAAAATCCAGATAGTATCAAACTAATATGGATTATGTGCCAACACTGTAAAGAGATAAAGAAGACTAATGAACTGAAGTTCACACCATATAACAGGTGCCAAGATACGATAGGGTAGCATTGATAGGGTTAGCGCTGCAACAATTTATTAGGATTAGAAAATTAAACATACTGATTAGGTTGTCTTCTTTTGACTTTGACTATGTAAGAGCTAAAACTGATTTTAAAATGCAAACAATCAATAAGCACACAGTCTCCGATTAATGCTCCAACTACAAGATTACAAACACCATATTTTGAGGGATATCATAGAGACCATGTATCCCAGGTAAAATTACCTGGAATTCATCATACGGACTCAAATATGGATTCTGATAGTTCAAGGCAATAACTAGTCCAATTGCAATCTGCATATAAACATGTAAACAATGGACTCAGTATCCTAAAAATCACAATACACATTAAAAGTAATAAGCAACAAAATGAAATCTTAACAGAAAGAATTAAATGCATTGCTATGCTAACTGCAAATAAATATCCCAGTGACAAGGATTGTTTTCAAATATTAAACAGTAGTAGCAGTTAGCTTAAAGAAGCAGATGCAACTTGAGAAGGAAAATAACGGAGTGAAAATTGTGTATAGTTACACTAACCGCAAAATTAGTCCATTGGTGTATGATTCCCTCTTTTTTTTTGTTTTTTTTTTTTTTTGAAAAGTTAGGTTTCTCTAGGTTAACTACTAATACATAGAAACCTGAAACTGACACACCAAGGCTCTTAAATCTTGGGAAAGTTGTACATCTCAGCACACAAGATGGCCAGGCAATCACAGTGACTTGAGAATTTTTTAGTTGGAGATTAAAAAAATAACAAAATAAAACTAGGTGCATTTGTTGGCATTCTAATATGCACAAATATCATTCTCCTAACACCACATTATTAGTTTGTGATATACCATAAAACGATATTTTAAACTTGCTTTAACCTATAGAATATCACCCTCTATTCTGCTCATCATGTCATTTAATGGAAAGAAAAAGAAATACTAATTCACCTGCCTATTGCTCATATGGTACAGAAAAGAACCTCCATATGTCTTCATATCCAGTGGCCATCCAATAGTGTGAAGCACAGCTCCTGGGTTATGTTTCTCTTCTTCAACTTCCCATACCTGAATATGCATGCCTTCTCGTCAAGAACTTAAATATTTGACACATGAAACATTGAACAGAAAGACCTTGAATAAGGATGCGGTCAGAAATCTTTGTTCAAAACATCTGAAAGCAACTCTTATGTGCACTTGTAAAAACAAGATTTAGATTCCTTTAACATTTTGATAATAATTATCTCGTTCTCCAACAAAATGACAAACCAATTACTCACAAAACAATCATATAGGGATTACTGGAAGAAGATTCAAGTTTCAAATTATAAGGACAGTTACTAATAACAACCAATTTCAACTCTAAAATCCATCTTTTTTATGTTAATACCACATGAATTCAACAAACATATCCAAACTAAACCTCAAAGTAAATTATTTACAAATTTTATTTTGCCAATGTTGATAATATAAATGGATTAAACTCGAGACTTTGATCGTGCAGAAAAAGATACTCTGACCATGCAGAAATTTTTTAGAACTATAGGTTCAAAATATAACTAAATTATCATATGACGTGTAGGCTCAACAATAAGAAAATAATCAAGGAAACAAATGAAATTCCTTATAGGTGAGTTTTTGAGATGACTTGAATCTATTATTCATCATATTAAAGAAGATAGCACAATTGGATAAGAAGTGAGCAATGGAAATGGAGAGGTCCCATATTAAGTAGTTATAAGTTATTATATCAAGATTCTAATTCTGTAATAGTTCTCTTTTCTGAAAAATATTAGTAAAGTATTCTCCAACTAATATGAATAATAAAACAGCATTTCACATTCAAAATGGAAAGGCCAAAAGGAAGCTTTTTATCATTTGGAGTTTAAATGTCACGTAGATTTTTATATGGTTGTGCTAAGAGATGTTTGGCGTTGCTGTTGAATTATCAAAAACTTTGAGAGCCAGATTGAGTTGGCTTCATAATTTGGAACTGGGAATACAAAATTGAAGAGAAGATGGATTTCCAAATCACTCAAAAGCAACAAGGAAATACAGATTCTATTATGCTAGGGGTATTTCCTATTAGGAGTAACACAAGGAATATGCTAGGGATATTGCCATAAGGTAATTGAAATCAGAAGCTGCAATTGATTTGGAAAAAGCAAATCAGTTCATGTTTGTGCATTTAGCCGAATTGAAAATCTGCAGCAATGCTTGCCAGATATTTGTATCTCAAAAATAGTACTAGTGAAGTGCCAAAAGACCTACATATGCAAACAACATCCCTGCTCGTGACAAGGAAAAAAAATACAAGACTAGACTATGGCATTAATATATCTAAATTATTATTAAAGAAAGCAAGTAGAGAATATCAATTACCTCCTTAATTCCTAAGGCATATGTTTGATGTTGTCCTTGTCCTTTTTCCCGCAGATGGTGACCCTTTATAATTTTCTAACAAGAAAATTTTGACATGTAAAGATGAGAATTACAATCTTAAAAACTAACAAAAGGGATGGCACAATAGCGATAGTGGCAAAGAATACAAGTTCTGCAAACCTCTGATAGTGATCCTCGACATCCTTCTGCAAGAAGTGTAACACGTCCTGCAACATATTTCAAACATTTTGTAATTTTCAAAATCAAAACTTGCTATGTCATAAAAGGAAAAAAAGATTCATACGTTGAAAAAGAATTCCTCAAATCATGACCTTCTATTTTTCATGAATGCAAGTTAGAGCCCAAAAGATAATACAAATTTGTATAAGCACGGAATTTGGACCACATTTTTTCATAAAAGATAATATGTAAAAAAACATTACTGAAAGACAAGCTACATATAAACTAGCATAAAGAAAAATAGGACTGTTAGTGATTTTCCTAACAAGGTTTTAAAAAACCGGATTTTGAAGCAGTTTCATTTTTCTGAATGGAAATGGTAGCAAGATGCCAGATTGTCCTCAAAGCCGAGCTAGTTGGCAAAGGTAATTTGTGTATATTTCATACAAATAGTAGATAAGGAGAAATAAGAAGGGGTTGATATAAGAAGATGCATACATATTCCATCCACCATGTTTCACTATTTCCATTGCTTGCCTACCTTGATTCCAAGCCCAGGGTTGACATGGTTAAAGCTTCTGAAATGCACATATTCAGTTTGACACCTTCTGTCATGCCACCCTTGTTAAAATGAGGGAACTATTTTATTAATTTTTATGCCAAACAACTCACCAAAAATACTCAAACCCAAGTTAATAGATGCTCATTGATTAAAGGCAACCTCTATATTTGCCCTAGATTCTGGTTGTGAGATAAAGTTTAAACCTCTGTCCAATTAAGCCTTGCTGTTCTCATCAAAACCAAAATTCCAACTTATAGCCCAAAAGAATCATAATTGCCAACATGTGAGGTCCAGGTGTAGCTCCCCATCACACATGCTGCCATTTTTTAATAGCTCACCATGTCTAGTATTATGTTCACTCCAACAGTAATTATTAAGGCAACCCAAATAGAGGACTAATCTTTCAATGGTTTAGCACAATCATTAGACCATTGCTCAAGCCCAAGTAAATTATAGTTCCTCTAAATTTATGAGCCTTTTTGTTAATCCATAAGTCATCATGAGGGGCTAAACTAGGGTACCTAAAATTCCTCACACAAGGATAGATATCCTCGTCAAGAATGGAAGTCCTACCCATAGCCTAGAGCATACAAGGCTCAATAATAGCACCACCATAACAACATAGACCCTCTCCAAATCACTCTCCATGTTTAGGATCAGAATGGTTAGATACCAACTGTTATGACTTGTTCAAATGAGATATCTATTTTAATATGGAAAAAATTGCACCATGTAAATTAGGGGGTTTTAATGTCATGTCACTTTGGTCAACATGGTCAAAACTTCTTTTTCCAACGGCCAACTATAACGGGTAAAAGATTGACACAATTGCACTACAACAATTTTGACACAATTGCACTACAACAATTTTGACACAAGCATACCTTCCCTTACCCTTGATTTAAAGAGAATCTTCCTCTTCAATATGTGGAAATGACAATGGATCAACTACTCTTCCTTCCTCTTATTTTTCCTACTACTACTATTTTTCTTGTTCTTATTTCCATCTTTCCCTCCATGGTTCCTCTTTACTGATGTTGACTAATACCCCTCATACTGACATACAATCTGCCGGTCAATATTAGATTGGTTTACAAATGAAGGGGATAGAACATATAGCTATTGCTTAGGACTGACGACAAGCTACAGAATTTATACCTAATATATTCTTTGAAACTTAGCAAGGGTAAGACATAAGAATCTATAGGTATCTTCATGAATGACTTTCATCAACTAACCTAATTGGAGCCACCATCCCACCCATAATATAAATGGGGTGGAGAACTCAAGATGCAAATGAGGCAGGAATAAGATACAAATATTATAATGTGCATGCTGGTGGAGGAGGAGGGGGAGCTAATATTTATGCTGTATCCTGGCCCACCTTGCATTGAAATTTAAAGAACAATACATATTTTGTTTATGTTATCATATATTTTATTTAAATCTTATTACCCCACCCTAAATCCGCTTGCAAAATATGTATGGCAAGGTGATGATTGAGACGAAGAATTCATCACACAAGCTGCTCTGCTCCATTGAGAACCCTATTAAATGGATAGAGTTTTTCCCAATCGGAAGAATGATGCGAAATAAAGTTGATTCAAAAATTTTAGACTCAGTCATTAGTCTACTATGTTTTTGTTGTAAAGTTTATATAAGTGGCTTAATATATGTCTGAAAATTTGCTAATTCGATAAAAGTCTCTTGGTTTTCTAAACCTTCCTCCTCTCTCCTCTTATTTTCATTAGTTTGTTGTGCATCACCTTTACTCGCAATCGTGATCCTATAATTTTAATCTGACTAGATGAAATAAATACAAGCTTAGTATTTGGATATCGTGTCCAGGATCATGCTAGATACATAAAGAATAGAGTAATGTGGTATGTTTCAGATGTTAAAGATGCATGCCTTTCAGCTCAACACCACGTTGAAATGTTTCCCTCTTTGAACCATCTTTAGCAACTCCCATATCATTAGTCGCAACCCCAACCACTCTGTCATTTGCATCATATAAAATCTGTCCAATTATAAAGCTCAGAAAAAAGATACTTTTAAATATATTGTACACTCGAGATACCAGTTATGTTACCTCACTAGCAGCAAAACCTGGATATATTTCAACTCCGATCTCTTCAGCTTTTGAAGCCATCCAACGGACTAGCTGGCTCAAGCTACAGTGTGAAGGAGGAGTTCTCTTCAGAATACAAAATAAACTAAATCATTTGAGAAAATAACTAGAGATAAGACCAAAACTCCCAAGCACATGTCCCTAACTACTATGAGTAACTAGACTAAAAAAATCAAATTTATGAATATGAAGTGTTTTAGTTCTGTAAAGAATTTGTATTCTATGTGCCCATCCTCTATCCAGAATTTGCGGAGGTTCATGACCACCACTCATTCGCCAAGGATCATGCAAAGATTTTGTCTGTATACCCAGACATAGCATGAGACTCAGTTATTAAAGCCACACTAGCAAAATACTAGCCATTAAGCTACTCAATAATTAGTGTGTAGAGCACATATGAAGATGCATCTATATCCTAGATGTAACTTATAGGAGAGTTAGGTGCATCAATATATAATAATGAGGAAGAAACATGAGTGTTTATTGGTTTCTGACAACTCAACAATAATGTGAGAAAAAGAAAACATTGTTAAAGAACAAAAGATAAATAAAAGAAATTGGAGATTCATCTTAATTGATGAATATGTTCAAATAATGCCCCTTAAAATAAGGCTAGATTTGCTTCAGTCATCAAAGTTTTTGATGGTGAGAAACCAGATATCCAGAAAGGATAGTAACATTTTATTACCTTAGCTCTGCTAACAAATCTGCCCATCCATCTCAATATATTCCTCACCTTTAATCAGTGGCGGAGGCAAGGGGGCACGGGGGTGTGCGGAAAGACTCACTTGCTCTCTGTTCGCACCCCCTGCCTTAGTTCCAGGCTTCCAGCGCTCCGCCTACATGCTGCAGTCCAAGAGGCGAGGAGGAAGACGAACTCGAGCAAAGCAGACTCTAGAGTCGCAGAAGAAGACAATTCTTCTATTTTTTTGTTTTTTTTTTGGTCTTAAATAAGGCACCGTTGGTGTCGTTGTACTTAAGAAGGAAACCAAACAATAAAAATAAAAACACATCTGATGGTGTTGATTTGTGAACGAATTCTCAAGTTGTACTCCCAATTTCCAAAATTAATAACCTAATAATTCACACCTCATCTGCTCTGCATGGCTTGCCTGCCCGCCCGCCCACACAGAAGCGGTGAAGCCCCCAACCTTGCCCCGTCGCCCGCCCCCAAGCTACTGTGCTAATGGAGAACATTTTAAAACGAAGTGTTAAGTCTTCTAAGAGTTCTAAGGAAGAAAATAGTAAGAAAAAACATTCTCACGTTGAATTCAACCCAAATGATGTTGTTAGGGACCAGGGCTACACAAACCAATTAATGAATTTGATATTTCTATTAGAAATCAGATTCGAAGAGAATATTTGATTAGAGGACCTTGGCAACCATTTGGCCATAGTTATCCCCAAAAACAATTTGGTAAAGAGCATAGAAGTTTCCAAGTTGCTTGGTTTAAAAAAATTTCATGGTTAGCGTACAGCATATCAAAAGATGCAGCTTTTTGTTTTAGGTGCTATCTCTTTAAAAATTCTCATAAAGGATGTCGAGTCGGAGATGAGGCATTTACTAATTCAGAGATGAATAATTGGAGAAAAGCAATGGAAGTATTTAACACGCATGTTGGTGGTGTTAGCTAGTGCTCACGATGCAAGAACACAACTTGAGGCTTTTCAAAATCAACGACAAAGTGTGTCCAATTTGCTAAAAGCACAGGGGCGTGGAATGGAGATTGCATATTGCACTCGATTAATGGCAACTTTGGATGTTACACGCTTTCTTTTGAATCAAGGTTTGTCTTTCCGTGGACATGATGAATCATCGAGTTCCTACTTTCTTGAATTGATTGAGTGGTATACCCAAAGAAATGACGAGGTTGCCAAGACAATGAATGAGCATGCCCTTGGAAACAATTAAATGAAATCTCCAACAGTTAAAAAGGATTTAACATGGGCTTGTGCTGCTGAAGTCACAAATGTCATTCTTAATAATATAAAAGACAATATATTCTCTTATGGTTGATGAATGTCGTGTCGAGACATTTCAGTCAAAGAGCAAATGGGAGTTGTTTTAAGATATGTGAACAAACATGGATGTGTTATTGAAAGATTTCTTGCTATTGTGCGTGTGTCTCACACTTCTACTATTTCTTTGAAGGCTATTGATGAATTGTTTACAAAATAAAAGTTGTCATTATCAAGATTGAGAGGTCAAAGATACAACGGGGCTTCAAATATGCGAGGTAAGTATAATGGGCTGAAGGCTCTCATATTGAAGGAAAATTCATCTGCAAGGTATGTCTATTGTTTTGCTCACCAACTTCAACTAGTTGTTGTTGCAATTGCTAAAAGCAATCGAATTGTGAGTGATTTCTTCCGATATGTTACTATGATTGTGAATATTACTGGTGCTTCATATAAAAGAAAAGACAAGTTTAGACAACTTGAACATAACAAACTTGTAGAATGTTTGGAGAAAGGAGGCATTGCTAGTGGTAAAGGAAAAAAATCAGGAAATCAATTTAAAACGACTAGGGGATACTCGTTGGGGTTCACATTACATGACTATTGTCCGTTTGATGTCAACGTGGACTTCTGTTTTACAAGTGCTTGAAAATGTGTATGATGATGGTACTAATGATGATAATAGTGATATCACCACTAGTTTGATTGATAAGATGGAAAGTTATGAATTTGTGTTTGTGATGTATTTGATGAAATCATTATTGGGAATCACAAATGAATTGTCGCTTGCCTTGCAACAAACGGATCAAAACATTGTACTAGCTGTCAGTTTGATCAAGACAATGAAAGTTATATTACAAAAATTGAGAGAGGAAGGATGGGAGAATTTTTTTGATGTCGTCAACAAATTTTATCGTAACCATATGATCTTAGTACTAAATATGGAAGAAAATATGAGAACTCGTGGTCGTAGCAAACATAATGGGCAAATGATTACTAATTTTCATCACTATCATGTTGAAATTTTTTGTGAAATATTATTTCTAAATATTTTATTGAATTTTAATTTTCTAATAGTGTTTTTTATTCACTTTTTTATTGTTGCAATATTAGGTTCTTGATATGATGGTTCAAGAGATGAATAATCATTTTTCAGAATCAAGTACGGAGGTACTTACTTACATTGCTTGCTTAGATCCAAAGGACTCGTTTTCTCAATTTGACATTGGTAAGCTACTCCACCTTGCTGAACTTTATCCGGAGGACTTTTCATTGACTGATCATGTAATACTTAGGACCAACTTGAGACTTACATTCAAAATGTACGAGGTGAATTTTCTATGATTGAAGATTTGGGAAGTATGGCTAAAAATATGGTTGGAACTGCAAGAATACGGTTTTTTCATTGGTATATCGTTTGGACGAGTTAGCACTGGTTTTACCAATTGCAACCGTTTCTGTTGAAAGGACTTTTTCTACGATGAAAATTATCAAGACTGATTTGCATAATAGGATGGGGGATGAGTGGATGAATGACAGTTTGGTAGTATAAATGAAGAAGAATATTTTTGCCACAATTGAAAATGAACAAATTTTACAACACTTTCAACATATGAACACTCGTAAGACACCGTTGCCTCTTCTTCTTTGTACATCCAGACTTGGTACCGGTAGTTCAAGTGTCAAGAAATAACTACTTTATTGGTATGCACATATTTTTATATCTGTATGATTATCGTTCTCAGTTCAGTACTTTTATCTTTTGATATATTTATTTGATAGCAAGAAATATTTTTTTAGTCCCTTCTTTGAGCACCCCTTTAAATTTTGTCCGGATCCGCCACTGCCTTTAATATAGCTTTTTCTCACATGTTGCTGAAAGGTGTTGATGCACATATGCCAAATTCATATGGTGAAGAGAAAGCAAAATGCAGCAGATAATAGCAATATGGAGAAGCTTCAAATCTAAAAAATTATACAAGCAAATCATAAAACTTCTTTATGGTGATGTAAGAAATGAAAAGCTACACACCTAATCACATAATTTCCTTTGTTATCAAAAGGAGAAGGAAGTGCCAATGAGTGACTTTCCGTAAGCAACCAAAACTTATCAGAGGAGACAGGAACCTCAACCGGGGCCTGTTGAACATTTACACAAAAACAACAAAGATACTGTAAAAGAAAAAAAAATACAAGTTGGCATTGTATTTGTAGTTCTCAGTGAAAATAGCAGCAACTTTAATTTTTAGGTAGGTCCTTGTTGTTCCTCATCTCACTCAAAATGACCTAAAGCCCTGAAATTCCATGTAGTGCTTAAATCAAGCACCACTCTAGTAGGTCTTTCGACAATTCCATTATAGATGATCAGATCTTAGAAGCGACCTCAGCTAGAAAACTGGTGTTGTATCTCTAATTCAGGAACTGTTACCATAGTTAGATCTTGCTTATTTTATCAAGGATTAATATTGTGCAATATGTATCAAGCAATTATACAGTATACTAAATATCCCCACCTGCAAAACAATGTAAACGAAGAATCCATGCGTCATTACTATAGGTAATAATTGGAGAGTATCTAGGGCATACACAAAATCTAGATGTAAACATCAAGTTATATCATATTTAAGCAGCAAGAAAAACAACAGATATGTAATCAAGATTTGTTGACTGTTCAGTAACACAATTTTCATGTGGATAGATATTAATTTGATTTTCACAACCAATGTACACTAGATGACAGGAACATAAAGTTAGTCTCATTGAAAGTGATTAAATTTTTAAGAACCCAAAGCCTTAAAACATGTCATTCCTAGAAAGGGAAGTTTCCAAATGATACTTGAGAAGAATAACAAAAGGTATGGGTGATCATCCCAAACCAGCTGCACCCATCATGGATGTTGATACCGACAATCTCTCATCCATACATAACAAGATTTTGGGTATAATTACAATGTATTAAATGAACAAAGCTACAAAAAAGTAACAAACATTATTTAAATGCATCTTGACACATCTTATAGCATGCCAAGGGGAGTCGAATTTCAATATGTCATGATACTCATTAACATGATTAGCATAACAACATATGATAGATTATCTGTAGAGTAATATCGAGTTTCGGTGTGGGAACAATATGTTTCAACTGTACTGCTTGGCACAGTACGAGAACCATGTTATCATATGTATTTATGTGATGAATTTGGGCTAGTCAAATATACCCACCCACATATAGGTAGGGAGTACATATATATATCGGTTACTTTTCTAAGTGTTAGACTTTTGGGATGGACAGAATCAACTTTAAGAATCCTTATATGCAACAACCTATAATACCAACAGCCTAAAAGAGAGATTCTTACCTCACATTTGTTAAGAATACGCAATTAGCCAAAGACCTTACAAGTTAACACAATATTAGGAGATGTGTCAAATTCCTTTTACTGTTAATTATTGCATTTCTCATCGACCTTGTTCATCATTGGGAGAATGAAACTAATAAAGCATAACCCGTTAGGTGTTCAACAAGTTAAGATCCCCTTTGATAGTATTCCTCCTCAGCTCACAATGATTAGAAAAAATGAAAACAAAATTATCTATGTGAATGATTTCAAAAAATTAAAATGGGAATCTGAACGAATAGAGAGTAAACATACACCCTCATGCCTCCATTGTGGGATTAGTTCATCTAATGCACGAGGCTCAAACACATTCCCTGATATAATATGAGCACCTGCAAGAAAAATCTATAGGTCACGAGAAACACTTACCATAAGCAAAGTCACATTTTACCAAAAAACGAAAAATAAATGGCACAGCAAGACGTAAGTTTTCAGGCATTCTCGAAAAAAAGGTGAATAACTAAAGATGAAAAAAGAAAGTCCCGATGATTGCTAATACAGAAGAAAAAACAATACCAGATTAGGACCTCACCGACTTCAGGACCCTTCTCCAAGACGCAAACGGAAAGATCAACATTCCTCTCAAGGCACATCTGCTTCAACCGTATGGCAGCAGACAGTCCAGCTGGCCCCGCCCCCACAATGACCACATCGTACTCCATCATCTCCCGGTCGCCAGACCCGCTGGCGTAGCCTCTACTTCTTCCGATGACGCGACAGTCCCCGAGAAATCCTCGATGGCGGATGATCGATCTCGTCAAACCAGCGGGTGTCGGGGGATCTAGGGCATCAGATAGAAGGCTGCGGGCGGTTGGGAGTGCTGAGGAGACGATCGGTGCTTGAAGAGGAGAGGTAGTGAGGCGAGAAATGGAGGAAGGTTTAACGCAGCAGGATGAGATTGAGCGGGATTTGGAGGAGAAAGCGGAGATCAAAGATCGGTACATGGCGGAGGAGGCGCAACGGTGGTTTCTCCGGCGGACGGGTTTGGCTGTGTTCGTACAATTTGCGCAGTAGAAAAATAAAAGGTTATCGAACGAATTGATCGAAAAAGATAACAATAAATAATAACCAGATCGAGCTACGCGTGTCAATCTTATCTGCAAACGGTCACGAAGCGAAGTACTGCACGCAATTTTTTTTTATTTTTTAAAATTTAAATATTATAATCTAAATCCTAAATGTTAAACCGTAAATTTTAAAAAAAAATTAAAAAAAACATACCTGGTGCAGAGTATAAGAAGTAATAAGTAAATAATATTGGTGCACCAGCTTGTGTTTTGATGTATGATAAAAAAATTATTATGTATTTAATATGTGAGTTAAATATGTAAATCATTAAATATAAAATATCTTAATGGGTGTAGACTAAACATTAGGCATCGAAAATATCTAGTAGATTAGTAGGACCACAAATTAGATAAAGAGTTTTAGTGGATCAAAAGGATCCAACACTAAGTAACTAAGTAGAAGATCGGATGAGTTGATTTAGGAGAGCACCTGATAGGGTTATATAAGACATCAAGCAAGGAAAGTCCTGATTGATTGATTAAACATTGAGTAAAAGTAGAAGTCCAAATAGGTCAGTCAGGTCAAATATTTGACAGCTAAGTAAGGTAAATCCTAGAGAGATTTTTCCTTTCGGGAGATAATGAGGATGCATCCCAATTGGGACAACCTTAAATGTTGATCCGACTAAAGAAACCAACAGAGATTTTTAAGTCGAGATCAGACAATCCTTGTTGATGTAATCAACATTATAATCAAATTCAGATTTTGATGCATGATAAAAGATTAAAATTAGATTTTATGTATTCTAATATGTTTACCAAATGTGCAACCTAAAAGACTTGATGAGTTTAGAGGACTAGACACCAAGTTTAAGTTCAGTTAAGTGAGGGAGACTAGATAATTGGAAAGAAGTCTAGATAGGTTAGAGAGGACATGATATTTGATAGGAAGTCCAATTGAATCAGCAAGATCTGACAAAAGTTAAAATAGGGCATCTTATAGGAAGACTTGGTTAGTTAAGAGATCATAGAGTCGAGAAAGTCTATAAATAGTAAGTGGAGGTAAGCAAATAGAGAAGAGATCTAGTGGGGGCGAGTCCCAGTGAGACTGTAGACGCTGGTTTAACTTAAATCTATTTTAGAAATTTAAGTTGAGATCAAGATTAAATCTTGGTCTTGGTAAGATCGGATTTGATTCATAATTTTATTATTATATGTGCTAACTCTGTTTTGCAAGTATTTTACACTAACATGTTTTGCAAGAGCTTAGAGCAAAATTGAAGTTTGGATGAAAAATGCTCGAGCATCTCAACTAATTGGAGGCGCCCTGAGTAAGGGACTAGAGGCACCTCGGATGGTTAGAGGAGCCCCAGAGCGGACAAGCTACGAGGATAAAAGTTCAATGCTAGAGGCACCTCGAGTTGAAGTGTTGGAGGCACCCTCAGACGATTGGAGACTCCTCCAAGAGGATAAACGCCAAACTCTGAAGATTAGATCAAAGATCAGGATGGCGGCCCAGAGGAACCGAGACACCTCCAATGTAATTTAAAAGAGGGGTTCTACCAGTGCATTCATCATCGCTTCTTCACAAGCTGTCAAGCTCCTTCTATTGTGTCATAGTCCTACTATTGCTTTGCTACAACACTGTTATGCGCCTATGCCCAATTGCTGCAATTAGAGCAACACCGACCTCGAGCTACAATCGTCAAACTACTACAAGTGTTGGTAACAATTTAAATTGTTTATTGTTATACTTGCATATGAAAATGTAGGGTGTTACACTTTCGTCATTTGTGTATTTGATTTCACTATTCAAAAAATTTTCGAGGGACTTTTAGTAGATTGCTCAATCGATATGGTTCAAAGGATCATGAGCCTTAGAGTAGGTGTTATTGAAAGGTTCGAACCAAGTAAAATTAGCTTGCATACTCTTGTTGTTTTCTTGTAATTGTTTTTCATTATTTTATGCTGCATACTTGTGTTTTCTAAAAAGTTTTAAAATAAAAAAAAATTAAAAAAAATGAGATTCACCCCCTCATCGTCGTTCTTTTCGATCCTTCAGTCTTAACTATAAGACTCATTTATACATAATCATATTATTTTAAACTCTATTTTGTAAGACCTTTTATTATTACTCTTGTTGTGCTAACTTAGTTTTATAGAAAAATAATGTTCAAGGTGATTGAAAGGTTCAGCTAACCGATCTCATGCGATGAGATCAAATCAGATTCGAATAAAGTCCAAGAAGGAAATATTTATTCAGTTGACTAATAGCATGATCAGTTGATCGATCCTATTTGGTAACCGAAGATCAGATAATTTCAATCAAGCAACAAAGGAAATAATAGGGTTCAGTCGATCGAATAGGGAGTTAGTCGACCGAACACATATGGTAAGCGAAGATTATATAAGTTTAGATTGAGCAACAAAAGGGAATTGAAACTGATAGAGGTTGATTTAGCATAAGGTTCGATCTAGGAAGATAGTGAACTTGCAAGCGAAGTTGGACATATTCTGGAGTTCGGTTGATCAAAGAAGATTCAATCAACCGGATGAAAACTTATAAAAGGTGCCTTGAGGTCCAAGGTTGTGCAATTAATTCTCTTCGTGTCTCATACTCTAATACTGCTTAGATCGTGTAAGTGTTGCTACAACGATTCTGAGAGGCACTCCAATAATCTACGCTTAATCTTCTACTTCTTCGATTATCAGTATACTTTTTATTACTTGCATTTATTTAAGGTGATCGTAGCTTATTACTATCCACTTCTTCTCCGAAAGTTTTAAGAAAGAACTTTAGTTGATTATTTATTCGAAAGCAATCAAAGATTTCAAGCCTTGAAGTAGTAATTACTGGACTGTGAACCAATAAAAAATTGAACCGTGTTTTTTTATGTTTGTTTTTTCTTTATTCCATTGTAACTTTGATTCTATTTATGAAAAAGTAAAAAAAAAAAATTATCGGTGAAATTCACCTCTCTCGCTTCTCTTTCAATCCTACCTATAGGGTAACAAAATCCTATATAAAAATATTAATTTTATTTAATTTAAATAAAATGATTATTTTAATTTAACAAATTTTTATTGCTTTAAATGTAAATCGGAAGATATAAACGAGTTTAAAGAATATATCAATAATTTTACATTCACATTTTAATCTGTAAAAAATATTAAAATAGAATAATTATGTGAAGTTATAAAATCTCTGGAGCAAATTTATGATCCATGACTTATTTCATTAAGATTTATTTATGGACGGATGGAAAAAGGAAAGAAAATAAATTAGGAGCATTGAAAGGGAGAAAACAAATGGGAAATAAATAAATAAATAAATAAGTTTGGATATGATGTGTGTTCTCGGTCAGACGCTACCATGAGGCCACCGTGACCTGGTTGGGCAACGATGCTGTAAGGATTGTAAAGATCGAGATCAAAGATTTTATTTTTTTTCAGAAGGTAGAAAGTTAATCCCATCTAATTTTAAATGAAAAAAAGGCAAAAGTGAAAAGCATTCAATTGACATTATTATAACAACTAATAATATCGTAATTACAACTGTACCGTTATAGCGGTACTATAATTTCATAACTATCATAATTATATAAGCATGAGAAAAATATTAATCATGTGAGATAATATTAAACTTAGAATGATAGATGCTGTAAGTTTTTGATGTTAGAATAAATCAAAAAGTGTTTATTATAGATGGTTCAAAATTTTAATATCATTTAGTTGTGTATCTCATTTAGGTCAAAATATTATTATAATATAATATTAATATTAAAGATGGAATTCATATTATAATAATTATGATTTATAATTTTTTTTATGGGCAATGGTAAAATAATTTTGATTAAGGAAAAGAAAATTTCAAATTATTATTAAGGATTAATAAGGGTACTAATTCTGTTCGAGAGTGGAGAAGATGATTAATTGGGAATGTAACTCTGATTTTGACTATTTGTAGACTATGATTCAACAAAAGTGGCTACAAGTGGTCATGTATGTCACAAGGAACGTTAATGATCAGACCAAGGAGGAGATTCCCGGCATAGACTCTTTAACACTCAAGTCAGTAATCGAGTTGAGTAGAGGAACTGTGAGAAGAATAGTAGCTAAGAGTGTTTAAAAATGTGTAGCATCACGCACCTCCACCTATAGATGGAGACTCCTTTTTATAGTGTTACTGTTTACCTTTACATGAATCTCAAAGCGCATCCAAAAAATGACAACCCATAAAGATGCTTTGACATATTTCCCAAAATGAACTCGCAATCTCTACTTTGGTAGAAAAGAAGCTTCTAATATATTGTTTGCATGTAGAATATTCTCTATCCTCCGTAGTACAAAACATCAAAAAGGAAATAGTTCGATTGAGGGGCCCACTATATGCTTATATGGTCAGTTGATCGAGTCCCTCTTGTGACCTAATCGACAATCGCTCATAAGTGTTAGGACCGTTGGCTGGTTAGAAGGGGGGTTGAATAACTCTGTACAAATAAAAGCAAACGAACCCTTCTCTGACTTAAAAGAACACTTGCATAAAATAATTAAATGAACTGAAAAAACAGAGGCTCAGAGTTTTTACTTGGTTACAACCGAAAAGGTTGTTAATCCAAGAAAATGAATCACACTACTTACTCCTTCAGGTGGAGAAGTCTCTTTACAGTAATTAACACACAAAAATGAAGAAGCTAAACAAAGAGGAAAGCGTGTACAAGTATTGCTCAGTAATTCTAGTTGTTGTCTATCTTCTGGACCAAAACTGTATTTATAGCCTTGGTCGGGGGCGTCTGGAACTGTTTTAGGTGCCTAGAGTGGGATAGAATTCTATCCTTGATGCAACGGTCAACATCCACGTCGAAGTGGATAAAAATGGGGTTTTGGGTGCCCGAACCCGTTCCGGGCGCCCGGAATGGGTCCGAGCCCTTTGTTTCGGTGTTGCTCGCCTCAGTCTGGGTCTTGCGTTCTGGCTCCACTCGCTTGGGTGATTTCGGCCATCCGGAATAGGGCTCACCCGAACCCAACTTCCGGTCTTTTCGAGCAACCTTCCGCTCCGGCTTCTCGTCCCTCGGAAATGTTGCGCGCCTCTTTCTTGTCCGCCCGCGTACTCTTCCGTAGCACTTCGTCCCTCAGACGCACTGAGCCCGTCGGCTCCCTCTCGTGTCGTCCTTCTCGCTAGCTGCATCTTTTGCTCGACTTCCTGTAATCCTAAGCTCCTTCACACTTAGATACAAGGTTAAACACAACATGACCTAACCTAACTTGTTTGATCACATCAAAACAACCTTGGGGTACCAACAATAAGAACCATCCGATCAGACTTATAGAGTGTTGTTAGGAACTCATATTTCACTCGACCCATTTATTTAGCCAAAGGTTTCAATCGAACTATGCATCCATTCTAGCTGATCGAACTATGGTTTCGATCGGCTGGACTACTCGACCTGTCAAATAAGTCTTGACTTCGGAGAGTGCTGACTCGTCTTGGATTATTCATTTATATTTAGTGATTCATCATCCGACCGATCCAATGGTCCGGTAAGATAACCTGATAGACTCGGTGTCTGATTAGCCCAGTAATTCGATCGATTAACCCCTCGGGCATGGTGATCAAGTGCACCAATTTGAAATGTTGATCCTTTTTAACTTTATGTCAAACTTTAACCATTATGTCAGCCGATCCTTGACTTTGACCCATATGAAAACTCCACATGTATCAGGAACAATGTTTTGAAAACAGGGCTGGTTATTGAACCGGTGAGGTGATCGGGTTGAGGTTTTTTAGGTTTGACCGGTTGAACTAGTGGTTCAACCATTATATATATACTAGTGTGATCGTGCACACGCGTTGCATGTGTACTATAATAATATATAAATTATTTGGGTCTTTGAAAATCCGAATTGTTTGGATTTTCTGTCACCCTTTTAAACCAAGAATTAATTATTTGGGTAAGTTAGACCCATGCAATAGTGACGCTAGGGAATTCAGCAACAAAGTACTGTAACGGACTTCCCTATGCAAAAAAATTATTTTAATTTAATATTATACTTGTCTTAGTAAAAAGAACTAAGAAAAATATATTTTTTAACATCGTTGGTCTAAAATATTTATAGAAGCTTCTTTGATCATAGTGTTGTCAATTCTAAGATATGAGACTAAATAGAACTATATTTTTTTTATATAAAACAACAAAAGAAAATTAATGATGAGAAAAATTCATAATAATACGTTGTAGTTGAGTTTCAAACTCTAGATTACTGATTGTTTCGTTTGTGGAATTACTAATAAACCTTAAAATTATTTTTAGTGTAAATAGAAAAAAGGACATTAACGTAAATGCATTTTAGGCTTTACCAAAATTAGTTAGTAAAGGGGGGAGATTTTTAATAAAATAGTAAGATATATAAATCATGCTTCAATAATTAAAAATCATGCTTTAATCCTGATTCAACCTACGATTTTGATTGATTTTGAGCGGTTTTGACCGGTCTTGATCAGTTTTATACGGTTTTGACTGATTTTAAATGTTTCTGACCTATTTTTAATTTTTTCCGACTTTAATGATTGACCAGACCAGATCAAGGACCGGTTCATGGTTTGATTGGTCGGACCGATCGGCCAGTCCGATCCGATTTCCTCAACACTGATTCAGGAACGATAGCAGTTATGATTCTTAGTATTACAATAACGTTTAACAATAATAATATTTTTGAAAATTATAAAATGGGTTGAGTGAGATGGAGCGTCGATGTGATAATATACGAAAAAGGACCCTTTTAACTATCCTGATAAAAAGACACTCTTTTAATTAATTAAAATTTATTAATGCCGATCAGAATTCAGAATTACAATATCCATATTATAGTAGCTATGCACTTGTAACTTTTACCATAACACTCAAAATAATAGTTTTAAAAAATAAAAAATATATTAATGTGGAAGTGGAGGTCTTTGATAATAAATAAAAAAGAAATCTTTTTGACAATTCAATAAAAAAAGACTTTTTATTTTTTCAAAAAAAAAAAGAGATTATGTCAAAATTAAGAAATCTAAATTCACCGAGTCGCTCTATTATTTTCCATAGCAACTATATATAAATGAAGATACATACTAATTCCCAAATCATATTTTTATTCTACCATCAAAATATATTTGTTTTATTTGCAACGAGAAACACGTAGGCAGCAAATATACATTAAGTTATGAATTACTTAATGTTTTATCTACAAAGAGGAGGAAGAGAAGATTTATATATACACAAATTAAATCCAAAAGTCAACGCCCTACTTAAGTCGCTTAACTAAAAGAAAGAAGAGTTGAATTTGGTTAGTAATCGGCAAAATAATTTATTAGTTTATCTACTTCAACTACCTAGTCAAAATATTATAAATTTGCGGTGCTTATTTGAACTGGGAAAGCTCAATTGCTAACTAATTTTTTTATTTACCTTTTTTCCCCAAAAAAATTCAAAACGATCAAACATTCAAGTCATATAGATTGAAATGCAAATAAAAAATGAATAAATTCGATCATGTGCTCCCACTGTTGATCAGTCCCACAATTAATTGTTTTGTTCGTTTGGCCTCTCCTTCCTCTCTGATTCGTTTTAAATCGCGGAACAAATGCTCGAACCACCTGTCGATCGAAAATTCAAGACTCGCTAGGAGTTGATCATACGTCGACGCCCTCGCGATCGAAGCCGTTGCGGTCGGGGGAGACCGACCGCGCGTCGATGGCTCGATCGACTCGGGCAAGGTGTGTGTGCCTGAAGTGGGCGACAGTGGTCCAAGGAAAAAGAGAGTCAGTCGTGTTTTATTGCGGGAATTTGTTTAAGCGCTACGCTACAAGGCAGAAACTTGTAAATGGCTGAGTGTCGTTTCTGGCGGAGAGATGGGCGGAAAAAGGCATTCCTGATTTATTAGTTCGGGCAATGAATAATAAATAATCCACTTTCGGAATGTGGAATTAATTCGAAAACAAAAATAGATGCACATGTTCTCTCTTCGCTGTAATTATTAAGCATTAATTCCTTTCCAATTTCTCTCAAATTTTACAGCGTGTATTGAATTTGAATTAATATGAAAGGGATTTTGCGTCAAATCGCGAACAAAATCTCGCCCTTTTTCTTCCTTCGATCATTCACTGCCTTTGTTTTTTTAATTGATTTTAGTTTGTTTTTTTTATGTATTAATTTTCCTCACGGTTTGATTTCAACTCTATTTAAAACTCAGAGTGGTGACCAGAGGAGAGGAGAGGAGAGGAAGAGGAAGGAAAGAAGAGGAATCGTAGCGTGCTTGGCAGTGCACCGACGACATGGGCCAGTGTTCTGCGAAGAACATCGCCGTCGCTGTGGACGGTGATGGCGATGGCGACGGCGGATGCGACGTCCGTCGCTCATCGTCGCCTGTGCCTGCGACGGGCGGCCTCGCCGCGTCATCCCCGCCCCCAGTCAACAGCGCGGGGACCCCCGCTAGATCTTCGTCGGCCAGCCCCTGGCCGAGTCCTTACCCCCGGAGCGCGGCCGGTAGCCCTCTGGCTTCCGGGATCGCGCCGTCCCCTGCGCGGTCCACGCCGCGGAGGTTCTTCCGCCGCCCGCCGTCGCCCGCGAAGCACATCAAGGCGTCGCTGGCTAAGCGCTTCGGACGGAAGAAGCCCATCGACGCTTCTATCCCTGAGGACGGAGCCGGGGATGGAGCCGGAGGAAGAGAAGAGGAAGCGGAGCGGCATCTGGACAAGAGCTTCGGGTACGAGAAAAACATAGAGTCGAAGTATGAGATCGGAAAGGAGGTGGGAAAGGGGCATTTTGGGAATACATGCTTGGCGAGGGCAAAGAAGGGAGAGCTCAAGGGTCAGCTAGTCGCTATCAAGATCATCTCTAAAGCTAAGGTGCGGTTGTATGTCAAACAAGGGATTTTTAGCTCCATAACTTTCTGTTTAGTCGTTTCATTTCCCAATACTGCACTAAGAGTTCATATCCAATCCGCCGTGCGATTCAATCAAACGCCTTCTAATCTGACTACATGAATTAGCTTTTGTAGAGTATTCGAGCGTCGATCGTGTTTTAAAGAACTTAATTCTGTATCAGGATTGTATCTTTCTCTGTGTAGAGTACTAGAGTCGTGTGGGTATCCATGTCCGGCCTCACTAGTGGCAAGCCTTAACTGCGTATAGTTGTCTCAAGACTAGTCTGGAATGATACAATGTCTTCTTTACTATTGCACTCCATATTGTCTTGTCTATAAAATTGTCTAGGTGCAGTCTAGTCGATTTTAGATCCGTCTGCCTTGTAGTAGTAGACAGTATACAACTGGGCAAATCTTTGGATATCACAATAAACACCCAATCTACACAGATCTAATATTTAACTCCACATTGTAGGTATATCAAGTATGTTTTTATGCTACATTACACGGTTACTTTTCTTCTCTTTAGTGCATGTGATAAATTTGGCACTTATGCCAAGTATTGGCTTATTAGAAGTATACACCACAAACTAACTTGCAATTTTCTAATAAGTCATGCAATTTAGATTTGTACGAGATTTTCCGTTTCAGAACCCACCAAAATCCATTTTATAGCATTGATCGTATCATTGACCTAACATGGTTATTTACTAACAATATTGAAACTTAATCAACGAATAAAATTGAATTGCCTAATCAATACCATCAAATAGTTGATAGTTTGGTTTCTATTGGAATCTCTGTATGATTTCAAGATGAGATATTAGGAGCAAGTGATTAATGAGCTGGATGTCATTTAGTTAGAGGAGCAAAATCTAGTAGTGACAATTTTTTTTCTAGCTTTGAAATCCTGTTTATTGTCAACTCCAAAATCCTTGCTATTGCAGCTTTAGACACTGTAAATCTTACAGTCATTACTATCTGCAATGTAGAATAACTCCATCACCCTCACTCACTCCTCTGCTTTTATAGGTTTGATGTTTTTGTTTCTCGTTGTGAGGTTAGAGTCTTCTTGTGGTTTGTATTTATTTGACCTTTTTCTCTTGTCATGTCCTATATATTCCTATAATCTCTATCCTTCCTCCAAAAGTTTGTTAGTTATGGCTTTTATGCCCTTTATGTGTTCTAGAATTATCAAGAAAATTATCTGAATGTTAATATGATATCTTGTTCTGCATCATATCATTTACATGTCAGCTTGGCCTGTGTGTCAATGTAAAATAGCTAATCCTTGCCATTGTGTTTTAATTGGTTAATGCTTCTTTACCACTTTATCTTGTCTATAGTTTCTACTCTTTTAGCATATATTGAAGACAGAAGAAAAGTATCCTAATCAGTTATCTTTGGCAGATGACAACAGCAATTGCAATTGAAGATGTTCGTAGGGAAGTGAAAATCTTGAAATCTCTAGCTGGGCATGCCAATTTGGTGAAATTTTATGAAGCATATGAGGATGAAATTAATGTCTACATAATCATGGAGTATGCACTTACCCTTCCAGTTTAAATAGAATAGACTTTGTAGAAAATGCTAAACTTCTGACATTACATAAAGGTTGTAACTATCCAAGAACTATTTGACTGTGTACATATTTAGATGTCTATTTAGTTAAAGATTTGGTAGGGTAACCAATAAATTTTTGTTTCAACATGAAAATCTAATCACATTGTTGTTACTGCATCCTGCCAGATTCTGTGGAGGAGGAGAATTGTTGGAGAGAATCCTGTCCAGGTGAGTTTTTGACATTAGATATCCTTTTATGAAATATGAAATTTTTGCTCAAATGTTGTCTTTTGTTATAGAGGTGGAAAGTACACGGAGAAAGATGCAAAAGTAATTGTAATACAAATTTTAAGTGTAATTGCCTTTTGTCATCTTCAAGGAGTCGTTCACCGTGATCTGAAGCCAGAGGTATTGCTTCATGGCCTATTTTGGATCCTGTAGATGCTGCTGTCTAATGAAGTAGCGTGTTTAGTATGGTTCTAAATTTTTAAATGTTAGTAGATTGCTCGCATGATTTTATTTTGCAGAATTTTCTATTTACTACAAAGGATGAAAATGCACCGATGAAGATTATTGATTTTGGACTTTCCGATTTTATCAGACCAGGTGAATTATTGGTTGCAATTCAGTACTATCACCTATACTTCTCCTTTGTAGGCATGTTTAAGTTTTCCAGAACTTTGTTTCCTTTTTGTATTGTTGCACAGCAACTCTTACTAAACCAATGTCCTAGTGATGGTAAATAGGTGATTCAATTTTTTCTGTTTCTTTCAGTTATAATTTGCTGAATTTGTGTCTGTCAACTCTTTTGAGAGATACGTGGAAATAGCATAGCATTACATAATACTTTTAGCATGCATCTACTACGTTCACTATTATTCTCAATCTTTTGGACCATATATTACTTGTGCTCCACTGATTTTTTGTTTTTTGCTTGCCACTGTTGGTCTTCCCTGATAGAGGTGTTATTGGTGTTTTTTCAGATGAAAGACTAAATGACATTGTTGGTAGTGCATATTATGTTGCACCTGAAGTCCTACATAGATCATACAGCACAGAAGCAGACATGTGGAGCATTGGTGTCATAGCATATATATTACTGTGTGGTAGCAGACCCTTCTGGGCTCGGACTGAATCAGGAATTTTCCGGGCTGTACTGAGAGCCGATCCTAATTTTGATGAATCACCGTGGCCTACAATATCTCTGGAAGCCAAAGACTTTGTTAGAAGGTTGCTAAATAAGGATTATAGGAAAAGAATGTCTGCTGCAAAAGCTCTATGTACGTGTTCCATTTTCTGTTGGTTACTTTATCTCACTTAGTAATTGCTATCTGATTTGTTTGGTTTTATCAATTACGTTTGGCTACCTATCATGGTGGCAAAAGGCCACTACGCTCGCCCCAGCACTCCCGCCAATCCATCTGAAGTAAATCACGGGTGGCTACTAGCCTTTGAAATAGTGACTGACGCATGAGGGAGGCATTTATCTTGGCTATGCCGAGATTCGAACCCCATACCTCATGGTGGCAGCACCTCATGCGCTAGGCACTAAACCGTCCCGAGGGGACAAAATATTTAAAATTTAAAAAAAAAAGAGAATTTTACGTCTGGCTACCTATCAGGAGTTATAAGAAGTTATATAAACTACAATATGAGAGAATTTTTTGAGTTGAAATATATTCTATAACATCCTCAAACCCTGTTTAATATAGAATTAATAATCCTTTATTGGATAGCAGCTCACCCTTGGTTGCGAGATGAGCATCATCAGATCCCTTTGGACATACAAATCTACAAGTCAGTCAAGTTCTATATCCGCACCACACCTTTCAGATGTGCTGCCATGAAGGTTTGGATTGCTTTTAGGTCTAGATTCATTATTTGGACTTGTGCTTGATAGCTATCTACATCAGTTATATACTGAGTTTCAAATCATAGTTTTTGAGAAATTATCTGGCATTGCATAAGTGTCACCAGATTTTATGCTGAATTTACTAATGTTTTGCTTTGTCAGCAGTGATATAACATTCTTCATATCACATACTAATAGTATATTTGTGATCGATTGTTTTATTGTTATTCTTTGTTTATTTTGAGTAGATCAAGGATTGGCAAATTGAAGGGTTATATTGGGATAAAATTATATTCAGTTCAGTAGTAACATCTCACTCAAGTGCCTCACTGATTTCTTCTCTTACAGGCTCTGTCAAGTGCTCTAACAGAGGATGAACTCTTATATACAAGATCCCAATTTAATTTATTGGAACCAAATAATGATGGCTGCATTTCTGTTGAGAATTTTAGAATGGTGAGTTCTTCTATTCACATTGTTTAAAATCCTGCCATTTTGTGAGATCCCATTAAACCAAGTATTCTTTTGGGTTGACTAGGAATGTAGTCTACCTGAATTCTCTTTCTTTGTCTTTCAATCCCACATTTTAAAGCCGATTGTACTTTTTGTTGGAAATTAGTTTATGCGACCAATTGATTGAATTGGGACATGAACAACTATTTTGTAAGTAGATCATCGTAAATTAATTTCTTGGATAAATTAGAATTTATCTGGCAGAGGCATTTGGCTTGGACACGAGTGAGGTCTATGAATGTGAATGCACAAACACGTGAGTGTTGACTCTCATGAGACCATTAGGGGGTGTGAAATGATAAATTCTTGTGATTGGGCTGTGGAAGGATGAGAATTAATTATTTCGAAATCACCAAGAATTAATTAATTATGTTTTCTTGAAATTGGCTTCCATATGCCCTCCAAGGCAACATAGAAAATGTGTGCCTCGAATTACATGTCAAAGCAACATTGCATTGCTTCCCTAGTCCACATACAACTCTCAAATCATGTGCATTATTCGACACTCATGTTCATGTAGATTTTGATCACTCACAACGGAGTTGCATTGCTTGCATTGTCTTCAATGACAAAGCATGCAAGTTGCGACATGAAACCTCATGAATGTTGTTTCTCAAAGTTCGCACATGTCTTGGAACTGCGATATGCAATCGACATGTCTTGACATTCACACATGAGATTCTATGATAAGGACTACCATTTTGAAAAATAACAAAGACGCGACACTCAAATTAGAAAAAGTAAATGGGGATTGTTCATTTTTTTAAGCAAGTCGACAGAATATTGCATATTTTAATTAATTTAATTAATTGAATTTATGCAAATGTGAGGAAAGGAGACATCTAACTGAAAAAATGTTTTTTCACCCCTTAAAAGGAAACCTTTCATCCCTTTAACAAGAGCTCCATCTTTAGCTTAAATAAAAATTTTAAGCTGTCATTTCTCTTCTTGTGTTCTTTTTCTCCCTCTCCTTTTTAAGGAGTTCCAAGGCTTTAAAAGTTTGCCATAACTTAAAATTTAGAATGTTTCTATTTCAAGTCAAAGATTGTTATACTATGGTAAAATGTTGTTGATAAATCATAAGCACTTGGGAAAAGAGAAAGAGTTCACCCTTGTCTTGACCTTAAAACCTCTTATTCAAATGAATAAGCCAATTCAAAAGAGTGTATCAATATTTGTAGAGGTGATTTGATGATCGACGATATTAAGTGTGTAACAATTTTAGCAGAAAGGGTATGTCTACTATCCAAAACATGAATGGGTATGTTGAGGACTTAAAGGGGCACAATCCATGTCACCGCACCAATGGCCCACTGATTCAAGATGTTGATTTACTGACAAATTGGCTGACCAGACCCAATCATATAAATCAAATTCATCTCTTCCTTTTTGTGAATTTCAATTGGATCGCTTAATCCAAGGGATGCCTGCAAATTGTTAAAACCCTTTGGATGGGGTGCTCTTGCACATACACAATATTTCAAAGTCAATGTTGCACGGTCTATAAAACAACTATGAGACCCACAACCAAGTGATATCAGAAACCATACGTTTCTGCTTCTTGCAGTCTATACAAAGACTGAGATCCACAACCCAAATGTATAAAAATCAATACAATTATTATTTTCCTTTTTTTTTTCCACTAAGTTTCTAGTTCTGAGAGTTTTTAGAGTGTTGTCGGTTAGTGCAGACTTAGGCAATTTTATAGATAGGCACTGTATCCTACTGATAGAATTTCGAGAACTGTGCTGTATCAAATTAATGGAAATTTCTATACTTAAGAGATCTTAAAAGTGTCTAGTCCATAAATCCTATTGTTAATTCTGAATGCATCTCCATTTCTTACAACACCGTAAATTTAAATTTGCAAGAATTTGGTTAGATCAACACTTCAACAGGCTTAAGGTCATCCAAAAGAATTCAATGTAATTACTCTCTTTAATGTAATCTAAATGAGTCTAGCAATAATGCATTATGTTCACATAATAGCACTTGTTCCCAACATGATATGAACTCCCTACTGATGTCTGTGTTTGCATCCGGTTTTATTGAGATCATGCATATTGATTTTCTTTTTTCCAACTTTTTCATTAATTCATGCAGGCTCTCTGGCAGAATGCTACTGATGCTATGAAGGCATCCAGGGTTCCTGATATATTAAATGCAGTAAGCCATTGCTTTAGAGATGTTCTTGCTATGTGAATATGTTTCTGTTTAAAGTGCTTTATTCACTTAACATGTCTTGAATCTATTGTGTCAAATGGGTATTTACAGTTGCAAAGATTAGTTCTTTTTTTTTACCTTTTTTTTTTGTTTTAAATTATAAAGCATCTACTGCATCAGTTAACATACTTGTATGTCATATATGCAAAGACGAACACTTATATCAACTGAGGTTGAAATATGGATACTAAGTATTATTATTTGCTCTATTGAGTAGTTGGAGAAAATGGAAATGGATACTAAGGTTTAGGAAATAAGAACACTCAAGGCATTCACCACTCCATTTGATTATGTTGTGTTCAGAAAATGTGCTCATTCTTTATATTGTTTTCTTACACATATGACAAGCAATAGTTGCAATCATCGAATCCCTTGATAGTAGGAAATGATGAAATAACCTATGGCTGCAAAGTATAAAGCTCATCGAGTATTGACTCTATTGAAATCAGAGTCCTAGTAATCCTGTCGCTGCTTCTTGGTTAAGACAGTGAGCTAAATCATTTTCTACAAAATATTATTATGCCTGCGACCTTATGAAGTAGCTAGACTAGTAGACTTATATCACCGTCAAATCCAGACTTAAATTGGTATGATAACTTGCTTAAGATACAGGTTTTGTTCAGTGAAAGTAAAGCATGTGACATTTCCTATTAAGATTCCTCTAAACTTTTGTAATCTCCCTTTTTTTTTGAATAAATTATAGATTCCCTACTGCCATATCACAAAATTTCAAATATTGTCATATGATTTTGACTCTATTTTTAATAGGGAAACAGCCGTAAATTTATATTTCTCCTTGAAAATGTTTCACATTTTTAAGAAAAAAAAAGTTTCAGTTCAAAAATGAAGAAGTAATGAACTGCAACTGGCTGGGATAAGACCCATGAATCTTATCCTAATGTTCAATTCTTTTGTTCCAGTTTAGACCGTTTGATTAATAAACTTTACTTGGGAGCTAAATTGATGTTTGTCAAACTTCAATCTATAATTCTTATTCAAGAATTAATATCATGGATGTCTCAGTTGGAGCAGCTATCATACAGAAGGATGAACTTTGAAGAGTTTTGTGTTGCAACAATCAACCCTTATCAGCTTGAGGCTTTGAAAGAATGGGAACAAATCGCCACTAGGGCATTCCAATATTTCGAGGAAGAAGGCAATCGAGTCATCTCTATCGAAGAACTAGCACAGGTATATTAATAAGCTGATGACATATAAGCTGTGTTTTTGGCTATCATTAACTTGACATCCAACCTTGCAGGAGATGAACCTCGCCCCTGCAGCTTATTCTATGATGTGTGACTGGATCCGACCTGCTGATGGTAAACTCAGCTTCCTTGGGTTCACCAAATTTTTGCATGGTGTGACGATACGTAACTCTAGAACAAGATACCATCATTAGATTGTTCTAATTTGTTTTCATCATTGGCATTCCCTATAGAAACTCTCACATTTACCTTTCTTTTTCTTCCCCTTTTTGTAGAGCATCGGTGTACAAAACGAATATTGTTATATCAGTCCCAGATTTGGATTTCAATCAACCTTTTAGGCGCATCAAATCCTTCGTCATAGGACAAACCCGATAGCTTCTATTGTCTTTCTATAAATTCAGGTTTATATTGAGTTTTAGGGTACCTCAAATCAATTCAAGTTGGATCTCCCTTAAAACTTTATTTGATTCATGGCCACCCACCCCCATGGACATTAGGGCAAGTTGAGCAGTAGGACACTAGATGGATTGGTATGGCTTCAGGTTGAATCAACTGAAGATCAAATATCAGTCAAGAGTTTTCTTGATTCAGAGTAGTGAGTTTCGAGTCCACATTCTCGCTTATAGATGGCACAATGCATAACTCTTGGTTCGTTGGCGAAATACAACTTACATGAACATGATCTACAATACAGCATTTAGACACTTTTCTTGCTAGTGATAGGCAACCATCTTAGGGCACTGACTTACTAAATGGTATTCGTGGATCAATAAGATGATTGAATTATCAAGGAAAAAAAAGGAAAGTAAAAGAAATCACATTGGTATATTGAAGAGAAAATGCACACCTATTCTACAAAATTTAAGGCATACATGATTTGGAAGAACATGTAGATCAAGCATCTATTACTCGGTTGATGGCTCGGCTGTCCAGTAAGTTTTGATAGCCAAAAGGATCTTCTCAGGGTTGTAAGGTCCAGATTCATGATCCAGTATCTGGTTTTCCCACCTCATACCGTCTGTGATCGCCTGAACCTTCGTAAGCACCTCAACCGTGTCACGAATTATTATCGTTCCCTCTGGCCTCAGTATCCTATCCATCTCCAAGAGTATGTATGTTATGTCACACCTGCAAAAGCTTCCCCATTAGCAGTTCTTTACTCAATTCAAATGTTCATACCTGAAAATCGTGTATTCTAGAGCCTATTTGCTATGCTTTGTGAATAATCTTGAAGGAGTATTTACCTGTCCTGATATGTGCTGAAGATACCATTAGCATGGATGAGATCATAAGTCCTAGGATACGTCGAGAAGGCTTCACACCAGTCCTGGTACGTGCCGATGAATCCTCTCTCGTAGATCACACCGAGGGTGTCAGGGTTTGAGCTTGCAGGGACAACATTCATAACCCAAACAGGATAATCAATCATAGATGCTGCAAATCCGCCCAAGTAAGCATTCATGTCCATAATGTTTCGATATCGTCCTCGACTCAAAGGCGGGATAGCCCTCTTGTAGTATTCGATTCTCTCTTTCCATGTTGCATTGTCTTCCTCAAAATGCGTAGGACTCAAGCTAGGGACTAAACCACTACTAATTCTTGGTGGCATTGCGAATGCCCTTTCAGGCCATTTCTTCAGCTCACCTCCAGCAACTTCATCTTGCTTGCTTACCTCTGGCAACGGAGTTATGCAAGCACTCATTTTCCTATACCTACAATCATCACAAACCCAAAAAGGCCATCAATCATATGGACAAATCTTGAGCATGTTCATCGAGAAGTTATGTATCCTTACCAAGCAAAGTCGAAGTTATCGTTTTCGCAGATTTGAGGAGTTTGATAGCTCCTTTGAACTCGGCTACACTCTACATGGTTGATGGGCTTTTGCCAAATAGAGAGGTCTTCCTTCTCGATCACCTTCCTCCAGCATAGTCGCTTCGTGACTTCCTCAATCGAGTCTTGTTCTTGCTTCAAATCTTCTTGAGTCCTCTCCCAGCCTCGGTAGTACTTCTTCCAGTGAATTGGGGGACCAGATAGAATCCAGTAACCTCCTGGTCTTAGAACTCGATCGACTTCGATTAGGTACAAACCATCTGAGAATCCAAGACAACAATGGTTGATGATGTTTCCTTAAGTGAAACTAACTGAAGCATTCAGAGTGTCCATTTGATGTCAAAACTTACCATAAGCATACCAAGGAATCAGACATCTGGAGCAGTGAGCCATATCGAAAGCTCTCGCCGGATACGGCAGTCTCTGGGTGGCCATCACTCCGATCATCGCCGGAACTCCTCGCTCCAGAGCAAACTGCACCTGTGCTTCATGAGTATCTCTTGGTGCGAATGACATTGTTACAATGTCCCTCTTCAAAAGGTAAGCTCCCCAACTAGCAACCTTCAATCGAACAGAGACAAAGATCTTGGCAAAGTGAAAGGAAATCCATTTTGATCGATAGAATTTAGATGAAAGGAAAGGTTTGCTTACTCCACAGCCGGTGTCGATGGCAGTTCTGATGCTGCCGTCCGTCAAGGAGATGAGTGCGTTAATGTCGTCTATGTAGGCGTCGGCGCCGCGCGGGAACATGGTGCCGCCGCCGGGGAATCTGAACTGGTCGCCCTCCACCTGAATCCAGTTCTGGACCGCCTTCTCGATGCTGAGCTCCTTGTGAGGGATGTTGTCGTACCAGGCGTAGTCCCTGCTCTTGGGCCACCGGAAGGGCGTCTTGTAGTTGGGCGGCGCCGGCACGAGGCACCGGATGGCCTCGTCTTTCCCGGGGCAGTGCCGCTCCCGGTACACCAGCATCGTCCGGTCGAACCGCCGCCCGCGCGTCCTGTCCTGGCACGGCGTGTACTCGCTGAAATTGAAGGGGCAGGCCGGGAACTTGTCGACGGCCGCGGCGGCGGAGCCCGCCGCGTCCCTGGCGTTCATCTGGTGGTGAGCTTCGAAATCGAGGGCGGGCAGGGAGGAGGAGGTGGAGGAAGAGGAGCAGTCGCAGCCGGCGGCGGCGGTGGTGCCGAGGTTGGAGGTGGGATTGAGGGAGGAGGGAGGGGAGGAGTTCTGCCACGCGCCGAGGGCGTAGAAGAGCGCGCAGAGGGCGGCGACGACGAAGGCGTAAGTGAGCCGCCGGTTGGTGGGGTCCATTATCTGGTGGATCTTGGGAGATCCAACGATGTCTCTCGCCATTGATCTTTTAGCTACAATATTACGTCTGTAGATTTCATGCAAAACAACTTCTAACAAACAAATCAAATCAAGCGTTCATCTCCAAAACAAACTAATAAATAAGAAAGCGACAAAACAAAATCCAAGAAAATAAAAGAAAAGAAAAGAACAGAAAGAAGAAAATGATTGAGAATTACCTGAATAGCAACTGATTTCAATAACACACAAGAATGAAAAAAAGGTTGAGCAAAGGCTGTTCAAACTTCTTCTTTGCAGTATTCTTGTCGTCCCTAGATATTGATTAAGAAGGAAATTATAGATGTGGTTTGTGCTTATTTTGGGGAGAATTACTAGCCCCAAAATGTGGTGCTAGTTCCATACCATTCTTTTTCATTTTATTATTATTATTACAAGTTGTTAATACGTGTGATACGTACCAAGTTTTTTTTTTTTTTTTGAATTTCTTAATTTTGGAAATTTTTAGTTCTCATATCTCAACTTCTAGTAAACTGTGGATCTCGTGGGCAAGGCTTGGCCCATTTAAGCCCAGCCCATTTATTTTTGAGATAAGCACTAGTTCGGCCCATTTAAGAAACAAATTGAATGTTTAAATTTTTAAATGGGCAAATTAATTGCTCATTGTCTTGCACCAATGCTTATTACTTGTCTTATCTTCTTGTGGGCCGACGATACTGAACCGCCTAAGTGAGCACATCAACTTTTTACCATATTTTTTTGCCACACTAATGCTTACTATTTGTAGTACTATTTAAGTTGCAAGGTTAATGACAAGTTTGATGCATTTTATGATCTAAATTTTTTACATTGTTACGAGAAGTTTTAGGATTTATGTTTATCACATATTTTGTAAAATTTATATCATTCTAAATTTATGCAATTATTCCATTGTTAAAGACTTGGAAGATGATTCATACATAGATGTTAGGTTTGGTCAAAACTATCACACAAAATCTCAAATATAGTGAGGGACTAATCTAGGAAAAAAGGTGGATATATTGAGCTTGGGGTGTGTATATATATATATATATATATATATATATATATATAAAGAACCAATATATAATAATCTAATAGTGAAAACTTTTTTATAGGACAGCCCTTAAAAGATCCGTTCTTGTATATAATCCCTTTTTATGTTCAATTGAGTAAAAATTATTATAAAGACCTAAATTGCCTAATTGTCTAAATCTAGGATGGAGGTACCTACCATTGGAGACAATGAAATATAATTAAGAACCACCAACAACTCAAGTTTAACTTTTGTCACAATGATTGATTTTCAATTAATTAAAAATGGTCCTTGTCTTCAAGCACACAGCTGTATATATCTTCTCTACTTGGACAATCTTTAAGATTCTACTCATATTTCATTGTTATTTCCATAGGGCCAATTCAAAATTTAACTGAATTAATTTAGAGGTTAGTAATTATACTCATCTTAATTACTTAATTATTATCACTAATTAGTTATGATGCAATTTATGTTCTGACTCTGTTAATCATATATAATATTCGAATTTATTATTCGTGTAATATTGTGGACATATAGGAATACGTGTGGTTTTTAATTTATTAGAGACTAATCATTATAGTCTATGGTTTGGTAGGACAAAACATGAACAAAATGGCATGATTCCATTGAGAATTATCCTTCTGTTCATCCCTAATTTTAAATAGAATTATCTTCCATGATTATTGGAAAAATATTTTCAATTATAACATAACTATATATCTTTAAGGAGGGTTGTAGTTGCACCACCTATCAGTCACCCTACAAATATTTATCATCCACGCGTATCCGTCACCATTAAACATGTTTTCATTGTTATAAATGAATCAAATCTTTGAGAGCAAACTTAGCGCTTAACTTATTGATAACTTATTTATGTTGCTGAACAAATATTGTGAATTATTCTCGAATAAAAATTTTATAATTAAATTATATTAGTCTCTATTCTTAGATCGACAAGTGGCAACGACAACAACAACAATGGTCAACTATGGCATTCATGTGTGATTGTGATCATAATAAAGCCCTTGCTGTTTATGATAAGTAGGATACCAATTTGATAGGGAGAACAGTGAGGGGCTAGCTAAGAAGTTAAAATGAAGTGCCATTTCTGATTGTGATGATATGAATGATATGATTAAGGTGGAGAAAATTAGGTGGCATAAAGGATTTTAGTTGTGGCCTAAGAAGACAAACTGAATAATGAAAAGCTAGCTAGCAATGGTTTCAACAAAGCCATGTGCACCACAAAAATAATTGTTGCATTGACTTTGTATTGTGTGTTGTTGATGTGCATGTCTTGTTTCAAGGGTAAAATTCAATCATCGAAGTAGCGCCCCTTTTTTTTTTTTTTTTTTTTTTTTTTTTTTTTTTTATCAAAAGAGCATTCTATCCATCAGCTTTAAAATGATACACTAGTTGTTCTCAAAATAAAATATATTATTCTATATTATTAACTCTTGTTACATATATTAAATCTTAAATTGGTCAACTAGTTGTATGAACTTGATAAGTCCACATTATATTTTCTCGGGACGGTCTAATGACTAGCACATGAGGTATTATCACCATGAAATTTAGGGTTCGAATCTTGACAAAGCCGAGATAAATACTTTCCTTATGTGTTAGTCACGATTCCATAGGCTAGTAGCCGCCCGTAATTTACTTCCTCCGTGTTGGCCCTGAGACGAGTTGACGGGGGCGCTGGGGGCCAGTGTATTCACCTTTTGTCACCTTGATAAGTTCACATTATAATAGCTATGTTTTGTAGTTACTATTATAGTTATAGCGGCAATAATTTCGTAATTACTATAATGTGAATGATATTAAATAAAATAAATTAATGTTATCACAGCTATCAAACCGTTATGGTTTTATATCTATTATAGCATTGAAGCAGCTATGATTTCATAGTTATTACAATGCAAACTTGTCATGTTTATACAATTAATGGTTCAATATTTAATGTGTATTGTAGGATCAAATGCACGTGAGAGGGAGGGATGAATCACGTGTTTTAAAAAAACTTGTTCCTTTTGGTTTTATAAGTACGCACCGGAAAAGATGAGATAAGAGAAAGAAGAAAACATAAACACAAGCGATTTTACTTGGTTCGGAACCTTTGGGAACTCCTACTCCATGACCCAGGTCTCTCGTGTTGGAGCAATCGGTGTGACCGTAGGTTTTGATATTTGGGCAAAGGTGTAAGTTAGGTTTATTGTTGTATTTGATATGCGCTTGTGAGTATATAGAATGTAAGTACAATAAAGAAAGTCCAAGTGGAATGTTGGCAAAGGCAAAGTCCAAGGGTGAGTTTTGGCGGTGTAAGTCTAAGTGTGTAGTCTTGATAATGTAAATCCAAGTGTGAATTGGCAAGGATGAAAACCGAGGCCGAATGAAGCTCTTGAAGGCAAGTCGTGAAGGATGGGGAAGCATCCGAGGAACACAAGGCTGATGGAGGAGGCTAGAAGGCAAGGTCATGAAAAGACCCGACAATAAGGACAAGGCCGAAGGAAGATCTTGAAGGCAAGACGTGATGGATAAGGAAGCATCTGAGGGGTACAACCTAATGGAAAATGGCTAGAAGGCAAAGTCGAGGTTGTGTGGACGAGGACAAGTTCATGAGACATTATACTCGGGGTAAAACCATAGGTTTAAGGTTTTACCAGTCAACTTACATCTGAACCAATCGATTGAGGCAGGACACAGAATATTTTTATATCGACGGTTGTAAAAACCAGTCTACTGATACTATAGGCAGTTGATTGGTACTGTAGCAGTCGACTAGCAAAGAGTCATTTATAGAATCATGGATTATGTGGAGTGTTGTTGGCCAACACCAGTCTGTTAGGATCTTTCGTACGGCTAGAGAGGGGGGTGTGAATAGCCGCCCCAAATCGCTCTCGTTTCTTCCTACAATTAGGTTAGTCGCAGCGGAAAATACAAAGAAACGAAAGAGAAGAAAACCAAACCTTAACACGAGGATGTAACGAGGTTCGGAGATTAGGGCTCCTACTCCTCGGCGTGTCCGTAAGGTGGACGAGTCCGGTCAATCCGTCGGTGGATGAGTCCCCGGAGAACCGGCTAATACAATATACTCCTTGTGGGTGGAGAAACCTCGCCACAAACGTTTGCAACAGCAAACAAAGAGTACAAGAGCAGTAAGAAAAGCAATACAATATGAATACAATCGCACTCTACCAATTGCTTGCTTTCTTGTCGACTGGAGGTGAAGCAGCAACTTCACGCGACGCCTACAACAGCAGGAACCCAGCCGGAAGCTCACGCTAAGCTTTGGAGGAGCTCAACAAAGCTCAAGCACAGCAGCACTTAGAACAGCAAGAAGGAAGAAAGAGATCTATTCGCACAGAAGATGCCTCGATCCTTTATACCTGCGAAGAAGAAACAGCGAAGAAACTAACCGTTGTGTCGCAACGGCTAGAACCCTGATCGGTCTACGCACCGATCACCCAGCGCACGAGGCTTTTTGTCACCGATCGGTCCCGCATCGATCAGTGTCGCGATCGAAGCCCCGACGGTCGGGACCGATCAGGAACCTCCCGACGGTCCATAGACCGATCGCCGCCCTCACGCCATCGATCCATTCCCGATCGGTCCGCACCGATCAAAGACGGGTGGATCGGCCGCCAGACCGATCCACGGTTTCTCCTCGCGAGGTTCCCCGACGGCCTCCGCATCGATCAGATTGCAATCGCGAGCCATCGATCTCGATTCGATCGGTCACCGCACCGATCGTGGCAAACGCAGATCACCGGACGGCCACCGCACGATCCAACTCCTGCTTAGAGTGCCCTCTAACCTAGTTCGAGAACGAGCCACCGAGCCCTCTCCGACTCCATATGCCAAGCTTCACTCACTTGGACTTCTCAACACCGATGTCCGATCACCCTCGATCCATCTGGATTTTCCCTGCCCGGCTTCACTCACCAGACTTTCCACCGGCTTCACTCACCAGATTTCACACCGCCTAACATCCCGCTAGGACTTTCTCATTCACCTAGCTTCACTCACTAGGATTTTCACCGGCTTCACTCACCAGATTTCCAATCTGCCCGGCTTCACTTACTGGGACTTTTCTCCCGGCTTCACTCACTGGACTTTCCCTTGCCCGCTTCACTCACCAGACTTCCCAACCGCCTAACATCCCAGTTAGGACTTTCCACCGCTCGGCTTCACTCACCGGACTTTCCAACCGCCTAACATCCCAGTTAGGACTTTCCACCGCCCGGCTTCACTCACTGGACTTCTCCGTGCCAAGTCTTCATACTTGACTTTTCCCGTGCCAAGTCTCCATACTTGGACTTTTCCCGCGCCAAGCTCCTCGCTTGGACTTTCCAGTGCCAAGTCTCCATACTTGACTTTTCCCGTGCCAAGCCCTGCTTGGACTTTTCCAGCCAAGTCTCCATACTTGACTTTTCGCGTGCCAAGCTCCTGCTTGGACTTTTCCAGGCCAAGTCTCCATACTTGGACTTTTCCAAAGCCAAGCTCCCTTGGACTTTTCCGCGCCAAGTCTCCATACTTGGACTTTTTCCGAATCAGTCAACCAGTCAACCTTGACCTACGGCTGCACCAATAATCTCCCAAACATCTATTCTTGTCCCATATCAAGAATAGAACTCTCTCACGAGTGTCAAACATCAACATGCAACACAACTAGGTCAACCTCGACCTAAGGTTGCACCGACAATCTTCCCAAGTCAAACATCAAAATACAACTCGAGTCAAGTCAACTCGAGTCGGGTCAACCAGTCAACCTCGACCTAAGGTTGCACCAACAATCTCCCTGATGTTTGACAAAACCATAATCAAGTTAGGTTAACCCGATAACCTAACTTAGGTTTTCCAACCATCTTCCAATGTCCAATGTTCTTTCCTTGAACATTCTCTGGACATTCTCCCTTAGGTTAACCCGATAACCTAACTTGGGTTCTCTAATAATTCTCCCCTTTTCGACACACATCAAAAGTATTCCAATGTTCTTCCTCAACATTCCTTGACAATCTTCCCCTAGCTTAGGTTAAACCGATAACCCAACTTGGGTTCTCCAATAATTCTCCAATGAACACTCTCCCTTTTGACACACATCAAAAGAATAAGGAGGGTATCAAGATCAAGAGTTTCTTCCTAACGAAAGTCCCATACCTTTCATTGAAACTCTTATTTTCCCTTGATACTAAGCTCAACAATCCACTTAGTGATAATCCCATATCACTAATCCTCAAGGAGTAAAACTCCCCTAAAAGTCAACTCCCTCGACTAATAGTTAAACTCCCCTAAAGGCCAACTCCCTTGACCATTGCACCAACAATGTCTTGAGAGTTTCAAACCTTTAGAAATCTAAAACCAACTTTCACCAAATTTCATATGCAATGAATTTCAAAGACATTGGCACGCTTATCAGAGCTCACCGGATCGGTCACCGCATCGATCCATAAGACTGGATCGGTCCAGGACCGATCCAGCCCTCGGATCGGTCCAACGACCGATCCAGACATCGATCGTGATTTGATTTTTCCTCTCCCAAATTCGAAACCCCTAATAAATTCCGAAAATTCAAAATTGTGAAATTTTGAGGATACATTCTCATAACATATACTATCATGGAAAAATAGTTTTCTATGAGAATAACTTCCATTTTCAAATCTTGATACAAAATTCAAAAACTTTGAAATAGTTCAAAGTTAAGTCAACTTTGTATCACAATGTTCAATGATGAATGCTATCACTAGGAAAGCTTCATCAAGGTTTTTCAAAACAATTTTGAAATGATTTCAAACCCTTTAATTTGGGACCACAATCTTAGGGCTATATGTACATGACTTGTACACAAGCTTTCCCTATGATCCCCATATCTTGAATTAGGCTCATCTAGGTACAAGAGCTATGCACCTTGATCCTAATTCATGATCCTAATATCTCACACACATCTAGAGTGTATCAAGCACATCCATGTCAATTTTGATGTGAGATATGGGTTTAGGTATCTTAGGCTAAGGTCTCATGCATTTTCTAAACACAAATTTGATCTCAATATCAAAATGTGTTTTTCATCCTTAAATCAATTCAATTGATTATTAATGCAAGAGATGATGACATGGCATATAATGATATCATAAGTAAAAACATGTGCCAATGTCATGATGTCATGGCATAAAGTTTGAAAACTTAAATAAAGCATGACATATAAACTAGCCTAGCACTATCATGACATTTCAAATGATGATAAAACTAAACATGATGTCATGACATGTCATATGGCAAACAACCATGGTAAGTTAACACAAATAAAATACCTAGATTACCTATCTAAGTATCCTTAATCTCTTAGTTAACTTAAATTCTAATCCTAGATTGCCCATATATCCCTAAGAGAAAACCAAAATCCCAATTATGGTTTTTCTCTAGGTTTCCTTAAATTGTGCCAAATAAGATTAAAATATTCTCACTTTGGCACACTTTACTCTTCCAAGGAGTGAATGATAAAGATTATCCCCTTTCATTTTCAAAGGTTCCCAAAAACCTTGAAAATGCTCCTTGAGTGTCAATTTCCTCAAAGTTGGGTTAACTACCTTCTTATTGGAGTTGACACTCTCTAACCCATCTATGGGGTAGAGAAAATGCTCCTAGGAACCCAATACCTACTTGAGCTCATTGGGTTCACTAAAAATTCACTAGGGATGACTTCCCTAGCAACCCTCCTAATGACCCTCTTAGGCTTTAAAGCCTTGGTCATTTGGGTCTCATCAAGATCAACTCTAGGGGTGACTCCCCTTGTGACCTTGGTGGTGATCTTCCTAGCCCTAGGTTTTATTCCATAATCGAATGGAACATTGTGGTAAGTGGGCTTGACCACTTGGGACTTAGGTTTGTGACCCAAACCTTTCTTGTCCTTGGCTTTGGTTTTTGACCCTTAAACCCTAGAGATGACTTCTCCAAGTTCTTAAGAGCCTTTTCCAAAGTATCAAGTCTTGACCTCAAGACTTGATTCTCCTTCTCTAATACCTCAATTTTTGATTTGTCATTTTTCTTTGAGGTATTCCTAGGCATGTGTCTAGTTGTTTTGGGGTTTCTACCTAGGTTCTCCTTAGCCTTAGATGAGTTAATTCTAGGTTAGCATTTCTAGAATTGTTCTTATCTAGGCTAACATGTTTGCACCCAAGCATGTGTATCGATTTCTAATGTTATCATGCTTATCATTATTGACTAGTGCAATAAAATTTCTAGCATGCATCTTACTAGTATTGCACGAATGAGACTTAAATGATACCTTAGGGTTTGCCTTAGCTCCCCTATAGAAGTGCTCGGTCTCTTGCCCTTGTGAGGTTGCCTCCCCTTGACAATGGCTCCTATAGTGTCCCCTTTGCTTGCATTGAAGCACACGATGTGCTCCTTGCCCTTTCGGACTCGGCCTTTGACGCCGGTGGAGTCTTTCACCCTCTTTGGACACTTACTCTTGTAGTGCCCAATTCCTACACTCAAAACACATTATATGCAATTTACTTGAACTTAAAGTGTTTGAGTTACCTAGGATTGAGGATGAATGGATGTTCTCTTCTTCATCCCTCCCGGAGGTAGAAGCTTCTTCTTCGTGCTCCGAACTTGAGCAAGAGGAACTCTCCTCCTCTTCTTCCTTGGATGTTGAGTAGCCCTCAACTCCCAATTTGCTCCCTCCATGATGTGAGCTACTTGGCTCACTAGGCTCCTCTTCATGGCTTGAAGTGGAGCTCTCCTCATGGTACTTGGCCAAGTTATCCCACAATTCCTTGGCATTGTTGTATTTACCTATCTTACACAAAATATTAGTAGGTAATGAAAATTCAATTGTTTTAGTTACCTCATTGTTGATCGTGGATTGGTGGACTTGTTCCTTCGTCCACTTGTTCTTCTCTAGAGGCTCTCCTTCTTTATCCATTGGAGGAGAAAACCCTTCTTGTACACAAAACCAGTTCAACATATTAGTCCTAAGAAAATACATCATCCTTACCTTCCAATATGTGAAGTTGTCGTTGTAGAAGGGTGGAATCGTGATGTCTTCTCCGAATTGATCCATCTCTAGCTTTGCTCCCACGGGTGTTGATCCGACGAAGAGCGTCCTCGCTCTGATACCACTTGTTAGGATCTTTCGTACGGCTAGAGAGGGGGGTGTGAATAGCCGCCCCAAATCGCTCTCGTTTCTTCCTACAATTAGGTTAGTCGCAGCGGAAAATACAAAGAAACGAAAGAGAAGAAAACCAAACCTTAACACGAGGATGTAACGAGGTTCGGAGATTAGGGCTCCTACTCCTCGGCGTGTCCGTAAGGTGGACGAGTCCGGTCAATCCGTCGGTGGATGAGTCCCTGAGAACCGGCTAATACAATATACTCCTTGTGGGTGGAGAAACCTCGCCACACGTCTGCAACAACAAACAAAGAGTACAAGAGCAGTAAGAAAAGCAATACAATATGAATACAATCGCACTCTACCAATTGCTTGCTTTCTTGTCGACTGGAGGTGAAGCAGCAACTTCACGCGACGCCTACAACAGCAGGAACCCAGCCGGAAGCTCACGCGAAGCTTTGGAGGAGCTCAACAAAGCTCAAGCACAGCAGCACTTAGAACAGCAAGAAGGAAGAAGGAGATCTATTCGCACGGAAGATGCCTCGATCCTTTATACCGCCAAGAAGAAACAATAAGAAACTAACCGCTGTGTCGCAACGGCAGAACCCCGATCGGCCTACGCACCGATCAGCCCCAGGCGCACGAGGCTTCGCTTGTCACCGATCGGTCCTCGATCCGATCGTGTCGCGATCGAAGCCCCGACGGTCCGGACCGATCAGAACCTCCGACGGTCCATAGACCGATCGCTTCGCCTCACGCCATCGATCTATTCCTCGATCGGTCCGCACCGATCAAAGATGGGTGGATCGGCCGCAGACGATCCACGGTTTTCTCCTCGAGGTTCCCGATCGGTCCTGCACCGATCGATTGCAACCGCGAGCCATCGATCTGATTCGATCGGTCACCGCACCGATCAGTGGCAAACGCAGATCACCGGATCGGCCACGCATCGATCCAACTCCTGTTTAGAGTGCCCTCTAACCTAGTTCGGAGAACGAGCCACCGAGCCCTCTCCGACTCCATATGCCAAGCTTCACTCACTTGGACTTCTCAACACCGATGTCCGATCACCCTTGATCCATCCGGATTTTCTTGCCCGGCTTCACTCACTGTGACTTTCCACCGCTTACTCACAGGATTTCACACCGCCTAACATCCCGCTTAGGACTTTCTCATTCACCTAGCTTCACTCACTAGATTTTCACCGCTTCACTCACCAGATTTCCAATCGCCTGGCTTCACTTACTGTGACTTTTCCGCCGTCTGGCTTCACTCACCAGACTTTCCTCTGCCTGGCTTCACTCACCAGACTTCCCAACCGCCTAACATCCCAGTTAGGACTTTCCACCGCCTCGCTTCACTCACCAGGACTTTCCAACCGCCTAACATCCCAGTTAGGACTTTCCACCGCTCGGCTTCACTCACTGGGACTTCTCCGTGCCAAGTCTTCATACTTGGACTTTTCCCGCCAAGTCTCCATACTTGACTTTTCCCGTGCCAAGCTCCCTGCTGGACTTTTCCAGCCAAGTCTCCATACTTGACTTTTCCCGTGCCAAGCTCCCGGCTTGGACTTTCCAGCAAGTCTCCATACTTGACTTTTCGCGTGCCAAGCTCCCTGCTGACTTTTCCAATGCCAAGTCTCCATACTTGACTTTTCCAGTGCCATGCTTGGACTTTTCCGTTGCCAAGTCTCCATACTTGGACTTTTTCCCGAATCAGGTCAACCAGGTCAACCTTGACCTACGGTTGCACCAATAATCTCCCAAACATCTATTCTTGTCCCATATCAAGAATAGAACTCTCTCACGAGTGTCAAACATCAACATGCAACACAACTAGGTCAACCTTGACCTAAGGTTGCACCGACAATCTTCCCAAGTCAAACATCAAAATACAACTCGAGTCAAGTCAACTCGAGTCGGGTCAACCAGGTCAACCTTGACCTAAGGTTGCACCAACACAGTCGACTAGTAAAGAGTCGTTAGTAGAATCACAGATTCTATGGAGTGTCGTTGGTTAGCACTAGTCGACTAGTTTAAGGACTAGTCGACTAGTAACAGTAAGGTTGGCCTTGGTGACGAAATTAAAGGTGGTTAGCCCATAATTAGAGTCTCCCAAGCTCTTAAATACAATCCAAGTGTGATCGAGTTTTTGGCGAGGTTTCTCCACCCAGAAGAAGGATTGTGCTAGTCGGAGTTTATCGGAGAATCATCCATCGACGGATAGAGATTATCCACCTTACAGATAGCTATGGAATGAGACCATCATCTCCAAACCACATTAAATGAAATGTGTCATTAGGTTTTGTTCTTCTTGTTTATTGTCTTTTAGGGATAGCTTTCATTTTATACTTGTTATTTTGTATTGTCGCTACTTTAACAAGTGTAGGAAGCGAACGTAGAGGGTAACTGTCTATTCACCCCTCTAGCCGGTGTCAAAGGTCCCAATAATTGGTATCAGAGAAGGGTTGTTTTTCATTGGACTAATCATCGAAAGGAGCAAGTGCTAGAGGAAGAAGATGGAATTGAAAGGGCCATTAGGATGGGATATCCGGATCCTGCCTCCATACGATCAAGAAGGCTTCGAGTATTGGAGGAAGCATTTGGAGATTTGGTTCTAAATGGACTAGGATCATTGAACCGTGTTAGAAGTTCCTTTCGAAGCTCCAACAGACAAGAAAGGAAAGCGTCTTCGACCTCAATATTGGACCAAAGAGCAAAGACAACAATCGGAGACGGATAAGGAAGTAACTAGAATTGTATTGCATTTATTACATTCTAATATTGTGTCACATATAGGTGAGTACAAGTATGTTCATGAGCTGTGGAGCAAAGTGATTGCTTTTCATGAAGATCCTACACAAGCACAAGAAGTGGAGGAGCCCAAGGAGAAGGGCTCATTGGTCTAAGAGGAGGAGAAGGATAAATCGGATATGGAGATGAACTCAACATCTAAAGAGGAGGAAGAAGTGGAACCGTCCACATCCTCAAGTGAGTAAGAAGAATTCAAGATAAGTGAGGAAGAAGTGGAACCGTCCACATCCTCAAGTGAATAAGAAGAATTCAAGATAAGTGAGGTAGAAGTCTTGGAAGTGTAACCCTCAACCTCATCTAATGAGAAAAGCGGGAAGAATCATATCAAGTGCTTTGAGTGTGGAAAAATGGGACACTACAAGAGTAGATGTCATTCGCTTCAAAAGGTAAAGGAGTTAATTCCTAAATCCACTAAAATTCTTGTAGAATCTAATGTGAATTGTAGGAAGGAGAGTGCTAAGAAGAAATAACACATTATTTGCTTCATGTGTAGTGAGCGGGGGGTCACTACCACATGAGTGCCCAAGGAAGGGGAAAATCAAACAGAAGCAAATGAGGAAGTGGAGAAAGTCATGTGGATGCTCGTGTCTAGGGGGAGCTCCAATGGTAAGTAGGAAGGTAGACCCTAACTTGAAGTTTAATTCGTACATTAATTCAAGCGCTAGGCTTATGCATGCTAGAAATAATATAGATTATTTACCCATGCATAATTATGAATTTAGGTATAATGATAGGAATAGGGTTAATATGGTTAATAATCCTAGGAAATCATATGTAAAGGTTAAACCTAACAAAATAAGCAAAATATCATGCCTAAGGAGAGGAAGGTAGTGGAGGATTTAGATATTAATCTCAAGAAGGGGAGACACATGCCTAGAAAGGTGGGTAGGTCTAGAAGTGTTCATGATGAACAAGTTGATTCTAGAGTTAAAAACCTAGAATTGGAAAATCAAGTTTTAAGGAAAAAATTTGATAGGATAGAAAAAGTCCTAGATAGATTCATTGTTAGATCTAGAGGACTTGATAAGATATTGGGTAGTCAAAGACTCCATGCTGATAGATTCGATTTGAAATATTGATCTTCATCAAACAAGGGTAAGGGAAAGTTACCCATAGAGCACTTTGCTGGATATGTCACAGTAGAGTTTCCTAATGCCAAAAGAAGGTCACATGTAATGATTGCAAGTACAAATGGCAAGGGAGAATCCTCTAAGGTTAGAAAAGAATTATATGATAGGGTGGCATATGACTATAGCAAGGAGAGATCAAGAAATAACAAGGAAAAGCTATTTAAGGATAAGGAGAGACTAGCCAAAGACAAGAGAAAGTCTAAGGTTGAGAAGAAGAAGAAAGTCAAGTGGGTTGACCAATCATCACCCCGAGGTGTATTGTTGTGGCCTCGTATTTTTAGATGAGTCACTTAAGGAGGTGGCCAGGGTTAAGAGCTCTAGGGGGAGCTCAAAGAGTCAAGTTGGGATCCATGATAAATGGATCTTAAGTGGACCCCTTGGGATTCTAGATAAGTCATGGAATGTGCCAAAGGGGTTAGAGATAGACTTGAGTTTCTAATCTAGTTGGTTGGCACATTTGGAATGAGTTGTTATGCAAGAAATATGAAATGAGATTCATATTGCATGAAAATTAGTTTTAGATGTATAGATGTCATATAAACTAATGCTAGGGAAGTATTATGGTTTAGTATGCGCAGATACATCGAGAGAAAGTCAAAACTAGGACTTTATGTCAAGATTCAATTGAACCATTTAGATAGCTTTGAATTTTATGTTAATCTTGAGATCCATAATAAATAAATAAATAAATAAATAAATATATATATATATATATATATATATATATATATATATATATATATATATATATATATATATATATATATATATATATATATATATATATTCCAAGTAGACATTGGTAAAACAAATATCTCCATAAAATTTAGAAAATTTTGAAGGTTTGTAACAATTTTTGTGTATTTCAGAAATTGGGTTCAAAATATTGTTTAGGGCTAAAATAGGGTGTCAATCGACTGGCTTAAATACCAGTGGACTGGTAACAGTGTTTGTCAAGCACATACTGATTCTGTGAGGTTATTTCGATGAGATTAGTTGACTAATATAGTCTGATATTGGTTTTCAACTATAGAAAATGACTAAATAAGGGATATACATGTATGTAATCTTATAGAGGGATTAATATATGATAATTATGGTCATTAGAGGTGCAAGAGTCTAATAATTAGGATATTATTAAAGCTCTTTTTAATGTGTGGCAATGGAAGAGAAGTTTAGATTTAAGTAGGAAACATAAATACCTTTGCGGGAAATCCTAGCATAAGGGGGAGCTTAGGCGAAGGGGGAGTCTAGGTTTGGGTTCCATTGCTTATACATCAGTGATTGCATAATTTGTTTGCATGTTTATTGCATTATATGTTTTCTAACTTAAATGAGTTGCCAAACATAAAAAAAGGGGAGATTGTTGGAGCAATCAGTGTGACTCTAGGTTTTGATATTTGGACAAAGATTTAAGTTAGGTTTATTATTGTATTTGATATGCGCTTGTGAATATGTAGGATGCAGGTACAACAAGGAAAGTCCAAAATGGAATGTTGGCAAAGGCAAAGTCTAAGGGTGAGTCTTGGCGGTGTAAGTCCAAGTGTCTAGTCTTGACAAAGTCAATCCAAGTGTAGCTTAGCAAGGATGAAGATCGAGGTCGAAAGAAGCTCTTGAAGGCAAGTCATGAAGGATAGGAAAGCATCCTAAAGACGCAAGGCTGATAAAGGAGACTAGAAGGTAAGGTCATGAGAAGATCCAACAACAAGGACAAGGCCAAAGGAAGCATCTTGAAGGTAAGACGTGAAGGATGGGGAAACATCCGAGGGATGCAAGGCTGATGGAAGATGGCTAGAAGGCAAGGTTGAGGTTGTGTGGGCGAAAACGAGTGTATGAGAGATTGCACTCGGGGGATAAAACCCTAGGTTTAGGGTTTTACCAGTAGACTAGCATCTGGATCAGTCAACTAAGGTAGGGCACAGAATATTTTATGCTCGATGACTGTGAGAACCAATCTACTAGTACTGTAGCCAGTTGACTGGTACTATAGTCAGTCGACTGGTACTATAGTTAGTCGACTGGTATTATGGTAGTCGACTAGTACAATATAGCAGTCGATTGGTAAAGAGCTGTTGGTAAAATCATAGATTCTGTGGAGTGTTGTTGGCCAGCACCAGTCGACTGGTGCAACGACCAGTTGAATGTTAACTATTTCCCAAGCTCTATATAATGAAACTTGGTGTGACTAGCCTTGGTGATGAAATTAGAGATGACTAACCCCTAATTAGAGTCTCCCAAGCCTTTAAGTGCAATCCAAGTGTGATTGAGTTTATAGCGAGGTTTCTTCACCTACAAGGAGGATTGTGCTAGCCGGATAGAGATCGTTCATCTTATGGACAGTCATGGAGTAGGAGCATCATCTCTGAACCATGTTAAATGAAACACGTCGTTAGATTTTGTTCTTCTTGTTTATTGTCTTCTAAGGTTAGCTTTCATTTTATACTTGTTATTTTGTATTTTCGCTGCGCTAACAAGTATAGGAAACGAACGTAGAGGGTGACTGTCTATTCACCCCTCTCTAGGTAGTGTAAAAGGTCCCAACACCTCAAACTTATCGATGGATAATCCACTAAATTTTCTTTCGGAACCGCCAGAAGAGTGATCGAATACAAAGAAACGAATAGGAAAGTATAACAATCCTACAGTTTCCTTTTGTAAATATGTAGAGTAAGCATAAATTTAAAACTAGTTCCCAACACGAAGATGTCAAAGTGAGAGCACTCATGTGTTGTGATAGTTTGTCTGTAGTAGTCAGGTGTAGCAGTGTCGTAGTAGAATAGCAGCGCGAAGTCGGAGCAGTCGGAACATCGAACAATTACGTAGAAGCTTGTAGAAGAGGTGTGCTTGAAGAGCTGGTCGAACAACCCTTTTAAAGAGGATTGGAGTCGTCTCCAATGCCACCGGAAGCACCTTTAACCCCAAAATCATCCCTGAAGAATCGACTCTTATTGTCGACGAAGCCCTCTACCTTATCCGAGAGAAAGCGCCTTCAAAGCTCTCTGAGGCACCTCTAGCGCCAAGCTTCATGGCGTCTCTATTCTCATGGGAGGTGCCTCCGTGCCCTTTTGAGTGGGGACTTCGACCAAAGCCTCTAAGGCGCCTTCAGTAGCATAGGAGGTGCCTTGAGTATTATTTATCCTAATTTGCTTATTTATTTTTGTTCCTGCAAAACATGTTAGTTCAATGAGAAAATATCTAACTTGCAAAACAAAGTTAGCAAAATTATAAAGCAACAATATTAATTAGATCCTGTCTTTCCATGACCAAAATCTTGTCACAGTCTCAATCTAGGTTTCCAAAATATACCTAAACTAGACATACACCTAAAATCCCTAATTGGGACTCATCCTTACTGGAACACTCCCCTCCAGTGACTTACCTTATTTACCATGCAAAATTGTTTGACTTACTTTGGTCTATCAAGTATTCCCACCAATTGTTAGGTTCGCAGACCCAACTGGAGTTCGGCCAGCTGTTAGGTCCCGCGGACCCGGCTAGACTTCCCACCAGATATCGGGTAATTCCTTGACCTATCTGGACTTCTACACCAGCTATTAGGTCCTCTAGACCTAGCTTGATTTCAGCCTGGTGTCAAACCAATCAAGTTTATACACTTGGTAGAATAGTTAGATCACACCACATCTAACTTTAATCCATCTGTCATTCATCAAAACTTAGGTTTGATTATTGATGCTAATTGTACCAATAATCTCTCCCTTTTTGATGTAATGACAATCCAGGTTAAAGTTACAAAAATATGCAAAAAGAAGTGACAATACAAGATGATTTAAGAGAAATTAATTGATTTTGAATTTTTATTTTATTCTCTTGATCATTTTAAGGTTAAATTTTTCAGTTTTTTCAGATTTTCTTACTTAAACTTTTACCCTCTCCCTTTGACATTCATCAAAATATATGCAACTAAGCAAGAGAAAATATAAAATAGATAACTAGATTAAGTAAGTACATCAAGCAATAAACTCTTCGAAGGTAAGCTTTTTCATAAGAAAAATTACAAGTCCATTTCAGGGAGGCTTTGCCAAGTAAGAATTTCAAGTATTTTATAAAGTAATTTTTAAAGTAATTTTCATAGTATTTTCAAAATATTTTTCAAAATAGATGTCAAAGTATTTGCAAAAGATTTTAAAACCAACTTGTAAAGTAATTTGTACTTTTTAAAATATTTTTCAAAGAATGTTGCACGTATTTTTCAAAATAGATATTTGAAAACTATAAGAGTATTTTCAAAGCACTTTTTGAAATCTAGTTCAAAAAGTATTTTTTAAAATAATTTCAAGACAATTTTTAAACATATAATTTTTAAAGTAATTTTTGAAACTTTGCAAAAATATTTTCAAATAAATTAAGCAAATTAGTTTTGGAAACTTTTTCGAAATATTTTTCAAAACAAAGTTTAACAAAGTTAAAAATTATGAAAAAGCATTTTACAAGGGTTTTTCAAAGTAATTTTTTAAAGCAAGTTTCAATAAAAGTTTAAAGCAAGGGCATTTTCAAAAATTTGTAAGTTGTTTTCTAAACATAAAACTTTGCATGAATTTTGTAAAATATTTTTCAAACTATCTAAAAATTTGATCAAAGAAAATTTTGTTTTTAAAGAAATCTTTCAAGGTAAATTTCAGATCCTCCCCCTTAACCTGATATTATTTTAAAAATAATATCTATCTAAAAATGGTTCTTAAATTTCTAACCTTTAGCTACTAACTAGCTACTAAAAGATAGTAGCGTTCACTTGGTTAGTCAAGTTAAGTATGTTAATACAACTAGTTATTTACTAAAATGGACCACTTAACTTGATCAATGTATTTTAGGTATTTAACGCCCAAACTTATTTTGATGCATTGATATAAGCATCTGAAGTTCAAGTAAAAACCTAAGCATCTCACACCATTCTATGTTTTTGAATACACAAGGAAGGTGATCCTAGTGTGCTTGTGAGATGCTGGTTATCTAATACTATAGGATCATGATTTCTAGAGGAAGTCCTAAGCTAAGTCCATAATAGTTTTGAAACACTAGAACAATGAGGATTTTGAGAAAACATAATTAATGAATTTTCCTAGAATTTGAAAGATGTTTGACAAGTAAGAATAAAGTAAGAGATTAAGTTTTAATCTATCATACACATTCCTAACTATCGACATAAATTACTAAATTTAGATTCAAGGAGCGGTTTGATAAATATGTCAGCTAGATTTGACTTAGACTCGATATAGTTGAGTTCAATATCTTCTTTAGCCACATGATCCTTAACTAGTCTCTAAGTTAGGAAATTTTGGTAGTCCTCTAATTAGTCCATTTAATTTAGTGAGATTTTTAAAGTGAGTATAAAACAGTCTTCTAGCTATGCCATAGCCAAATTTTATCTTTTTTTTTTTTTTTATCAAATGACACTTAAGTGAGGAGCTGACTAGATCAATTATGTAAATATTATTATCCCTAAATCCTTTTAATTTTATAGTGGGGTTTTACATATGTTTAATTAAACATTCAGATGATAAAAATTTAACCTTATAATCCAAATCACACAATTGACTAATATTCAGCAGATTGAACTTGAAAATTTCAACAAGCAATACTTTAAGAATAACGAAATTACACTTGAGTTTAATGTTATCTATGTCAATTACCTTAAATTTGTCGTTGTTTCTGTTGGGATCTAGCACGCTAGAAGACGCGGAAACGTGGCGGAAAAATTCTAGATCCACTTATCCAGCGGATCCATGCGAAAGGGAAGAAACAATTTCTATTAAACTAATCAATGCTAATTACATGATAGGAATATACCTTTGTTACGTGTCCTTCGCAATCCTGACAACAACCTTTTCTTTGGATCCAGATCTCAGCGCGTTCAAGCGTCCGCGCCTCTATGGTATCTACACGAACATATCCTTCGTTCATCCCACGAACGAAGCCTTCAGAGAAGAACCATTTTCTTGTGCTAGCAAGAAGAATGATTCGGCCATGATCAAATTCGCCCAAGGAAGGAAGAGGAAGAAGAGGGGGAAGATCAAGAGACACCCTTTTTCATCTCATTTTCATCTAATGAAAATTTCAATCCAAAAAGCCTATTTATATTCATCCAAGAATACCAAGGATTTTTGTCTTTTTTTATTCGTTGGATTTATCATATTGGATTAACCATTAATCCAATAACCCAATAAGTCTAACCCATTGAATCTAACCCATTAATCCAATGTGTCTAATTCGGATTGGACTCAATCCAATGAGTGGGTTCATTTGAGTCTAACTTAATTAGTAACCTAAAAGGCCTAATCATCTCATGATTGTCTCTTAGGGCTAATTACTAACAGTTTCCAAAGACAACCGTTCTTAAGCTTTTATATTTGAGTTTGGTGAATTTGATATGATCCTCAGTCATGTGTCTAGAGCAACCACTATCTAAAATCTATTTAGATTCCTATAAGAAAGTAGGAGTCAAAATTCAACTTAAGTGTTAAATTAAGGTTTTAATTAAAGTTTAAGTTCTAATTTTGATTTTAAGTTTAAGTTTTAATTTTTAAGTTTTAATTTTGATTTTAAGTTTAAGTTTTAATTTTAACTTTAACTTTTAGTTTTAATTTTAATTTTAAGTTTAATTTGATTTTAATTTTAAGTTTAATTTGATTCTGAATTTAATTTGAATTTAGTCAGGTTTGGGTTAAATTTGAATTCTATTGATCTAATTATCTCACCCCATCTAAGTTTATTAGTTGAATTTTTATTTAAAGATAGTTTGACTTTGTGTTAGATTTAGATTTAACTGTCAATTAATTAAATGCACATTTCAAAAATCAGCTTTCAGGTTGTGGCAAGACACAGGAGCCTTCTTTGGTATAAGAGCAGCCACCACTTCTAGACAAAGTCTTTTTAAGAAATTGAACATTTAATTTTCCTATTGATAAACCTTGGCCTACCTAATCTAGGGTTTAGTGAGATAGCTTTGGTTAGTGATCCTGTCCGAGCGCTGAGTCGGTGGACACTGGGGACGTGGCGCTCTCCGCTGTCTTCGACTGGTGATGTGGATCTCCGGTGAACCTACAAAGAAGCCGAGCAGGGAGGGGTTTCCCGGCGACGACCCTCCGACGCTCAAGTCAGGCAGTGAAGAAGAAGAGGAGCAATGTAACGCTACTGTGGCTACAGTGATGAGAATCGCATACCTCCGTCGAACTTTGGGGGTCTTTATATAGGACCTCGGAGAGGCGCAGGCCCGCTTCTCGATGCATGCACGATTCCCCAAATATACCTCAATAGGGTTGTGTCAGAAAAGCATGTCTGACGCCATTCCGCAATCGCCCGAGCATATCCCTGATGTGACGGTGGAAACTTCCACCGTACGATACTTTGTCCTCTCCGGCCGCCGACCATGCTGTTTGTCGGCGGCAGGTGTCTCAAGGATGATTGTTATTAGCTGTCCCTTTGCGCCTCTTGCCTGTTCCCGGTCCGAGCGGACCATTCACTCGGCGCTCATGGCCTCCGAGAATGCGCATACCTCGGACCGGGGGGAAGCCCTGCTCATGTGCTCGGATGGGATAGCGCCTTATTATCCTGTGACTCGGTTGAGCGGCCTGTCCGCTCGGCCCAGAGACTCTTTTACCTTGAGCATCAGAAACCCGACCCCTGGTCGGGCTGTCTTTCATCCGGCTTGGGAGCCTCCTGGCCGGATGTTCGGTCGGCCGAATGCTCGGTCGGCTCGCCAGTCCGCTCGGTGTGACCTCTGTCCGCCCGGCACGACCTTGGGGTTGACCCTCTTGACCATTGACCTCCACGTGTCGTTGACCTCCCGCCAACGAGGGTCCCCCGTCCTTACCACCGGATCACATGCCTCTCCCTCAAGTCTAGTCGAAGGAGGCGCTAAGTCCGACTGACTGGACTATGAGTTTGGCCGAGCGACAGCCATCCTGCCACTTCCAAAAGTGTATCTTCGCTCGGCCACTATGGGGCCGAATAGCGCCGGTCGGCTAATTGCCTAGGGCTGCCCAACTGGCCTGTGATGATGTCCGCGGGATCTTCTCGGAATGCGTACAAATCTCCGCCATTATGGTTGAGCACGCGGGTTCTGCCTCGTGATGGGGCTCATTAAATGCTTTCCTCGGGCCAAGTGCCACGTGGCACTGTTGACGCCATCGCACGGCCGTCGCCTTACACCCGACGCGACGTTCACCGGTTTGAAATGGACGGTTGGATGCAGGCCTCGGGTTATGTGACCTACATCCGACGGCTCGGGCGGCTCGAGCCCATCCTTATAAAGCTCTCATCGCCTTCTTCCGCTGCATTTTCGCCGTCGCGTGCTCAAAAGCCCTCTCCTGCGCCCCTTGCTCCGGTGACCTCGTTCCTCGGCACTCCGGCGACCTCTTGCCCACTTCTCTTCGGTTCTCGTGTTTTCTTTGCGTTCCTTGCCACGTTCTTGCCTTCCGGTTACTGTTCCGTTCGTCTTCTCTGAGCCTTTGCGTTTTCTTCCGATCCCTGCCTCCTCCACTGTTCCGGTGATGGCTAGCTCTTCCCAGCCCGCGGACCTCGCTCTCGGCCCATGGTATACTACCATGGAGTCGCGGTTCGATCGGCGGGACGCCGAGAGCCTAATAAACGCCTTTGACATCCCCTCTAATTTCGAACTGATTTTACCCTCTTCTTCCGCTCGGCCACACAACCCTCCTCGCGACATTATCTGTTTTTTCTGCGAACAATTTACAGCCGGTCTGCGGTTTCCTCTCCACCCCTTCATCGTTGAAATTTGCAACTTCTTTGGCATTCCGCTCGCCCAGTTGGTTCCCAACACTTTTCGCCTTCTGTACGGAGTTGTGGTATTATTTAAGATACACAACATTCCCCTCCGCCCGGAAGCCTTCTATTATTTCTACTATCCCAAGCAGTCCGAGCCGAGCACTTATCTGTTTCAAGCTCGGCCCGGCTTAGTCTTTTTTTGATAAACTGCCCTCTTCCAACAAACATTGGAAAGAGAACTTCTTCTTTCTTCGTATTCTCGGGCGGCTCCCTTTCCGTACTAAATGGCAGGTCGGACCACCCACCTCTCCCGAGCTGAAGAAGTATAAAACCCGACCGGACTACCTCCAAGCAGCGAATATGCTAGCCGATCTGAAGCTCGACATCAACAAGCTCCTACCTGAAGGAGTGACTTATATATTCGGTTTGAGTCCGAGCCGGACCCCCCTCCCGAGCAGCTTTGGTAAGAAATTTACTTGTGCATTTGCCTTGAGTTCTAACTGATTTTCTTCTCTTTTTCTTGCAGCGAACATCGTAATGGAGTCTGTGCTGTTCAGGATCTTGAAGAAAAAAGCGGCCGCGCTCGAGGCGGCAGCGGCCAAGGAAATGGAGCAGTTGGGCATTGCTCCGGTCGGCTCTCACGAGGGTGAGAGCGAGACAAATGCAGGGGAGTCAACCGCTCGAGCTTCACCTGCGGAAGCGACTGGTGGTGCAACTTCCAGCAAGGGCCCTTTCGTTTGGTAGGATGACTCTGAGTCGGACTACGAACTCCCCCTCAACCAGAAGAGATGGCGTGTTGAGATGCTACTCCGTTCGGAAACCTCTGCAGTGCAAGCGCCCGAGCGGACGGGCACCGCATCTTCTCGCGGCAAGGCTCCATCGGTCGAGGCGCTCTCCTCTGACCGGACCCCCTCTCAACTGGATCCGCCTGCGGCCCCCATCGAAGCGGTGCCGGTCAGCTCCCTTCCTCCTGTACCCCGCCGAGTCCGCCGCTCAGGCATTCTGTCCTCGATGTCCAGCCCAGCCTCCGATCCCTCGGCGTCTGCTCACACAACTCCGGGCCGACGCCGCACTATTAAGGCCACCCTACACCTCCCCACTGAGGCGTTTATGGCCAAGTCAGATCAGCCGACGGCTCCTGAACATATGATCACTATCAAGGGGCCCCTTGCTGAGATGTGGGCGGACGCGCGGGCCCGTGTTGCCATGATACCGCTCGACAAACTGGCTGACAGGCACATGCAGCAGTCCACAGGGGTAAGCTTCATTTATGCTCTTTTATGTAGTCTTCCCAATCGGCATTTTAACACTCCTGCGTACATCAGAGATGGGTGGAAGAGATCGCTATTGCCAACCGCTTGGCTATGGTGGAGGAGGAGCTAAAGAGACTAAAGAGTCCGGGCGGCCCGTCTTCTTCTCAGGGCCCTTCATATGCCGAGCTGCAGAAGGAGCTCGCAAAGACCAAGGACCTGCTGGAGGCCGAGCGGAAGAAGACGGCTAACCAAGCATACATGCTGACCCAGCTCGAACAGCAGGTCAAAACTTATGACCGCAAGATAGAACTCGCCACCACTCGGAAAAATACCGCGATCGCCAATCTGGACAAAAAGAATGTTAAAGCGAGGGCTCTGGAGCAGCGGGTGAAAGAGCTTGCGGATTTGCTGGACCGCGAGAAGAAGGGCCGCTCGGTCGAGGCGGCGGCTCTCAGGGACGATTTGAAGGCCCTGCAAGAAGCTCTCGACGCTTCCCGCGCCGCCTTCAAGCAGTACCAGGAGGTGGAGCCAGGTCGTGTCGCCACCTTGAGGCAGAAGTACATCCGCTTGGAGGAATTTACCGAAAAGGTCTGCGACCGGATGGTCATTGCCTTCGAGTTGGCTATCACCGCCACGGCAGACTATCTGAAGTCCAAGGGTTAGCTCCCCGAATCCGTGGTCATCCCTACTACGGAGCATGCGGCGCTTCTCACCACCATTCCGAAGCATGTTTTCAATTATCTGGAATGAAGTGTTTTTTGTAATCCTTCCGATCGGCGAACTTATAATTTTGGAATGCCAATTTTTTCTCTATTAGCCTTCCATGAAGTGTTTCTTGTAACTGCACCGCTCTACCTTCATTCCGCACAAAACTTCTGTTAGTTTTTTGTTAGAAGTGTTTTTCTCAACTGCGCCGCTCGGTCAAACGACCTTCATTCCGCATGGAACTTCCGTTAGTTTTTTGTTAGAAGTGTTTTTCTCAACTGCGCCGCTCGGTCAAACAACCTTCATTCCGCATGGAACTTCCTTTAGTTTTTCGTTGATCGGCGTTGGTAAGCGCACGCTATTGTTTTCTCCCCGTCCTTAGGATAAAGGCTTGCTGATCATCGGCCCTAGATGCTGGGCCTCAGTCTATCTGCGCGACGCTGTCCCGTCTGGGGGGGTTTATAGTCGCCGGTTCGACTCTAGAGTTTAACGTCGCCGCTCGACGGTCTTTAGGCCGGGGGTTTATAGTCGCCGGTCCGACTCTAGAGTTTTAATGTCGCCGCTTGACGGTCTTCAGGCCGGGGGATTTATAGTCGCCGGTTCGACTCTAGAGTTTAACGTCGCCGCTCGACGGTTTTCAGACCAGGGGGTTTATAGTCGTCGGTCTGACTCTAGAGTTTAACGTCACCGCTTGACGGTCTTCAGGTCGGGGGCTTTATAGTCGCCGGTCCAACTCTAGAGTTTAACGTCGCCGCTCGACGGTCTTCCAGTCGGGGGATTTATAGTCGCCAGTTCGATTCTAGAGTTTAACGTCGCTGCTCGACGGTCTTCCGACCGGGGGGTTTATAGTCGCCAGTTCGACTATAGAGTTTAACGTCGCCGCTCGACGGTCTTCGAGACGGGGGGTTTATAGTCGCCTGTTCGACTCTAGAGTTTAACGTCGCCACTCGACGATCTTCTGACCGGGGGATTTATAGTCGCCGGTTCGACTCTAGAGTTTAACGTCGCCACTCGACAGTCTTCCGACCGGAGGGTTTATAGTCGTCGGTTCGACTTTAGAGTTTAACGTCGCCGCTTGACGGTCTTCGAGCCGAGGGGTTTATAGTCGCCGGTTCGACTCTAAATTTTAACGTCGCCGCTCGACGGTCTTCCGACTGGGGGGTTTATAGTCGCCGGTCCGACTCTAGAGTTTAACGTCGCCGCTCGACGGTCTTCCGACCAGGGGATTTATAATCGCCGGTTCGACTCTAGAGTTTAACGTCGCCGCTCGACGGTCTTCCGACCGGCGGGTTTATAGTCGCCGGTTTGACTCTAGAGTTTAACGTCGCCGCTCGACGATCTTTCGACCGGGGGGTTTATAGTCGCTGGTTCGACTCTAGAGTTTAACGTCGCCGCTCGACGATCTTTCGACCGGGGGGTTTATAGTCGCTGGTTCGACTCTAGAGTTTAACGTCGCCGCCCGATGGTCTTCGAGCCGGGGGGTTTATAGTCGCCGGTTCGACTCTAGAGTTTAACGTTGCCGCTCGACGGTCTTCCGACCGGGGGCTTTATAGTCGCCAATTTGACTCTAAAGTTTAACATCGCCGCTCGACGGTTTTCATGGAGTTTTGCCGTTCGGCAACAAATGCTCATATTCTTTGTTTTTTTTTTTTAATTTTTACTCCTGCAGCCAAAGGATATAGACGAACAAGGCATACATGAGATAAATTACACTGGCGCACCTTTCACCCCGCTCGGTACGACTGGAGATGGTTTGCGCTCCACGGTCGTTCTAGCCGCCGTCCATCCTCATCCTCCAGATAGTATGCACCCGATCAGAGCTTCTCGACAACTCTGAAGGGCCCCACCCAAGGAGCTGCCATCTTACCCACATCGCCGACCACCTTCATCTTCTTCTATACTAGGTCGCCGACCTGGAATGCTCTGGGAATTACACGCCTATTGTAATTCTGCTTCATTCTTTGCTGGTACGCCATCAGCGGAACGGCTGCTTTAGCTTGTGCTTCGTCAACTAGGTCCAATTCCAGCTATCTTCGCTCGGTGTTATCCCCATCGTAGTTCTGGATCCGATCGGACTCGACTCCGATCTCGACTGGGATGACCGCTTCACCCCCATATACCAAGTGGAACGATGTTACCCCCGTTCCCTCCTTTGGGGTTGTACGAATGGCCCATAGCACGTCGGGCAGCTCGTCCACCCAGCTTCCTCCCATGTGATCGAGCTGAACCCGAAGTATTCGCAGGATCTCCCGATTGGCTACTTCGGCTTGACCATTGCTCTGAGGATACACCACGGAAGTGAAGTGTTGTTCGATGCCGTATCCCTTGCACCATTCTCCGAGCTCCTGACCAACGAATTGCAGCCCGTTATCCGAAATGAGCCGACGAGGAATGCCAACCCGACAAATTATATGCTGTCTGATGAACTTTTTGACCATCTGCTCGGTTATTTTGGCCAGTGGTTCGGCTTCGACCCACTTGCAGAAATAATCGACCGCCACTAATAAGAACTTCCGTTGCCCAGTCGCCATAGGGAAAGGCCCCACTATGTCCATACCCCACTGGTCAAACGGGCAGGACACAGTAGACGCCTTCATCTTCTCCGTTGGCCTATGAGAGAAGCTGTGGAACTTCTGACAGGAAAGGCAGGTAGTGACGGTCCGAGCGACATCTTCCTGTAGAGTTGGCCAGAAGTATCCGGCCAGCAGGATTTTCCTAGCCAACGATCGAGCGCCCGGATGGCCTCCGCAAGATCCTTGATGTACTTCCTGGAGAATATATTCTGCGTCCTCCGGACTGGCACACTTCAGCAGCGGGCGGGAGAACGCCTTTTTGTAAAGTTGGCCCCCAATGAGCGTAAACCGGTCGGCTCTCCTCCTCAGAAGCTGGGCTTCCTCCCGATCGGACGGCGTGGCCTCCGAACGTAAGAATTCTATTATAGTTGTTCTCCAATCGCTCGGGAATGTGAGGCCTTCCATCCGGTCGATGAGCGCTACCAAGGACACCTGCTCAACTGGCTGTTGGATAACGATCGGCGATATTGAGCTAGCGATCTTGGCTAATTCATCCGCTGACTGGTTCTCGGCTCGGGGGATCTTCTGTATGACGACCTCGATGAAATTGTTTTTGAGCTTTTCAAAGGCCTCCGCGTAGAGCTGGAGCCTTGCGTTGTTTATCTCGAAGGACCCTGAGAGTTGCTGAGCGGCCAATTGGGAGTCAGAGTACAGTATCACCCGGTGGGCTCCCACATGCCGAGCGGCCTGTAGGCCGGCTATGAGGGCCTCATACTCTGCCTCGTTATTTGTTTCCCAATAATCCAGACGGACGGATAGGTGCATCCGCTCTTCTTGAGGAGAAAGTAGTAAAATACCTATTCCGCTCCCGAGTCGAGTGGACGATCCGTCCACAAATACTTTCCACAAAGCTTCGGGCTCGGGATTCTGTACCTCAGTTACGAAATCTGCCAAGGACTGCGCCTTGATTGCCGAGCGGGGCTGATACTGGATGTCAAATTCACTGAGCTCCGTCGTCCACTTGATGAGCCGTCCAGACGCTTCCGGATTTAAGAGTACTCTTCTCAGTGGGTTGTTTGTCATAACGATGATAGTATGCACCAAGAAATAAGGAAGGAGCCTCCGTGCGGCCAGGACTGGGGCGAACGCGAGCTTCTCGAGACCAGTATAGCAGGGCTCAGCATCTTTTAAGAAGTGGCTCAAGAAATACACTGGCTGCTCCTCTCCGCCTGCCTTTACCAGTGCCGAGCCGACAGCATGCTCGGTTGATGACAGGTATATACGGAGCGGCTCGCCCACGTTTGGTTTAGCCAGTACAGTTAGTGAGTTGAGATAGACTTTTAGCTCTTCGAATGCCCGATCGCACTCCTGATCCCACTGGAACTTGGTGGCTCGGAGCAGGATCTTGAAAAACGGCAAGCTCCGGTCGGCTGTCTTAGAGATGAATCTTGACAATGTCGTTATCCAGCCGGTGAGGCGTTGCACTTCCCTCAGATTCCTGGGAGGCGGCATGTCTTACAGTGCTTTCACCTTGCTAGGGTTCACCTCTGTGCCCCCCTCGGTCACGATATATCCAAAGAAGCGCCCGCCTTTTGCTCCGAACAGACATTTTTGGGGATTCAGTTTGACTCCATATTTCCTCACTATTTGGAAGGTTTCTTCTATGTCTGTACAAAGATCGACTGCTCGGAGTGACTTGATTAGTATATCATCCACGTAGACTTCTAGGTTGCACCCGATCTGCTCCCGAAATACTTTATTTATCAGTCGTTGGTAGGTAGCCCCAACGTTCTAGAGTCCGAACGACATCACGTTGTAGCAGTAGGTGTCGTCCGCAGTAACGAAGCTCACTTTGTTTTGATCCTCCCGAGCGAGCGACACTTAGTGGTAGCCCTGGTATGCATCCAGCATGCATATCAGCTCGCACCCTGAGGTAGAGTCTACCAGCTGATCGATCTGGGGCAGAGGGTAAAAATCCTTTGGGCATGCCTTGTTTAGATCTTAGAAGTCGATGCAGACTATCCATTTGTTGCCTGGCTTGGAGACCAGCACCACATTGGCGAGCTAGCTCGGGAATTGCACCTCCCGTATGTGGCCGGCCTCCAGCAGTTTCTCAACTTTAGCTCGGATGATGACATTCTGTTCAGCGCTGAAGTCCCTCTTCCTCTGCTTCACCGGCCGAGCGTCCGATCGAACGTGAAGTTCATGCTGTGCTACGCTCGACGAGACCCCCAGCAGTTCATGAGTTGACCAAGCGAAGACGTCGCAGTTTCGCTGGAGACATCCGATCAGCTCCTCCTTCTAGCCTGCCTCCAAGTCGGATGCTATGAAAGTCGTGGCCTCCGGTCGGGTAGGGTGGATCTGTACCTCCTCCTTTTCTTCATAAACTAGAGAAGGTGGCTTTTCGGTTATAGCGTTTACCTCGACTTGTGGCACTTTCCGAGCAGATTTAGCCTTGGCTCGGACCATCTCTACATAGCATCGCCAGGCTGCCAGTTGATCCCCTCGGACTTCTCTAACTTGGTCTTCTACTGGGAATTTGATTTTTTGGCAGAAGGTGGAGACGACCGCTCGGAACTCGTTGAGAGTCGGTCGCCCCAAGATCACATTGTACGCAGAGGGAGCGTTGACTACGATGAAGTTAGCAGTCTGCGTTCTTCTGAGCGGCTCCTCTCCCAGCGAAATAGCCAGCCAGACCTGTCCGACCGACACAACTTCATTATCGGTGAACCCGTAGAGGGGGGTTGTCATCGGCAGCAACTCGGCTCTGTCGATTTACAATTGGTCGAAGGCCTTCTGGAAGATTATGTTGACCGAGCTGCCTGTATCAATAAAGATGCGGTGAATAGTGTAGTTAGCTATTACCGCTCTGATAATGAGGGCGTCATCATGCGGGACTTCGACTCCCTCGAGGTCCCTAGGCCCAAAGCTGATCTCGGGCCCGTTCACCCGCTCCTGACTGTAGCCAACTGCATGGATCGTGAGCTGCCTTGCATGCGCCTTCCATGCCCTGTTGGAGTCGCCTCCGGTCGTCCCTCCGGCTATGATGTTGATTTCTCCTCGGGACACATTGCTTCTATTCTCTTCCTCCCAAGTGGATGGCCTGGGACGCTCGCGCGATGCCCGAGGTTGAGTCCTAGGCTGCTGATGATGTTACCGCTCGGGGGATTTTCTTTCTACACGCCGACCAGGGCTCTGATGTTGATGTCGTCGGTCTGGCGAAGGCGATCGGTGGCAATAGTTCCTTGGCGTAGGATGAGCGATTGGGGGGAGGCTTCGACAATCGCGCGTGTTGTGGGTTGCTGACTGATGGAGTGAACAGAACATGGGAGTCCATACCTTCCCCCTGAGTTTAGGTCGATCGACCGCTACTTGTTGAACGACATGCGGCCTTGCTTGCTGATGAGGACGGACTACCTCTACGCGAGGTCCTCTCGGTGGTTGATAATTGAAAGGCGGCTTTCGCTCGGCATGAGCTGGTGGCTCGGATGATGCTTCCTTTTTCCTCGCCATCTGAGCTTCCTCCACGTTGATGTACTCGTTGGCCTTGTTCAACATGTGGTCGTAGCTGCGAGGCGGTTTTCTGATGAGCGAACGGAAGAAATCACCGTCCACGAGCCCTTGCGTGAACGCGTTCATCATAGTTTCTGAAGTGTCCGTCGGGATATCCATGGCCACCTGGTTAAAACGCTGGATGTAGGCTCGGAGCGACTCCTTCGAGCCTTGTTTGATTGCGAACAGACTAACGCTGGTCTTCTGGTAGCGTCTGCTGCTCGCGAAGTGATGGAGGAAGGCCGTGCGGAACTCTTTGAAGCTCGTGATTGATCCGTCGGTAACCTCCGGAACCATCTTTGCGCCGATCCCGAGAGGGTGGTGAGGAACACCTGGCACTTCACGCCATCTGTATATTGATGCAAAGTGGCTGTGTTGTCGAACTTACCCAGATGGTCGTCCGGGTCGGTGGTCTCGTTGTATTCCCCGATCCCCAGGGGCGCGTAATGCCTTGGCAGCGGATCGCGTAGGATGGCCTCGGAGAATTGCCTATTGATCCGCTCGGGGGATGAGTCTATCCGTGGCGCCTTGCCCTTCCTTGCGTCGCGGAGGGGTGCCTCATCGGACGAAGAGCCCCAATTGAGGTTGGCTTGCGCGACTTCCGAGGGCGTTTGGAATAAAGCCCGATGGAACGGTATCGGGGCGGGCGGAGCTTCCACCTGAGTGTCGGTCGGCCCTTTGTTTTGGCCCCATATTGAGAGCTGCTCCGGCCAATCGTCTGGTGCCGCCCGACCGCCTGATGCCGACGTTGCCTGTTGCGCTATCCGATCGGCTTGAGCCTTTTGCTGTTGCTCGACTATCTTGGCTGCTCGCGCTTGGATGAGCGCGTCTAGTTCTTCGGGGGAGAGTGTCACCATGAGTTGGCGTCCAGCTTCTTCCATCGTCTCTGCTCTGATTCAGGAACGTTCCCACAGACGACGCCAATTTGATCCTGTCCGAGCGCTGAGTCGGTGAACACTGGAGACGTGACGCTCTCCGCTGTCTTCGACTGGTGATGTGGATCTCCGGTGAACCTGCAAAGAAGCCAAACCGGGAGGGGTTTCCCGGCGACGACCCTCCGACGCTCAAGTTAGGCAGTGAAGAAGAAGAGGAGCAAGGTAACGCCACTGTGGCTACAGTGATGAGAATCGCATACCTCCGTCGAAGTCTGGATGTCCTTATATAGGACCCCGGGGAGGCGCGAGTCCGCTTCTCGATGCGTGCATGCTTCCCCAAACATACCTCAGTAGGGTTGCGTCAGAAAAGTATGTCTGACGCCATTCCACAATCGCCCGAGCATATCCCTGATGTGACGGTGGAAACTTCCACCGTACGATACTCTGTCCTCTCCGGCCGTCGACCATGCTGTTTGTCGGCGGTAGGTGTCTCGAGGATGATTGTTACTAGCTGTCCCTTTGCGCCTCTTGCCTGTTCCCGGTCCGAGCGGACCATTCGCTCGACGCTCATGGCCTCCGGGGATGCGCATACCTCGGACCGGGGGGGGGGAGGGCTGGGCATGTGCTCGGATGGGATAACGCCTTATTATCCTGTGACTCGGCTGAGCGGCCTGTCCGCTCGGCCCAGAGACTCTTTTACCTTGAGCATCGGAAACCCGACCCCTGGTCGAGCTGTCTTTCATCCAACTTGGGAGCCTCCTAGCCGGATGTTCTGTCGGCCGAATGCTCGGTCGGCTCGCCAGTCCGCTTGGCGTGACCTCTGTCCGCCCGGCACGACCTTGGGGTTGACCCTCTTGATCATTGACCTCCACGTGTCGTTGACCTCCCGCCAACGAGGGTCCCCCGTCCTTACCACCAGATCAGTTAGTTTCACTTAGATAAGTATACTAAGAAGGGTAAGTCTTACCCTACTTGACTCCCTAATCTAAGCTTCCCTAACATACTATTATCTTGCCCCACCCTGGTATTAAGTTGGATAAAAGTCAAGTTCCCTTTTTTTAGTCCTAATTACCCTACCAGGTAGACTATTATTTTAGAGGTACCAACTAGTTTGGTGTCTCCTCCTGAATTATTGAACTTTAGGTTTATATCAATTTGTTTTATAGTTGTAATGAACTTGATTATAACTTGAGTTTAGATTAAATTTGTGATTATTTGATTTAAATTTAGTTTTTTTATTTGAATTTAATTTATTTGATTTAGATTTTAAGTTTGGATTTGAATTTGCAAGTTTAAATTTTATTTTTAGGTTTGAGTTTGAATTATTTCATTTTATTTTTAGGTAGTGAATTTCATTTTTAGGTATATGTATTGATTGAATCCTACTTGCTTGGTTAGATAAACTTTTGGAATCCAAGCTTTGGTTTGTTTTTTATTTTGGCTAATTAATGAAATAAATGATTTATTTGTTGAGTTGGGTTTATATCCGAGTTCGGATTTATAATATTTAGCTTTTTGTGATTCAAGGATTAATTCTAAATTCTTTGATCTTGTTGTGAAGGTTTCTAATAATCCTTTAAGTTTATCAACTTTACTTTTTAAAATAGAATTTTCCTCCTCAAGTTTTACAGCTTGATTTAGGTTTCCATTTTCTATTTGAAAATTAATTTATTTCTTGAGATGTTGATTTTCCTTAATGAGTGCTTCATTTTGTTTTTTAAATTTAATTAATTTTTTATAAAGACATGCAATAATTTTAAAAAACTTTATAGTTAAAATAGATTGTACTTTGTTAGAACCTTCGGAAACAAGTGAGAACTCGTGGCTTGATTCGCATTTGAACTCGTCTTCTTGATTTGAGTCACTTTCTTAATCAGGTCCGATTGCCATGAGCGTAAGGTAGTTGTGATGCTTTGATTCGTCGTTATCCGATTCTTTCGAAGATGACTCGTCCCAAGTCGCTTTGAATGCCTTCTTTCTTTGGTTGTCTTAAGCTTGTCCTCTTTCAGTTTTAGATACTCATACTTGTAGTGTCCTTTCTTGTTACACCCATAGCATGTGACATTGGTTTTTTTTTGCTGTTGGAGGTATACTTTATCTTATGCAGATCCTTCTTGGTAAATCCTTCTTTCTCCTAGTGAACATTTTTCTTACCAAGTTCACTAGGTATTCTTCATCATCTAAGTCTGAGTCAGACTTAGTTTTTGTTTCAAGTTTAATTCTAGACTTTGCTTCTTTAGTGGAACCTGCAAGGAGAGCAATACCTTTCTTGGTCTGTTTGGAGTTAGTTTGCTCGTATAGTTCTAATTCACAAAATAACTCATCTAATTTTAATTTAGAAAGATTCCTAGAAATTTTATATGTATCCACAATAGATGCCCATAATGCATTATATTCCAAGGAAATGAGTTTAGGGCATACCTTATAATGTCTCGGTTCTTCATCTGATGGCCAATCGTGTGAATTCCATTAAAGATGTCCTTGATCCTTGTGTATAGTTGATTAGTCATCTCTCCTTCATGCATTTTAATATTAAATAATTTATTTAACAAAAGGTCATGTTTCGTTACCTTGGCGTCAGTCGTTCCTTTGTGTAAGTGATGAGTTTGTCCCACAATTCCTTTGTATTCTAGTGTGAGCCGACATGATTCAGTTATTCCTTTGTAAATCCTCACTAAAGGGTGTTTATAGCTTTAAACTCAATTTGTGCTTTCTTTTTCATCTCTGGGTTTCAACTTTTTGGATCAAGAGGTGCTTTTGTAGCTTCATCCATTGGCGCCTTATATTCTCATCGAATAGTGAACCACTAGTCGATGTTTATCTTGAGGTACACCTCCATTGGCTTCTTCCAGTATGAAAGGTTGTCTCCGTTAAAAAGCGGTGACGAGCAGTATTGTATCCTTTGTTTTAGACCATGAGATTCCTGAAATAGGAGAAACTTAAACAAATACCAAGACTTGATTTTGGGGTAAGTAGTGTGGGAAGAAGATGAGAATAAAGCTCGAGTGGTGTTGCCCCAATTTCTAGCAGTTCAAAACAATCAAAGCGAAAAACTTATCTGAAGAGGTAATAACACCGATTCAGATTGATTTGAAAAACTTAAAACTAAAAAAATAAAATAAACTATTGGTGCAGGGAGCATCAGATGATCAAACCTGAGTTTTAATTATGGCAAAGAGTTCAAAGTTAAGTTATCTTATTGTCTAAGTGTGATTGAGCTTGCAGGAAAGTCCTAAGTTGTCTTAGGCAAAAGTTCTAGTGGATTCTAAGCAAGTGAAAAGTCCTAGCTGTGGTTAGGCATCGAAGTCCTAGTCCGGGGGATTGGACAAAGCCTTAGCGGGCCGAGGACGTTGGACGAAATCCTAGATCAATGACTCTAGAAAATCCCAGGGGTCGCGGACACGAGGTGGAAGATTGGGCGGGATGAGATTGGATGTTTAGCATGAAGTCCTTGTTGGTGCAATCGACCTCCAAGGTTTTAATGTCAGACAAATATGTTTAAGTATGCTTAAGTATGTATGGAGCTTGATCTAGGGAAGTCCTAGTTGTAGGCTAGGCAAGGGAAGTCCTAGTTGGAGGCTAGGCAAGGAGAGAAATCTCGGTATATCGTGGAAGCCAGGTGGATAGGTCTGGAGGACTTGATCCCTGGGTAGCCGAATACTGAGTCCTAGTTGTAGGCTAGGTAAGGGAAATCTCGGTATGTCGTGGAAGCCAGGTGGATAGGTCTGGAGGACTTGATCCCTAGGTAGCCGAATACTGAGTCTTGGTGAGTGAAGGCAAGTGGAGAAAATCCTAGGGGTGGTAACCTTAGATAACGAGAAGTCTTGGAGGAGTGAACTCCAAGCAAGGTTGATCGGATGGTTTCCGGTCGACCGCGCGCAGTCGACCGAACCAGCAGATCTCGATAAATCTAGGTTTAGGTTTATCATTGTATTCTGTATTACTATTATTACTGTTGGCTAATGTAGTATTGCAGGAAAAGTCTTAGTAGATCGGGCGATCAGACACTGAGCAGACAAAAGTCCAAACAGGTCTGGAGGACTGTGTTTGGCAGGTAAGTTGAGGTAAACAATTGGAGGAGCGACAGTGAGGTCGGGTTCCCAAAGGGAACAACCTAAGGTCGCTGATCCAACTGAAGAAACCGGGAAGGTTTCCAAGTTGAGATCAAGACAGTCCTACTGTCTTTATATTACTCATGCATTATATATTACTGTTTTAACCTTTGTGTTGCAGGGATACTTTGCTTAACTCTGTGTTGCAAGTATAGCCGGATCGGTCGACCGAACAGAGGGATCGGTCGATCGAACCAAGTTGACTCAGCACAGATCAGTTATGTCAGCAACGATCAGAAGCAAAAGGAAGTTAAGCTGATCAGTTGACCGAACCCATGGATCGGTCGACCGAACGATCAATATTAATGACGCAGTAAATGCAGAACACAGCAAATCTCGACGAACAGGGAAGGAGCCTGTTCGGTCGACCGAACAAGGGGATCGGTCGACCGAACCCTTAAAGCCCAATTAATGCCAGAGATTCGAGCCAGCGTCAGACTCCAGCTGGAGAGGGTCGAAGCTGGTTCGGTCGATCGAGCAGAGGGATTGGTCGACCGAACCTCCAGTACATCTATAAAGTCAGGCTCAAAGACAGAGGAAAAAGAAGAACTTTTCTGATCAAAATTTCTGCTCTGCAACCGTCTCGTCTTCATCTGTGCAGCAAGCTACGTCATCCGGAAGTGTCGACCTAAGCTACATCTCCATTTTATTAGTCGGTAAAATTTTATTTTAAAGCTTGCATTTGTAATTCATTTAGGCAAGATAGTAGGGTGTTACTATCTTGCTCCATTATATGATCTGCTTCTTTCCGAAGAATTTCGGAAAGAAGAGTTATAGTGATTTGCTCACCGGTGCGGTCAAGGACCGCGAGCCTTCGAGTAGAAGTCGAGCTAGGCTCCGAACGAAGTAAACAATCTGTCTCTTTTTACTTTCCGCTGTGCATGACTTTGATATAAAAGAAAAAGAATAGTTTTAAAAAGAGCGATATTCACCCCCCCTATATCGCTTCAAACGATCTATCAGTCCTAACGTCTCAGACGCTAAGCAAACGTCCAGACGGCCTAGAGGATCGGTCTGACAAAACGTAATTTATCCTGAGAGGAGTAGGTGAGAACGTGTTTCCCGTTGAGGGAACAGTAGACATTAGTTCGACATAAGATTTTTGAAAAATCTAAAAGTCATAACTAGATAGTCCGGAGACTATTAAACAGTTCGTTCTATTAATCATTATGTATTGTGTTAGCTTTATTTTAGAGGGTATGCTTGGTATTGTGGACTAACGTATCTTTAGGGAGTAAAAAGAACATAAAAGGCTTAGATGAATAGTGTTTAAGGCCTCCGAGGGTGTTGGTGTAGGACCGATGCGGCCGGCTAGAAGGGGGGTTGAATAGCCCTGAAAAAATCAAACACAGCCCTTTCTCGTACGATTAAGCTAACACATAAAAAATAGATTAAACAGAAAATAAATCATAAAAACGAGGCACCGAATTTGACTTGGTTACAACCGGGGAGGTTGTTAATCCAAGGATGAAGATCGCACTAAGAGCTCCTTCAGGCGGAGAAGCCTCGTTTACAGCAGTGTAAGCACAGAAAGACAGAAGCGAATCTAAACAGTGGAAGCACACAAGTGTTGTTTACAATTTCTGAACTGATGAAAAGCTTCTGGACCAAGGCTATATTTATAGCCTTGGTCGGGGCGCCTGGAAGGGTTCCGGGCGCCCTAGGGGGGATAAAGTTTTATCCCCCAACGTTCAGATCGCGTAAATCGCGATCTTGGTCAAAATCAGGGTCCGGGCGCCCGGAAGCATTCCGGGCGCCCGGATTGGTTCCGGGCGCCCCGGAGCAAAAAGTCAACTACAGTTGACTTTTTGTCCGGGACCACTTCTCCGTTAAGTCCCCGTCTCGGTCCGGGTCTTCTGCTCCGGATCCGCTTGATTGGGTGATCTCTGACATCCGGAATAGGGCTCACCCGAACCCATCTTCCGGTCTTCTCGAGCGTGCTTCCCTCCGGCTTCTCGTCCCTCGGAATTGCCGCGTGTCCCTTCTCGTCCACCAGCGTACTCATCCGCAGACTTTGTCCCTCGATCGCACCCCGTGCCGACCTTCGCGCTAGCTGCGTCTCTTGCTCCCCGAGCAATCTTCCGCTCCGGCTTTCGTACCTCGGAACCATCGCGCGCACTTCCTTCTCGTCCGCCGGTGTACTCTTCCGCAGCGCCTCGTCCCTCGGACGCACCGCGTGTCGTCCTTCTCGCTAGCTGCGTCTTCCGCTCGAGTACCTGTGCTCCTAAGCTCCTACACACTTAGACACAATGTTAGAAAACAACAGAACCTAACTTAACTTGTTGATCACACCAAAACCAACCTTGGGGTTCCAACAGTTGGAGGCCCCTCGGAAGGCTTGGCCGAAAGCCCGCACGAAGAGGTGCAAAGGCGCCTTCTAGGCACCTGAAGGCGACTTCCAGGCGCCTGAAGGCGACTTGGAGCTGAGATGGATGGCGCCTTCGAAGAGATAAAATTCAAGGAAAGCGGATGTTATCGAAGACCGAAGCTATGGGGATAAGATCCGAGCTGGAGGTACGTTCAAGGAGATTGAAGGCACCTTCAACAACTTATAAATGTCCTCTTTGAGCAGTGCATCAACAACAACTCATTCTTGTAATCCTTCACTTGTGCACTGCTTCAAGGACCATCCTACGACTCTGCGACGCGACTTCGACGACCGAAAGCGTGACTTTCCGTATCCTTAGTTGTCGGTATATTCTACTTAATGCAAAGTTATAATTCAATATACTTGTAATATTCAAACTGATAGTGGATTGCCCAACGAAAGCGATCGACAATCGTGGACCTTGGAGTTGGAGTTGTTAAAGGCTTCGAACCAAGTAAAACCAACACGTATTAACGATTGCTTTACTTTTGCTATTTTTCTTATTATTTCCGCCGCGTTATTCTGTGTTTTCTGAAAGTGCCAAAAAACTGCGAGTGCTATTCACCCCCCTTAGGGCTATAAACAAGTCAAGCTGAGCCAAGCTTTAGGGTGTTCAAATTTGTTTGATGAGGTAACCGAGTCGAGCCGAGCCTAACTTAAAATAAACCAAGATTTTGAAATGATTGTTTAAGCTTGGATTAGTTTATTTTTTACGAGCTTGAGCTTGGTTCGTTTAGATATTACCGAATTCTCAATTCAAACTTGGCTTGGGTTTGGTTCAAGCTTGGTTCGTTTAGATATTATTACGCTCTCAATTCAAGCTTGTTTAATTGTTTGAACTTTTAATTATTTGATTTATTATTGAGTTTGATAATTTAAATTTATTTATTTATTTTATTTTATTATTTATTTAGCATATTAAAAAGAGTTTTATTAATGAATATGGTTTGTGAACATTGTTTATGAACGTTGTTCACGAATGTTAACGAGTTGAACATATATGTGTTCAAGCTTGTTTGTTTAGCTTAACAAACTGTTCAAGTTTGTTTATTTAATTAATCTTGTATATATTAAACGAATATAAACAAACTCTTATCAAGCTGAACACTAAACTTGTTCACGAATTCTTGGTTCATTTATAGCCCTACCCCTTTAGCACGTCTCGATTCTACAATTGGTATCAGAGCGGGGTCACTCTGAATTGGTACAATTCTTACGCATTTTTTCTATTTTCAAATTTTTGCTATAAGTCAGGATTGGTGTAATAACCTATCCTGACAAATTTGTCGATTCGTTGAATTTTTTCTCGAAATTAGTGCAACACCATTCAACCCGATTTATTACCTTATTTTCCTACCACACTATTAATCCAAGACTAAGTCTTGGAATAAATTTCATCGTTTTTGTCTTTGCAAGAGTCTTTTTCTAAATGACCCACCAAGAAGGCTACAACACTGCATGACTACCATTATTCTCCGACGAGGATTTCAGCTACTAGAAGAGCCGAATGGAGTATCACCTCAAGATGCAAGTTGAAATGTGGATCATCATCCAAACCGGCTTCGCGCTTTCCCTCGATGGCAATGAAAAACCAACTTCGTGTCACAAATGGGACGCACCAACCTGTAAGAAGATTGAAGCAAATACAAAGGCAACCCAGACTCTTCAATGTGGCTTAACCAAAGAAGAGTTGAATCGGGTCGGCCCCTTCAATAGCGCCAAGGAATTATGGGAAAAGTTAATTGAGCTGCATGAAGGCACCTCTGACACTAAGGTAAGCAAACGTGACTTGATTTTAAATAAGTTATACAATATTAAAATGTAGGATGGTGAATCGACAAGTCAACTCTATGTCCAAATCCAAGATCTGTTGAACGACCTCCACGCGATCAGACAAAAAGTAGAGAATTACAACTTTATCAGGTACGCGCTAAATGTTTTTCCAAGGAATACATTGTGGGCATTGTTGGTTGCTACTCGGAATACCATCCTAGTTCCCCTGTACAAAAATTTGTACAAGCATAGAACTATCCTAACTACCCATGTGCTCTACTAAAGTTAAATTTGGATTGCAAACAATGTTTAACATTATTAATCCAAATTTCCCTTTAGAAGTTAAACTTGGATTGGGAACGAAACTTAACATTCTTACTCCAAGTTCAACTGATGTGATCTTCTTAAGTTAAACCATATTACAGAAGTTATCAAATATCTATTTTTAAGATCGGCTTCCAGATTAAACATGGCGAGGCACTAGACCTTCTTGGGTATGAGATTATCCACAACTTCCTAGATAAAACCTCACAGAGAAATTGGATATTTAACTTCTTACAGTAAATTAGGTTTAACTATAGAGACCTCAATAGAAACACATTATCGAAACATGAAATCGAAAAATAAAATCGATAACAAAAACGATAACTTAAAAATCGATAACCTCTTGTGTTTGGTTTTTCAAGATCTATATAAAAGATGAACCAGTTATGATAAAGGTATAACTAATAACTAGTTATACCTTTTATAGCTTATAGACCTCTTGATCTTCTATTATATCCCTCTCATTCTCTTGGACGTCGTGTCAGCGACGATCTTCCAAGATGAAATCCACTCAAGCCTTCTCTTCTTGCTTCCAAGTTTCAACCACCAACAACCTTCAAGGATGATGAGTTTCGGCCACCAACCAATCTCCATAGGATGTTAGGAAACAATGCCTCATTTCTCTTCTTATTCTCCAAGCAAAGTTCAGCCACCAAAATCTCTCCAAGAAGGTGATGTCGCCGGCCACAAAGAAGAAGAATAGGGGAAGAGGAAGGGTCGGCCACAAGGAATAAGAGAGGAGGAATAATAGATGTGTTATTGGGTGAGACACCCCCTCCTCCTCTTTTATATTTCTTGATCTTGACAAATAAGGAAAGTTTTAAACATAATTAAAACTTCCTTATATTCGTTATCAATGATTAAAAAGGAAAGTTTTAAAATAAAAAATTAAAACTTCCATTTCTTCTTGTCATGGTCGGCCATATCTATTGCTTCAAACAAGGAAAGTGTTAAGCATAAAATTAAAACTTCCTTATTTGTTTCCGATAAGAAATTTTAATTAAAAATTTCTTTCTTTAAATCCCTTGTTGGTTGTAAAGGAAAATTATATAAATTAAAAATTTTCTTTTAAAACATGTGAATGGTTGCAAAAAAGAAAAGTTTTATCAAAATTAAAATTTTCCTTTTAATTACAAATAAGGAAAGATATCAAACCTTTCTCTTAATTCTTTGTAGAGAGCTATAAAAAGAAAGATTTAAAATTTTAAAAACTCTATTTTAAAATCATGTCTTCCACATAAGGAAAGATTTAAAATTTAAAACCTCCTTTTAATCTTAATGTGGTCGGCCACCCTTACTTGGGCTCCAAGCTAGAGCCGGCCACAACTTGGCTCCCCTCTTGGTTTGGTTTGGTCGACCTTAGCTTGGGCTCCAAGCTATGTTGGGTTTTTCGGGCCGCAAAAATCGCTTTTTGCGTTGCGGAAACGCCGAAATCCCCATGCCACGGATCCGTGTGAAGTAAAACTTCGAGTATGAGTTTTTTAACCTAGATCTACTTTAGATCTACAAGATAAAGAGGTTTACCCTGGATACGAAGCCCTTTGCGTAATCCCGCTCGTCCAAGGTTCGCCGGATCTCGAGAGTATCAAAGTAGATACTCCTCTATGTGTATCCACACAAGCAAGAGATGGAGAAGAAACCTTAGAGTGTGCTAGCACTCATGCAAGGTCTCGGCAATGGAGAGGAGAGGGAGAGAAGAAACCTTGAGAGGAAGAAGAAGAAATGAATTCACTTGAATGAAAACAATTCATTCCACACTAAAAGTGGCCGGTCACTTCATGAGGTTTGTAACCTCCATGGGATACCAAAAGTCACAACTCTTGGTAACTTCCATGAGGTGACATCCCACTTAAGCAAACATGATGATGTGGAGCATCATCATTGGCCCACTCTTTGCCATCTCACCAATGATGTGGCAAATGGTCAAGTCAAACTTGACCCTTCATCTTTCTCTCAAGTCAAGTCAAACTTGACCACTTCTCTCCCTTGGTTGATCTAATCTAACCATTGGTTCAAGTCAATTTTAATTTAACGAATCTCTATTTATTGAATTAAATTAATTAAATGAGTCTAAGTCCAAATTAGACTCACTTAACACATGAACCAAATTGAGTCCAACTCAATTAGTTCAATTTGGATTACTCGTAATCCAATTTGGTTCATCACATGAACCTAATCCTTTAGGTTCATCAAATGAACCTAATCTCCATATAATTTCCCTATGTGTGTGACCCTATAGGTTCTTATAACGTTGGCAATGCTCCTAAACCCATTTAGAAGCATAAGCAATGAGCGGTATCTAGCAACATATCATTACTACCTAAGTTATAAGAATGTTGAGATCCAACATCACCTTGTGACTACTAATTGTGACTCCTCACAATATATGACATTGTCCTTCTATCCTAGACATCTAGATTGATCAATATGAGGCATAGACCGTGTCATCCTCTAATCAATCTAAATCTTGAATCCCAAGTAGACTCACTTAATCAAATGAGCTCAATATCTCATATTGACTCATTTGGGCATGACCATGCACTTAGTGGTCTCACTTTATCAAGAATATCGATGTCACTCCCGTCATATAGGAGGGATAGATCCCATCTACATCACTCACATCCCTCCGCATAATTTGTTACATACCCAGTAATCGCCTTTATAGTCCACCCAGTTACGGGTGACGTTTGACGAAGCCAAAGTACGTAACTCCTTATGTAGGGAACCATGATGACTTCAGGTCCAAAGACTAGTAGTCATACTAATAGCCACATAAGAAAGTATATGACACTCATATAACGATTCATGATACTTTCTCATGGCGGGTCATTCAGTATACATTCTCCAATGCATACCCATGTGTCAACTTGATATCTCCATATCCATGACTTGTGAGATCAAGTCATCGATTTGACCTACATGCTAGTCTTGTCGCATTAACATTGTCCCTGAATGTTAATACTTGACTAGGAATGATTAAGAGTAGTGTTCCCTATATCATCTCACTATCGATTCAACCAATCGATTGATATAGGTAAGAACCTTCTACTCAAGGACGCTATTATACTTAGTTATTTGGCACCAATAAAAGTAAGTATAATAACCAAAACAAATGCTTTTATTTATATACAAGAATATGATACAACGAGTTCATACAACAATCATCAAATGATTGGCTCTAGGGCTCTAACTAACAAGCTAGGCTTGGCCGACCACCAAGAGGTGGGTAAGAAGTTGGGTTTTGGTAGATATAAGACTTTGTATATAAGAGGCTACAATAGGGACATAGAGGAGGAATTGGTTTTGGTCCCCCGATGAGCTTGAGCTTCCCGTGTTTGCCCCGAACATCCAACTCGAGTTCATCAATAATAACTCATACCATTAAAGAGTTATTATTGCACTACCGCACCAATCCCATATTACAATATGGGCTCATTCTTATTATGAGTACGTTAATCTCCATGTGTTTAAGATATTGAATGCCCACTAATTAAATGAGTTACTGACAACTCCCTTAATTAATATCTAGCTCCAAGAGTAGTACCACTCAACCTTATTATCATGTCGGACTAAGTCCACCTGCAGAGTTTACATGACATTTCTTATGAGCTCCTCAAGGGGGCATCATCAACCTAGATTACTAGGATACAGTTTCATTTTATAATCAACAACACACTATATAAATAATATTATTTTCTAACTTATCGGGCCTATTGATTTATCAAACTAAATCACACCCTTTGATTAATTAAAGAAATAAATATTAAGTATACGTGCTTGTTATTATATCATGATTAAGAGCACGTACTTCCATAATAACAGAGGTATTGTTCTTTTATATAGTCAGTATAAAAAGAAACTACCTCAAATGGTCCTGCTCAATACACTCATAGTGTACTAGTGTAATTTTATAGTCAAGATAAACTAATACCAAATTACACTACAACCACTCCAATGGTTTGTCCCATTCCATCTTGGTTGTGAGCAACTATTTATAATTTATAAGGAACTGATAACATAATCTTCTGTGTGTCTCCTCACACCATGTTATCTACAATATAAATTAAATGGACAACTACACTTAGCATAAATGCAGTCATTTGACCAATGTGATTCTTATTTCAAAATAAATGTTTACAAAAAGCTAGACTTTTAGTATATATTCTAACAGACATCAATGGTAGATGTCTACAAGGTATCTAAAGACCTTTCTTTAATTAGACTAGATGAACTATTTTTAGAATTTGAACTTCACAAATAGACTAATGCACACTCAGTCGAGAAAGGTATTGCTTTGGTTGTAGAAACAAGCAGGACGCGGGAACCAAAAATCAAGCGTCGTGAAACAGGTACGAAAATGTACAAAAAGAAGAAGGTGACTTAATCGAACATGAAGGCCAAGTCCGAAGTCACCTGCTGTGACTACAACAAGAAGGACATATCAAACCTGAATGTCAAAACCAGAAGTAAAGAAGAAGGAAGGCCTTGAAAGCAACGTGGTCTGAATCCTCATAAGTGTCGGACGAAGAACACAAGCAAGTTTCGTTGCTCTACCAGCACAAGCGTACATTGTCGAAATTGAGTCTGAATTTGAAACTGGAGCTGAATTAGAAATTGAGTCTGAAAGAAGCCATGAATCCATATCTATTTCCGAAGGGCCAAACAACATTATAAGTTCGTTGGTCATTGGTACTCAAGTAGATAAATTGCAAAACTTAATTGAATGCTTATTAAGAAAATTAGCTAAGTCTAATATCCGGGTCAAGTCACTCGAAAAGGAGATTGAATCTCTTAAGGAGGAGACTAACCAAAGCTCTTTGACTGAACAAGTTCAAGATGAAACCTCAACTCAAGTCCAACAACTTGAAGAGAATTCGAATTTAAAAACTCAAGTTAAAGAACTCAAGGAATCATTGGAACGATTCACTTTGGGTTTCAAGAATCTTAATCTAATTCTTAGAAAACAAAAGGTCGTTTATAATCGATCTGGTCTCGGATATAAGGCAGAACAAAGATTCAGATCATACCTATCGTTAGTGAATCGATTAACTAAGAACCTAGTCCAAGCATGAGTCCCCAAGCCTAACCTAACTAATCAAGTTAGATTTGATCAATATTAGATTCCCAAGGATCAAATCTACTACCTTGATAGACTTTATTGATGTTATGATCCGGGGGAAGCCAATAGAAAGACCATTTTCATTAGATAAACTTGATTAATGTTTGATTTATTATTTTTCTTATGCATACTTAGATTAGGATAGATAAGGACTTAAGTTTGATCAACACTTGTTTAGTTAGACCAAGGAATCTTAGAAAGAAAATTAAATATTTAATTTCTTTAAAATGCTTTGTCTAGAAGTGATTGTTGTTCCAATATCCAAGAAGGTCTAGTGCCTCGCTATAGCTTGGAAGTCAATTATTGAAATGAATGTTTAATTGACTTACTGTCAAACCTTAGTCTAACTCAAATGTAAATCAATCCTTAGATTTGAATTTAAATTAAAAGATTAAATTAATCATCTCACAAAACTCATAAAGTTCCTTGATTGAAAATTTAGAAAGGGTGAGATGAATTTAGGTTTAAATTGAGAATTAGTCTAACCTAATTCAAATTCAAAATTAATTTTAAAATCTTAATTAATTTTGAAATGTTAATTAATTTCAAGATAACTTTCAAATGTTAATTAATTTCAAACCTTAATTAATTTCAAAATTTTAATTAATTTTAGTTAACTTCAAATTTAATTATTCAAACTTAATTATTTTTAGATATTAAGTAATCTTTAAATTAGAAATTAATTTTAAATTAATTATAAAATTAATTACTTTCAAATATCAATTAAAAAATTTAAAATTTAATTATTTAAATGTAAATATTCTGAAAAATTCAAACTTAATTATTTTGAAACTCAAACTTAAAATACTTTTTACAAACTCAAACTTAAATAATTTGAAAATTTAGACATAATAATTTTTAAAGTTCAAAATTAACTTCAATGATCCAGTGGTAAGCGTAGGGAGGGGCTCACATGGGCGACGATCAATGACGCGTGGAGGTCAAGACCAATCTAAAGATTTCGCCGAGCGGAGAGGTATAAAGTCCGATCAGCCATATCTAAAGTCCGATCGGCCAGGAGTCGCCGGAGCCAGCGTGAATATAGCTTGATCATGGGTCCGGCTTCCGATGCTCAATCTGCCCCCAAGGAATTGCTGCGCCGAGCGGCTAGTCCGCTCGGCTGAGTTGTGGACCAACTAAAGAACGTATGCCCATCTGAGCAACTAGGGGGTCTCCCCGTTCGGTTCGGCACGCTTATGCGTCCGACCACCTGGGCGGCGGGGCGGACCCGGGAATAGACAAGACACAAAAAAGGACAAAGGAGACAGATAGCAGGGTCAGCGGCTGGACTAGACAGAGAATCGTACGATGGAAGTTTCCATTGTCATATCAGAGATATGCTCGGACGGTTGCGGTATGGCGTCAGACGCACTTTTCTGACACGACCATTTCTAGGTATGCTTTGAGGAGTGTGCATGCTTCGAAGAGCGTGCACGCGCCTCCGGGGAGCCCTATATAAGGGCCCCCAACCTTCGACGGAGGTATGCATTTTCATCTACAGTAGTTCTTGGTCTCGTTGCTCTGCTTCTACTTCATCTTGTCATTGCCTGACTTGAGCGTCGGAGGGTCGTCGTCGGGAACCCCTTCCCGGCTCGGCTTTGTTGCAGGCTCACCGGAGGTCCACGTTGTCAGCCGGAGACAGCAAAGAGCGCCATATTCCCAGCGTCCATCGACTCACCGCTCAGACAGGATCATTCAAAATTAACCTAACTCTATCTCACACAAACTCATAAGCTTAACATATTTGTGAGATGGAAAATCAGGAAATTAAATGATTATTTTAAATATATTCTTAATTTTTTATACTTGGACTCTAAGATTCCCAAACTTAAATAATTTGCCTAATTTCTCTTTGGGCATTAATCAAGGGGGAGAGAGTTAATTTAGTTTCAAATGTTAAAGTATTTTTCAAAAAGAAAGTTAAGTTTTTTTTTATTTAACTATTTTTGAAAGGTTAAATATTTTTGAAAAAGTAAATTTAAATATTTTTGAAAAAATAAGTTTAAATATTTTTTTCAAAAAATAAGTTTTTTAAAAAATATTTTTAATTAAGTTTTTGTGAAAATTCTCAAAAGCTAAGTACTTGACAACATTTTTTAAATATAAGAATTCAGCCAAGTTTTTTATTTTCTCAAAACCTTAAGGTATCCTTTAAAAATTTTCTTTCAAGCCTTTACAAAAAGGCTAAGTTTTGTTAAATTAAAAGCTATAAATTTTTGAAAAACTTTCAAAAACTATAGTTTTAGTCAAGTTCCTTCTAAAAACTTAAGTATTATTCAAAAGCTTTTTTTTCACAAGTTTTTAGCTATGTTAAACTCCTTATTTGAATTTTTTTCTCTTTCACCCTCCTTTTCAAAGTTTTTTAAAATAAAAAATTCTACTATAAAAAAAAAGTTTTGTTCCATAGTATTTTTCAAAGACAAAGTATTTTTCAAAGTACTTGAAAAGCTAAAACATTAGCTTTAGAAATTAAGTATTTCTTCCTCCCAAAATTATTTTTGATATATGTCAAAGGGGGAGAGAATATTCAAAAGTTAAGGGGGAGAGAAAATTAAGAGATTAAGGGGGAGTTAATAAGAACAAGTTAATTCTTTATGAATATTCAAAAGTTAAAGGGGAGAGAAAGTTAAGGGATTAAGGGGGAGCTAACAAGAACACGTTAAACAAGAAAAAGTTAATTCTTTATGTATGAATCTCTTAACTTTTGCTATATGTTACATTTTTTCTATATATTGATATATGTTTTACTTGAAGGGGAGCCTTGGCTCAATGGTAAAATTGTTACTTTGTGACCAAAAGGTCACGAGTTCGAATATTGAAAACAACCTCTTGTAAAAAACAGGATAAAGCTGCATACAATGGATCCTTCCCTAGGATCCTGCATAGCGGGAGTTTCGTGCACCAAACTATTTTTTTTTTATTGATATGTGTTTTACTTAACTTTTGAATTAAGTTATCATAATAAAACAAGGGGGAGATTGTTGGTGCAGGGAGCACCAGCCGATTTGATTATGGAGAAGAGTTCAAAGTTAAGTTATCTTATTGTCTAACAAGTGTGACTGAGTTTGTAGGAAAGTCTTAAGTTGTCTTAGGCAAAAGTCCTATTAGATTCTAGGTAGGTGGAAAGTCTTAGCTGCGGTTAGACATCGAAGTCCTGGTCCAGGGGACTGGACAAAGCCTTGGTGGGTCAAGGACGTTGGATGAAATCCTAGAGTCGAGGACTTTAGGTGAAAATCTCGCGGGTCGCGGACACCGGGTGGAAGACTGGACGGGTTATGATCAGAGGTTCAACATGAAGTCCTGACGTCTCGCACGCTGATTAAAAGTCTAGACAGTCTGGAGAACTAGTCTGGCAAAAGATAACTTCTCCTGAAAGGAGTAGGTGAGGACTTGTTCCCTGTTGGGGAAATAGTAGGTGTCTATTCGACCTAGGATTTCTGAAAAATTCGAAAGTCAGATCTGGACAGTCTAGAGACTGCCAAACAGTTCTATTAATCAATATATATGGTGCTAATTTTGTTTTGCAATGTATTTTTGGTATTGTGGACTAACGTATCTGGCAAGGAGCGAAAATGGCATAAAAGACTCTAATCAACAGTATTCAAGGCGCCTCCAAGGGTGCTAGAGGTGCCTCATAAGGCATGGTCGAAAGCCCGCGCGGAGAGGTGCGAACTTCGACCCATTATCATATTCTGCAGACCAACCAGAATTTTTGTCAAATATCGGGTCACTTCTTGACCTATCTTGACTTCTTTATCAGCCATCAGGTCCTCCAGATCCAACTGGATTTCAACCTGGTGTCGGATCAGTCAAGTCCTATACACTTGATAGAAAAATTAAATTATAATATATATAACTTTAATTCATTTATTATTTATTAAAACTTAAATTTGATCATTGACGCTAACTATCCCAACATGTATAACATAAGATAATAATATCATAACTATATCATTTTATAAATGAATGGATGGGGGTGAGAGGCTCTTTTCATAAAAATGAAAGGAAAAGCCAATTGCCCCCCATTTAATTATTTTGTAATTCGATTTGCATATTTATTATGTGCCAAAGTTTTTTTTTTTTTTTTTTTTTTGTTTTGGTTGAGTTTGTTTGTTTATTGGATAGCATGCAACCATATCTTTCCATTTTGAAAAGGATCGCCCATTTTGGTGGGGTAAAACCACTTTGTGAGTTTGAAGACCGCCGCAGGGCGCATATTGCCAATATTAAAGGTCTATTTCGTTCCTATTTAGATAGTTTAGGATTAGATAAGGCATAAGGATAGAGTTAGGTGAGACATTCCTTTCACTTTATTAATAGATTGACCGGATCAGATGTGATATGGACTTGATTGGTCCAATTTAGGTGTCGGGTTAGGATGAGTACGATATGATTTGTGATAGGCTGGATTAGGCATGGCTCGTGTTATTGTCTTTAGTCTCTCGGCTTGAATGAGTATAGTTACTTTGTGTTGAACTAAGCAAACCGCATTGAATTGAATTGAATTGAATAATAATAATAATAATAATAATAATAATAATAATAATAATAATAATAATAATAATAATAATAATCTCTCCTCCTTTATTAACTAACTTTGGTGAAGTCTAAAATGAATTTACGTTAATATTCTTTTTTCTATTCACATTAAAAATAATTTCAAAGTTTATTAGTAATTCCACAAATTAAACAATCAGTCATCTAGAGTTCGAGACTCAGCTGCGGCATATTATTATGAATTTTTCTCATCATTAATTTTCTTTGATTATTTTATATAAAAAAATATAGTTCTCTTTAGTCCCACATCTTAGAATTGACAACACTATATCAAAGAAGTTTTTATAAATATTTTAGGACGACAATGTTAAAAAATATATATTTTTAATTTTTTTACTAAGATAAATATAATATTAAATTAAATTAATTTTTTTCATAGGGAAGTCGTAAGGGTGACACTCGAAAATCCATAATTTAGATTTTCAAAAGTCAAGTACTTTACCCTAATGACTGATTTCAATATATTATATTACACACACGTCGCGTGTGCATACTCTTTATAATATCCAACTTTATTCAAAATAAAGGATATATTGGTATTTTATCCCTTTTGGACATTGAAATGGTATGCCCTCATTTTTCACCTTTTTTTTTTCCATTATCAATCACCCAATACAACAAAATAATAGAATAATATAATTTCTATTATCTATGCTCCAATGGATTGACCTAATTAGTATTTGGATGAGTATTTATTCTAATAAATTTTAGGATGAGAATATATAAAATATTGGAACCGATAATACTGAATTTTGATGGTCTTTCAATTGATGTTATTTGTATTTGACAATACTAAATACAATACACGAGGGTAGACTAGATAAAGAAAAAGACAATTGAGTGATTACAAATACAATTCAAAGTAGTTTGTCGCTTAATATTCCATTTTTAGTATCTCTTGACTTGATAGTTCTAAATTGGGCAAACATTATCCTTATGACCTATATCATTAGCACACCTTTAACAAGCCTATGGCACTTTTACGAGTCCAGTCAAGTGTTAATAGAGCCGATAATATTTTGTCGAATGATGGGTAAACAACAATTTAGATGAAGAAATCTTCACTTGAAACCCATCAAAAAGGCTTTATAGTCGTCTAATTTGGTCCATTAAATCTTAAATGAATCCTTTAAAATTATTTTACAGGTAGACGTCATTGTTTCCCATCAATACATGCAAGTGACCTCTTTTCTAATCTGCAAAGAACAGTCTAGAAGACCTAAGTTGCTTTACATGACATGTCATCTTCGTCGATTCATTTGGCTTCATCTATGGTAGAAGTTTTTTTTATTGTAAATCCTAACAATTTACTTTTAGATTGATTTATTGACTTATTGGTATGTAAGCATTGCATTTTCTAACACACAATTAATTAAAAATAATTTTACAATAAAATTTTATATTCAACTCACTGACAATTTTCTTCAAAGTTAATGGTAAATTTAATATTAATAGAGGAGGATATAGAAGGATATTTTAATACAAAAAAATCTCATTTATTATCTTTAGAGCCGTCAATTTAAGTTAGACCTATCGGGTTGGACCACCCCGCTAAATAATTTAAACGGGTTGGGTTGAATTTTATCAACCCAAGTCCGCCGTGGTCCGACCCGCCTAAGCCCGTGACCCGCGCGGGTCGGCCCGCTTGGACTTGGGTTGACCTGCGGGTTGAAAAACACATCTAAGCTAAGTTTTAGGGCAATTTATTATCTTTCTTTGTTATAATTTTGAAATAAAAATAGTACTTTTCATCCAACATAAGTACTCGTTTGTGTTCATTTATATTTAAAATACATGTTTATGTATATATTTAAATCTAGAAAACTTTTTCGAAGTAAAATGTTGAAGATATGAAATATTTTTTAATTTTTTTTAAAATTTTTGATGGGCCCGCGGATTGACCCGCCAAACTCCCAACCCGTCTTAGAATGGGTTGGGTTGGAAATTTCCCAACCGACCAAATTGGCGGATTGGCCCGCCCGGCCCCGCCAAATGGTTAGCCCGCCACGGGCCGACCCGCCCCGTCACGAGTTGGTCCATCTGACAGCTCTAAGGGTGCGTTTGGTTCGGGGTTATTTTTGATAACCTTGGTTATCCATCCAAGGTTATCAACAAAAACCTTGTTTGGTTTAGGTATTCGATGATTCCCGAGTAATGTTCCATGCCTGACACGTCAGCAAAAGGGTCATGCAGCCCCGAATCGGAAAACCTCATAAAACTAAGGTTTTTCTTGATTCCGGGGTTAACGAATTTTTTTACCAAAAATACCCTCGGGTAAGAAAAAACATGGAAAAAAGAAAAAAAAATGTAAAAAAATATTTTAAAATAAAAAAAAATAAAGAATGTTTAATAAATTTTAAAATTTTTAAAAATAAATAATTTTAAAAAATATAAAATTTAAAAATAAAAAATAAAAAATAAAAAATTTAAAAAATTTTAAAAACTTAAAAAAAAAATTTTAAAAATTTTAAAAAATTTATAAAATTTAAAAATTTTAAAAATAAAAAAATTTAAAAAATTAAAAATTAAAAAAAAAAAATAAATAAATAAAAATGAAAATTTTAAAAATGTAAAAAAATAAAAAATATAAATATAAATAATATAAAAACATTAAAAAAATAAAAAAAACACATAAAAAAGTTAAAAAATATACCAGAAAAAGAAAAGTAAAAAAAAAAAAAAAATAATAATAATAATATGTATAGTTGATTTTGTAACTGAGGGTAATACGGTAAAATATTAAACTAAGGTATTTATTAAAACCTTCAAGCAAACAAGTTCTTGTTGCATTACCTAGGTTGAACCAAATAATATTTGGTTATGTTTTATTCCCCATAATCTTAGTTATATGATTACCTGATAATCACATAACCAAAATTATACATGATAACTTGAACCAAACGCACCCTAATTATCTCACATGTCAACTCCAAAACTCCTATAATAAAACAATTAACCAAATGTCATTTTAAATAAAAAATGAAAAACCAAAAAAGAGAGAGAGAATGCCCAAGTAATTCTTAAAACTAAAAAGTAACTTTAAAAATGAAAATAAAAATTGGTCAATAAATAACTTATATAGCTGTTGCCTAGAGAGGAGATGAATTGAGTAGACATGACATTACTAGAGATTAATAGAGCCGGAAGAGTCTCAAACCCTAAACCCCCCTAAACCCTAAAACCAACCAGCGAGAAGAGAACTAGACTTGACATTTAATGGCAACCAGGTGATGTATGCCAGTCACTCAAACACAGATGTATTAAAAACTTCATGAATATATTAAAATAAATAAAAATAAAAAAGGAAAAAAAGTTGAAAATTATTTAGAGGGAAACATGGAAAGAGACTCTTGTAGACTTGCAGGGGTGAGGAATAGCATACATTTTCTTTTTCTTTTCATCATTTTTTTGTTTTAAAAAATAATTTTGATTTTGTATTTTAAATTTTTATTTTTATTTTAGTTTTAAGCCCCATTCCTTCTGCTTATTAACTGCACAAGGAGCCTTTTTTTATTTATTTGGCCTTCTTTCATCCGTTCCTCGTTCTCTCTTCTCCTCTTCTCGCTTCCTTTGGCTTCTCTTCGCAGGCGCGCTCGCTCGGCGCTCTTCCTGCGAGAGGGTCTGGGAGAGTGGGAGAGCCGGAGAGGGAGAGGGAAGGGAGGCTTGAGGCTGGTAGCTGTTCTGCATGGGAGAGATGGCGGTTCGTGAGGAGAAGGAGCAGGACCCGCGCATTCCGCGCATCGTTTCCTGCATCCGCGTGGTGCCTGACTTCCCCAAGAAAGGTCTCGCCTTTCCTTGCAGCTTGGTGGTTTGAGGCGTCTTTGAGAATCCGTCTTTGTGTTTTCTTTTTCGCGTTTGAGGTTTCGGGGGTTTTCCGTCCTTCAAGGTCGTGTTTTTCGTTTCTTTACTTTCCGGAGCGTACGACATCCTCGCCCTTTTTGTTCCTTGGGTGTCGAGTGGGAAAAATTACGATTTTTTGCCACTCCGTTCTTCTTTGTCGTAGATTTCGAAGCTTGGGATGTTAAAATTTTCGTATTTTGGTGTCTCCATGGCCGCTTAGTTCATCTACAATCTAATATATGTAACTAGGGATTATGTTCCAAGACATCACCACGCTGTTGCTCGATCCAAAAGCGTTCAAGGACACGGTCGATTTGTTCGTGGAGCGGTACACAGGAAGGGACATCTGCGTCGTCGCTGGTGAGTTCTTCCTCCTCAGTACCTCCAACACAACACAATGCTGTTTTTCTTCCGCTTTTTAATGACGCATTAGTCTTTGTTGGCTACCTCCCTCCCTCCGCATTAATGCTCGTCGCCCATCAGTATCGTGAGAAATGTCGGTTCTGGGCCTCCTTTTTTTTGCTTTAGACTTTTCTCCCTTTTCTTCTTCAAAAATCGATCATCGATTTCGATGGTGAAAAAGATGGTTTCTTTTTGGCGTCTCGAGTCACCTTTTGGGCAGTGGTAGGGCGCCTGTATTTGACTTAGGCTCTGCATGAAACTGGCCATGTTACAGTAGACCAGCAGCGAGCAGCGAGCAGCGAGCAGCGAGCAGCGGACGACGCCCTGCCGCGCTCATGGTTTCTTTTCTGTATGCCGAATCTGTGCTGGTTTGTGGAGGTGGAGTCAGGCCTGCTTCTACTCACGCTGACCTTGCTCCTCGGTCCCCACTTCGATGTAAACGGGTGAAAGCTTTTCCCACTGTTTCATGGACCTCCATATTCTATTTTTCTGTTATCCATTCCTTTCCTTAGCTGTTTAGATTTGGTAGGTATGATTGTGAACCAACAGCATTTGCGGAGAGTTCTATGCTTGAGATTGCAGCCCTTGGATGTGGGGAATATAATTGTTATTCTCATTTGCTGTCCTCAGATAATAAAACATTGCTCATCTTGGACTGATTTTGTTCCTTAATTGTGAGCGACACTTTATAATTTGAAACAGTGTGCAACAGGATCGAGTATTCATAGGAAGGACAACCAAAGATGGAAATTAGAAGAAGAGAACACTCGCAGCCACATCTTTTTGGATGGAAATAGAAGTTGTGATGATGCCATATTAGGCTCCACTTGTTGTTGCGTGGAGTTTTCTCTTGCTTAGCTGAAAAAACAAATTCTATCACCTAGCTTTGCCTAGTGAAATTTAGAACAAGTTTTACCATGATAAGCTGATATTATCAGATTTAGTTCCATCTAGATTAGATGGTTTTATCTCTATCCTTAAGGGACCAAATCATTTTAAAATATTTATCTGAAAATCATACTATATAGTTTTCTCAGTGTCGTATGGAAAAATCTAAACAACAAACTATGATGTGCATCAAGTGTTTTTTTAGTTTATATTGAAGTAATTAGTGTATTTTTTTTTCTCAACTATATGCTTTAAAAAAATGTCTGATTTCCTTCAATTATTAGCCCTTCTTTAGTGTAGACACCAGTTTCTGCATAATAAACTGAAAACAGGAGGTAAGCATGATAAAGTACTTGTAAGAAAAAGATATTAATCTATCTTTGGTGTGATATCGCCTCAACTATATTTTTTAGTGTTAGGAATTAGTAGGTCAAACCAGATTTGATATTGTTGCTAGCCAGACTCTTATGCCAGATAAGTACTTTAGTGTATATTTGGCTCGTATTATGGATAACATCAATTGGAAATGCTAAGTGTACTGATGTGATTACTAAACATATGTACTATCAATTATTAATGTATTTCTGGACATGCAAGGACCTTGGAGAGCAGATTATGAGATAAAGAAGTCCATATTCTTTATATCAAAGAACACAAAATCTAAAAGTAAGAGGCAACATTGTAATACAACAAATGCTGTCCATCCTCCTGGAGATTTCAGGTTGTTCAACCAAAATATAATATTAACTTTTAAAGACAATAGATGATATGGCAATGACAATTTTAAGATATTTCCCTTTTTTTCATTAGGATGTTAGACGAACAGGAAATTTAGCACCTATATCCTAGATTTTTTGGTTTGTTGCTAACAAAGAGGCATCTTTGTATTGTAAATATTTATAAAATATTTCTTCTGAGTGGTAAAGAGTGTAAAGACTTTCATGTGTTGCTCATGATTTCATTTCAATGTCAGGCTGGAGTAACATCTCTTGTGAATGAAGTGGATTAATCACCAGTCAGCTTATATCTTTTTGTTCCTTCCTCTAGTAGTCTATTAGAGTTCACCCGGTACTTGATTGGTATTTTCTTTCTCTATTACTTGGCAGGAAAAAGGAATCTGAGTTTGAATCTGGAATTAAGGCGTGGACGATTGCAGTTGCACTGAGTTATGGTTAACTAGTGTCTAACTGTAATGATTTCGTGTTTCAAGGGAAATAACAATGACAATTTTGGTCATGCAGAGTATTTTTGAATGGATTCTTGCAACTTTCTGATTGAGCTAAAGCTCCACAGACTTTCATCTTATAGTATATTTCATTAGATCAAACATTTTCTAGTTATTCAAAGTCTGAGAAGCACTGTCTTGGATTTTATTATCTACAACCATATAATATCTGTTTCTTATGTAATTTTTCATCTCTTCTTGATTCTGTTTTTGGAGCAAAGTTAATATGATATTTCTTAATATGACAGGAGTCGAGGCTAGAGGCTTGATATTTGGCCCTCCAATTGCTTTAGCTATAGGGGCAAAGTTTATTCCTCTAAGAAAGCCAAGAAAGTTGCCAGGTGCTTTCACGTTTCACAAACATATGCAAAGTAAAAACATTTTTGAACACAATAGATACACATTTTGTGATATTCTTTGTATATATCCATTTTATCCCATCTTCTGAAATTTGAGAAATGAAGATGTGTAGCTCTTGGTTGGAATTACACAGCTCCAGTATACTACAATATAATAATATATGCACTATGTATGGGTTTGCATGGATTATGGATGGACACTAGTTGATCTCGGCATCAGTCATCTGACTTATCTTCATCCGATACTGCTTGTTTTACCTGCATGAATAATAAATTATTTAGTAAATCTGGATAAGTACACTGCATGGAATTAGCCATCTTGTTTCCTTGCTACATCACCTTTATCGATCAGCTTGAGGCCATTTTTTTTTTGTAAAATGGCCTGACCCTTTTCTTTCCATCTCCCACAGAAATTGTACAGACTGGTGAATGGTTTATGGTGTGACAGATGATTTGAGGCCACACAGTTCATTATCTTTTTATTTTATTAGAACAGTGTAAGGGAGAATAAACATTCACCTGTTTGCATAGATAATAATAATTTTAGGATACATTGACACCAAAATGATACAGATGTCAAAACACACTGACAAGCAAGAAGAGAGACCAAGCAACAAATAGGAAAACATGCAGCTCAAGGAATAATAGCTGCAATATTGAGAGAGGAAGATGAAACTAAAGAATGCTTGCTGAAAGAAATCCACATATCTGTTACTTGAGCCTTAGGATTGAAGAAGAATGATGCTTTGACACTTGTCCAATCTGGCAATGAAAAGGCCAAGCCGGGAGTACGGTGCTCCACCCTACCAACCTGTCTGGGATGAGTGTTTCCTCTCCCAAAAGCCACCCTTTTAAACATTGGCCAACTTACAGAAAATGTGGTCGACCATGGTTGAAGCAAGGATACATTATATCCCATGTAGTTATAGCAAGGCCACAGACAATGCATAGGTGAGTAGAACTTTCTTCAGTGTGGAAATCATTCCTGGCACAACGAACACAATGAGGATCGAGTGCCATCAGTCGCTTCATAGCAATTTATTAACTTGTCTTGTTTGTAGGAATCTATCTAAGAATATAACTCTAACTCTTCCATTCTTTTTACTGCACAAGGATAGTAGATAATCATTTCATCAAAAGAGGATGGAATTCATATAAATTTTAGAGAGTAAGAAGAGGAAGAGAGTTTTTAAGTAGCTTAAGTGAATAGAAAGGAAATATTGATGTACTTATAATTGCCACCAATTATGTTATCACAATTATCCTTCACAGTTTGATTGAATTGCAGAAAACGATAACTTATCAATATTTATTATCTATTCCTTTTACAAGCTCCAACTTTCCCCACAAAATCAGAAGTGATCCAGAATGCATTTTTTATTTTTGTAGATTAGTAATTCCAACTAAATCAAAGCAAGTGGTTCTTGGAAGAAATTTGGCACAGATTAAAAATTAACTTTGCATCGATAGATTAGATACGTTACGCATTTGTTCAACCAAAGGGCATAGTAAGATAGTAGTCCAATGAGAAAGTATCATGTATGATAAAAATTGCTGAAGTGGGCATTATTTTCTAGTTTCAACTTGGAGATTGCAATTTTATAATTTATATTTATATGCCATCTTTTACTGAACTGCTGGGTCCTTGTACAATGTGTAGGTGAAGTGATCTCGGAGAACTATATACTCGAGTATGGCACTGATTGCCTTGAAATGCATGTTGGGGCAGTCCAACCTGGTGAACGTGCTCTAGTTGTCGATGATTTGATTGCTACTGGTGGAACTCTCTGTGCTGCCATAAGTTTACTTGGTACGTATGGAAAATCCTTATGAAATAGGTTGCATGCTTAGTTACCAAGAACAACGAGTCGGTGTGATTTATAGGCATTCCAAAGTAAATTACTCTTAAGATAAGAGGAACACATTATACAATTTCATTACTTGAAGTTAAAGAAAAGAAAAAAGACAGTCAGGCTCAACCATTGACATATGAACTTGTCTGTGAATGATATTTTTCTCATGTTTGAACATTGAGTTTTCCCTTCTTACCACTAATCGTCTCTGTTCAACTTTTCCTTCCTGCAGAGCGAGCTGGGGCAGAGGTGGTTGAATGTGCATGTGTGATTGAACTTCCAGAACTCAAGGTTTGTTCTACATAATCTCTTCATTAATGTTTTCTGTTCTCTTTATCGAACCTTTTTGAGATTGTACCGCAAAGGTTTTCAAATGCTATTTGATTATGTAAAAGCTATTTAGCATCTAATCCGATATCTTATAACTAGAGTTTGCAACTTGTTGTGCAGGGTCGTGAGAGGTTAAATGGTAAACCTTTATACATACTCATGGAGTCCCGCTGATTGTTTAGCCGATACGATCTGAGATAGTGTATATTTTAGGATTTCATTCCCAGTTTGATTACTCGTAGTAAAATTCAATTAGTTTAGCACGATACTGTTTGCCTTATGAATCATTTCTACTTAAGAGGATTCCAACTGTTGCAATTGAGATGTTTATTATTCATATAGTGCTCCAATGCAAACAACAGCACTGCAGTCAGTATTACAAGTGTGTTTTGATTGATCTTCTTTATCATTTTAATTGGCAAAATAACAATTATCGCATATCATTGTTAATAATTTGTTTTTGTTTTTGTTTTATTTAATTTTTATTTATTTTTAGCTGGCATCAGTTTAGCAATTTTACTAATTTGTTGGAGTAAAAAGTGATATTGTTTATTCTAAGTGGTCTAGTATGGTTGGTTTCATGGTAAAATATAGAGTATTTTATCCTAGCGTAGGGATTGGAGGTGGTATCAACTCTTGTGGGGCAATTGATTTGTTTTCAGGTATTCATAGCAATTTGACAATGACATTGTGTATATATATTATTCGATGCAAAGTGAAAAATCTTACTTGGGTTTGATGTACTTTGAATCTTCTTGAAAGAGAGGGGTGTCTTTAGAAATGCGGAACAGGTGATGTATGTTTGTTGTCAACTCGTGCTATAAGGTGTTCGGTTAAGTCTTGCAATGAACACAATCCTCGTGTTTAGTTGCTATTATTAAGTTTGGAATCTTGAATAGACTCTCGGTGATAAGCTAGAGGATGGTGAGGATGACGTCAAGTCATCATGCCCCTTATGCCTTAGGCGACATGTGCTACAATGGCCGAGACAAAAGGTTGCGATCTTGTGAGGGTGAGCTAATCTCAAAAACCAGTCCTTAGTTCGGATTGCAGGCTGTAATTTGTTTGCATGAAGTCGGAATCGCTAGTAATCGCCAGTCAACCATATGATTGTGAATTTGTTCTTGGATCTTATACACATCGCCCGTCATACTATGGGAGTTGGTCATGCCCAAGTCGTTACCTTAATCGAGAGATCGTGTATACATGTTGTGTGTGTAATATAATACATAAATACACGTAAATTTTATAAAACAAATACTACATTTAATCTTAGCTAAAAGACCACCCATAAATCGGGTAAGGGTGTGTTAAATTCATGCAATAGTGTTGATCCTGTCCGAAGGTCGATGAGATGGATGTTGGGGATGTGGCGCTCCCGTTGACCTCCTGTGGACTTCGCTCCAATTCTGCAATACAGACAGTATTAGTGCCGAGCCAGGGAAAGGGTCCCCGGCGATGACCCTCCGACGCTCAAGTCAGTTTCCAGCGAAGAAGAAGAAGCAAAGAGCGGAGCAACAAGAAGACTGTAGTGCAACAATAAAATATTGCCTACCTCCACCGATGCTTGGACCCCTTTTATATAAAGCTCCTGTAGCGTGCATGCACGCTTCCCAAGATGGGCATGTATCCTTAAGTTTTCCTTGAAAAAATTCATCAATAAAGTGTCCCTGACACAGTATCTTAATAGACCGAGCATATTTCTGAAATGACAGTAAAAGCTTCCGCCGTACGATCCTTTGTCTGATCATGCCGCCTGTTAACGACACTAGCTCCCAAAAGGATATCAAAAGATAGCTTGCTGTGTCTGTTGTTTGGTCGAGCGGAATAGTCACTCAGCCGGAACTCCCCTGTTCACGTGCTGTCTGCTGTCGGGCCGAGTGGGATAGCTGCTCGGCCGGAAGTCCACTGCCCACATGCTCTATTGCTGGGCCGAGCGGGATAGCCACTCGGCCGAAAGTCCATTGTACTCGTGCTCGGCTGATGTTGAGTTTGCTGCTAGTCGGAGCGGAAGAGCCGCTCGGTCCGGTTTTTGCATACTACTCCCTTTGTCGTCCTCTTATATGAGCATTGGGTGCTCGGCTCATGGCCGAGTCAAAGGTGATCTCGGATCGGGCCTTTTTCTTCCCGATCGGAGCATGCTCGTCCGGTCGGCAAATGACTTCCAAGCGTTGACCGTCTTGATTTTGACCTCCTTTGACCTCTCGCCGTGGCAGCTGGGTGAGGCCCTATATTATCACCGCATCACAAGCCTCCTCTGTTGGTGCAACCTTAGGTCAAGGTTGACCTGGTTGACCAGACTCGAGTTGACTTGACTCGAGTTGTGTTTTGATGTTTGACGAGTTGTGTTTGACAATGGTTGTATCTTGATGTTTGACAAGGATACAAGCTTGGGAGATTGTGGGTGCAACCCGTGGTCAAGGTTGACCTAGTTGACCCGAGGTGAGTTGACCTTGTTAGGATCGATGATCGCGGCTAGAGAGGGGGGTGTGAATAGCCGACCCCAAATCGTTCGTTTCTTCCTACGAATTAGGTTAGCGCAGCGGAAATAAACAATAGAAACGAAAATGAGAAAGACAAACCTCAAACAAACCGATGTAACGAGGTTCGGAGATGATGCTCCTACTCCTCGGCGTGTCCGTAAGGTGGACGAAGCCTATCAATTTGTTGGTGGATGAAACCCCGGAGAACCGGCTAATGTATAAACTCCTTATGGGTGGAGAAACCTCACCACAAATCCTTTGCAACAGCAATAAGGAGTACAACAAAATAGAACAAGAAGAACAAGACTAACAGAAATGTGAACAACAATTGCTTGCCTTCTCGTCGGAGTTTTTTGATGAAGCAGCAGCTTCACTGCTCCTAGAATCGCTAGAAAACCAGCACGAAAGCTCACCCGAAGCTTCAGCACAATGAGAGCTCAGCAAAGCTCTAGAGTAATAGTAGCAGCAACCAGGAACAGAGAGGAAGAAGAAGCTCTGTAGAAACACTTGAACTCCTTTTATAACCTGCGAAGAAGACACAGCAGAAACTAGCCGTTGCTACGCAACGGCTAGGATGTGGACCGATCAGGCTTCATCCTGATCGGTCCACAAGGGTCCTGATCGGTCATGGTGACCGATGAGGTCCTTCCCTGATCGGTCCCATGACCGATCAGGCCCATTCCCTCTCCTTCTGATCGTGTGCTGATCGGTCTGCAGACCGATCAGGAAATGCTACTGATCGATCACTGATCGGTCTGCTGACCGATCAGATAAGCAACAGAATGCTTCTGTTTGGTTACTGATCGGTCACCAGACCGATCCAGATACCAGTGTATCACTGGATCGATCCACTGATCGATCCAGAGCTTGGTTTTTGCCCAAACCAAGTCCCAAGCCTTCGAACATCCGGTCATGGACTTCTGGGTTTTCGCAATGCTTTGACTCTTGCTGCTAAGACTCCACACCAAGTGTCCGGTCAATCCCTTTGACCCACTTGGACTTTTCTCTTTGTGTCAAGTATCCGGTCACTCCCTTGACCTACTTGACCTTCTCAACACCAGATGTCCGATCACCCTTGATCCATCTGGATTTTCCCTTGCCCGGCTTCACTCACCAGGATTTTCACCTAGCTTCACTCACTAGGGTTTTCACCTGCCTTCACTCACCAGGATTTCCAATCTGCCCGGCTTCACTCACCAGGACTTTCCAACTGTCTGGCTTCACTCACCAGGACTTTCCCACTGCCTGGCTTCACTCACCAGGACTTTCACCTAGCTTCACTCACTAGGGTTTTCACAACTGCCTGGCTTCACTCACCAGGACTTTCTCGTCTGCCTGGCTTCACTCACCAGGACTTTCCACATCCGGTCCAGAGACCGAGCTACCGAGCCCTCTCTGACCTCAGTTCGGAGACGAGCTACCGAGCCCTCTCCGACTTCCATCCGGTCCAGAGAACGAGCTCCCGAGCCCTCTCTGACCACAGTCGGGAGAACGAGCTACCGAGCCCTCTCCGACTTCCCATGTGCCAAACTTCCATACTTGGACTTCTCCGTGCCAAGTCTCCATACTTGGACTTTTCCCATGCCAAGCTCCCTGCTTGGACTTTTCTGAGTCAGGTCTGTTGGGGATCGGACGGCCGGCTTGAAGGGGGGTTGGATAGACGGCACCCCCAAATAAGCGCTTCCTACGTATTTGTTAGCACAGCGGAATACAAACAATACAAATACAAATACGAAAGCTAAAGACTAAGAATGAGAAAGACAAGCAAACCAATTGACACGATCGTTTAACGTGGTTCGGAGATTAGGGCTCCTACTCCACGGCTGTCCGTAAGGTGGACGATCCCGATCCTTCGGTGGATTACTCCCCGGCAAACTCCGGCTAGCTCACGTAGCTCCTTGTGGGTGGAGAAACCTCACCACAACCCTCACAAGAACTCTTTTGACGCTAGGGCACAAGTAGACTACTAATAGAGATTAACCACCTCTATTTCGTCAACTCAAACCAAGCTCCCAAGCTTTGGTTTTATAGGCCACGGGTTGAAAACCCCTACCGATCGCTAAAACATGCGATCGCCCTCTGTGGAAATTCGTTACATCCCAACGCTCGATTCCACACATTGTGTTCGATGCCGCGATCGGCCGATCGCATCACGATCGCTAAAACATGCGATCACATGATCGCTACGGTGGTGCTACAGACTACTACGATGGCGCTACTGATCGCCAAAAACCCTAAAACTAGGATTTTACTCCGAGTACAATCTCGCACCTTCCTCACCCTTATGACTCACTTGATTCTTCCTTTGCGGCTTTGACCTTTTGCCTTCAAGCCTACTTCCTTTGGCTCTCGTCCCTCGGATGCATTCAAGCCCGCGGCTCGCACCCAATGCCATCCTTCGCGTATGCCTCGAAGTCGCTTCCCTCGGCCCTTGTCCTCGCTGCCTTGTCCACGGTCCCTCGGATGCTCCATCCTTCACCGGACCCGAAGCCATCAACCTGAGTCATATGTGTATCCTGCAAACCTGCACAACTCAAATACACATATCAAATACAAGGGTGAACCTAACTTAAACCCTTTGCCCAAACACCAAAACACATGGTCCCGCGGACCATTGGGATTGCTCCAACAATCTCCCCCTTTTTGGTGTTTGGCAATACGTTTAAGTTAGGGAAAACATATAGCAAATAAACATGCTAAAACAAATGGACTTACGTTGCCAAGGCTACACACTTGGACTTACACCGCCGAATGGACTTACGTTGCCAAGGCTACACACTTGGACTTACACTGCCGAATGGACTACGTTGCAACATGGACTTACACCGTTGCCAAAGCTACACACTTGGCAACCGCCGAAACAATGCACAGGGCTTTTTAAGAACCTATCCTAAGGCTCCCCCTACACCTAAGCTCCCATTGAGATAGGATTTTCCACATAGGGCTTTTTAAGGACCTATCCCAAGGCTCCCCCTTTACCTAAGCTCTCCATTGAGCTAGGATTTTTACAACGGGCTTTTTAAGAACCTATCCCAAGGCTCCCCCTTTACCTAAGCTCTCCATTGAGCTAGGATTTTTACAACGGGCTTTTTAAGAACCTATCCCAAGGCTCCCCCTACACAAAGGCACTTTCAGGTTTTCCCAACTAAACCTTACTTCTCCCCCTTTGCCTAACATCCAAAAAGTCCTCCAACAATATCCCAATTGTTGAAAACTTGTCATTCCAATTGACCCTAAACTCATGTATTAATCCCCCATGGATTTCATACACCTGTATGAGTTGACTTGGTCAAAATTCAATGCTGAAAACAATTTCAGACTGGTATCAGTCGACTGCAAGAACTACCAGTCGACTGGTCGCTACTGGTCGAGCGAACAGAATGCTTCTGTTTCCAGCCAGTCGACTGCAACTTTTAGCAGTCGACTGACACAGTTTTTCAGCCTTTTTCAGCATTTCGACCCAATTTCAGAAATGCACCAATAATTCCACAGACCTCCAAAAATCCCCAAATTTTGTGGAGAGGTCTGTTTTACCCATTTCTACTTGGGAAAAATACATTCAAAAATGTATCTATCACCAATCCCAAGATTGACACAAAACTCAAAACTAGCTAAAAAGTTCAATTGAACCTTGACCTAAAGTCCTAGTTTTGGCTTCCTCTTGATGTATTTGCCCATACTAACCCACAATGCATCCCTAGCATTGGTTTATATGACATCTATACATCTAAAACCAATTATCATGCTATATGACCCCAATGTCATATTCTCAAGCATGAAATATAACCCAATTATGCCAAAACCCTAGGTTTGAGACTCAAGTCCGTCTCCAAACCATTTGGCACACTCCATGGCTCCTCTAGACCCCCAAGTAGAACCCACCTGAGATCCATTGGCCATGGGTCCCAAATTGACTCTTGGAGCTCCCCCTAGAGCTCTTTACCTTAGTCACCTCCCTAGGTGACTCATCTATTGTGACCAAACCACAATGATGTCCCTTAGAAGATCTCCTTATCTTCTTGACCTTGGACATATCATCCTTGCCATAATCATATGCAACCCTAGCATATTTCTTTTTATTGGCCTTGGATGACTCTCCCTTGCACTTATCATGTGCCACCCTAGCACATGGTCTTCTTTTAACCTTGGAGGGACTAGATCGGTATCCCAAGCCCGATCTATCATTGTTGGGTCTTTGACTACCCAACACCATATTTAATCCCTTAGATCCAATAGTGAATCTCTTAAGGAATTTCTCCAAATTATCAAGCTTTAACTTCAAAGCTTGATTCTCCCTCTCTAGGTTCCTAACCCTAGAGTCAACATGTCCACCATGGACATTCCTAGACCTACCCTTTCTAGGCATGTGTCTCCCCTTCTTGGGATTAATGCCTTGGGTCTCCTTAGGTCTATCATTTCTAAATTTATCATGCATAGATTTCCTAGGGTTATGATCCACATTTACCCTACTCCTATCATAATATCTAAATCCAAAATTTTTCATTGCTACATAATGATAATCATTATTTCTCCTAGCATGCATGGGAAGATAAGAATTTGAATTTGAATTACACTTCAAATTAGGGTATACCTCCCTTACCCTTGAAGCTCCCCCTTGATTTGAGCTCTTCTTCTTCTTCTCCCATTTCTTTAAATGTGCAAGCTTCTTGAGCTCTTTCTTCTTTGGGCATTTGGTGTGGTAGTGGCCCTTCTCTCCACACGTGAAGCATATAATGCGCATTTTCCTTCTTTGGGCTTCTTCATTCCTACAACCCTTGTTAGTGTCTAAAATAACTTGATTGGGTTTAGGAATTACCTTCTTCTTACCCAATGGACACCTACTCTTGTAGTGTCCCTTCTCATTGCACCCGAAGCACATAATGTGGTCCTTTGACTTTGCTTCGGTGGAGGTGCTTGCTAAATTGACCTCTTCCAAGACCTCTTCTTCTTCTTCACTTGCCGTGGAATTTTCTTCAATTATTGAGGATGTAGATGATGCCTCATCTTCCTTCTCCTCCTCGGATGTTGAGCATGGCTCAACTTCCGTTTGCTCCTCTTCAACTTGAGCAACTAGACCCATCTCAATGGGTTCTTCTTCCTCTTGTGTAGGTTTAGGTTCTTCTTGTAGAACCATCTTCACCTTGCTCCACAACTCATGGGCGTTCTTATACTCACCTACACCATTTATCACATGATTAGGCAAAATATCAATCAATATAGATATTACCTTTGAATTTGCCTTCGATCGTGTGGTTTGCTCTTCCGTCCAACGTCGTGGTTGGAGTCTTTTTCCTTTCTTGTCTTTTGGGACTTCAAACGGTTCTTTAACCACCATCATGGTGTCCCAATCCGTGTTGAAGAAAACCTCCATCCTCATCATCCAATACATGATATCCCCAAGGCTTCCTCCTTCAAATTTTGGAGGGACAATAAACCCGGCCATCTTGTGCTTCCTTGGCGGTTAGTCCAACGGAGAGCGTCCTCGCTCTGATACCACTTGTTGGGGATCGGACGGCCGGCTTGAAGGGGGGTTGGATAGACGGCACCCCCAAATAAGCGCTTCCTACGTATTTGTTAGCACAGCGGAATACAAACAATACAAATACAAATACGAAAGCTAAAGACTAAGAATGAGAAAGACAAGCAAACCAATTGACACGATCGTTTAACGTGGTTCGGAGATTAGGGCTCCTACTCCACGGCTGTCCGTAAGGTGGACGATCCCGATCCTTCGGTGGATTACTCCCCGGCAAACTCCGGCTAGCTCACGTAGCTCCTTGTGGGTGGAGAAACCTCACCACAACCCTCACAAGAACTCTTTTGACGCTAGGGCACAAGTAGACTACTAATAGAGATTAACCACCTCTATTTCGTCAACTCAAACCAAGCTCCCAAGCTTTGGTTTTATAGGCCACGGGTTGGAAAACCCCGCCTACCAGTCGACTGCCCTCTGTGGAACAATTCTGTTCACACCTAGTCGACTGCGCGGTCGGCTGCATCAGTCGACTGCTAAAACATGCAATCGACTACTATAGTAGCGCTACATTATTGCTACAGTACTGCTACAGTATCGCTACAATGAAACCCTAAAACTAGGATTTTACTCCGAGTACAATCTCTCGTGCACTCGTACCCTCACCCTTATGACTCACTTGATTCTTCCTTTGCAGCTTTGACCTTTTGCCTTCAAGCCTACTTCCTTTGGCTCTCGTCCCTCGGATGCATTCAAGCCCGCGGCTCGTACCCAATGCCATCCTTCGCGTATGCCTCGAAGTCGCTTCCCTCGGCCCTTGTCCTCGCTGCCTTGTCCACGGTCCCTCGGATGCTCCATCCTTCACCGGACCCGAAGCCATCAACCTGAGTCATATGTGTATCCTGCAAACCTGCACAACTCAAATACACATATCAAATACAAGGGTGAACCTAACTTAAACCCTTTGCCCAAACACCAAAACACATGGTCCCGCGGACCATTGGGATTGCTCCAACAAGGTCAACTCACCTCGGGTCAACCAGGTCAACCTTGACCACGGGTTGCACCCACAATCTCCCAAGCTTGTATCCTTGTCAAACATCAAGATACAACAATTGTCAAACACAACTCGTCAAACATCAAAACACAACTCGAGTCAAGTCAACTCGAGTCTGGTCAACCAGGTCAACCTTGACCTAAGGTTGCACCAACAGACCTGACTCGGAAAAGTCCAAGCAGGGAGCTTGGCACGGGAAAAGTCCAAGCAGGGAGCTTGGCATGGGAAAAGTCCAAGCAGGGAGCTTGGTATGGTGAAAAGTCCAAGCAGGGAGCTTGGCACGGGAAAAGTCCAAGTATGGGAGCTTGGCACGCGAAGTCGGAGAGGGCTTGGTAGCTCGTTCTCCGGACTAGGTCAGAGAGGGCTCGGTAGCTCGTTCTCTGGACCGGACGAAGTCGGAGAGGGCTCGGTAGCTCGTTCTCCGGACTAGGTCAGAGAGGGCTCGGTAGCTCGTTCTCTGGACCAGACGAAGTCGGAGAGGGCTCGGTAGCTCGTTCTCCGGACTAGGTCAGAGAGGGCTCGGTAGCTCGTTCTCCGGACTAGGTCAGAGAGGGCTCGGTAGCTCGTTCTCTGGACCAGACGAAGTCGGAGAGGGCTCGGCAGCTCGTTCTCCGGACTAGGTCAGAGAGGGCTCGGGAGCTCGTTCTCTGGACCGAAGTAGGTCAGATAGGGACCTAAGTGGACATTCCATGGTACATTGGATCGGTCGGCAGACCGATCTGGTGATACATAAGACAGTGGATCGGTCGGCAGACCGATCCAGTGAAACTGTGAAACTGAGTTTCCATGGATCGGTCACACTGAGTGTAATCTGATCGGTCTGCGGACCGATCAGGAGATGCGATTGCAAAGAGAAGAAGGAAGGATCGGTCATAGAGACCGATCCAGCTGCGGCCTGATCGGTCTCCACGACCGATCAGGTAATCTGTGGACCGATCAGGATATGTCCTGATCGGTCCGTGGATCGGTCTGGTGATCGATCCACACACAATCAGTTTGTTCGATGTTTCTGCGATTCCTCCACTGCATCTGATTTGCCTGATTCATGTGATATAACCCTCTGTGCTGTTAGCTTTTGAGTTTGCAGGATTACATGCACCATTCCAAGCATAATTTCAAATTAAGTCCATAAGAGGAATACGACAAATGGACTTTCTGCTGTGCTTCGCGGCGCATGGTGCATTTGAAGCATCAACGGCTACTGGTGAGATCTGGCTGCGATCCGCTTGACTCCTGGTGATTGGTTCGAGCTCAGAAGACACCAGTGAAGACTGTGATTTCATTGGTGTGAGTTCAGAGGATCAGGTAAGGAGAAAGAGGGATTGACTGCAGCGATGATTCTGTGCAGTTTGACCACGATCCGTGACACCGGAAGATAGAGGCTTAAGAAGCAGTAAAAAACGAGAGAAAAGAACAACAAGTAGCAAGCAAGAAAGTGAAAAAGTTCTGTTGATCGTTCTTGAGCTCTCGTGTGAAAAACTGCTGTCTGTGAAGTTCCACTGATCCTCGCGTGGTTGTAAGCTTTAGTTCATTCTTCTTTGCCACCGAGCTCTGTAAGTCTTGTGCTTTAACATATATATTTCTTGAGACTTTGTGGAGAGGTTACTCCACCGAGAAGGAGAGCTTCATTAGCCGGAGTCATCCGGGGTGTGATCTACCGAAGATCAAGGGCTCGTCCACTTTACGGACACGCCGAGGAGTAGGGGCAAGTTATCCCCGAACCTCGTAAATCAGTGTGTTAGTGTGATTGTTTCCTTCTTGTTTTAGTTTTCTAATTCCGCTGTGCTAACAAGTTTTTTGTAGAAATTTGTGTTTAAGTTTTTAAGAGGCTATTCACCCCCCCCTCTAGCCATCTAAGATCCTAACAAGTGGTATCAGAGCAAGGTCGTTATTCGCCGGATTAACACATGAGGGAGCACAAGCTAGAGATGGATCAACTCGGAGAGGACATCACGATTCCACCATTCTACGATCGCGACGACTTCGCGTTTTGGAAGGTAAGAATGAAATATTTTCTTATGACTAATCTTGAGAATTGGAGGTGTGTGCAATTAGGTTTTACTCCTCCATTGGATAAAGAAGGAGAACTTTTGGAGAAGAAGAAGTGGACAAAGGAGCAAATCCACCAATCAACCATCAATGATGAGGTAATGAAAATTATTGAATTCTCTTTACCTAATGATATTTTGTGTATGATAGGTGGATATAACGATGCCAAGGAGTTGTGGAACAACTTGGCGAAGCTCCATGAGGGAAGCTCCATTTCAAGTCATGAAGAGGAGCCAAGTGAGCCAAGTAGCTCACATCATGGAGAAGAGGAATTAGAAGTTGAGGGCTACTCAACATCTAAGGAAGAAGAGGAGGAGAGTTCTTCTTCAAGATTGGAGCAAGAAGAAAAAGCCTCTACTTCCGGAAGGGATGAAGAATAAAGCTTTCATCCATCCTCAAACCTAGGTAACTCAAGCATTTTAATTTCTAGCAAATTACACATAATGTGCTTTGAGTGTAGGGAATTTGGGCACTACAAGAGTAAGTGTCCAAAGAGGATTAGAAAGACTCCACCGGCGCCAAAGGTCAAGGAAGCCGGAGTCCCAACACGCAAGAGCAAGGAGCACGTGGTGTGCTTCCAATGCAAGCGAAGGGGACATTATCGGAGCCAATGTCCGAGGGGGAGGCAACCTCACAAGGACAAGAGATCGAGCACATGTATAGGGGGAGCTAGGGCAAACCCTAAGGTAATCTCTAAGGCTCATTTTTGCAATTCAAATAGAACACATGCTAGTAGTTTTATTGCAATTGCTAATAATGATAAGCATGTCAATTATAGAAATCGATACACATGCTTAGGTGCCAAACATGTGAACCTAGATAAGGATAACTCTAGAAATGTCAACCCTACGATTAACTTATCTAAGGCTAAGGAAAATCTAGGTAGAAATCCCAAAACTACTCGACATATGCCTAGGAGTACCTCAAGGAACAATGACAAATTAAAACTTGAGGTATTAGAAAAGGAGAATCAAGTCTTGAGGTCAAGACTTGATACTTTGGAAAAGACTCTTAAGAACTTGGAGAAGTCATCTCTAGGGTTTAAGGGTAAAAAATCCAAGTCCAAGGACAAGAAAGGTTTGGGTCTCAAACCTAAGTCCCAAATGGTCAAGCCCACTTATCACAATGTTCCATTCGATTATGGAACAAAGTCTAGGGCTAGGAAGACCATCACCAAGGTCACAAGGGGAGTCACCCCTAGAGTTGTTCTTGATGAGTCCCAAATGACCAAGGCTTCAAAGCCTAGGAGGGTCATTAGGAGGGTTGCTAGGGAAGTCATCCCTAGTGAATACTTAGTGAACCCAATGAGCTCCAATAGGTATTGGGTTCCTAGGAGCGTGATTTCATCACGCTAGATGAGTTAGGGTGTGTCAACCTTACTTGAATAGGTAGTTAACCTAATCATGACAAAAGGTGGCACTTTAGGATTTATCAAGGTGTAATCAAGCCTTGAAAATGAAATTAAGAATTATTCCTAAGGTGATTAAGATGTGCCAATCACATTTGAGGAGTTCTCTTAGGTCAATCTAATTGGCACATAGTGATCTAAAAGTCTTGAGGATATGATTTTAGGTCTATTACACTTAGGAATATAGAATTTATGGCAAAATGGTCGAAATTATCAAAAATGGCAACTAAGGCTAGAATTAGGTATTTTCTATACCTTTACATGTTATTTGCCATATATTGTTTGCCATATGCCATGTCATGACATCATATTTAATCTATGATCATTTAAAATGTCATGATAATGCTTCGGTTAGTCAAATGTCATGCTCTATTTAAGTTTCATACTTTATGCCATGACATCATGACATTGGCACATGTTTCATTTATGATATCATTATATGCCATGTCATCATCTCTTATCTTGCATTTATAATCAATGAAATTGATTTAAGGTTAAAAACACAATTTGATATGGAGATCAAATTGATATTTAGAAAATGCATGAGACCTTAGTCTAAGCTAACCTAAACTCATATCTCACATCAAAATTGATTTGAATGTGTTTGATACACCTTAGATGTGTGTGAGATATTAGGATTATGAGTTAGGATCAAGGTGCATAGTTCTTGTACCTAGATGAGCCTAATTCAAAATTGGGGATCATAGGGAAAGCTTATATACAAGTCATGTACATTTAGCCCAAAGATTGTGGTCCTAAATTAAAGGGTTTAAAATCATTTCAAAATTGATTTGAAAAACCTTGATGAAGCTTTTCTAGTGATAGCATTCATCATTGAGCAAGTTGATACAAAGTTGAGGTAAACTTGAACTATTTCAAAGTTTTTAAACTTTGTATCAAGATTGAAAAATGGAAGTTATTTTCATAGAAAACTATTTTTCCTTGATAGTATATGTTATGAGGAATGTATCCTCAAAGTTTTACAATTTTTAAAATTTTCTGGAATTTTCTAGGAGTTTCTGAATTTCGGGAGGAAAATCAGAAATTCTGATATCAGAGTTGTGGACCGATCAGAGAGGATTCTGATCGGTCCAGGAAAGAGTGGATCGGTCACTAGGACCGATCCAGGGGATGCTGGATCGGTCACTGGACCGATCTAGTGAAGGCTGATCGGTCTGGTGACCGATCAGAGCGTGCCAAATGCTGAATTTCGACTGTTTGTCTGAAATTTCAGCTCGGGAATTGGTGTTTTAGAATTCTAAAGGTTTTAAACTTTCCAAGACATTGTTGGTGCAATGGTCAAGGGGGAGTTGACCTTTAGGAGGAGTTTTACCTATTAGTCAAGGGGGAGTTGACTTTTAGGGGGAGTTCTTACTCCTAAAGACTTGAGTGATATGAGATTATCACTAAGTTAATTATTGACTCTAGTGTCAAGGAGGAGATTAAGAGTTTCAATGAAAGGTATGAGACTTTCATTAGGAAGAAACTCTTGACCTTGATTCACTCTTTTTGATGTGTGTCAAAAAGGGGGAGAGTAGAAAGGAGAATGGAGAATGTCTAGAGAATGTTCAGGGAAGAACATTGGAAAACCTAAGTTAGGTTATCGGGTTAACCTAACTTGATTATGTGTTTGATTATGGGTTTTGTCAAACATCAAAAAGGGGGAGATTGTTGGTGCAACCTTAGGTCAAAGTTGACCTGGTTGACCAGACTCGAGTTGACTTGACTTGACTTGAGTTGTGTTTTGATGTTTGACGAGTTGTGTTTGACAATGGTTGTATCTTGATGTTTGACAAGGATACAAGCTTGGGAGATTGTGGGTGCAACCCGTGGTCAAGGTTGACCTGGTTGACCCGAGGTGAGTTGACCTGACTCGGAAAAGTCCAAGCAGGGAGTTTGGCACGGGAAAAGTCCAAGCAGGGAGCTTGGCATGGGAAAAGTCCAAGCAGGGAGTTTGGCATGGTGAAAAGTCCAAGCAGGGAACCTGGCACGGGAAAAGTCCAAGTATGGGAGCTTGGCACATGGGAAGTCGGAGAGGGCTCGGTAGCTCGTTCTCCGAACTGTGGTCAGAGAGGGCTCGAGAGCTCGTTCTTTGGACCGGATGGAAGTCGGAGAGGGCTCGGTAGCTCGTTCTCCGAACTATGGTCAGAGAGGGCTCGAGAGCTCGTTCTCTGGACCGGATGGAAGTCGGAGAGGGCTCGGTAGCTCGTTCTCCGAACTGAGGTAAGAGAGGGCTCGGTAGCTCGTTCTCTGGACCGGATGTTGAAAGTCCTGGTGAGTGAAGGCAGGCAGTGGGAAAGTCCTGGTGAGTGAAGCCAGGCAGTTGGAAAGTCCTGGTGAGTGAAGCCGGGCAGATTGGAAATCCTGGTGAGTGAAGCCAGGTGAAAACCCTAGTGAGTGAAGCTAGGTGAAAGTCCTGGTGAGTGAAGGCAAGGGAAAATCCAGATGGATCAAGGGTGATCGGACATCTGGTGTTGAGAAGGTCAAGTAGGTCAAGGGAGTGACCGGATACTTGACACGAAGAGAAAAGTCCAAGTGGGTCAAAGGGATTGACCGGACACTTGGTAGGGAGTCTTAGCAGGTCAAGGGAGTGACCAGATGCTAAGCATGAGATACCAATAGGTCAAGGTTGACCGGATATTGGTTTGGAAGGCTTGGGACTTGATTTGGGCAAAAACCATGCTCTGGATCGATCAGTGGATCGATCCAGTGATACACTGGGTATCTGGAAACAGTAGCCTACTGAGTGTTATCTGATCGGTCTGCTGACCGATCAGGAAACAACGATCAGAAGGCAAGAAGCTCGGGAGAAAAGAAAGGGGATCGGTCCCTGGACCGATCAGAGAAAGCTCTGATCGGTCCCCAAGACCGATCAGGATGAAGCTGGACCGATCAGGAGCATTCCTGATCGGTCCAGGTCCTAGCCGTTGCGTAGTAACGACTAGTTTCTTCTGTGTCTTCTTCACAGGTGCAGTGCAGGCTGAGTAGAGTATATAAAAGGAGTTCAAGGGTTTCTACAGTGCAACTCTTCTTTCTCTTCCTACTGACTGCTTGATCTTCTGCTTGCTGAGATTTGGTGCTGTGTTTGAGCTCTGCTGAGCTCCCTACTCCACTGAAGCTTTGAGTGAGCTTCTCGGCTGGTCAGCTGCTGCTGTTCTTCTGTGAAGTTGCGGCTTCATCAACGGAAACCAGTCGAAGGCAAGCGTGTTTGTTTTTACATTCATATTGTTGCCTCTTCTTGTATTTCTTGTACACTCTGATCTTGCTGTTGCAAGAAAGTATTGTGGTGAGATTTCTCCATCCAGAAGGAGTTTGTTTTAGCCGGTTCTCCGGGGACTCATCCACCGACGGATTGGTAGGCTTCGTCCACCTTACGGACACGCCGAGGAGTAGGAGTATATCTCCGAACCTCGTTACATCATCAAGTTGAGGTTTGAGTTTCTTCACTTTCGTTTCTACGTTTTATTTTCCGCTGCGCTAACGAATTGTAGGAAGAAACGCGAGGATTTGGGGTCGGCTATTCACACCCCCCCTCTCTAGCCGCGATCATCGATCCTAACAAGTGGTATCAGAGCCTGGTGCTCTTCATCTGGACTAACATCCTAAGGAGCAACAAGATGGCCATGAAGGAAGGATTCAGCACCAACAGACCACCCTTCTTCGATGGAGCAGATTTCCAGTATTGGAAGAGCCGCATGGAGTATTACCTCAAGACTGATATCTCCATGTGGTTCTCGGTCAAGGAAGGCTTCACACCACCGAAGGACGAAGAAGGTAAGGAACTCGATTCATCAAGGTGGTCTACTGAACAAACTCGTAAAGGGCAAGCCGATGCCAAGGCAGTAGTCACCTTACAATGTGGGATTGCCAAGGACCAACTCGTCAAGGTAGGTCCATTCTCGAGTGCAAAAGATTTATGGAACAAGCTTATCGAGCTCCAAGAAGGAACTCGAGATTCTCGGATAGCCAAGAGGGACCTATTCTTGAATCAATTACAAAATCTCACCATGAAGGAAAACGAAACGGTAAGTGAACTACATGGGAGGTTCAAAGAGATCATCAATGGTCTCCATTCCGTGGATGAACGCGTGGAGAATCGTGATCTAGTAAGGTACGCTCTTAAATCCTTTCCAAGGAATGCCTTGTGGTCATCTATGGTAGATGCCTACAAGGTTTCCAAGGATATTTCCATTGTTAAATTAGACGAATTCTTTTGTGAAATGGAACTTCATGAACTTGCTAACAAAAGTCAAAAGGAGAAATGTATAGCTTTGGTTGCAGGAGAAAAGAGCAAGGATGAGAGAAGAAAGAAAGAAAAGAAGAAGGAGAAAGAGATTCCTTTATCTTCATCCTCATCCGAGTCCGATGATGAAGGTGGATCATCATCAAGCGAGATGGCAAATTTTGTGAGGAGGATCATGAGAAGAAGCAGGAGATACAAAGTTAAAACTGTAGATCAAAATATTGATAAGTCTAACGTTACTTGTTATGAGTGTAGCAAGAAAGGTCACTACCGGAGTGAGTGTCCAAAACTCAAGAAGGAGGAACGATCAAGAAGAAGGAGGAAAGGGCCAAGAAAAAGAAAGCCCTCAAAGCCACATGGGATGAGTCTTCCTCAAGCTCATCGGAGGAGGAAGAGAAGAAGGAAAAGAGTACTCGGCAATTGACACTCATGGCAAGGGAGGAGTCCGAGTCCGAGAGTGATGACTCAAGCACTTCAGCCACGGCTTCATCATCTTCGGATGATGAAGAGGTAACCTCTTCTCACTTAGAAAAATGTTATAAGACTATTACACATTTGTCTACCTTGCTTAAAAAATCAAAAACAGAAAATAAATCATTAAAAGAAGAAGTAGAAAACTTGAGAGCTCTTAGGGAAGATGAGGTTGATGACCTACATCTAGAGCTCCTTGAGGATGAGAACAAGGCCTTGAAGGGTGAGGTTGAGAAACTCAAGAAAATGCTTGAGAAATTCTCAACTAGCTCTAAGACCCTAGACATGATTCTAAATGCCCAAAGGGCGGTCTACAACAAGGCTGGATTGGGATACCAACCTAAGGAGTCTAGCTTTATTTCTTTAGTGTCAAGAACCCAATTTCATAGATCGCATGTTTCTAGGGTTCATGAGACTAGGAAGAAGGTAACAAAGGAATGAGTGCCTAAGTCTTTCATTGTAGATGCATTAGGTCCCAAGATTTGGGTACCTAAAACATCTATCTTTCGTGTCTTGTAGGCATTGGTAAAGGGGGAGCGTCTATCAACTTGGTTTGTTGATAGTGGATGCTCCAAGCACATGACCGGGGACAAGTCACTATTTTCTACCATTCAAAACAAAAATAGAGGTAATGTGTCATTTGGTAACAATGGTAGTCTTAAGGTTATAGGAGTTGGAGATATTCATATATCCGAATATCTCCAAATCAAGAATGTTCTTCTAGTCAAGGGGATGACTTTTAATCTCCTAAGTGTCAGTCAATTGTGTGATACGGGTTACACAATTGAATTTCATTCGAGTCAATGTCTAGTCAAAAACATTGACACACTTGACACGGTACTAGTAGGCACAAGGGTAGATAACATTTATCAAGTTTCTTTTAAAAGTGCTACTAATGCTCTTGCTAAGTGTTTCATGTCAAAAGAAGAAGAATCGTGGCTTTGGCATAGGAGGTTGGCTCATGTAAACATGAAGAATATCCGGAAGCTGGTCAACAAAGGGTTAGTGCGAGGCTTACCAAGCATCAAGTACCAAAAGACCAAATTGTGTGATGCATGTCAGAAGGGTAAGCAAACTAAAGCGCCTCATAAAGGTAAAAGCGCTGTAAGTACAACTACTGCCTTAGACTTATTACATATGGATTTGTTTGATTGCAGTAGTGTTATTTCATTAAATGGAAGTAGATACTGTTTAGTGATTATTGATGACTTTACTAGGTTTACATGGACCTTCTTTTTGAAAACTAAGGATCAAACCATAGATATTTTTATTTCCTTTTGTAGAAGAACTGAAAATGAAAAATCAACAACAATTAAAACCATTAGAAGTGATCATGGTGGGGAATTTCAAAATCATAGGTTTTTAGAATTCTGTCAAGAAAAGGGATATAGACATGAGTTCTCTACTCCAAGGACCCCACAGCAAAATGGGGTTGTGGAGAGAAAGAACCGAGTCTTACAAGAGGCTGCACAAAGTATGCTCAATGAGTATTCACTACCGAGTTACTTATGGGCTGAAGCTGTAAATACAGCTTGCTATGTGCAAAACCGAGTCCTGATACATAGGTTATTAGGAAAAACTCCTCATGAACTTTGGTTTGGGAAACCCCCTACAATTAAACATCTTAGGGTGTTTGGTTGTAAGGTGTTTATTTTGAACACCAAGGACCATCTTGGAAAATTTTCGGCCAAGGCTGATGAAGGGATACTGGTCGGGTATTCGTTCACCAGCAAAGCCTATCGAGTCTACAACAATAGGACTAAATTGATTGAAGAGTCCTCTGATGTAGCTTTTGAAGAAATCCCTAACTTAAATGATCAATCAAGGGATGCAGGAGAAATTCAACTCGAACTTAGAAATCTAAGTTTGAATGATCAAAATGAAGAAAGAGTCGAGGTTGACTCTGATGATGATGAGCAAAGGCAACAAAGAACTCAATCTGATCCTTTGCCTGATATTGAGTCCTTGCCTATGCCTAGTGAGACCATTCATGAGGCACCATCAACACCAAGACAATCTAGGATAGCCACTAGTCATCCCCAAGACCAAATTGTGGGAGACATCCAACAAAGAGTTAGGACTAGGTCATTCTTTAGAAATGAGTCTAATGAAGTCGCATTGATTCCAGAGACTGAACCAAAATTAGTTGATGAGGCATTGCGCGATCCTGATTGGATCATAGCTATGCAAGATGAGTTAGGTCAATTTGAAAGGAACCAAGTGTGGGACTTAGTTCCTAGATCTAAGAAGACCACCATTATTGGAACTAAATGTGTCTTCAAAAATAAGTTAAATCAAAAGGGAGAAGTTGTAAGAAACAAGGCAAGACTTGTAGCCAAGGGCTATAGTCAAGTCGAAGGTCTCGATTACGATGAGACTTATGCTCCCGTGGCACGATTAGAGTCCATTCGTTTAATGCTAGCTTTTGCTGCACATAGAGGTTTCAAGCTCTATCAAATGGACGTTAAATCTGCCTTCTTAAATGACTTTATTAAAGAAGAAGTCTATGTTGAACAACCACCGGGGTTTGTGAATACCGAAGCTCCAAACCACGTGTACAAGCTCAAGAAAGCACTTTATGGGCTTAAACAAGCACCACGAGCTTGGTATGAAAGGTTGTCAACATATTTATTAGAAAAGGGTTTTGTAAGAGGCCAAATAGACCCAACACTATTTCTGCGTAGAGATGGTGAAAACATTTTTGTAGCCCAAGTGTATGTCGATGACATAATTTGTGGCTCAAATAACAAGGGTTATTTGAATGAATTTATCACTCACATGGAAAGTGAGTTTGAGATGAGTCTAGTAGGAGAATTGACATTCTTCCTTGGACTTGAAATCAAACAAACTCGAGATGAAATTTATGTCCATCAGACGAAATACACTCAAGAGATGCTCAAGAAATTCAACATGAGTGACTCTAAGGAAGTGTCCACTCCAATGGCAACAAACACTCGTCTGGACAATGATGAGAGTGGAAAATCAGTTGATCTAACGCAATATAGGAGCATGATCGGTAGTCTTCTATATCTCACAGCTAGTCGACCAGACATACTCTTTGCTGTGGGCATGTGCGCTAGATATCAAGTCTGTGCCAAGGAATCTCATTTAATTGCAGTTAAGAGAATTCTGAGATACCTTAAAAGCACAATTAGAGTAGGACTGTGGTACCTTCGTACGGAGTCTTTTGATTTGATAGGCTATACCGATTCTGATTATGCTGGATGCAAATTGGATCGGAAAAGCACTAGTGGGGGTTGCCAATTCTTAGGATCATCATTGGTTAGTTGATCAAGTCGGAAGCAACATTGTGTTGCTCTCTCCACGACCGAGGCTGAATACATTGCCATGGGAGAGAGTGTATCACAATTGTTGTGGATGATTCACACTCTAGAAGATTATGGACTTTCATATAAGGGAGTGCAAGTGTTGTGTGACAACATTAGCACAATAAACTTAACGAAAAATTCAGTTCATCATTCAAGGACCAAACACATTGAAGTGCGTCATCACTTCATTAGAGATCACGTAGCTAGAGGAGACATTGCACTCACATATGTTGAGTCAAAGTCAAACCTAGCCGATATTTTCACCAAACCCCTTCCGGAAAATGAATTTAGTCATTTAAGGAGGGAATTGGGAATGTGTTTGGCTCAATAAGTCATTTTGACCACATCATGATCAATAAGGACCATTAAAATGACAAGAGAAATTGAAAAATTAATTTGGGCAACTTGGGGACATCTCACACAAACTATAAGGTTTAACAAAATATTTTTGTTTGCTAGAAATGGGGTGAGATGCTAGGATCAACCAAATTATTCAAAATGTATCATGCATCCCTTGAATAATTAGGTTGAAGAGACATAAATTGAGTATGAGGAAGGCCATTACATAATTCATGTGTATTTGGCTCCTAGATCTTACTCATATATTCCAACCAAGGAATCTTGGTTGGATCTGTGTCTAGAAATCATCTAACCTGGTTGATGTGTTGATTGATACCCTTGATTGATACCTTCCAGATTTTGATTGAAAATAGGACAAGTTGGTGAGGAAATTTGACATATTTTGACAAACTTGTAACTACTCATAGGAAGGATATATCGTGAACCGATAGCCTGAGTCAGATTTATTACCTTGGTTCACTATAAATCATAGTTTCAGCAAACAACTAAAACAAACTTCTCTTTTGAAACTTTGAAATTCAACGCATTTGTTATGAAGTGTCTGAAACTTTCGAGCCCTTGATAATTCAAAATCATTAGAGCTCATCATTAGGAAATATTCATTGGTATCACTGAATATAATCTGTGGGCTCTTCAGATCCTAGGTTCTGAACTTGGAAGTTGTTGAACCAAGTTTCAGAGCTGTCGATACGAATTTCAGAGACTGAAGTCACTGATTATCAGACACTGATCGGTCCAGGGACCGATCAGGATGATAGATCAGGAGAGTTCTCTGATCGGTCCCCACGACCGATCAGGAGGCTTTGGTACGTGATCAACCTCTGATCGGTCCGGGACCGATCAGAGCTTCTGATCGGTCTCCACGACCGATCAGAGACTCCCTGACCGATCAGGACGGTCCCGGACCGGTCAGGAGGCTCCGATCGGTCTCCCGACCAATCGTAGGCTCTGATCCCACCTCTGATCGGTCCAGGGACCGATCAGGAAGCTCCCTGATCGGTCAGAACACTCCCTGACCGATCAGGACGTTCCCTGATCGGTCAGGATTTCTCCTGATCGGACAGCTGTCCGATCTTTTGATCTGTTCACCCCTTTTTAACTTCCCCCAATCCTTCGTCCTCTCATTTCAAGCCGAAAAACCCTAGCCGAACCACTCCTCAGTCCCGACTCTTCTCTCATCTTCTCCGAAAACCTCAAATGGCGCCCAGGTAACTTCCTTTCTCCCCGAAATCTGTTCATTTTTGACATTTTAGTTTCTTTTCACAGTGTTTTTCTGTGTGTTGTCTTGGTTCTCTACTTTGTGGCTCCCGTGGACTCCCATTTGCCTCGATCGTGTCCTATTTTTGACCTATTTAGGAAGAAATCTGCCGGTGAGGGTACTTCTAAGTCTTCTGCCGAGAAATCCAAATCCCAGGCACCCTCCCGACCTCAAACTTCCTCTTCTTCAAGATTCCCGAACCGCCAGTTTTAGCAAGTATTTCAACAGAGGACATTCAAGCTGCTTCCATGTCGATCTGTGGATCGAAAGTACATGGATGAATTTTGTCCCTCTGTATCCGAAACCCTAGCCTATTATAAACTTGACTCGATAGTCTACTTAGAAAGGGACATCAACCTTGACATAGTTTCTGAGTTCTATAACAATCTTCATCAGAACAGTGATGGTGTTTATAAAACCCGAGTCGCTAAAAGAACTATCGATTTCTCCATCAGAGAATTCTTTGGGTATCTAGGTTGCCGTATGTGTTTAGGAGATCCTTTTCCCATTTATCCTGATTTACCAGAGTCTCTACCTCCTCCACTTGATGTATCACCTGACACTATCTATGAGTATTTTTTTGGACACCCTAGACCTGATGGACTAGATGAGCTAGATGTTGACTTCCCTACTTTTGCAGCCTTGAGATTATCTCCTCAAGACTACATTCTTTTTAAGATTGTCACGAACTGCCTTCTTCCAATCTCATCCAAACCTCTAGCAGAGATCCGACCATACCACTGTCTTATGCTTTATGGTTTATGTCGGCGTCTCGATTTTGATATCATGTCGAGCATCTACTCTTCGATCATCTCTTATTCGTAGCCTAGCAGCTCCATTGTTTATATGCCTTATGGGCATATAATTACAGATTGGCTCGAGACCCTTCAGATTGATATCTCTAAGGGTAGAATAGTCAAGATGGTCAGACAGGATTGCAGACTTGGGAAGCAGACATTTTCCAAGTCTGGAATCATAGGACAAAATGGGACTATTCGGTGGAAGGATGGGAGAGGTCTAGGAGAGTTACCACGGGCACTTCCTCGACAGGTTGCTGTTCCTCCTCCTGCTGCTGCTGAGGCCGATCCTGATCTGCGCTGGCAGATCGCTGAGCTAGAGAGCCGCTTCGATCAGCACGATGAGCTGCTGGCTGCTGAGCTCCATGGACTGCGCGTTCGGATCGACCAGCGCTATGACGATCTACGCAGTCAGTAGCTGGTGACGCAACAGCTACTCTTGGGCTGGATGGCCAACTACCCACCTCCACAGCATTTCTCTGGTCATCCACCTTCGAGCTCCAGCATGCCGCCTCAGGATTACGTGTCTCCCGCAGATGATGATGATGCTCCTCATGTTGAGGACATTGATTGATACATTCTGTTTGACTGTCTGTGTTTTGGATGTTATTCTGTTGGTTATTTTTGTATGACCTGGATAATTACTTATTTCATCTGTTTATGCTGCTCATTTTCCTGTTTTTCTTTATGTGTCATTTCCTATTGGCTATTAATATGCTGTTCCTATGCCATGACTTGATTGTATCTTATCTCTTTCTTACTGTCATATTATACACTTAGAGGGAACTTTAGGTGCAAGACAGTATGGGTTAAGGGGGAGCCTTTTGAGTTTTGTAACCTCATTTGCACCTTTTCGGTGTTTGACAAAGGGAGAGAGGATATTTAAGTTTAGAGATATATGGAGATTTGATTTTAGGGGAGAAGATAACGGGAAGGATGATATTTAAGTTTAGAGATATTTGGAGATTTGATTTTAGGGGAGAAGATAACGGGAAGGATCTTGATTCCCGTTATTGACTTAGTGGTGTATCCATCTTAGGGGGAGGATCTTGATTCCCCTAAAATTATGAAAATAAGAACATTTCTGATCTAAACTTAAATCGTGTTGTCAAACAACAAAAAGGGGGAGATTGTTGATACAGTCTGACCTGGCTGTTGTTTTGATGTTGACACGGATTTAAGTTTGTATCAGATGTTAATTAAACTCGGTTTGATTAATGATCAAGGTTGATCAAGTGGAAGGGAAAAGTCCAAGTTGGAAACTTGGCACGCGAAGTCGGAGAGGGCTTGGTAGCTCGTTCTCCGGACTAGGTCAGAGAGGGCTTGGTAGCTCGTTCTCGGACCGGAGAGGGCTCGTGCCTCCTGACCAGGCCGAGAGGGCTCAGAGCTCGCTCACCGGACCGACGGTCGAGAGGGCTCGGTAGCTGCGTCCTGACTAGGTCGAGAGGGCTCGAGCTCGTTCTCGACCGGACGAAGTCGAGAGAGCTCGGTGAGCTCGTTCTCGGACTAGGTCGAGAGAGAGCTCGTTCTCTCAGAGTCGACGTCGGAGAGGGCCTCGGTAGCTCGTTCTCCTGACTAGGTCCGAGAGGGCTCGGGTTCTCCGGACTAGGACAGAGAGGGCTCGGTGGCTCGTTCTCCGGACTAGGTCAGAGATGGCTCGGGAGCTCGTTCTCTGGACCGAATTAGGTTAGAGAGGGACCTAAGTGGACATTCCATGGTACATTGGATCGGTCGGCAGACCGATCCAGTGATACATAAGACAGTGGATCGGTCGGCAGACCGATCCAGTGAAACTGTGAAACTGAGTTTCCATGGATCGGTCTGGTGACCGATCAGGAAACACTCAGTAGCACACTGAGTGTAATCTGATCGGTCTGCGGACCGATCAGGAGATGCGATTGCAAAGAGAAGAAGGAAGGATCGGTCATGGAGACCGATCCAGCTGCGGCCTGATCGGTCTCCACGACCGATCAGGTAATCTGTGGACCGATCAGGATATGTCCTGATCGGTCCGTGGATCGGTCTGGTGATCGGTCCGTGGATCGGTCTGGTGACCGATCCACACACAATCAGTTTGTTCGATGTTTCTGCGATTCCTCCACTGCATCTGATTTGCCTGATTCATGTGATATAACCCTCTGTGCTGTTAGCTTTTGAGTTTGCAGGATTACAGGCACCATTCCAAGCATAATTTCAAATTAAGTCCATAAGAGGAATACGACAAATGGACTTTCTGCTGTGATTCGCGGCGCATGGTGCATTTGAAGCATCAACGGCTACTGGTGAGATCTGGCTGCGATCCGCTTGACTCCTGGTGATTGGTTCGAGCTCAGAAGACACCAGTGAAGACTATGATTTCATTGGTGTGAGTTCAGAGGATCAGGTAAGGAAGAAGAGGGATTGGCTGCAGCGATGATTCTGTGCAGTTTGACCACGATCCGTGACAGCGGAAGACAGAGGCTTAAGAAGCAGTAAAAAGCGAGAGAAAAGAACAACAAGTAGCAAGCAAGAAAGTGAAAAAGTTCTGTTGATCGTTCTTGAGTTCTCGTGTGAAAAACTGCTGTCTGTGAAGTTCCACTGATCCTCGCGTGGTTGTAAGCTTTAGTTCATTCTTCTTTGCCACCGAGCTCTGTAAGTCTTGTGCTTTAACATATATATTTATTGAGACTTTGTGGAGAGGTTACTCCACCGAGAAGGAGAGCTTCATTAGCAGGAGTCATCCGGGGTGTGATCTACCGAAGATCAAGGGCTCGTCCACCTTACGGACACGCCGAGGAGTAGGGGCAAGTTATCCCCGAACCTCGTAAATCAGTGTGTTAGTGTGATTGTTTCCTTCTTGTTTTAGTTTTCTAATTCCGCTGTGCTAACAAGTTTTTTGTAGAAATTTGTGTTTAAGTTTTTAAGAGGCTATTCCCCCCCCCCCCCCCCCCCCCCCTCTAGCCATCTAAGATCCTAGCATCCTCCTCAAGTCTAGTCGAAGGATGCTGTAGTCCGATTGATTGGATAATTGGCTGAGTAGGTTTCCTCCCGATTGGCCTTCGACACTGTGTGGTCTTTGATCGGGATAAGACCGATCCTCGCCGATCGACTTGTTGAAGCTTGTCGCTCGGGCATAAGTGTGCTTCCTCGATCCGATCGGCATGACGAAGGTTTTGTACTTGTAAAATCTTTCCTTGGGTTGTCTTGGGCGAGCGCGAGCCATGTTGGCGTCACCTAGATTTCTAGGAAATCGTGCAAATCTCTGCGCATTAAGGCTGAGTGCGCTTCCATGTCGTCATTAAATGTCGACCTGTGGCGAGACGCCACATGTCACGCTTGATGCTGCCGCACGCCTGATGTGACAGGCGTGATGTGACGTTTGACGATTCAAATTCGATGGTGAGAGCTTGGCCTGAGTTTTCGCAACCTAGATCAGACGACTTCGATCGGTCTACCCTGAGGCTTATAAGCCTGCAGCGTCGCCTTCCTCCTGTACACTTTCGTCTTCGAGCGTTTTTGTCGACGTTCTCCTTTGCTCCTGCGCGACCCATATTCTCCGACGATCCTACGCGCTTCTTTCCGACGACCTCTTTCCAATAAGTTTTTTCCAATCGTACCCGTCTTGAAGCTTTTCGGCTTGCCTTCTTGTATTCCGGTGATACTCCAGTAGCTTTTTCCCTCTTCGATCGCATTTCTTCCCCTCAACCTCTTCGTTTTTATTTTTGCGATGGCAAGTTCCTCGCAGCCGTCTGCCTCCGTCTGCCTCCGTCTCTGGGCTCTAGTATACATCTATGGAGTTTAGGTTCGATAGAGGTGGCAATGAGAGTTTGAGAGATGCTTTCGAGATTCCTTCCTATCATCAGATCATTCTGCCTTCTCTCTCCAATCGGCCTAATTCTCTGTCGACCGGTTGTATCTGCTTCTTCCGAGATCAGTTCATCACCGGTCTACGATTTCCACTCCACCCCTTTATTCCAGCCGTTTGTAAGTATTTATGCATTTCCCTTCCTTAATTAGTGCCTAACTCCTTTAGGTTGCTGTGCGGAGTCATTATCCTATTCCGTCTGCACGACATTCCCTTTACCCTCTGATCTTTCATTATTTTTATTACCTAAATTGTTCGATCCGGAGACTTTCCTCTTCTAGTCTTGAGTCGGTTTAGTATTCTTCGACAAGATGTCGACCTCTAACAAGTACTGGAAAGAATATTTTTTCTTTATGCGCATTCTCGAGCGGTCAGACTTCCCGACCCACTGGCAGCTCAAAGTGGTGCCTCAGCCTCCTTTGAAAAGCTACAAGAGCCGATCGGACTACCTGAATGCAGCTTCGATGTTGGTCGGTCAGAAGTACAACATCTATAAGTTGCTGTTGGAAGACACCCTTTATATCTTCGGCTTAAGCCTGATTCGCACCCGGCTGCCGACTAGTTTATGTATGAAGTTTCTTTAATTCTTTCTTTGATGCTAACGTATTTCTCTTTCTTTTTTGCAGTCGAAGTCATGTTGCGGGCACGTCTGTCCGACAAGGCAAAGCTCAAGGACGCCGCGATCAATGCGGTGGTCGTTGAAGAACCGGCGAGCCGCAGCCTGCAGTCGGTCGGCTCCCATGAAGATCCGCTCGGCGAGAGCGAGGAGACACCCGCTGTGGTGGGTGAAGGGCTGACCAGGTGAACTCCCAGTGTTGGGGCGGCTGAGGGTTCGCAACAGCCTCCCGAGCGACTGAAGTTTGTCCACGTTGAGGGAGCGTTCGGCTCGGCTTCCTCAGGAGAGCCGCTGATCCACGGAAAAAGGCGCCGCGCGGAGCTTTCGTCGCGTTATGCTTCCTCGGTGGTGAGGACCGCCGAGCGGGTCGAGACTTCGAGCCCTATTCCAGAAACTACGGCCGCTACATCATCTGATCGGATTCCCTCATTAGCTGAGCTGCTGCAGGGAACCCTCGCCACACGTCTGGTGTCCTTCATGCCGCCACCTTTGAAGCCCTCGAAGGTTCAGAAGTCCGGCATCTGTCCGACGTCTATGTCTCGCCCATCGGTTCAGGTGACCTCGGTGCAATCGACTCCGAGCGGCCAATGCCACATAACGGCAATCCTCTATCTGCCCACCAAAGAATATAGCGAGCTGAGCGCCGGGTCTCGAGGCCCCGAGCACCAGATCATCATCTAGGGGTCGCTCGCTAAGATCTGGGTGGACGCCCGAGCTTGTGTGGCGATGATGCCTCCGGGCGCGTTCGCGAACAACCACAACCAGATGTCCACTGGGGTAAGTGTTCCCTTCATTGTAACTTCTTATATTACCTCCGATCGGCATTGTCCTTCTTTTGCTCGTCCGTAGTACTAGGTGGAGAGCCTGGCCATGTACCATATGCTCACGTTTTTGGAGGAGGAAGTGAAGCAGTTAAAGGTGTTGAGCGGCCAATCTTCCGCCGCTCAGGAAAAGACAGACGCCGAGGTGGCCAAGCTTCAAGCCACTTTGGAGAAGAGCGACAAACTGCTTGAAGCCGAATGAGCCAAGAGCGCCGGGTAGGCCACGATGCTGGAGCGACTCAACAAACATGTCACTACTTTTGATAATAAGATTGTGTCGGCGAACGCGCGGAAGAATCGGGCCATCGCAGATCTCGACGAGAAAAATAAGGAGGCTCGAGCTCTCACCCAGAAACTGAAGGAGGCCGAAGACTTCTTGGTGGTCGAGCGGAACAGTCGCTCGGCCGAAGAAACGACCCTTCGCGGTCAACTTACTTCCAAGGATGCTGCGCTAGCCACCTCCAAGGATGAGCTGGAGGGCTCCGAGCGGCTTTGAAGATTTACCAAGACGCTGGGTCGAGTAGGTTTGAGACCAGGAAGCAAGCCTACATCCGCTCGGATACTTTCAACGATAAGGTCGCTGACCAAGCCCTCCGCCAGTTCGACCTGGCCATTAATGGGGCGATCGACCAGCTCCACGCGGGCGGCCATCTGCCTGTCGATTTAACCAGCAATGTCATAAGCAAAGACAAGCTCACTGCCGCGCTGCCGGACGATGTTCTGCACTATCTTGAGTGAGGTCGAGCGTTCCTGAGTGAGGCCGAGTGTCCATGTAAGATGTAAAATTTTTGAAGTTTAAATGCATGCTCGTCCGTTTGGACGAGCTTTACCTCCTTGTATGTTTTTCAACTCTTTTTAATTATTTGCAAGAGTCCGTGACCTCGTGCATGATTATTCTATTAGCCAATCGACCTCTCTGGTATTCAGAGTCCATGGTTTTGTGAACTCCCGCTCGACCATGGGAGTATTTTAATGAATAGCGTCGAACGGTCGCTATATTCTGAAGACTTCGAGCTTTTGAGTAGCCTAGGTTCACGGTCGGCTGTTCATCGACGCTCGCTCGCTCACTGAGCTTTCGAAAACTGCTCGACCCCGAACGAACGAGACAAGGAATACCGTACGTTGGTCCACGACCAGGGAAGACCACTCAATCCCGAACGGGGAAGATATGAGATCCTATAAGCTGGTCCGAGACCAGTGAAGACCGTTTGACCCCGAACGGGGGAGATATGAGATTTGATTAGCTGGTCCGAGAACAGTGAAGACCGCTCGACTGTTGATGAAGACCCGGGTTTTAGGTCGTCGATCGACCGTCATTGAAGAATATGCGAAGACTCGAGTTTAAGGTCGCCGCTCGACCGTCAATGGAGACAAGGGTTTAAGGTCGCCGCTCGACCGTCGATGGAGATAAGAGTTTAAGATCATCGCTCGACCGCTGATGGAGACACGCGTTTAACGTAGTCGCTCGATGATTTGATGTAGCCCGCGTTTAACGTTGCCGCTCGACGATTTGATGTAGACCCACGTTTAACGTCGGCGCTCGATGATTTGATGTAGACCCGCGTTTAATGTCGTCGCTTGACGATTTGATGTATACTCGGGTTTAAGGTCGCCGCCCGACCGTTGAGGGAGATGCACTTCAAGAGGCCTTTGCTTTTTTATTCAAATTTTGCCCTGCATTCGGGAGACATACAAAAAATATAAGTATTCACTCGCGCACCTCTCATTCGGTCCTGTAAGGTTGAAGTGATTGGGGCTCAATGGTCGCTTTGCCTTCTTCTCATGTTCCCGATCGACCATAATTAATGTGGTGGCCTCCGTCTGGCTTGGATGATTCTGGATTTGAGGTTCTTCGTAGATCATCCCCCGAAGCCTTTCTGATGACGACGTTCACCTCCAAGCGCGGATTCTTTCGAGCGCTTCTTGCTTCGGTCTTGATCATCTTGACGTAGCATCACCGAACGACCAGCTGATCGCCTCTGACTTCACCCATACGGTCATCTACCGGGAACTTGATCTTTTGGCAATATGTAGATATCACCGTTCGGAATTCATTGAGGGTCAGTTGACCCAAGATGACGTTGTAGGCCGACGGTGCATCTACTATGATGAAGTTCGTGGTCCTGGTTCTGTTTAATGGCTCTTCTCCGAGCGAGGCGGCCAATCGGGCCTGTCTGAGCGGCAGTACTTCATTGCCCGTGAAGTTGTACAGCGAGGTCGTGATGGACAACAACTCACTTCGATCAATTTGTAGTTGATCGAACACATTCTTGAAAATAATGTTTACTGAACTCCCTGTATCAACAAAAGTATGATGAATAGTGTAATTAGCAATTATCGCTCGGATGATCAGCGCATCATCGTGAGGGATCGGATCTCTGCTCACTCCAAGTCGCTAGGGCCGAAGCTGATCTGGGGCCCTTCGGCCTTCTCCTTGCTGCATCCCACGGCGCGGATCTACAGCCGTCGAGCATACGACTTCCTGGCTTGGTTGGAGTCGCCGCCAGTCGGGCCACCGACTATCATGCCTATTTCTCCTTGGGTGTCATTACTTCTGTTTTCTTCTTCCCGAGCGGATGGTCTATTTCGCTTAGCCGGGGCTCGGGACAGATCGACGTTATCCCTTCCCTGGTGCCATTCGGATCGCTCGGGCATTCTTCTTTCATACTCTTGTCGCCTGGCAGACCGTTGCCTCTGTCGTCGATCGAGAGTTGGAGATCAACGACTGTATCCTCTCGAGGCCGATCGGCTGACGACTGGTGTCAGACCGTGACAATCCAGCGTGTTGTGAGTCGGCAATTGGTGAAAGGAGCAAAACATGGACGCCCATACCTTGCCTCTTGTCGTTTTCGGTAGACCGGAGGCCACTTGCTGCATGACATGTGTCCTAACCTCCCTATATGGTCGCTCTCCCTCCGCTCTCGGCCCCTTAGGCGGTTGGTACTTGCTTGCAGATCGCCGCTCGGGTGCTGGAGCCGAGTGTTCAGTCGGCGCTTCTTTCCTTCTGACCGCTTGGACTTCTTCTACGTTTGTGTACTCGTTGACCTTCTTGAGTATGTGTTCGAAGTCCCTAGCGGTTTCCTGATGAGTGATTGGAAGAAATCTCTCTCAACGAGTCCCTGGGTGAAGACGTTCATCATCTTCTCGGATGAGACCGATGGGATTGTTGGGATTTTCGAGTCGCAAAAATCGCTTTTTGCACTGCGGAAACCTCAAAATCCCATGCCACTGGATCCGTGCGAAGATTAAAAGAACAAAAAAATTCGTGTACATGTTTTTCTATCCTAGATCTACATTAGATCTACATGGTTAAGAGATTACCCTTGTAGCGAAGCTCTTCGCGAATCCCGCTCGTCCAAAAGTTGTCGGATCTCGAGTGTGTTCAAGTGGACACACCTCTATACGTATCCACACGAACAATAGAGATGGAGAAACCACTTAGAGTGGGATAACACTCTAAGGGTGCGTTTGGTTCGGGGTTATTCTTGATAACCTTGGTTATCCATCCAAGGTTATCAACAAAAATTTGTTTGGTTTAGGTATTCGATGATTCTCAAGTAATGTTCCGTGCCCGACGTGTCAGCAAAAGGGTCATACAGCCCAGAATCGGAAAACCTCAGAAAACTAAGGTTTTTCTTGATTCCGGGGTTAACGAATTTTTTTTACCAAAAATACCCTCCGATAAGAAAAAACATGAAAAAATGTAAAAAAATATTTAAAAATGTAAAAAAATATTTAAAAATGTAAAAAAATTTAAATTTTTTTTTTAAAAAAAATAATTTAAAAAAATTATAAAAATTTTAAAAATAAAAAAAATAAAAAAATAAATAAATATTAAATTTTAAAAAATGTAAAAAAATAAAAAATATAAATATAAATAATATAAAAAATATAAAAACATTAAAAAATAAAAAAAACACATAAAAAAGTAAAAAAATATACAGGAAAAAGAAAAGTAAAAAAACATAAAAAAATAAATAAATAATAATAATAATAATATTATGTATAGTTGGTTTTGTAACTGAGGGTAATACGGTAAAATATTAAACTAGGGTATTCATTAAAACCTTCAAACAAACAAGTTTTTGTTGCATTACCTAGGTTGAACCAAACAACATTTGGTTATGTTTTATTCCCCATAACTTTGGTTATGTGATTACCTAGTAATCACATAACCAAGGTTATACATGATAACTTGAACCAAACGCACCCTAAAGGTGTTCGGCCAAGGAGGAGGAGAGGGAGAGAAGAAGAAGCAAGGAGGAATAATAATGATCGATAATGAAAATAAGAGTAAAAAAAAATGGCTTAAGTATTTTCATCTAATAGATGAAAATACTTAATGTTCATTAACACCATTAATGAGCCTCATTAATGAGCCTTAATGAGTATTTAATATTCTTCATTAAATGACCATTTTGAAACTCATTCGAAATTTGAATCTAAAATTCAAATTGAATTCCATTTATCATTGAATTCAAAATTCAATGAATATCATCATTAAGCCTCACTTGAGTCTAACTCAAGTCTAGCCTCACTTGAGTCTAATCTCAATTAATCTTATTTGGATTACTCTTAATCCAATTTGGTTCATCACATGAACCTAATCCTCTTGGTTCATCAGATGAACCGAATCTCCATCTAATTGCCCTTTGTGTGTGACCCTATAGGTTCTTGTAACGTTCGCAATGCTCCTAAACCCATTTAGAAGCATAAGTAATGAGTGATATCTAGCAACACATCATTACTACCCAAGTTACAAGAATGTTGAGATCCAACATCACCTTGTGACTACTAATTGTGACTCTTCACAATATATGATAAGTGTCCTTCTATCCTTGACATCTAGATTTATCAATTTGAGGCATAGACGGTGTCATCCTCTGATCAATCTAAATCTTGAACTCCAAGTAGACTCACTCTAATCAAATGAGCTCAATATCTCATATTGACTCATTTGGGCATGACCATGCACTTAGTGGTCTCACTCTATCAAGAATAACGATGTCACTCCCGTTATATAGGAGGGATAGATCCCATCTACATCACTCACATCCCTCCGCATAATTCATTATATACCTAGTAATCACCTTTATAGTCCACCCAGTTACGGGTAACGTTTGACGAAGCCAAAGTATGTAATTCCCTATGTAGGGAACCATGGTGACTTCAGGTCCAAGGACTAATAGTCATACTAATAGCCACATGAGAAAGTATATGATAGCTTGCTGTGTTTGTTACTTGGTCGGGCGGAATAGTCGCTCGACCGGAACTCCCCTGTCCATGTGCTGTTTGTTGTCAGGCCGAGTGGGATACGCGCTTAGCCGGAAGCCCATTGTTTGCGTACTGTCTTCTGTCGGGCGAGTGGGATAGTTGTTCGACCAGAAGTCTACTGTCCGCTTGCTCTGTTGTTGGGCCGAGCGAGATAGCCACTCGGCCGGAAGTCCACTGTACTCGTGCTCGGCTGATGTTGAGTCTGTTGCTAGTCCGATCGGAAGAGCCGCTCGACCCGGTTTCTACATACTACTCCCTTTGTCGTCCTCTTTTTTGAGCGTTGGGTGCTCGGCTCATGGTCGAGTCAAAGGTGATCTCGGATCGGACATTTTTCTTTTCGATTGGGACATGCTCGTCTGATCGACAAATGACTTCCAAGCGTTGACCGCCTTGACTTTGACCTCCTTTGACCGTGGCGGCAGGGTGAGGCTCTATATTATCACCGCATCAAGTGCAATGCAAGAGTGACGCGTTGGGTAATGGACTCACTCTTATAAAAGATTAATTTAATATATTATACTTGATTTTAGTAAAAAAAACTGAGAAAAATATATTTTCTAACATTGTCGACTCAAGATATATATAAAATCTTCTCTGTTGCAGTATTGCCAATCCTAATCCTAAAGTTGGGACTAAAGAGATTTTAAATTCTTAATTAATTAATAATATATCGCAGTTGAGTCTCAACTCTAGATTTCTAATTAATTGATAAGAAAATTTTTTAATAATACGCCACAGTCGAGTCTCGAACTTTAAATTTCTGATTATTTAATGAGAAAAATTCTCAATAATATATCACAGTTGAGTTTTAACTTATATGTCTATGTAAATTACTAATAAATCTTAGAATTTTTTTAATGTAAATAAAAAAAATATTAACATAATTTTATTTTAAGTTTCACCCAAGTTAGTTAATAATGATGAGTTTCTTAATTAAATAGTTATATATATAAATTTTCCGCTTAACTTAGTTTATTACTTTATTAGAAATTTTATAATTTTTTAATATTTAATTATTAAAAATTAAAATATCACTAATTAATATTTTCTTTTTAAATTCTTGTAATAAAGTAAATATTTATTTTTGTTTCAATTTTATTTGATTATTAAAAAAGATATATAATTAATTAATACTTTCTTTTTAAATTTTTGTTATTAAAGAAAATATTTATTTGTAATTTTAATTTCTATATATAAACTTAGTTGTCACTAAAGTTTTTTAGGATATATTATTAATGTTTGATTATATTTTATTTTTAAATGTTTGATTATTAAAAATTATTTAATAATAGAAAGTTTTAAATATTTGATTACATTTATAGAAAAATTTAAATGCTTGAATATTAAAAAAATATATATCATAAATAATTTCTTTATAAATTCGTCAACAAAACAAATATTTATTTATACTTAAATAAAGTATATTTTATTTGTAACTTCATTTTCTATAAATAAACATAATAATACAGAAATCTGAAAATATAAATTACATTTAAAGATTCGATTTCAATTTAATACCAGTAATGGTTATGTGTGCTAATACTAGAGTAATTAATGGTTACGTGTGCTAATACTATACTCTTAAAAAAAAAATAGTATTGACTATATTAAAATAATTATTATTACTTTAAGCATAAAAATGGTTGTAATATCATCTGAGATGTTAACCCTTCGAAAATATAATGAGCTCTTGGTTCATTGTTAAGACCTATGTATATGGAAACAACAAATGGTTTAATTTGGAATGTGTCTTTTATGATAAATAGGTATGTTAATTTTTTTTTACATATTTTATCTATTTTTTATAATTTTTTTACTAATATTTATTTTATCTAGATTTTTTAGAGTGAACGGATACATGGAATAATAAAACGTCTATAGAGAGAGTGAAATCAGTTCTTAAAGGAAAGGTTATGCATTTTTTATAAAAAATACCATTGTTGCATTGAATTGAATGAAGTATAAGCACATTAAACAAATACAAGATTAATTTTATTGTAAAAGGATCATGTATGCAAAGTCTATAGAGAGAGTGAAATCAGTTCTTAAAGGAAAGGTTATGAATTTTTTTATAAAAAATATCATTGTTGCATTGAATTGAATGAAGTATAAGCACATTAAACAAATACAAGATTAATTTTATTGTAAAAGGATCATGTATGCAAAGTTTTTGACGATGCATTTTTATTTATGATGTATAAATTCAAGTCCTTGAATAAATTAAAGAACATAAATGTCGATGAGACCATAGTTTTTGTTATGTTGTTTTTCATAATTAATTGATTTAACATTTTTTTATAGCTTATGTTTTTTGTTTTTGTTTTCAAAATGTGATTGGTAAACAAGACTTACCACAAAATAGAAAATTTGATGGTCTTCTTACAAAACTTCTTGATTTTGTTTCAGAAGATTCAGAGTAAGTATGTTTATATTTATTTTTAGTTTTTTATTAGAGTAAGTCTGTTTAATTTTATTTTTAGTTTTTTGATTTACTGAATTTTAATAATTTGGTATTTTACTATTTTTAGGAACAATTGATAAAACATTTTATAGGGGAAGTACTAGTTTCAAATATTTTCTAATAGTAAATTAGAATTTCAATGAAATTATAGAATTTTGTAATAGATAATTTCAATTATTCAATTTTATATTAATATTTTAATTATTATATATATATATAATTAAATATTAATATAATATTCATTTTAAGGGTATTGCAAAATCTCAAATTTAATTAGCACTATTTAGCACTATTTCAACATTATCTATTCAAATAATTTTGAAAGAACTTTCGCGTGTAAATTTTTTAGTCATCCGTTATATCACTAGATCTAGAGTTACGTATCTCATAGTGCTAAAAATTTTAATATGTGATAGTGATAAGAAAAATCCAACAACACAACTTGTATTTAAGATTTTTTTTAAAAAAATTATAAATTATTATCTTTATTTTTAAACGATCGATTTATAAATCGATTTAGTTTATTTATATTTTAATTATTTATTCAAATACTCATACTTATTAATTTTAATAGTTAATTAAGTAAAAATATTTTAATAGTTGATTAAATAAAATAATGTATGGTGAAATTTTAGTTATTAATTAATTGTTCATGCTCAAGCGCCTACGTAATGCCTGATTGTCTTGTTTACTGAATATAAACAATGTATGCTTTTTACCAGACAGCGTCCATCAAAATGGATCAAATCAACCATAAAGCCTCGATATTCACGTATTGAAGCTTTGACACGTTGCAAGTCGACGGTGCATTCTGTGCTATTCCAGACATCCGATCTAACTCAACCCCGAGTCGCATTAATGGCACGGCTCTTTAGGCCAGCCCAGCAAAACGATGAAGTAGGATCCCCTGCAAGGACCGCACGATGCTTCTATGTTAAGCAACATATAGACCATTGGATCATGATTGGACGAATCTGATCTGCAAATCCAGTTTTGAAGAACGGTCGTCACGCTCCACCGCACGGCTTCTGTTCAACAGCGGATCCTCGGTCGTTCTCTTATTTCCGCCAAACCTGGCTCTTTCGTGGCCGCCTCGTTCTTTTCGAGTCTATCTAGGGTTCGTCTCTTTCGGCAGATCAATATCTAAGCTGGTAAGGATCCTCGCAGAAACCTCAATAAACTATCTTTGATCTCTTCTTCGTTTTTTTCATTAGATTAAATTTTTCAATCGCATGCGATTGATGCTCGATTCTGCGTATTTCTGATCTTGTGTTTTTAATAACCATTTTTGGCGTCGAGATCTATCGACTGTCGAATCCAGGATCCCCAAATGTAAAGTTTTGGTAGCATAGTCTCGGGATTGAGAAATTGTTTTAGCAACATATATCTAAATATGATTTGCAATACAACAGATAGTTTGTCATCAGATCAATCATTGAAGATGAGCAGCACCTTGGATGTGACAAGAGCAGAGCTTGCTCTGTTGGTTTTGTATTTGAATAAAGCTGAAGCGAGAGATAAGATTTGTAGAGCGATCCAGTATGGCTCTAAATTCTTGAGCAACGGAGAGCCTGGTACTGCGCAAAATGTTGATAAAACAACTAGCTTGGCGCGTAAAGTGTTTCGATTATTTAAGGTCAAGCTTTGGCTTTTTTTTTTGGCATCACCTTTGATTGTTATTCCCGAATTCATGCTTTTGTAACAAGATCTCTTTTGCAATTTAGTTTGTTAATGATCTTCATGCTCTTATAAGTCCACCGGCCCCTGGATCTCCCCTCCCTGTCATTTTACTAGGAAAGGTATGTAGATAGTCAACCCTGAGCTATTGTTCATTATGATTCTTTGCATATCTTAGACTTTAAAATGATCTGCGCAGTCCAAAAATGCTCTGTTGTCAACATTTTTGTTCCTGGATCAAATCGTATGGGCTAACAGAACAGGGATATACAAGGTTTGTGAATTGTGAATCGCCCTCATAAATTTGTTTTCGAACCTCTCCTGCATGAACAAAGATTTCGAAGGCTAACTTGTAGAATTATGTTTTAGAACAAAGAACGTGCAGAGCGACTCGGTAGAATTGCTCTCTACTGTTGGATGGGATCCTCAGCGTGTTCTACCTTGATTGAGGTCTGTGCCTTTACCCCAAGCGTTTGTGGACTTGTACTTATATTGCCAAGATTTCCTCATGCCTATGACCAAATTGTTAGATCTCTATTCTATATCTCTTCTAGCATAAAATACACATTATATATCTCGATGTGTAGATTGGAGAAGTCGGAAGGATATCTGCATCATTGAAGAAGTTGGAGAAGGACCTGAAGAAAACTGATAAATATAAAGTATGTTTGCGATGATCGAATTTTCTGTCTTTTCTTTGGTTTCTTTGTTTTTTTTTAAAGTCATTTCTCTTCCGCTTGCACAATGACAGGACGAGCATTACTGCAATAAGCTTAATCAGTTAAACCAGAGGAGGCTAGCTTTGATAAAGGCCTCCATGGATATTGTGGTTGCTATTGGACTTCTTCAACTCGCTCCCAAGAAGGTCACTCCTCGAGTCACTGGAGCCTTTGGAGTCATAACCTCACTGATTTCTTGCTATCAGGTGGCTTTTATTATTCAGACATAATTTTACAAGATAATATCTCTAGAATTCTCATTCCAATCGTCTCCTCTGCGACAGTTGCTTCCCGCTCGATTGAAGGATAAGAAAGCATGAAGATAGCAACACTGGGCGACAAAATAATAGCCTTGGATGTTTAGGGATGTGATGGTGTAACTTTAAATACTTGATCTGGGTGTGAGTGATTCTAGATTATTGCAATAACATATGTCTGAAGTACAATGACTCAGGTGCACAAGCGATCTTGTTAGGATTGATGTCTAAGACATTATAATAAAGTTCTTGCTTTTATGTTGTTTATGATCGGACATCAGTGTGCACTGTGAAATGATCCATCCTGAAAATTGTCATTGTAATTTGTAGTTTGCTACAACTCTGATTCCAATCCCCTCTCCTCCATCAACGACCTCACTCGTTCTACCTCCTCCAACCTTCCAGCATCTCTGTATACGCTCATCAAGAGTTCAAAATTGTGCTCGTTGTCAGGCTCCAGCTCGAACAATCGCCGGGCCGCAACCTCGGCGATCTCGACCTCCCCGTGCAGCGAGCAAGCATAGAGCAGAGCGCCCCAGACAGTTGCTCCCCCTTCGACGTCCATGTCTTTGCTCGCAGACGCGGATGCCATTGCCATCTCATATGCTTCGTCGAGCAGTCCTGCTCTCCCCAGCAAGTTCACCATGCAGCCGTAGTGCTCGAGCCCAGGCTTCAACTGGAACTCGTGCTCCATGTCGGAGAAGCAGCCTTTGCCATCCTCCACGCGCCCCAGGTTCGCGCAAGCAGACAGCAACGACACGAAGGTGACATGGTCGGGGCTCACACCGGAGTCCACCATTTGCTGAAACAGAGTCAGCGCCCGATGGTCTCGACTGTGCGCCCGTATTATCGCGTTCCATGACACCAAATCCTTCTTCGGCATCGCCGCAAAGATCCACCTTGCAAGATCCAGCCGACTTTGCTCGGAGTACATCGTGACCAAAGAATTCGCAGTCGATAATTCCCACTCGAGCCCCCGGCGAAGAACCCAGCCATGAATCTCCAGCCCGAGCTTCTTCCAACTGGAAAATGAGGATGACATAGCCGAGATTGTAATGGAGTCGAGTTGCGAACCAGCGCGAACCATTCCTCTGCAGATGTCGAGCGCTTCGTGTGGCAGCCCATGGCGGATGTAACCCACAAGCATAGAGTTCCAGGAAACAGAGTCTCGGCTTGTCATATTGTCGAACACCTTGCGAGCTTTCTGGATGTCGCCGCACTTGGAGTACATGTCGACGAGCGCGTTCAGCACGAAGGCGTCGTGGCCGAACCCGGAGCGAACCAAGTGGCGATGGACGGCCTCACCGTGGCGGATCGACCCGATGCCGGAGCACGCCTTGAGGACCCGGGGAAAGGTGTACTCGTCGGGTTCGACGCCCTCTTCCTCCATCTGGTGGTACAGAGCCATGGCGTCCTCGTGGATGCCCAGCTCGACGTAGCCCGAGAGGAGAGAGTTCCATGGGAAAGCGTGGGATTTGTTTCTTTGCGGCATTTGGTCGAAGACGCGGTGGGCCTTCTCGATCTGGCCGCAGGCAGCGTAAAAGCGGACGAGCTTGGAGGAGAGGGAGGCGCTGCGGCGAAGGACCGCGGCGGGGATAAGGCGGTGGAGGCGGGCGCCCTGGCTAAGGGAGCGCATTTGGGTGCATGTCTCGAGGAGGGAGGAGGAGAGGGAGGGATCGAAGGGTACGCCGCGGTCGAGGGCGACCTCCAGGTCGGTCAGTAGGCGGTCGAGGGCTTCGGTGCGGGTGATGGGGGGAGGTGGGGGAAGGGGAAAAAGCTGCGGCGCCGGCGAAGTTGATGTCGATCTGGATTGGTAGAGGCGCTGGGGCAGGATTTGGTTGTTTTTCCTTCCCCATCTACTTTTCTTCCTCTTGCGGCCGCCGCTGTTGATGGATGCTAAGCGAGAAGCGATGATTAAAGAAGAAGAAGAACAAGAGACAAGAGTGGTCATGTCGATTGCTTGAACCCTGACATTTGATACAATCCATTAAATAATTTCACAAATACATTTTTTTTTAAAAAAATTATTTTGGTATTATTTAGATCGAATTTGAGACAATTTCGACATCACATGATGTTCATGGTGAATTTTTTTCAGCCATTCCTGGAATGTTTGAGACATTCATTTTGTTCAAGTTGGATTTTGTTGCCGGTACTCCGAGTGCCGCCGCCGCGGCGGCGGCGGCGGCGGCCCCGCAGTAGATGCGACCACCACCGCTGCGCCCCGCCAACGAACCGACGACATCTGAAACCCCGGCCATGCCCTGTTTCATGATCTTCGCCCAGTGGACAGTTCCATTCGCTCGCCAAATCTTCTGCTTTCTCATTCTCACGTGGAACGGAATCCTCGGCCTCCGGCACGCCATCATCAACGTCGAGGTCGTCCTCCCAGTCGCGCAGCGCGTGCTCCACGGTGCTCAGCCTCTGGACCAAGTGCAGGATGTGCTTGGCCGGCGGCGGCGAGCAGCGCCTTGAGGAAGTCGACGACCTTCGCTGCCTGGTGTTGCTGGCGGGAGAAGGAGGGTGCGCCGGGGTTCGTCGCTGCCGCCGCCAGCAAGACGGAGGAGAGCTCGCGCAGTCGCGACTCGATCTCCGCCAGGTTCTTGTGCAGAAAAAACGTAGGAGCGTTCCATGCCCGGCCTCTGTCTCGACCTCAACGGCATCTTCATGGTTGGGGTTCCGATTGCTATGGTCGGAGAGGCGGTTCCGGCTCAAAACATTGTTGGAGCTCAGTAGATGATCGGAAGGCCGCGGCTTTTTGAGGATGAAACGAATGGTCACGATTAACACTGACTAGTTCATGATATAATTAATTGATTTATTAAATTTAGTTAAAAAAATGCTTGAATTTCGTGGGATAATTATAATTTGTTATTTTGTTTATGCGAATTGTAAAATATTAAATTGGTTCAGTCTTTGGACGGAAGGGAGGCGGCGGCCATGGAAGCGATGAGAGAGCTCGAGGCGTTGCAAACTCGCCTACTCCAGCGCATAACCGCGCTCGAGCTCTCTCTTCAGACCCAGTCCCTCTCCATCTCTGTCGATCGCGTCGCCGGCGACGGCGGAGGGACCACGGTGGCGACCCTTTCGGCCATATTGAGGACCCTAGGCGTAGACGACTTTGTCTTCACGCGCGTCCCTGCCGATTACTACGACAGGCCCCTCGAGGCTAGGAGGGACATCCTCGAAGCTGCCTCGGTCGAGCACCTCTGCAAGAGCATTGTGTTGGTATGCTTTCTCCTCTGTCTTTGTTTAGGCATTTCATCATAAAGATCTTGACCGGTCACACTGCGTCTCCGTCTATTCCTCTAGTTGACTTAGTCTTATGTAATGCAACTGATTGCACATTTTATACCTCACTGTACTGATTCTTGTGTATCATCTTGAGTTGGCGATGCATTGCCTTTGTGCGAGCAAACCTGTGTTTTGACGTATTGTGGGTAATTGATTGGCCGGCGTTACCATTTTTACCTAGATCTTCATAAATTAAATAAATTTCCCAACAAAGTCTCTTACACATAGAACGTAACGATGAATTTTCACTTTGTGTTTATGTAATGATTTTAGGAAGAATTAGTGTTTCGTTGTAGTAAAAAAGGTGGAATCTGCCACCCAGCGGCCCCACACGTTCGGTCTCACGACGATATGTGAGGAGGTAAATTAAGAAGTTGTAGTTGGCCACTGCAGGGAGGGTTGTTTGTTCGGCTTTGCCAAGAATCGACCCCTCTCCATTATAGCAAGTTTTGCCTAGCAGTAGCCAATTCAACCCTGCTCGAGGGGCGGGGGCAAGAATTAGTGTTTCATGCACCTATAGAGGCAACCATGAGTGAAGGACAATTTTGGAAAGTTGCAAGGAAGCCTTTGTTGGTACAGCGGAGCCTGCGCTTTATTAAATTTGTTAGATTTAATAAATTTGCTAAATTTTCTTACCATTAAGGCTGCTTCATCTTCATCGATTGATGCTTCGGAGTCTGGATCGTCCGTTCTTGCCTTCAGGGCGATGTTCTGTCTGGGCTCCTTTGATTCTACACATCTAGATTCGTGAAGTTCTAAAGTAGAAAATAAACTTTCTAATGTCCTTACCTCTAGATCTTTAGAAATATAATAGGAGTCGATAATTGAGAACCATTCGGGTGTCCTTGGTAAAACATTTAATGCGTACCTTAGGGAATCTTGGTTTGTTACCTTTTCTCTGAGATTCGTGAGTATGGTGATCAACCCCTTCAGTTTGGCGTGCAATTGCTCTACGGATTCTCCTTCTTTTAGCTGGAGGTTCGTTAGTTGGTTCTAGAGAAGATTCCGTCTAGTGAGCTTTGCTTCAGACATTCCTTTGTATAGCTCTAGGAACTTTTCCTAAAGTTCCTTTGTTGATTCGTAGGTGCTGATCCTACTGATTTCTTGAGGTGATAGTACAGTTAGTAGGTAGAATTCGGCTCGTTCATTAGCCACAAAGTTCGCTTGCTCTTTCTTTATCCAAAGGTACTCTTCTTTTTGTTCATCTTTTTGATCTTTTGGAGCTTCAAAACCATATTTAATTATTAATAAAACTTCAAAGTGAGTTTTAAAGAATACCTCCATGCGTTTTTTTCCAAAACGCCAATTCTCCCTCGAACTTTGGCGGATAGATGCTCGGTCTGGCCATTGTCTCGGTGCTTCTGTCGGTGGTTAGTCCTTCTGTTCTAGCTCTGATACCAATTGTTGGTGCAACAGGACCGACAAGAGGGGGGTGAATTGCCTGCAAAATAAAATAGACCTTTCTCGATCTTTCAACTCTAATTAGTAGCACAATTATACTAAATTAAATTAACAACTAAAAAGAAGAGGAAAAATAACTACTTGGTTACAGCCTATGTGGTTGTTAATCCAAGGCAAATAAAAATACTAAAAAGTCTTCTTCGTTGAAGGCGGAGAAGCCTCTTACACTTGTTGAACGCTCAGAAAGTTGTTAGGAAATGAATACAAGAGTTTTTGATTATTTCCTAGGTTTAGGGGTCTTTTTATAGCCCCTGGAACAAGTTATCCGCAGCTTGAAGGCCCCTCCAATGAGGTCCAAGGCGCCTCCAATGAGGTCCAAAGCGCTTTCCATTAGATACAGTTTTATCCGTCGAGGATAAAACTTTATCCTCGGCTAACGGCTAGCGAATGCACCTTTAAAGGTTGGAAGGCGTCTTCATACTGTTCATTGAAGACGCCTTCTAGCCATGGAAAGCTCCTTCCACTAGGCAACTCAGCTCAAAGCTGATCTCTTCGTGTAGTTTTTCGCGTAGGTGATTCTCCGGCTAACCGGAATTGAGCTCACTCGAACTTAACTCTGACCTTCTCCTCGAGCAAACTTCCTTCCCGGCTTCTCGTCCCTCGAACGCCGCACACGTCCTTCTTGTCCGTTGGTGTACTCTTCTGCAGCATCTCATCCTTCGGATGCATCGAGCCCGTCGACTCCCTTCCCGTGCCATCCTTTTCGCTAGCCACGTCTGCCGTTTGACTTCTTGTGTTCCTAAGCTCCTGCACACTTAAACATAAGGATCAAACACAACAGGACCTTACTGAACTTGGTTGATCATATCAAACCTATCCTCGAGCTACTACCAGCCTTTTTGATGGTTACATAGATGCCAGTCCTGACATTCTTCCTAGATAGAGTGTGTGACCTTCACTAACTGGTTAGTTGAATAGACCAATTTGTTGACCCTATGAACACTACTAAAAAAAAAAATGTTTGAGCTAATAGTGTTTGGCTAGAGAGTGAATTAAGTTGAAGTAGCATTTAAATTCAGGCTTCTAGAAAGTATCTAAGGAGCATTTTTAAGATCACAATTTTTCAATATTCATCAGCAGATATATGCCTCATTAAAAATTCTTTTTCAGCAAAGAGTCTTCCATGAGTTAAAGCCAATATTAAAGTTATCCTCTTATTAGTGCCTTCTCTATCTATCCTTTGTGACTGAAGAACCTAAAATGTTATGTTCCAACATAACACTATAGTTAAATTTTGGATACTCAATCACATTTTAGCTGTTCATTGCTAAAATATGGCCTTTTACTAGCTTCCGTGTGTTGGGATGCTTAAGTAATAACATGAGAATATTCAATTGTTCTTTAGGTGAATACCCAAGCTCCTGCTAATATTACTGACTGCAGCAATCCCAACAATTCAAAATACTATGTTGTTGTAATTCAGGTAATTTTACATTTCATCAATATGGTGACATTTTCTTTTACTACTCTGTTTTAAATAGATTACTAACTTGGTTGCAGTACGCTGCTCGACTTAATGCTGAAAATATAAAGAATTTTCTTTACAATCTCAATGAGAATAAGGTTCCAAAGAAGAAGTTCAACAGTGAGTTTTAATTTACTTATATAAGACCTGCTTGATGTATTGGCTGATTAGATGCACATGATCAAGTGACTCTCACTGTTTTCCTGATTAATTGTACCACCATAGTAATTAAATCCTGTGCAGTTCCTATCTTTGTATTAGTTATGGTGCAAAATGATAGATGAAGCTACCTTTCTTTTCTTGTACTAGATATGAAGCTACAAGAATTTTGAAATTTTGTCCGTAAGCAGCAAAATATTGGTAAATTGCTCATAATGCTTAGCATGGAATGAAACATGAGAAATTTTGCTAGAAAATGATGACAATATATTTTGCAGGCTACCACTGAGAGTATTTGTATTAGAAAATTGAAAATCTTAGAAATTGCATATTCTGGTTCATTTTGCGACTAGAATTGTAAGTATCTGGGGTAGTTTTGATGTGGCCAACCGAGTTAAGTTAGACTTTGCGGTTTTGATCCCTTGTGTCTAAGTAAACAGGGCTTAGGAACACACAGCGAGTAAGAAGGATGACATGGGAAGTGTGTCGACGGATTCAATGCATCCGAATGACGAGGAGATGTGAAAGAGTACACCGGTGGATGAGAAGGACGTGTGCGACACTTTTGAGGGACGAGAAGCTGGGAAGTAAGTCTTCTTGAGGAGAAGGTCGGAGTTGGGTTCCGGCGAGCTCAACTCTGGACGGTCGGAGTATCACCCAAACAACCGGATGAGAAAATAGTCAACTCTGAGTTGATCGTGTCCACTCACCCGGACCAAATCCAGGCACCCGAACTCCAGGCGCTCGGTCCAGGTGCCCCGACTGTTCCGCTACGACAGTGAGCTGTTGTCGTGAAGAGGATCAGCATAGAGTCCACGTCAACTGACTCTAGGCGCTCGGATCAGATCCAGACGCTAGGGAAGCAAAGATCTGTTGGAAAGAAGCCGTTGCAGAGTGGATCGAGTCAACTAAGTCTAGGCGCCTTGGTGCTCGATGTTAAGTACGACACACTCTGTACTCGAGTTCCTTTTCTGTTTTTAAGTCTGCACTTTCAATGATTGTAAGAGGCTGCTCCGTCTTCTTCAACGGAGATCTTTTATGGAGTGTTCATCGTTTTGGATTATTAACCTCTCCGGTTGCAAACCAAGTAAATTCGGAGTCTCTTCTTACTTCACTTTTTGTTTATGTTAATTATCTTTTTTGTTTAATTAATGTGTGTCCTTGTTAAATTCCATAGCAAGAGAAAGTTTTAATTTATATTACAAGGCTATTCACCCCCTCTAGCCAATCTATCTGGACCTACAGTTGGTATCAAAACCAGATCGTTCTAGAAGGATTAACCGCCAACTAAAGCAAGAAGATGATGGCCGGATCTAACATCTACTTGCCAAAGTTCGAGGCGGAGTTCGTGCTTTGGAAGCGCAAAATGAAGGTATTCTTTAAAACCAATTTCGATATTTTACTTTCTATTAAATATGGTTTTGCAGTACCCGAGGATGAGAATGGAGAAGACAAGGAAGAACACCAGTGAAATAAAAAATAGCAGACTGTTCATGGCAAACAGTAAGGCCGAGTTCCACCTCTTGAGCGTGCTACCATCTCAAAAAGTCAATCGGATCAGAGCCTACGACTTCGCCAAAGTCCTCTGGGAGAAATTCCTAGAGCTGCATGAAGGTACCAGTGAAGCAAAACTGGCCAAGAGAGATATTCTCAGAAACCAACTCAACAACCTCTGGCTTGAAAAGAGAGAAACGGTTGCTCAGCTACATGCCAAGATGAAAGAGTTGATCATTGGAGTCACCAATTTCGGAGAAATGGTAACAAATCGAGACTCGTTAAGATATGTACTTAATGCCTTCCCGAGGACCCCAGACTGGACATCGTTAGTAGACTCATACTACATCTCTAAGGATCTTGACGTAAGTACCTTAGAAAGTTTATTTTCCACCTTAGAATTATACGAAACTCGATGTGCAGACTAAGAAAGGAAAATGAGCCAAATCAGAATCTAGCACTTAAAGCCAAGAAGATCAAGCTGGATTCAGAATTATCACTCGACGAAAACAAAGAAGCGTACATGGTAAGGAAATTTAAAAAGTTTTTAAATCTAGCAATTTTGATAAGTCACAGGCTAAGAAGCTTCTGTGGAACAAAAGAAAAGTATGATGCTACAACTGTTATGAGGAGGGACACATCAAAGACAACTGTCCAAAACTAAAGAGCAAAGAAAAGGAAAAAGACAAAGGGCTAAGACGATCGAAGCACAAGAATCTAAAAGGTACGTGGGATGAATCGTCATTAGAGTCTAAGGTGGAGGCATACGCCGTACTTGCACTAATGGCAAGTCACTAAGAAAAAAAAAACAACGAGTGCATGTTTGAGATGAGCATCGATGAAGGGGGAGCATTAAACTACGAGTCTGACACGGTAAGTGAGGTACGTCTTCTACTCTCGACCAATTATATGAAGGTATTAAATAATTATCTAGATCTTTGTACAAACTCAGATCTAAGTATATAGAATTAAAAAAGGATAACATTGATTTGAAAAGTAACTTAGCAAATGCATGCCCTTTAGAACATTTTGATAATCTCAAAATTGAAAATGCAAAGTTAAAAGATAAAATAGAATTATTAGAAGAGAATTCTGTATGTTAAAATCTTGTTAATATTCAAATTTTAGAAATTATAAATGGCTTAATTGGTATTTAAGAAACCATAGGGGTCAAATTCTAAAAGTTGCTAAAAATTATATTCCTTAAAAATATTTAATAAATCCAGCAGCTTGGAATTTATTCTGGGTTCCAAAATCCATCTTGACATGTTAAACTTTTATATAAAGTAAGCTAGAAATTTGAATTGTTTTGATTTATTAACATTTTAGGTTCGAATTTAATTAGGTTTTAATTTTTCTATGATAGACAAAAGTATTTTCTCCTAATTTTCAAAATTTTTTGAGGGTTATATTATTTTTATGAATTTATTAACGAAAATTAGATTTTTAAAATAAAAAATTCTCAAAGATTTATTTTTGAAGAGCTTAATTTTTTTTGAATAAACATTTTATTCAATATCAAAATAGATTTTTTATCATAAATTTTGGAAAATATATATTTCTGTCTTAAAATATTTATTTTGATAATAAAGAAAATAGTATTTTCATTTAAAATTTTTATTCTAATCCGAATGTTTCTGAATAATATTTGCAAAAATTTTCAAAAATTTAAAATAAAATTTAAATTATTTTTAGTAAAATTGGGGATTAATTGTTAAAAATTATTTTCCTTGAAAAATAATTTCGGTAAAAATGTATATTCTTGTATATTCTTTTTACAACCCTTAGCCAATTTTTTAAATATTTTTCTTTTTCATATTTTTCCTAATGTTTTTTTTATGTGGTCGAACGGGGAGAAATTAGAGAGATTAAGTTATAGGGGAGATTGCAAAATTTGATATATTTTGCTGGTACTTATTGCAAAATTATTTCTTGTACTAAATTATTAATATATTTGTTTTAAAACAAATAAATTGTTTTATTGTTTGATTATCCTAACTTAATTCGGTTTGATGCACATCAAAAAGAGGGAGATTGTAAGTCTCCGGTGTAGTTTTGATGTGGTCAACCTAGTTAAGTTAGGTTTTGCAGTTTTAATTCCTTGTGTCTAAGTGTGCAAGGACTTAGGAACATAAGAAGTTGAATGGAAGATGCAACGAGCGAGAAGGATGACACGGGAAGTAAGTCGATGGACTCAGTGCATCCGAGGGAAGAGGAGCTGCGGAAGAGTACACCGATGGATAAGAAGGACGTGCGTGGCGCTTTCGAGGGACAAGAAGTCGGGGAGGAAGTCTGCTCGAGGAAAAGGTCAGAGTTAAGTTCGGGTGAACTCTCAACTCTTGATGGCGGCAGTATCACCCAAACGACTGGATGAGAAAATGGTCAACTCTGAGTTGACCGTGCCCGGGCGCTCGGATCTGGACCAAATCCAGGCGCTCGGACTCTAGGTGCCCGGACTGGGTCTAGGAGGCTGGACTATTCCGCCACGACAATGAGCGGTTGCCGTGAAGAGGATCAGCACGGAGTCCACGTCAGCCGACTCCAGACGCTCGGTTCGGGTTCAAGCGCCCAAGAAGTGAAGATCCGTTGGAAAGAAGCCGTTGTAGCGTAGATCAAGTCGACCAACTCCAGGCACCCGGGAGGTGCCATGTCATCCAACGGCTAGCTTCGATCCGTGGGCTATAAATAGAGCCCTGTGCTGGAAGTTAAATACAACACACTCTGTACTCGAATTCCTTTTCTATTTTTAAGTCTATGCTTTCAACGATTGTAGAGGTTACTCCGTCTTCTTCAAAGGAGATCTTCCCTGGTTGCAAATTCGGAGTCTCTTCTTACTTATACTTTTTGTTTATGTTAATTATCTTTTTTGTTCAATTAATGTGTGTGTCCTTGCTAAATTCCATAGCAAGAGAGAGTTTTAATTTATATTACAAGATTATTCATCTACTCTAGCCGGCCTATCTGGACCTACCAGAATAACTGCATCTTAACGTTACTCAACGTGCCCTCCATGGTCACTGCGTGCACTTGACTATTATTTTCCTTGAATTCTGATAGGGTATACATGAAAACTTGTCGAGGTTCAAATATTTGTCGTTTTTGACTTTAGTTTCACCATATACATGTCAATATTGTTAAGGACGAGGAAAGTTCCCCTTGAGTAGGTCTTGCAATGTGAATTTCTCATTGTTATTCCAAATCGTTTCTCATCAAAGCTTGATCGGATAGAGAAAAGATTTTTGCAGCTAAGTAATTTCATGATGCATATAAACAGTATGGAACTGCGTGGAATTTGGGGACTTAATTTTATTGGTCTCAGCTAAAGTTGGGCAATTCTCCAGAATCCCTGCATGACGTGTTAAATTAAGGATAATGTAAGATACACATTCAAGTAAATAAAGCCAAGGTGAGAAATTTTTCTTGTGAGGCCAAAATAGACAGAGTATGTTCTTTCTGACCTTTTCTGATGATAAATAATAAT